>NC_084582.2:24965000-25640000 GCF_033978685.3 Nerophis lumbriciformis
GACTAATCACACTAAAATTGCATTTTCTAAATATTTTCCAAAATGTTTCATACAAACAAAACAAAACGGTCAAACAGTCACCCAGCTGTCTGTGTTTGGAAATACGGGCAAAATATTGGATTAATACTGTATTAATTTTTTTTAAATGTCCCTCTGAGGACAATACGATTCTAATGAGATGTGTTAAAGGGAAAGGGAAACATTGACTACATTTTTCTAATTGGTCAAAAATCTCAGACACCCGAAGATACGCAAACCTGAAAACTGCACTTGGACAAGGCATCTCAAGGTGTTACATGCTTAGACCACGACTGTAGTAGCAAACGTGTGTTGCTGTGTTCTACATTTAATTGTAAAACAGCACACAGTGGGACCTTGATTTATGAACCACTCATTGTACAAACTTTTCGATTTATGAACACCAGACTATTTAAAAATATGCTTTGTTGTCGGAAACTTGTCTCAGTGTACGAACGATTCATCCACTCATTGTGTGCCTCGCAGCAGAGTCATTGTTGGTCGGCTGATTCAGTCTGCTGATGTTAGCTACTGTAATTAGTGCTACTTTGTGTGCTTTTTATGTGTTTTTTAACCTTTTTACACAACATTTTTTTGAGTTTTTCTAGCTCAATATGACTGTTAGGACAGCAATGGACAAGTTGTGTGGTTTGAAATATTCAGCAAGTATCTCTGTATCACTTCCTTGGAATCGCTTGCCACAACGGTTGCCTTATCGATTCTTGCGGGTTTTGTAAGGACAAAAATGGCGGTGCCGGGTGCAACAAACGCTTTGAAGTTGACTACATTTTACAATAAAAGATTGCAACAAGGCTACTTGTAGTAGTTGATGCTCGAAACCGGTTTTCCCGGTTGTTCGATAAGAAAAGAACCGAGTCCTCGGACTCGAATCCCTTTTTGAGAACCGGTACCCGTTATCGAGACCACTAAAGTAAAGAAAAAGAGTTGGTTCTTAATTCGAATCCCTGGGAACGAATCCCGTCCCGACAAGAAATGCCCCGTGTGACATCACAAAAAATTATGTCACGTAGCTCAGTCATTTGTCACGGTGGGGTGCAGCGTGCTGCGGTTCGTTCCCGGTACGCAAAACTGACGACTCCGGACGAAAGCGTGCAGGTAGGAGATGATTTATTTCTCATAAATCATACACATTACAACAGACAGGAACGAAACAAAAGGAAAGTGTGCCGTTCGCACGAGAAGCTAAAGCAAAAACTTACTTAGCACAGGAATACTAGAAGCGAAGGTAACTTTAGCACAGGAATCATGAGCTCAAAAACCAGAATGCCAATGTAACTGTTGCAAATGCAAACAATGAAGCCACGACGAGTGACCGGAAAAGGCAGGCTTAAATAGAGTCTCTGATGAGCAACAGGCAGAGGTGGGACCAAGTCATTGTTTTGCAAGTCACAAGTAAGTCTCAAGTCTTTGCCCTCAAGTCCGAGTCAAGACAGGCAAGCCCCGAGTCAAGTCCAAAGTCAAGACTGGAAAGTCTCAAGTCAAGTCCTAAGTCCTGCATTTTGAGTTTCGAGTCCTTTCAAGTCCTTTTAACCACAGACTAATATATTAACACAGATTGTGTATGCTTTTCAAATGCTGTATTTATTTATTAAAACAAGTGCATTTTAAATTGCAGGAAAGAAAATTGTGCTGACATTGCACTTTATAATAGCACTATTAACCAGTCATTTTAAACATTAACTCATTCCTTTACAGAACAAACACATTGAAAAATAAAGTGCAAATGTACTTATTTGTACAAAAGTGTTAACATTGAAAAAATATGACATATACGTGAACATAACAAAAAAGTTGTACTTTTTATATGTCAGGGCCCTATGCTGCATTGCATCTGCAAAAGACCAAATTAGCCAAGAGTCTGTCAGTCATTTGTGCACGATGGGGGCGTAGTATGATGCCACCATGGCTGAAAACTCGCTCCACTGGAGCACTGGAGGCAGGCACTGCCAAGACTCTCATGGCCACTCGGAACAGTGAAGGAAGAGTCTTCATGTTCAATGCCCAGAACAAAAGGGGGGAGAGAGTTGTTTTGGGTTGGTGCACTACTTGTAAGTGTATCTTGTGTTTTTTATGTTGATGGTTGGGGACCACTGAGGTAAACAACCAACAGTATGTCAGAAAGCTAGCTAAAACGGTACACATATTCATAATATAGTATACATTTTAACTGACCTTTATTTTACTATTTTTGTCTTTTTTTAGGTGGCTAAAATACGCGGTGCTGCTGACCGCCGTCTAACGTTACGTGTGATATATTGACTAACGTAACCCTGCTTAAAAAAAATCACTGAACAAAAAGTATGAATAAGGTAGTGAACTGCAACAGATTCCCGTGTTTGCAATAACGTTATAACGTTAGCAGTGAGTTTACAGCCTCACTGATTTAACTACACAGCAAATAAAAGTCACGTTACTTAGCCAATAAACGTTATCTTACATTCAAAACTTACCGTTCTTTGTGCAACTTCAAATGCCGGACGAAGTTGGAAGTTGTTGCCTCTCCATCAGTCATTTTCGAACCGCATGTGTTGCATACTGCAAACCGTTTTGTGTTGACCACCTCGTAATTTTTATACCCAAACAAAATTATTTTAGGGATCATTTTTTGTTCACTGGCGTGTGGTTTGGACATGTCTTCTTCGTTGGTTGTCCTGCAATTTGATTGGATGAATGCTGTGTGATGAAAACAAAGTAGATCTAATTTGATTGGCTGTTGTACTGAGCGCACACCAGCTGACACAGGCAACGCTGATAGACAAGTACACAATGAAAAAATACGGAGCACTCCCGAATAACTTTTTCATCTTTGGGTTTTGGGGAAAGTAGCAAGTCATGTCAATTCAAAAGGCTCAAGTCCAAGTGAAGTCACAAGTCATTGATGTTAAAGTCTAAGTCGAGTTGCAAGTCTTTTTACATTTTGTCAAGTCGAGTCTAAAGTCATCAAATTCATGACTCGAGTCTGACTCGAGTCCAAGTCATGTGACTCGAGTCCACACCTCTGGCAACAGGTGCGCGTACAAGGCAGGTGAAAATCATAAGTAACCATGGTGACTAAAACAAACCCTTGAAGTGCACAAAACAACCAAGGAAGTCCAAAACTAACAGAACATAACGAAACAAAACATGATCCGACCACATCATAATACATCACAGTTTCATATCATTTCACTTTACAGGAGTAGGAAGAAGTAAAGCTTATTTAATCCTACCCCTTTTCCACTAAGTGTATCTTGTGTTTTTTATGTTGATGGTTGGGGACCACTGAGGTAAACAACCAACAGTATGTCAGAAAGCTAGCTAAAACGGTACACATATTCATAATATAGTATACATTTTAACTGACCTTTATTTTACTATTTTTGTCTTTTTTTAGGTGGCTAAAATACGCGGTGCTGTTGACCGCCGTCTAACGTTACGTGTGATATATTGACTAACGTAACCCTGCTTAAAAAAAGTCACTGAACAAAAAGTATGAATAAGGTAGTGAACTGCAACAGATTCCCGTGTTTGCAATAACGTTATAACGTTAGCAGTGAGTTTACAGCCTCACTGATTTAACTACACAGCAAATAAAAGTCACGTTACTTAGCCAATAAACGTTATCTTACATTCAAAACTTACCGTTCTTTGTGCAACTTCAAATGCCGGACGAAGTTGGAAGTTGTTGCCTCTCCATCAGTCATTTTCGAACCGCATGTGTTGCATACTGCAAACCGTTTTGGGTTGACCACCTCGTAATTTTTATACCCAAACAAAATTATTTTAGGTATCATTTTTTGTTCACTGGCGTGTGGTTTGGACATGTCTTCTTCGTAGGTTGTCCTGCAATTTGATTGGATGAATGCTGTGTGATGAAAACAAAGTAGATCTAATTTGATTGGCTGTTGTACTGACAGCACACCAGCTGACACACGCAACGCTGATAGACAAGTACACAATGAAAAATACGGAGCGCTCCCGAATAACTTTTTCATCTTTGGGTTTTGGGGAAAGTAGCAAGTCATGTCAAGTCATGTCAATTCAAAAGGCTCAAGTCCAAGTGAAGTCACAAGTCATTGATGTTAAAGTCTAAGTCGAGTTGCAAGTCTTTTTACATTTTGTCAAGTCGAGTCTAAAGTCATCAAATTCATGACTCGAGTCTGACTCGAGTCCAAGTCATGTGACTCGAGTCCACACCTCTGGCAACAGGTGCGCGTACAAGGCAGGTGAAAATCATAAGTAACCATGGTGACTAAAACAAACCCTTGAAGTGCACAAAACAACCAAGGAAGTCCAAAACTAACAGAACATAACGAAACAAAACATGATCCGACCACATCATAATACATCACAGTTTCATATCATTTCACTTTACAGGAGTAGGAAGAAGTAAAGCTTATTTAATCCTACCCCTTTTCCACTTCATACAAATATACACATCATTTACTGACCTTTTTATAATAAAATATATGTGAATTAGTATATACAACAGTTTTGTAATATGTCATTAATTAATTTAGTCATTATTAATATACTGAGATGAAGAATATATCTTATTCTTAATAAGGTTGAAAGTATTTCTCATAATTCTTCTTCTTTGTACTTTGTAAGCACTATTCAAATCAGTACATATCAGTACAATGTTTAACTTCTTTACTTAATCCATTCCATCATTTAATTCCACATCATTTTAGCTGTTTGCAATTTTACCAAATCATCGAACTTTAATATTTTTGACTTATAAAGTGTTTGTATGTTCTCTATATCCAACATTATGTATCAGTCTAATCATTTTTTTTTGTAACACGGTTAACGAATGTAGCGCACATTTGTGGTTATCTCCCCACATTTCTGCACAATACCTCAGATATGGTAATACTATAGTAGCGAGCAGTAGAGAATGTGAAGTGATTTGTTAAACCAAATATTGTGTGTTTTTTTCCATGTACAACAATCTATCTGGACTCGATAAGAGAATCGATAAGAGAATCGATAAGGAATCGGTTCGATAAGAGGATTCGATAATAGGCTCAAACTCGATAATTTCTTATCAAACATCATCCCTAACTTGTAGTAATTAAAAGGTTGCTAGTTCATCAAGAGGAAGACATATGAACAATATGCTGAAACATTTGAACACACAGCATGCAATAATTATAAATAAAAGTTGCGTTTAAACCGCTCCTATCCAATCCGAATAGCAGTAACGTTAGCACGTCTTCTGAATACAACAGGTACTAACTAACACCGTCTATTATTTGTTAAATTGAAATGAATGCCTTCTCATTTAGACAAGCATGACGAGAGACATATTCTGACTAGCTCCGAGACGGGCAGTATTCGCCCCACTTCACGGCTGCCACTGGATGGATGTCACCGAGCAGTGATTAAGTTTGTGGTCAAAAGTTTGCATTTTCGGTAGGTGAACGTTCAATTGTAGTCTGAGAAAAGTTGCATGTTTTCCTGCAACCAGATTTTCTCTGAGTCATTGTATTATACAGGTAAAACTCATACAATTAGATTATGATGTAAAAGTTAAATGTGAAACTAATCTTTGATATTAACTCATTACATGCAAAGTGACGGTTTTTGAAACCTTTCATTTTCTGAGATTTTTCATTAAAAAACTTTGTAAACTGTAAGCCAAAAGCATCACAATTATAACATATAAAGGCTTGACATGGATGGATGGATATCTCACTTTGCAAGTAATAAGTTAATATCACATGTTACTAAATGTTACATTCATGTGTAATTTGCACATGATTAAATTCTACAGAGGAATTTAATTTATTATATTTATTTACAAAAAAGTTATTTTTTTCTTCAATGCTATGTATGTACCCTCTTGAGACCTCACTGTAGGCTTTGTAAGGTCTCATTACCTCTAAACTAGTGGCACAGTGCTGTTGTTGTGATTCGAGAAAATATACATTTTTAATAGTTTCTGTAAAGTTTGACATGAATGCTCATACAGACAATTTACTATGCCTGCTCGCTGAAGTTGATTGTTTATTTTACTCCTGTTTTTATGTACAAGTCTAAAGGCCTGAAGTGAAAAGATGTGACCAAGAGTAGCAGTGTTTGAAAAAACGTGTGCTCACAAAATGAGTTATATTACTGACATATATCACATTTTAAATCCATATATACATCATACATTGTTTCTTTCCATTCGTTTGTGAGACTGACCTTGCTTGAATTATGCTTGAAAAACAAAAAAAAATACCAGCCCTGTCAAATGACGACAACTTTTAATCAGATTAATCACAGGGTTGATGCTGATTAATTTGGAATAGTCTTGATCAAATATGTTTTTCATCCATATTAATCTTGTTTCATGATGCACAAGAAAAGACTAAAGAAACAAGATACTATACATGCACTTAATGTGTTTTTAAACAATTATTATCATGTTCATCTTAATCTGGATAAATATTACTCTGTGTGTTATGAATGCGCTACTTCAGGCTGGAAGTGCTTCAGTAAAAAGAAAACTCCTTCCTGCAGATTGCACACACTACTTAAAGGGGAACATTATCACCAGACCTATGTAAGCGTCAATATATACCTTGATGTTGCAGAAAAAAGACCATATATTTTTTAACCGATTTCCGAACTCTAAATGGGTGAATTTTGGCGAATAAAACGCCTTTCTATTATTCGCTCTCGGAGCGATGACGTCACATCGGGAAGCAATCCGCCATTTTCTCACTTTCGTCGGTGTGTTGTCCGAGGGTGTAACAACACGAACAGGGATGGATTCAAGTTGCACCAGTGGAAAAAGATGCGAAATTGGCAAGAAATTGGACAAAATTTGTTCAAAATACGAGGGTGTGGGGAAAGCCGACGAAATGGTCAGTCGTTTGTTCCGCACACTTTACCGACGAAAGCTATGCTACGACAGAGATGGCAAGAATGTGTGGATATCCTGCGACACTCAAAGCAGATGCATTTCCAACGATAAAGTCAAAGAAATCTGCCGCCAGACCCCCATTGAATCTGCCGGAGTGTGTGAGCCATTCAGGGACAAAGGACCTCGGTAGCACGGCAAGCAATGGCGGCAGTTTGTTCCCGCAGACGAGCGAGCTAAATCCCCTGAATGTCTTGGATGATCAAGAGAAGAATATCGACCCTAGCTTCCCTGGCCTGCTGACATCAACTCCAAAACTGGTGGACAGATCAGCTTTCAGGAAAAGAGAGCGGATGAGGGTATGTCTATAGAATATTTTAATTGATGAAAACTTAATTCATTACTCGCGGTTATACGTAAATTATTATACATGAACTGTGTTTACCAATAATTTAGCTTAAAAACATTTATTTTTTTCAATCATTCGAGTACATTCGGGTAGTCTTGTGTAATGCAGTATTTTGTGTCTATTTAGGTATGGTTAACCTGAGTGCTGAAATCGTGGAAAAATATATGTTCTTAGCGCGCCTGAAATGGGCTGTCTGCACTCTTAAAGTGCATGTTGTTGCCAAATGTATTTCATATGCTGTAAACCTAGTTCATAGTTGTTAGTTTCCTTTAATGCCAAACAAACACATACCAATCGTTGGTTAGAAGGCAATCGCCGAATTCGTCCTCGCTTTCTCCCGTGTCGCTGGCTGTTGTGTCGTTTTTGTCGGTTTCGCTTGCATACGGTTCAAACCGATATGGCTCAATAGCTTCAGTTTCTTCTTCAATTTCGTTTTCGCTACCTGCCTCCACACTACAACCATCCGTTTCAATACATGCGTAATCTGTTGAATCGCTTAAGCCGCTGAAATCCGAGTCTGAATCCGAGCTAATGTCGCTTTCCCTTGCTGTTCTATCCGCCATGTTTAATGGTTTTAACCCTTCTGAAATTGTGATAATGTTCCCCTTTAATATTGGTCAACTGTTCCATGATGTGGTTTTAAGGACTTAAATGCCCCATGGAGAGGGCCAACGCTCTGTTTAGTGTCTTCCATATTGACTCGTTTGGTTCTGCAGACTGTCACTACGGAATCAACTTCTCATTTGCGCATGCACAATTAAAACCTACTCAGTGGCCTAGTGGTTAGAGTGTCCGCCCTGAGATCGGTAGGTTGTGAGTTCAAACCCCGGCCGAGTCATACCAAAGACTATACAAATGGGACCCATTACCTCAGTGCTTGGCACTCAGCATCAAGGGTTGGAATTGGGGGTTACATCACCAAAAATGATTCCCGGGCGGGGCCACTGCTGCTGCCCACTGCTACCCTCATCTCCCAGGGGGTGATCAAGGGGATGGGTCAAATGCAGAGGACAAATTTCACCAATCATCGGTACTTTAACTTTAACTTTAAAACACTACTCGGACAAACCGCCCAAAATGCATCGCCAGACACGTTTCATGGATTTGTAGTCAGTTTGTGCTGCAGACAAGTTAATTGCATTGCAACTTTTAATCGAATGATTGATTATGTTTAATAATCTGCAGTAAAACATACATTTTGACAGTTTTAAAATACATATACATGCACAAAATTGAAATCTGAAGAAAACATATCATGAAATATCTTAATATCTGATGCCATGCAGTAAGTTTGTTAGAGTTCACCCGAGGTTAACAACATTTGTTATTAAGTCGAGTGTAACAAACCTTCCTTGAACAATTTGCATAATTCCTCCACGTTTATTCCCTTAAAACATGTTGTGCTTTAGTTTTGGTTGTGGTTCTTTGCTTTGCTTCTTTGCAGAGGTATCGATGTGTGAGAGACAGAAGGGTCTTTATTTGAAGGTTGCCTAATGCAATTAACCAGACCTCTGCGATTTCTCTCTCTGTGTGTGTGGGTGTGCGTGTGTGTGTGTGTGTGTGTGTGCGTGTGCATGCATGTGTACTGAGAAGGTGAAAGAACAAAACATGTTTGTGTCTTCAACATCGATGGATAAATAAATCTTGTGTATGTGAGTGGGTATGTCCTAAACATAATCAGCCCCTTGACTCCTGTTTTCCAGACCAGTGGCTGAATTTTGTTAAATCATGTTTAAAGCTGTGGAAAAAAAAAAAAATACAATAAAAAAAGAAGACCTCGACTAACCTCAACTCAATACTCACAAGACATTGATTAAAGAAAAACAAGTGACTTTAGGAGACTGTTTGCCCTCTCATTGTCAGTACTTAGATAATACAAGACATGCATTACAGTGGTACATCTCTTTTTGTTAGTAGTCAGTTACAAAAGGTCAGAGAAAAACCTAATTGAACATAAAGTGAAGCAAATTTTCCATAAGAAACTATGTAAATCCAGTGGCGGTACGTGTGTGTCCCACCTAGTCTTTCAGTGATGTCCTACGTAGTCCGACTTCAATAAATACCTCTCAAAATACCATAATTATGTCACCACATGACCACGGCTGGAAAAATACTATACAGAAACATGCTTGCGCACTACTAGCAATGAAACACCTCAACAGTGTACAAAACAAGCTACTTTTCGGTGCATTTAAAAATCAAAAAGCCCACATAAGCAATTAAAACATATCTAATGTGGTACTGTCAAAATTAAAATAATTGTAAAAAACATATTAAACGTAAACAAATAAAGAAATATAATTGTGGAGGGGGGCGTGGCCTGCGGGCCTGCAGCAGAACAGGGTGTGCCAGGACCGGCCTCGAAGTCAGTGACAGGTGCGTAGATGGCCCAGGTGGGCCTTGTTATCTAATCACCTGTCGCCCTTATAAGCAGCAGCCGGGAGGAGAGAGGTTGTGGGAGCTGGAGGGAGAGCGAGAGCGAGAGCGAGAGCGAGTGCGAGTGCGAGTCCGAGTCTGCCACAGAGACAGAGACAATTGCTGGAAAGCAACCTGCAGACATTAACCAAATCAAACTGTATTGTAACCCTGAACCGGGCTCTCATGTCGGTGCTTGGTGGTCTAGAGCAGTGTTTTTCAACCTTTTTTGAGCCAAGGCACATTTTTGGCATTGAAAAAATGCAGAGGCACACCACCAGCAGAAATCATTCCATCCATCCATCCATTTGCTACCGCTTATTCCCTTCGGGGTCACGGGGGGCGCTGGAGCCTATCTCAGCTACAATCGGGCGGAAGGCGGGGTACACCCTGGACAAGTCGCCACCTCATCGCAGAGCAGAAATCATTAAAAAGGGAAACTCGGTAAACAATAAAAAGTTGTTGTCGCAATTGTTGGATGACTTTAAACCATAACCAAGCATGCATCACTATAGCTCTTGTCTCAAAGTAGGTGTACTGTCACCACCTGTCACATCACGCCATGACTTTTTGAGTTTTTTGCTGTTTTCCTGTGTGTAGTGTTTTACTTCTTGTCTTGCTCTCCTATTTTTGTGGCTTTTTCTCATTTTTTGGTATTTTCCTGTAGCAGTTGCATGTCTTCCTTTGAGCGATATTTCCCGCATCTACTTTGTTTTAGCAATCAAGAATATTTATGTTAGTTTTATCCTTCTTTGTGGGGACATTGTTGTTCGGATGTACATTGTGGACGCCGTCTTTGCTCCACAGTAAGTCTTTGCTGTCGTCCAGCATTCTGTTTTTGTTTACGTTGTAGCCAGTTCAGTTTTAGTTTCGTTCTGCACAGCCTTCCCCAAGCTGCAATGCCTTTTCTTAGGGGCACTCACCTTTTGTTTATTTTTGGTTTAAGCATTAGACATCTTTTTACCCGCATGCTGCCTCCCGCTGTTCCCGACATCTACAACGCAATTAGCTACCTGCTGCCACCTACTGATGTGGAAGAGTATTACACGGTTACTCTGCCGAGCTCTAGACAGCACCGACACTCAACAAGGGCACATAATTTGCAGACTATAATTACTGGTTTGCAAAAAATATTTTTAACCCAAATAGGTGAAACTAGATCATCTCCCACGGCACACCAGACTGTATCTCACGGCGGCACAGTGGTTGAAAAACACTGGTCTAGAGGACCCACGGGAGGGCAACGTCCACAACAATATTTTAACTCAGAAATTGTAGCACACATCAAACGCCGTGTAAGCCAGTAGTACCGTTCGTAGTTGGTTGATTCGAGTGGAAGTGGCGGGCAAACCATTTCACTGCTGGGACGAGCTACCGGGGGGAAGCCGACATCTTCTCAGAAAATCAGATAATCTAGTGGGATCTGAGTCGAGATGTCGTTGTGGCTTGTGCAGCCCTTTGAGACATTTGTGATTAAGGACTATCTATATATGTAAACTTGGATTGTTTGATTGATTGATTGACATATAGATGATCAATTAAGTGGATAAATGAACATTTAACATCACTATTATCTTTGCTGGAGACTGTTGTATGCAAAGACCAGGATACATTTTTTCTTGTATTTAATAGTGTTTTTCATTATCAAAGTGCTGGCCCTCACAACTTTTCTCTTCAAATATATTTTGGAGTTTTTTCAATAAAAAAAGCAGAGCCATCAACTCTGTTACACTTTGTTTGGGCACTAGATTCCGCTAAAATTATAAACAGACCAGTTTATCTCGTGCAATATTTGTCCGTACAATAATAATAATAACTTGGGTTGACCTTAAGTTCAGCACGGTGAAACAGTGTGCTTCACAATACGAACATCCTGGGTTCGATCCTGGGGTCGGGATCTTTCTGTGTGGAGTTTGCATGTTCTCCCCATGACTGCGTGGGTTCCCTCCGGGTACTTTGGCTTCCTCCCACCTCCAAAAAAAATGCACATGGGGATAGGTTGATTGGCAACAATACATTGGTCCTAGTGTGTGAATGTGAGTGTGAATGTTGTCTGTCTAACTGTGTTGGCCCTGTGATGAGGTGGCGACTTGTCCAGGGTGTACCCCGCCTTCCCCCCGAATGCAGCTGAGATAGGTTCCAGCACCCCCTGCAACCCCGTAAGGGACAAGTGGTAGAAAATATATAGATGGATGGACCTTAAGTTTGCACACACAAGTAGATTGTTTACATCAATTTTAAGCAGGTTGGGTATAGTTGGGACAATTCCAATGACCTCTGACAGGTGTTGAGTTTTATTTTTTGTTTGACAAATTTTACTTTGAGCAATCTGCACACGTCAGCTTTTAAAAGGTACAATTCGACATAAACACAATTGGTTTGTGTCTATAAAACAATAACCCATTTTCAAAAGAATATGGGTTATTAAGAAAGAAAAAAAAATATAACTTTTTTTTTTCTTTCACTATGAGTGAAACATTTTTATTTGAACAATATTCAAACATAATAATAATAATAACATCATGACTTTCAACACAAAACAACTATTTAAACAAATACGGTTTGGCCCTAAACTCCAAAAAACAATGGATTGGGATGCAAACTCTTAACACCAAATTCTAAAATGGCTTTCATGAATCTATAAAATGCTGTAGTGAATATGCCTGAAGTACTTTACTTTTGAATAAACCTCACAAGCACCCCGAACAACATAATATTATGTTCTTGGTGCTCTCATTTGTCTCTTCCCCCCTTCTTTCCTTTGAGTTTGTGCATATGTGTGTGTGAGAAAGATAGATAGAGAGAGAGAGAGAGAGAGAGAGAGAGAGAGAGCGTTGTAAGCTCATTCAAGCTCCTATATATTTGGAAAACAGAGGCAATTTCACAATGAATTAGGAGGTGAGTCCATAACTAGGTCAAGGGCTGGGTTTATTTATGGTGTGCCCAATTGAGAAAGTGTCAAGATGAAAGAGAAGTGAAGTCACAGGAAGAATTCCAAAACTAAAAGACTTGAAAACAATTATTAGAAATTGTGAGATGTCAACATAGAGTCCTCTAATGTACCTAGCTATCCAGGAGAAACACACCTGTGCATGTGTGCAAGTAATGAAGCATCAGGCTGGACATATTCCAATGAGATTAACATTTTTTTACACCAGCATTGTAATCACATTTCTGCCTTTCTCTGTTTGTGTCAAACATGAGAAATCTCTTACATGCTTGCACACCGGCATTCTCAGTATTATTCAATTCAACCCAAATGTTGTATACTTCACCAACACACATTTTAGAAGGAAATGGTTCTGAAATATGCATGAGACTTTTGTTATTTTTTTAAACGGGATACTGGTAGTGAGAGTGCAGCAAAAAATAAAAAGGGGTGTTTCAGGGGAACTGAACTATTTTTGGAATTTTGCCTATCATTCACAATCAAGATGATAGACAATACAAATGATGTATGTTTTTAATCATTCTAACTCTAAACATAAATAAGTCTGCTTCCATGGAGCCAATAGTAGGTCCTCTATTCCACCTAAATATATAAAGCCCTCTAAATAATCATCCATTTTGTGGGCGGTCTTATTTGCGTGCCTCCACTTCCAATGCATCTTCTATACGTCTAAGAGACTAGACGTATAAGATTTCATGGGATTTAGCGATTAGGAGTGACAGATTGTTTGGTAGATGTATAGCATGTTCTATATGTTATAATTATTTGAATGACTCTTACCATAATATGATACGTTAACATACCAGTTGGTTATTTATGCCTCATATAACGTACACTTATTCAGCCTGTTGTTCACTATTCTTTATTTATTTTAAATTGCCTTTCAAATGTCTTTCTAGGTGTTGGGTTTTATCAAATACATTTCCCCAAAAAATGCGACTTATACTCCAGTGCGACTTATGTATGTTTTTTTCCTTCTTTATTATGCATTTTCGGCAGGTGCGACTTATACTCCGGTGTGACTTATACTCCGAAAAATACGGTAGTAAAAGTAAGTTAAGCAACATACTGTGAGCAGTAGAAAATGGATGGATGGATAAACTATGCAGAGATTTTACCCGGCTCTCCCCCATCAACTTTCACAAAGTTGAGCCCAATCCTTGCAAAACGCTGACAAAAATAGTCCCACATTCTTTACAGCTGCATGAGTGTTGTTTTATGATGGAAAAAAAAAACTTGATTTTCCACTATGGTTTTAACAATATTCCGTTTTAACAACACACTCTGGTGATGACATCACGTACTACAGTACACTACGTTGAAGAAATGAGCTTGTTGTTATCGCCATGCTCGTCTGCTGGTACAAGCCGCTTAATTAGTTTGTTGTCCACTTTATAATTGTTAAAATGTGTCTTTAAAAAAAACAAAACTGTTTTTATGTTTTCGTCCACAATCAAGCTAATGCTTGATTGATGAAGAACTCCATGTAAATATTTTTGGTGTTATGCTTTTGTTTTCATTGCATTTTAAACAAATACCTGTCCAATGTGGACTGCTTAAAGGCCTACTGAAACCCACTACTACCGACCACGCAGTCTGATAGTTTATATATCAATGATGAAATCTTAACATTGCAACACATGCCAATATGGCCGGGTTAGCTTACTAAAGTACAATTTTAAATTTTGCGCGAAATATCCTGCTGAAAACGTCTCGGTATGATGACGTCTGCGCGTGACGTCACGGATTGTAGAGGACATTTTGGGACAGCATGGTGGCCAGCTATTAAGTCGTCTGTTTTCATCGCAAAATTCCACAGTATTCTGGACATCTGTGTTGGTGAATCTTTTGCAATTTGTTCAATGAACAATGGAGACAGCAAAAAAGAAAGCTATAGGTGGGAAGTGGTGTATTGCGGCAGGTGTTGTGCCGGAAAAAGCACCCCCGCCGTAGAATGCACCCCCTGACTGTTGTGCCGGATAACACAGCCGGTGTTTCATTGTTTACATTCCCGAAAGATGACAGTCAAGCTTTACCATTGGCCTGTGGAGAACTGGGACAACGGAGACTCTTACAAGGAGGACTTTGAGTTGGATACGCAGACGCGGTACCGTGAGTACGCATGCAGCTGCGGCTTCCAAACATTCGCTTGCCCGTACGTGCGTGTTGCTATGTGCATGTCACATACGCAACTTTGGGGACTTTGGGGAAATATATG
This sequence comes from Nerophis lumbriciformis, assembly GCF_033978685.3. Classification (NCBI taxonomy): domain Eukaryota; kingdom Metazoa; phylum Chordata; class Actinopteri; order Syngnathiformes; family Syngnathidae; genus Nerophis; species Nerophis lumbriciformis. The sequence goes on from NC_084582.2 coordinate 24,979,864, forward strand.
TGCTGTATGAACTTTGGGGAAATGAACGGTACTTTGGGCTGTGGGATTGAGTGTGTTGTGCAGGTGTTTGAGTTGTATTGGCGGGTTATATGGACGGGAGGGGGGAGGTGTTTGTTATGCGGGATTAATTTGTGGCATATTCAATATAAGCCTGGTTGTGTTGTGGCTAATAGAGTATATATATGTCTTGTGTTTATTTACTGTTTTAGTCATTCCCAGCTGAATATCAGGTCCCACCCGCCTCTCACAGCATCTTCCCTATCTGAATCGCTCCCACTGCCCTCTAGTCCTTCACTCTCACTTTCCTCATCCACAAATCTTTCATCCTCGCTCAAATTAATGGGGAAATCGTCGCTTTCTCGGTCCGAATCGCTCTCGCTGCTGGTGGCCATGATTGTAAACAATGTGCGGATGTGAGGAGCTCCACAACCTGTGATGTCATACGCATATCGTCTGCTACTTCCGGTACAGGCAAGGCTTTTTTATCAGCGGCCAAAAGTTGCGAACTTTATCGTCGATGTTCTCTACTAAATCCTTTCAGCAAAAATATGGCAATATCGCGAAATGATCAAGTATGACACATAGAATGGACCTGCTATCCCCGTTTAAATAAGAAAATTGCATTTCAGTAGGCCTTTAATGGCTTCTATACTCAGACTAATTTAACCTTGCATTGGCAATATCTTGTGAGCTTTTTAATTATTGTTTTCTTTACCAAACTCATATAACATGCCCAGAGATGTGATGTTGAGAGTCGTAATGCTGTGATAAGATAAATCTTGTGAAAGCTGTACATACATTAGTGTTGATTATTTGTACCTGCCTGACCCCCACCTAGAGGCACTGAAGCATATGTAATGATGCTCCTAAATAATCGAGGGCCACAACACTTGCATTACTTTTCTTCTTATTGACTTTAGTACCGTATTTTTCGGAGTATAAGTCGCAGTTTTTTTCATAGTTTGGCTGGGCTCCAGTGCAATTTATATATGTTTTTTTCCTTCTTTTTTATGCATTTTCGGCAGGTGCGACTTATACTCCGGTGCGACTTATACTCCGAAAAATACGGTACATGTTTTAGGTTGACTGGACAACTTACCAACGAAGAGGAAAGAGGCATCAAAAAGTCAGGAAAGGCCATCATGACAGCTCTGACACCATTTTGCAATTTATATACAATAAACACAAATGTGTGAAAAACAAAAATAAAACCTTTCTGAATGATTAACATAATTATTTTCTAAGGTAATGTCTCATTTTAGGAAGAGGAGACAGGCAAACAAATGGTATTTTGCCAGTGATCAAGGTAGTTTTGAAATGATCTGAAATTGTATTGAATATACAATCAGATCAATGTAAGCACTTTGCTTACGAATTATTAATATTTCAGTGCTAGTTTGTTTATACATTTTTGATACGATACTGATACGATATGATACTTTGTGCAAATGCACCTAATGTGTCTGTTAAAATTTAAAACATAATGTATTTCAAGTGTTGCTGCTCTTGAGCATTCATCTTCAAACTATATAACATCATGTGGCGAAACAAATGATAGCATTATTCTCCACTGAATGTGTTATATTATTTATGTTCAGCTCTGTATGTCGTGTCTCCAAATAGTCTACAACAAAAGGATACTTAATGTACACTTGCTGTTTGATTACACCGAGTGCCACATTTTAATTACTAGTAATTTTCTTAATGACAGACTGAATGACTGAGCACAGCACAGTGTGCCGCTGCGCTTGCGCATTACGTACTTACCTAGGCGGGGGGGGAAAAAGTAGTTCCCACCAACGGCGTTTCATTTAGACACAATCACAATGATTTAGTTACTTAACACTGTGTTCCTGATATACGTTATTTAAAATAACTAAAGTATCAAAAGTATCAATATTTTGAAGGAGGACCAATATTAAAGCATACAAATCTGGTATATTGTCGTCATTTGTTAGGATTGTTTAAGGCCTGTAGTCCAGTGTTTTTCAACCACTGTGCCGCGGCACACTAGTGTGCCGTGAGATACAGTCTGGTGTGCCGTGGGAGATTATGTAATTTCACCTATTTGGGTTAATATTTTTGCAAACAAGTAATTATAGTCTGCAAATGATGTGTTGTTGTTGAGTGTCGGTGCTGTCTAGAGCTTGGCAGAGTAACCGTGTAATACTCTTCCATATCAGTAGGTGGCAGCAGGTAGCTAATTGCTTTGTAGATGTCGTAAACAGCGGGAGGCAGCGTGCAGGTCAAAAGGTGTCTAATGCTTAAACCAAAAAATAAACAAAAGGTGTGTGCCCCTAAGAAAAGGCATCGAAGTTTAGGGAAGGCTATGCAGAACGAAACTAAAACTGAACTGGCTACAAATTAAACAAAAACAGAACGCTGGACGACAGCAAAGACTTACTGTGGAGCAAATACGGCGTCCACAATGTACATCCGAACAAGACATGACAATCAACAATGTCCCCACAAAGAAGGATAACAACAACTGAAATATTATTGATTTCTAAAACAAAGTAGATGCAGGAAATATCGCTCAAAGGAAGACGTGAAACTGCTACAGGAAAATACCAAAAAAAGAGAAAAAGCCACCAAAATAGGAGCGCAAGACAAGAACTAAAACACTACACACAGGAAAACAGCAAAAAATACAAAATAAGTCACGGCGTGATGTGACAGGTGGTGACAGTACACCCTCTTTGAGACAAGAGCTATAGTGGTGCAGGCTTGGTTATGGTTTAAAGTCATATCCAACAATTGCAACAACGACTTTTTACTGTCAACTGAGTTTCGTTTTTTAATGATTTCTGCTGGTAGTGTGCCTCCGGATTTTTTCAACGCAAAAAATGTGCCTCGGCTCAAAAAAGGTTGAAAAACACTGCTGCAGTCTACTTAGTGCTAAATTACATTTGATTTTGTTTCAGCCTTTTCTGCACTCACTATCCAGTATTAGACACGACATTTCTTGCCATCTCATGTGTCTCATGTGTGCCAGTACGACAATAAAGTTCCTTGAACCCTTGTGGATGCAAATTACCATTCTTGTTGAATAACAATGTGTGCACCTGATCAAACTCTCCATCACAACTTAACAGATATTTGGAAAATCAACCTACCAACTGTACATACACTACAACTGAGCTAAGCAGTCTAACAAAGTCAAACCCTTTTATATTCCGTGTATTCAAGTTTTTAGAGTCAAACATATTCCAGGGGAATCAACAGTAAAGGTTATTGTCAATATAAGAGATTAGCCACTTCCTTTAGGCGTACCAGTAATTAAAAGCTGCAAGTGGATGCTTTGGATGAAGCAAATCTTGGTTGAGATAAACATAACATTTTGCACAGCTTTGGATCTATTCCCAGTACACCCTTTGAGCTAAAACAACAATCAACGTCATAGCCAACAGCTGATCTAAAGCAACTGCTTGCGTCTTTTCTTCATTCTTTATTAAATGTTGAAAGTGCAGTGATTAGAAGCTGCTTCTGAAAGACACACATCAACTAAGCCAAGGATCTAAATGCTTAGTCGTTGTATATAAGATGTCTTAGACGAGACGGATTCATTCAAATTATATAAATGCCACTTTGGGGAGGTCCAAGCTAAACTTATTTGGCATCAAATAGGTGAGATGGAAAGATCAAGGGAATGTTTTTATTCATGTTGAAGGACTAAGACATCTTGCGATCCTGCAGATGTCTAAATGACGGGTGAGGATGTGCCAATGCTGGAAATACACGAAAGTCCTTGACACACAAAACCAAGCGACATTGTGCTGCAATTTTACCTAATAAATACTTGTTTTGCAATACCCCCAGATCAACTGGCGTGGCCATCGCTGCTGCCCACTGCTCCCCTCACCTCCCAGGGGGTGATCAAGGGTGATGGGTGAAATGCAGAGAATAATTTCGCCACACCTCGTGTGTGTGTGACAATCATTGGTACTTTAACTTTAATAATACGGTGTCCTACATAACATGTAACGGCGGTACATTGGTAACAATTTTGCATAGATTTTAATTTACAGACATTTCAAGCTCCTTTCTGACTGTTTCTCCGTAAACGCTGTTTTGTGGGCAGTCTTATCTAAGTGACGGAACCTTCCTCTAGGCCAGTGGTGTCCAAAGTGCGGCCCGGGGGTCATTTGTTTAACGGCCCCACGGCAGATTTTAAAAATACGATTGAAAAAAATTAAAAACATAAAAAGTGGTATAAAAGAGCAAACAGGTGAAATGTAACAAGAACATGTTGCAATGTTTACGCTAATAACACAAAGCTGCCATGCAGGCTGTTTCTTTCTTTAAAAAATAATAATGAATCAAAATCAATGTCATTATGAAATTTTGACCTATTCAAGGCTCCAATTATGTCACATTAAATATTCCACTTTGAGATATGTTTGGGAGAAAATGTTGCATATTTTGTGTTTGCCATATAAAAAACAACAATAAAACGTATAATTGACAGATGGATCTGAAGTTTATCTCGAGATTGTTGTGTTAAAAGTAAACAGTAAAAAAAAATATGTACCGTATTTTTCGGAGTATAAGTCGCACCGGAGTATAAGTCGCACCTGCCGAAAATGCATAATAAAGAAGGGAAAAAACATATATAAGTCGCACTGGAGCCCGGCCAAACTATGAAAAAAACTGTGACTTATAGTCCGAAAAATACGGTAATTTATTTTTTAACCCTTTAATGAGTAGGACCCTTTTGGATCCCCAATAATTTTAGTGTGATTCGTTTTTAAGTGTCATTGCTCAAAAAATAATAATGAATCATCAATGGTGTTATGAGTTATTGACCTTTTTAAGGCTCCAATTATTATATAATCTCAAATATTCCACTTAAAAATTTTATTGGGTGAAAATATTGCATATTTTGTGTTTTTTCCATTAAAAAAAAGGTTTTTCTTTGACAAAAAGAGCATACAACTTAAATCTTTAAAAACATTATATTGACAGATAGACCTAATGTTGATCTAGAGATTTAAAACTTGAATAATAATACAAATAATAATACTGAATAATGACACATTTTTAATATTTTTTTGACCAAAACCCTTGGAGGTCCCTGGGCTCAAGCCTGAGTGGAGGCCTAAATGTATATTTTTTATACATACATTGTATTGGTTTTTAAAATAAGAAAATATCAAAATGGCCCCGACTTGCTTTGATTTTTCAGTGTGCGGCCCTCAGTGGAAAAAACTTTGGACACCCCTGCTTTATGCCGAGACATTGTTGATTGCATCTCCACCCTGTCAGCCATGTAGTAGTTTTTATTACTTCCATTTCGAGTCCACTCACATAGTAAAGTGAGAACTACTGTATATGCTACTATATGCTACAGCGGAGGATTTTAGCATGCATGCGCATGTACGAACCAGTCTGCCCCACAAAGTGACAATCATTGGTACTTTAACTTTAACTTAACAAGAGGAATGATAAAAATACGGAATTCATCGACTTTGGATTACAACAGGATACAAATAGTGGACTTGCGCAAAGCTCTTTGGGTAAACCATATCTCGAGATATCCGCTGACTTCACTGCAAGATACTGTACATCACAATATTCTCAAATTCCAAATGGCTCACTTGGAAGAAGGCGAGATTGTTTCATAAATAACTAATAAATGTTTTGGTTTCAAATTTGGGGGATTTATGGGGATCCCGAATACACAAAAACAGGTACCAACAGGTACAGATGTTGATTTTTCCATAACAGGGCCCCTTTATTGTTGGTGGTCATACGTACTGTTCCTGTCAGCTCTACTGTTATCATGCAGTACATCTGCACACTCTAATCTTTACAACAAGAGCTCCCAAAAAGAGTTGTTTAGTTTGTCTCACCAAGTGGCAGCTTCCCAAATGTATTACGTATTCATACTGAACTTTTCCTTTTTATTATTTTTTTCTGTTTATTGTTTTTTAATATTCATACTGATCTTTTCCGAGCTCGCACAATCAATGATTGCGTGTCTGCTGGGCTAATTAGTTGCTGTCTGTAAAATTGGGATGATCAACACTACCTTGTCTGGTGGTGTGGGGCTAAACTCCTCACTCATGGTGCTGCTGTATACTTAAAATTGCTGTGTTTGGCTCATTGGCACATGTTCACTTTGGCCCCTGGAGTCAAAATGTGTAAGCACACCTGCTTTACAAGAAATTGTTTATTAAATTAATTTCACCATTTGCTCTTCTATTACTTATTTCTTGTGGCAAAGTCCGACCGGTAGGAGGCCACGGGGAAGACCCAGGACACGTTGGGAAGACTATGTCCCCCAGCTGGCCTGGCAACGCCTCGGGATCCCCCGGGAGGAGCTGGACGAAGTGGCTGGGGAGAGGGAAGTCTGGGCTTCCCTGTTTAGGCTGCTGCCCCCGCGACCCGACCTCGGATAAGCGGAAGAAGGTGGATGGATGAATGGTATATTCTATGTGAAATAAACTAACGTCATTGAAAAAATATTAAAAGACACCAAAACGCATCAATAGAATTTGTTTTAATCAGCCCCTTAATGTTACGATCCGCTGCACGGATCATAGTTTGTTTATGTTTCTCGTCACATATGTTTTCAGCACATTGATTTTGTTTGTGTTCAGTTGCCATGTCAACTGATTACTTTCACCTGCCTCTGGTTAGTGTTCGGGACGCGCACCTGTTGCCCGGGCACTAATCAGAGGGCTATTTAGTCTTTGCTCTGGCCTCACTCGGACTGGCTTCCTAGTTTGTTCTCACACAACTGATGACGACGATTATGTACTGTTTCTTAGCTACTAGTTCTCAAGCTAGGCTCTTTTGGTTTGCTAGCTCCCACGCTAGCCCTTTTGTTTATTCATCATATTATTTATATTTATAATAAATCATTTTTCCTACCTGCAAGCTGTGTCCGAAGCCATCTGCATCCTTGGGAGAACCACACCCGCATCACTATGCGACCACATCGTCGTTACACTTAAGTCTTCTAGCAGCTATGGAATTATGTTGCTGAATAGACAATATGCCTAATATATATATTTTTCTGACCCTCCAAAATTATTGACATACACACATATGACAGATAATTGTCCATCGTCGGTCTGTGCAGCGCGATCACTGATCCTGCAGCAGTGCGTATAACTGCTAGTTTGCACAGTTCATTATTAAACACAAAATAGTGTGTCATGATCCGTGGTCCGGATAATGTTAAGTTTAGTTATGTTTGATTTTTGGACGCTTTTTAGTTCCTGGTTGTTCACTTCCTTGTTTTGTTTTGGTTGTCATGGTCACTCATTGTGTTCACCTGTCTCTGATTAGTGCTCAACCGCTCACCTGCTTCCCGAGTGCTAATCAGAGGCATTATTTAAGTTGCCTTTGCCAGTCACTCGTTCTGCCTTCGTTGTCTTCCATCGCAAGAGACGGCTCCGGACGACAGCGTGAAGGTAGGCTAGGATTTATTAACATAAATCACGCACTAACACAAACATAAACAATACAACAAAAAAAAGGCAAGCGTGCCTAAAACACAAGTGAAGCTAATCTTTAGCAGAAGATAGGGCATGGACAGGGAAACTTACTTGGTCAGAGCAAGACATAAACCGGTGTGACATAAAGACAACAAAGGCAGAACGAGTGACTGGCAAAGGCAACTTAAATAATGCCTCTGATTAGCGCTCGGGAAGCAGGTGAGCGGTCGAGCACTAATCAGAGACAGGTGAACACAATGAGTGACCATGACAACCAAAACAAAACAAGGAAGTGAACAACCAGGAACTAAAAAGCGTCCAAAAATCAAACATAACTAAACTTAACATGATCCGGACCACGGATCATGACATAGTCCTCGCAAAACGGTGATGAGTGTAGATAGAAATATGCACGTGAAATAATAATTAGATTTGCATCTTCTCTTCCCAGCATTACAAGCGTTTTGATGATTAGCATATATTTAGCATATTAATTAAGACAAGAGACGCAACATTGAATGCACACTTTATTCTGCCCACTTGACAGACGCAATTCACTCTCCACACGTTTGGTAGATCAGTTGTGCGTGTGCCATTAAGTTTGCACTTGCTTTAGTACACACAAATATTTAGTATATCAGGACCATATGTGTCCAACTCCAACTTGGAGAAGAGGATTGCACTTTGTCAGGTCTCCACCTTCACACCTGTTCAACTTGGGTGTCCCACCTGAAGACTAAGCTCCTGCTGGTAGCGCTTAACCACAATAAGGTGGCAATCTCTCAGGGGGGAAAGTAACAGATAAAAGTAAAATAAATAAAATTGAGTATCCTTCATCCACATTTTTATCAACCATCACAACACTTGATGGCCTCATTCTTAAACTGAACCTAACCTTAAGTATGACTTCACACACAATAGTGAATATTTACAAAACTGAAATATACAGTAGTCTTATGAATAAAGCAAAAACATTCTTCTCAAACTATAGTTTATCTTAAGGTCAGCTGCATCATGCCTCAACATTTCTGCATTATCCACTTATTTAGACAGAGAAACTTAACAGCACTGCCTACACTCTGTTTTTTTTTCCCAAGTTGTTTTACTGTACCAACTTACAGGGAGTCAACAGTTCCCTCTGTTCTTTTAAATTATACTTATTTCCCTGTGTTCTCTGACTTTGCAGCGTGAGGAAGTTCACAATTGTACAAACCCCATTTCCATATGAGTTGGGAAATTGTGTTAGATGTAAATGTAAACGGAATACAATGATTTGCAAATCATTTTCAACCCATATTCAGTTGAATGCACTTCAAAGACAACATATTTGATGTTCAAATTCATAAACTTTATTATTTTTTTGCAAATAATAATTAACTTAGAATTTCATGGCTGCAACACATGCCAAAGTAGTTGGGAAAGGGCATGTTCACCACTGTGTTACATGGCCTTTCCTTTTAACAACACTCAGTAAACGTTTGGGAACTGAGGAGACACATTTTTTAAGCTTCTCAGGTGGAATTCTTTCCCATTCTTGCTTGATGTACAGCTTAAGTTGGTCAACAGTCCGGGGGTCTCCGTTGTGGTATTTTAGGCTTCATAATGCGCCACACATTTTCAATGGGAGACAGGCCTGGACTACAGGCAGGCCAGTCTAGTACCCGCACTCTTTTACTATGAAGCCACGTTGATGTAACACGTGGCTTGGCATTGTCTTGCTGAAATAAGCAGGGGCGTCCATGGTAACGTTTCTTGGATGGCAAGATATGTTGCTCCAAAACCTGTATGTACCTTTCAGCATTAATGGTGCCTTCACAGATGTGTAAGTTACCCATGTCTTGGGCACTAATACACCCCCATACCATCACAGATGCTGGCTTTTCAACTTTGCGCCTATAACAATCCGGATGGTTCTTTTCCTCTTTGGTCCGGAGGACACGACGTCCACAGTTTCCAAAAACAATTTGAAATGTGGACTCGTCAGACCACAGAACACTTTTCCACTTTGTATCAGTCCATCTTAGATGAGCTCAGGCCCAGCGAAGCCGACGGCGTTTCTAGGTGTTGTTGACAAATGGTTTTCGCCTTGCATAGGAGTTTTAACTTGCACTTACAGATGTAGCGACCAACTGTAGTTACTGACAGTGGGTTTCTGAAGTGTTCCTGAGCCCATGTGTTGATATCCTTTACACACTGATGTCGCTTGTTGATGCAGTACAGCCTGAGGGATCGAAGGTCACGGGCTTAGCTGCTTACGTGCAGTGATTTCTCCAGATTCTCTGAACCCTTTGATGATATTACGGATCGTAGATGGTGAAATCCCTAAATTCCTTGCAATAACTGGTTAAGAAAGGTTTTTCTTAAACTGTTCAACAATTTACTCACGCATTTGTTGACAAAGTGGTGACCCTCGCCCCATCCTTGTTTGTGAATGACTGAGCATTTCATGGAATCTACTTTTATACCCAATCATGGCACCCACCTGTTCCCAATTTGCCTGTTCACCTGTGGGATGTTCCAAATAAGTGTTTGATGAGCATTCCTCAACTTTATCAGTATTTATTGCCACCTTTCCCAACTTCTTTGTCACGTGTTGCTGGCATCAAATTCTAAAGTTAATGATTATTTGCAAGCTGGCAGGTGTGACAACAGATGGTTGTCCAAATCTGACAGGGAAAAATGTTGGACTTTTAAAGAGGATGCAGGATAAACTTTAAATTAACCCTATGCAGAATGGACATTTTTGCATTGTATTATACATCAGGAAGTGTAGTGTAAGACAGTGTTAAAAATAAAACCATCAAAAGCAATCTGCTTTTGTATAAGGTTAAGTTAGGTTAAATGAAAGTATTATTATTATTATTAATTAATATTATTATTATTTTTTATCTTATGGTATATCAAAAATAATATTGAGCAACATTTAATTGAAATATTGTCCAGCAGTGCTCAGGTTGATCATGCGGCCGCCGGTAAAAATTAATTGCCCACCCCTGCGTTAAATCATTACCTTGTTTTTTTGGCGCCGCTGGTTAGGCATTCAATTTGAATTTTCTTATCTCAAAAGGAAAAACCTTTGTCGCTAACCCCTACTCTGTCATATTGTACGCTATTAAAGAACTGTGACTGGATATCTTCTGAACTTGTCCCACCCATTTACAAGACAAAATTAAATATGATTGGATTTTGTTTCTGACAACTTTTAGTCTCGTTTTTAATTTGTCGACACTGGTTCACTGAGGGTTGAGAGGAGGGGTGTGTGTGTCTGTGTGTGAGTGTGGACTCGTGGAGCCTAACACAGGTGATGGACAGACAAAAGGGAAAATGACATCATACAAGTGTAGTAGCGTGTCCTTTTTTCAACGGAATTTTGTGAAATTGTCATATATATACATTTTGTGGGTACATTAAAATGTACTTTCTCAACTTCAAACATTTAATGTGGGTGGGAAATACATGTATTTAAGGGGGCTCTGCTTCCTCTTACCCCTAACGTAGAGCCGGCCCCAGAACGGAGCGTCGATAAACACAACAGCTATACCTCACACAAAAACAAGATAGTTACTTGTGCATCCAAAAGACAAAATAGAACAAGACAAGAAATGCAATGTAATTTACGAAATCCCGTGTAAATCATGCGAAAAATCCTACATCGGAGAAACAGATTCCATCTAATATACCGAAAATATGGTCTGATTACAAGAACATTTGAAAGAGTATAATGGAGATTTCAATACAGGTTGAATATAAAGTGTGTGGATACTCTTGCTTAAGATAAAACTTAAGATATAATAAGCTGACTGACAAGTTTAATTCAGCAGGTGGCTTTCCTTGATAGCATTACTGCCGCATTACACTTCTGGCCTTTGGTCCTCATGTGCCAGTGATGCAGTTACTATGATAAATGACTTCATGGTGGGGGATGTCCATAAATTAGTTGTTAGCGACAAACTTTGGCCTTTGTCCTTTCCTCTTTGAAACAGGCTGTCTCGTATTGGTATTTAATTGCATTCTTGTGTGATGAAGAATGCAGCTGAGATAGGTTCCGGTATCCCCTGCGACCCCAAGGGGGACAAGCGGTAGGAAATGGATGGATGGATGGATGGGTCAATTAGACAGGCCAAAGGCCTTCGCCATAACTGCAGCTTTAAGGGTTTTTGTTGTTGTTTTACTTTAATTAGCTACAATGCGCCTATTCCACATTATTTTAGGAAGAAGCTCGACTACACACTGGTCTCGTCCGCGGTCTTTCATACGGAACGAGTGACTGGCAGCTGTTCATACTCACATTCATACAGTCACTGAGCAGTAACCAATCCCACACTGTTTGCATAAAAGTTAGCTATGTAAAGCAATACATTATCAATGACTATCTCACTGCATATTTAGGCACAACAAATGTCTTTCCCTACACCAGTTGACAGACAATAGACCAAACTACCAGCTCACAAGTTCAACAAAATTCTGACATGTCAATGCAAAAACATGGTTTAAGCACATGCACGCTTGTGTGCCTAAGAATGTAAACTGTGCAGCTAAAAGACAATGCATTAATAATGCACATGACAAAACAAAACACAAGCAGACATGTGCACTCAATCGCAGCACTGCAATCCTTATCCCTGCCCAGACACACTTACTCTATGCAAAACCGCAGATGGAAGTCAGATGTTACTGCCAACTCGGACTTAAATCAAAAGCCAATGAAGCTTGGTACAATGTATGTTTTATCTGGGAATGAGACAAAGGCACCAAATAAGAACACAGGTTGAGCAAAACATTTAAATATGGAAGTTTTGCATTCTTAACAGAAAGAAACTGTGGAGCTCTTAGTCCAGGGTTTTTTAAACTGTGGTCTCTAAATGTGCTGTTAAGGCAATGCAAATGATGTTCCCTTCTCTGATCACTTTCCTCAGTCCACTTTGACTACAATGAAGAGTAATTACAGAGCTTGTTTTCAAGTCAAGGATTATCCTCATCAGCTGAGTCATCTCCATAAATGTTAATTGATTTGTGTGTGGTAGGCATGACCGGCCTCAGCTTTTCATGTACCTAACAAGATTGTGTTTGTGTTCCCATTTCGGTCTTTTATTTTACTCATGTAACATACTAGGGCAGGGGTCTGCAACCCGCTATGTTGAAAGAGCCATATTAGACCAACAATTTAAAAACAATTAAAATCTGTCTGGAGCCGCAAAAACTGAAAAGCTTTATATAAGTGTTATATTGAAGGCAACACATAATGTGTCTATATTAGCTATATTAGCCTACTATCAAAATTACTATGTGTTGCAGGCTGATGCAAATTTTCGTTGACAGGAATGTGTATTTCAACTTTTATTCTACACATACATACATACATACATACATACATACATATATATATATATATAAATATATAAAACATGTCTTCATCTTTTTCCATTTTTACACATCTCTGAAAGAGGTCCAGGGAGCCACTAGCACTGCATGCAGCTCTAGAGCCACGGGTTGCTAACCCCCGCACTAGGGGCTAGCGCTGACTGCAGTCTAGTTAGTATTGTAATACATGTATCTTTTGCCACATCAAACTTTGAAGTTTGTGGCTTGTAAAGGTGACTATGGCCTTGTTCACACTGCAGATCAATTCTGATTGTTTTGCCCATATATGACCTGTATCGGACCAAGGCATCTTTCATTTGTGGATATAAATCAGCCAATGCGACTGCAGTCTGAACATTCGACCAATACAGTACATCACATTTAAACAAAGCACAATAATGGGCAAAAATTATGAAAATAAAAAAATGTTCTTCAGACATTATATCTTTGGAGAAAAGGGTCAGCAACAATATAAACTAAATAGTATGTTCGTTTTAGAAATGCAAATATATTTAAAAAATGCTTAGTGAAGCAATGTTTGACATGGACCATTCATTCATTCATCGATACATATAAGTATCCATTCACTCAAGAACAGTGTCTCTATGTTTGTATTGCGAACGCCCCATAAAAAGTCTGTGGTCTTTATGGGCCTTGGTGAGAGTCAGTTGTAAAACAAATGTGTCCACCACTTGTGGCAGTAATGACAATCTCAAACAAACAGAAATAGCCTGGAGCTAAATTCATTGAGAAGTTTGTTCAGCGCAAAAATTATGACCAAAGTGCTAATGTTGAATTTTCCATTGCACTTAAATTTTGTTGACAGTTTAGTTTAAAAACATATTCATTAATACTTTTGTGTATTTATTTTACCACAACATAATTGTATGTAGCAGCACGGTGGATCCAGGGGTTAGTGCGTGTGCCGCACAATTAGAACGTCCTGGGTTCGATACCCGGGCTCGGGGTCTTTCTGTGTTGAGTTTGCATGTTAATAAGGAATCAGGACTGCAAGTTACCTCCAGCTTAACATTGAATATTTGACAGTTGAAATGACCAGCATTTATACTTTGAATCAGGACAGCACAGCATTCATTTATATGACCCAATCTAAACAACCTTTCCCACTCATAGCGCAAGTAAACTACAAAAAAAAAAAAAAGAAACACACTTGATCAAACATTACATAACCGGAAAACTGGAATTTGTGGATATTATAAAAATGTTCAAGCACGATTCATAATTCAAAATTACACCCTTTTATATCCACGACAATGTTATTTATTGGAAAATGCAAAACACTCCACACGTATCTATGTTTGGTGCATTTTAGCCGCTTGATATTTCTGATTGATTACACAACTTAAAGGAGGTTGTCACAGAAGTAATCAAGGTAGGAGTCAAACTTTAACATACTCTTAATATCCAATTCTATTCATTATTAATTATATATTGTAACTTTTGTGGTCTATTGTGGCTTTTAGGCACCGGACAATTTTTTTTATTCCAATGCGGCCACCAAGTCAAAAAGTTTGGACACCCCGGTTATGTGTTAAATAAATAATAGTCTTTGTAATTAACACATGGTTTAATGTCATTCAAAAAAATCAAAAAGTAAGATTACTGATTCAGTGTTAATATTTGAAAAGTTAGTGGAAAAGTTGGGCCCCAAGGTCAAAAAAGTTTAAAAACCCCTTCTCAAGAAAACATTGTCCTACCTGTGACTTTGAGTTGTGTTGTCCTCCGCACCAGTCTGGATCCATACTGTAACTCGCAGGTATAATTTCCCCCATCCTCCTCCTCCACTTCGGGGATCCAGATGTGTGTATTGTTGACAATAATAGAGCTTCTCCATTCGACACGTTCACACTCCTAACAGAAAGACGTGTGTCATACTGATCAAACAACTAAACAATTCTATTGATGATTGGTTTCTTCAATTTATATTGGTGCTTGTGACATACCTTGTACCAGGTCATCAGAGGTTGTTTATATGGAGCCAAATAGTCATCGATATCACGGCATGTGATCATTTTGCTATGAGTAATCTCTGCTTTCTCCAGGTAGCGGATTTTGCTGCTGAAACACTTCCCCTCATCACTCTCCTCCACAGTCATGGACATAGAGACCTTCATACAGTATGTTGAGTTCCTAAAAAGATCACAAACATTAAAAACAAAGTTAATTGATTTTGACGATATATTTCATCTTGGTAACTGAGCATGTATAAGTGGCTAAAATGGTCATATTGTCCATCCATTAATTTTTTATAGTGATTAACCAAATTTTCAGCCACTGCAAATTTTTTTGCCAAAAATATGCTGGATGCGCTTGCAGAAATGGCAGCAAGATTAAGGCATCATCGTGTATCCAGGGGAGCACCAACCATCGTTGTATGCTATATCGACATTAAAGTTACAGTAATGCTGTCTTGACAAGTACTAACTACCCTTCGTATCTGGCATTAGTGACACAAACACTATTTTTTTCCTGAAGAAGCCATAGCATGTTTAGATGGCCAACACCAGCTAGCTAACATGACTAGAAGAGTAAAACCACAGGCATAATGCAATTATGTTTTATTTTAACGATAAAAAATAAAGTTACAATTGAGGCAGCAAATTAATCAAAACTAAAATACACACTTCAATAACTCTAACACACAAGTTGTGTGCAAGTTTCCAAAACATGTGAAGATTCAGTTTTAAGGTCCTGCCAACTTGTATTTGTTTTTCAAAACCTACTGTCTTTTTTATCATTTATTTATATTAAAATCTTCTTGAGCCACTTAGTGATTGAATTTATTCAAATGTTTTGTTGTTGTTGTTGTTTTTTTCCAAAGAAAATAATGTCACTTGAGTTGCAGGTTTACCAACAGGAGACTGCATTAACAACTGCACTTTATCATTTATTTTGAAATCATTTTGTTATTTGTTGTTGTCTAATTTAAATGCATATGTTCCACTTTCATCATGTTCTATTACACTAGACTTGGGCAAATTAAGGCCCGGGGGCCACATGCGGCCCGTTAAGTTTTTCAATCTGGCCCGCTGGACATTCTCAAATCATTTTTTTAGATCTTTAAGATGGAAAGTGTAGCTGCCATTATGATGTGCAGTGATGTTTTCAAGTTACCGTAAGTATTGAACTATACAAAGTATTTCAATGGTTGGAATCTGCGCTTTTGCATGATATACTGGTCACTATGGTAATCTAATGAGTTACTATGGTAATCTAATTAGTTACTATGGTAATCTATGTCACAGCAGCTCAGACAAGGCACCAAGCAGTGTGGGTGGGAAGCGTTTCCACAGACGCGGAAGGAGATTTTCACAACAAACTTCTAAAGCTTAGCAATATATCACATATATCAGATTGTAGGTGAGTTTATTTTGTACCCTTCGCGTTCATATTTCACTGTTTGTTGCCTTTTTGTTGTGTTTCAGTTGATTGTAAAATATGTCGATCGAAAAAGGGTGTGACATTCATATTTTGTCAATATTCAGTGTTTTATCATTCGTAGAAAAACATTTAAATTCCATTACGTTTTTTTAAGGCGGTCTGTCATAACGTTTTTAGCATTCAATCAGACATTATTGTGAGGTTTTGTATTAGTGATCCTAACAATAGATATACCGGCCCCCAGACACATTTTTTTCTCTAAATGTGGCCCCTGAGTCAAAATAATTGCCCGGGCCTGTATTACACTGTTCAAAAACAACCGTTTTTGTGGACGTACTTCAGTTTGTTCCAGAAAGACAATGTAAGTAATACTTGGTAGAATAATTGATTTTGGTGTTTCCGTTTTTGCCCTATTCTTTGCCTTTGAAGGCAATTATTTTGATTTCGGTGCATCCCTATATTTTTTTTGATATTGTAGAGGGAAAGTACACCCTGGACCGGTTGAGTGATGTGTGTCATATTTTTTTTCAAAGGCCAAATTAATGTAACAATCATTTGAAATTACTATTTTACTATATTTGGTGAGGGTGTGGACAATATGCACAGCTCACGAGTCATGGCAATAGGTGGAATTGTGTTCGTAAAAACCAGAGTAGACAATATTTTGAAAAACCAATCTAAGAAAACTGAATTGACAAAATATATGACAAGTAGGGACATGAATTGAAAACCGATTCTTGCTCAGATCCGGTTCAGAGTGTATCAATTCCTTGGAATGGCTTGCCATTTTTTCAAACGATTCCCATAACGGTTCCTGCAGGTGAGGATGACGTCATTACGCAACGTGCGCAGTGACAAGCAACGTAGCGCCGTCCGGGCAAAAGAAGCACTCCGAGGTTTGCTGACATTTCACTAGAAAAGATTGCTACAGTGCTATTTGTAATAATTCCAAGGTTGCTATTTCATCAAGAGGATGACATATGAGCACTGTACTGGGACATTTGATAAAGCATGCAATAAATATAAAAGAATGTTGCGTTTTTGAACCACGCTGATCTCATCCCAGGCAGAAGCAGTCATCTGACATAAGTGCAACAGGTACTACCGCCTATATTGTTTGCACTATAACCTGTTAAATTGAAATGAATGCCTTCTCATTTAGATCAGCATGAGAGGACATACACTTTATTGCCAAAAGTATTTGGCCACCTGCCTTGACTCACATATGAACTTGAAGTGCCATCCCATTCCTAGCCCATAGGGTTCAATATGATGTAGGTCCACCTTTTGCACCTATTACAGCTTCAACTCTTCTGGAAAGGCTGTCCACAAGGTTGCAGAGTGTGTTTATAGTAATTTCCAGCCATTCTTCAAAAAGCGCATTGGTGAGGTCACACACTGATGTTGGTCGAGAAGACCTGGCTCTCAGTCTCCATTCTAATTCATCCCAAAGGTGTTCTATCGGGTTCAGGTTAGGACTCTGTACAAGCCTGTCAAGTTCATCCACTGACTCTGTCATCCATGTCTTTATGGACAGTCATGTTGGAAGAGGAAGGGGCCCGCTCCAAACTGCTCCCACAAGGTTGGGAGCATGGAATTGTCCAAAATGTTTTGGTATCCTGGAGCATTCAACGTTCCTTTCACTGGAACTAAGGGGCCAAGCCCAACTCCTGAAAAACAACTCCACACCATAATTCCTCCTCCACCAAATTTCCCACTCGGCACAATGCAGTACGAAATGTAGCGTTCTCCTGGCAACCTCCAAACCCAGACTCGTCCATCAGATTGCCAGATGGAAAAGTGTGATTCGTCACTCCAGAGAACGCGTCTCCACTGCTCTAGAGTCCAGTGGCGACGTGCTTTACATCACTGCATCCGACGCTTTGCATTGGACTTGGTGATGTATGGCTTAGATGCAGCTGCTTGGCCATGGAAACCCATTCTATTGAGCTCTCTGCGTACTGTACGTGGGCTAATTGGAAGGTCACATGAAGTTTGGAACTCTGTAGCAACTGACTGTGCAGAAAGTCTTTGCACTATGTGCTTCAGCATCCGCTGACCCCTCTCTGTCAGTTTACGTGGCCTACCACTTCGGGGCTGAGTTGCTGTTGTTCCCAAACGCCCATTTGGGAACAACAGCTGGTGCGACCCATTCTTTCACAAATGTTTGTAGAAACAGTCTCCATGCCTAAGTGCTTGATTTTATACACCTGTGGCCGGCCCAAGTGATTAGGACACCTGATTCTGATCATTTGGATGGGTGGCGAAATACTTTTGGCAATATTGTGTGTTCTGACTGATTTCGAGGTGGGCAGTAACAGCTTCAGTTCACGTCTGCCACTAGCTTTCACCGTGGAATGGAAGAAAACCAAAATTTTACAACAATTTACCACAGCAGATGCTCCATTGGTAGGTGAACGTTCAATTGAAGTCAGAGAAACGTTGCATGCTTTCCTCCAACCACATTTTCACTCAGTCAATATATTATACAGGTGGAACTCAGTATCGCGTAAAATTTCATTAATTTCAGCAATTCAACTTCAAATATGAAACTAATATGTGATATTAACTAATTACATGCAAAGTGAGATATGTCAAGCCTTTATTTAATATAATTTTGATGATCATGGATTACAATTTTTGACAATCGCACATTTTCTAAGATTTTCAATTGTTTTTCATAAGCTGTAAGCAATAACCAACATTGTATCAAAATACATGTTTAAATATAAAGTGTTGCATGCCATGAGCCTATGGCATTACATTAGTTTCACCTTGTAAATCTAAACAAACCTTTGCATGGTATATTTTCAAGGCAGATGACAAAGATTCTTATTTAGTTATAAACATTATACGAAATGTTACATACTTGTGTAATTTCCACGTACATTTTAATTTTCTTTTTTTTAAATGTATTTACAAAAGTTTTTTTCTATGCTTAGTGCCTCTTTAGACCTCACTGTTGGCTTTGTAAGGCCATGTTAGCTCCTAACTAAACACAATGGATGCTAATCCACCTTTTTGTTATCTTTTTTTCCACATAAGAATCAATAAGAGAAACAATAAAGAACTGAATCGTTAAGTAGAATCAAAAGTGGAATCAAAACAGTGACAATCTTATCAATTCCCATTCCTACAGACAGGACAACATTTTTTCTTTTTTATTTTACTCTAAACTTTACGTTCATGACCTAAGATTGCATTTTTGACCATTTAACTTTTTTTTTAAAATTTTTTTAATTTAAATCAAAATAAATAACACTAAATAAATATATTGCTGCTCGGGTCTCACATGCCCAAGCAGGTGGGTGGCTCGAGAAGCACCGAGGCTAGTTTGTCGTGTGCGCATGGACACTTTCATGATCTGTCACTGAGTTGATCCTGTGGTTTAGTCTTTTAAAATCCAAGTCAGTGATAGCTGCTTGTAAAACCTCAGCTCGGTTTGCCCCGTCTGTGAGACTCAAAAAGTGGATTAGGCTGTACCATGTGCCCGCTAGGCTACTTTTCTCTTAAACAATACATTTTGTCATGTTTCAATATCAAGAATATGCCTCTCACCACGAATACTTATTCTGGAAAGTGTGTGTTGGGAAATCAGGAATATGCCTCTCACCACGAATACTTATTCTGGAAAGTGTGTGTTGGGAAAATGTTATAATTTTACACACTAAAGGCCTGATTTACAAGTAAAGTAGTTAGTAGTAAAACACGTACAAACTTGACAGCACACGCAATTGTGTCTTTTAGGTGATCAGAATAAGGCGTGCAGTCAATTTTGGGTCTCTGTCTTCATTTATATGCAAAATATTTGCTGCTCATCAAAACGCCCACAATACTGGGAGAAGAAAATGCAAATATTAGTTAGCACGCACAATGTGATCTAGCAACACATATATTCTGCTCACTTAACAGACATAGTCCACTTTGCACACGTTTAGTAGATCAGCTTTGCGTGTGCTATCAGGTTTGCACATGTTTTAGTACACGCACCTTTAGTAAATCGGGCCCATATAGTCAGCGATCTTGAGCCATCAAGAGATGGTCAAAGTCACTCTAGTTTGGCTGAGGAAGAGGTTGTTCTTTGGGAAAGGAACTCAAAAACATACTCAAAGACAAAGTTGGCAACACAAATAAACAGCAGGAGGGTCACTTCACAGAACACAAACCTAATTTGCAGCGTGACCAAACGTGGCAAAACAACACAAAATACACATTGGACTACTGCTACAGGGATAATGAACAATAATTTTGCACATCATGCAATTATAGCAACTATTTAAGTGCAGCACGGCATGCTGGGAAGCCAGAGGCAACCCCAGCGACGTTACAATATTACTTAGGATTGACTCAGAATATTGTGCTTTGTCAACAGTATAAATGCATTCTTGTATTACAGTGCCTTATGGACATAAGCTTTGCTGATTGTTTCAGTGTATACATGTGTACACAAATATATTGGATATGCTAACCTACTATAGGCAGCCCCAAAAATGCCATTTATATTCAGTGATGATTCTTCCACTAAGTGTGTATGTGGTTGTAAATCTACTTGCATTGCAAATGAAGGTACTGTATCTTTAAGCGATAATTATCGTGTTTGTAAAATACATTCACCCACAATTTCAAAAACCCAATAATCTGATTTTAACAAACACAAATATACACTATATTGTCAAAAGTACATGACCAGCCATCCAAATGATCAGAATCAGGTGTCCTAATCACTTGGCCTGGTGTATAAAATCAACTTAGACATGGAGACTATTTCTACAAACATTTCAGTGATTTCCAGCGTGGAACTGTCATAGGATGCCACATGTGCAACAAATCCTAAATCCTAAATCCTAAATATTCCAAAGTCAACTTTATTATAAGAAAAGTGAAGAGTTTGGGAACAACAGCAAGTCAGCCACCAAGTGGTAGGCCACGTAAACTGACAGAGAGGGGTCAGCGGATGCTGAAGCGCATAGTGCAAAGACTTTCTGCACAGTCAGTTGCTACAGAGATCCAAATTTAATGTGACCTTCCAATTAGCCCACGTACAGTACGCAGAAAGCTTCATGGAATGGGTTTCCAAGGCCGAGCAGCTGAATCTAAGCCATACATCACCAAGTCCAATGCAAAGCGTGGGATGCAGTGGTGTAAAGCATGTCGCCACTGGACTCTAGAGCAGTGGAGATGCCTTCTCTGGAGTGATGAGTCACGCTTTTCCATCTGGCAATCTGATTGACCAGTCTGGGTTTGAAGGTTGCCAGAAGAACGCTACATTTCGGACTGCTTGTGCAGAGTCTGAAATTTGGTGGAGGAGGAATTATGGTGTGGGGTTGTTTTTCAGGAGTTGGGCTGGGCCCATTAGTTCCAGTGAAAGGAACTTTGAATGCTCCAGGATACTAAAACATTTTGGACAATTCCATGGGATGGCACTTCAAGTTCTAATGTGAGTAAAGGCAGGTGGCCAAATATTTTTGGCAATATAGTGTATATCCTGCACTGATACTGCACATCCTGTGTATTGTCTCAAGCGCGACTTTAAAGCCAAATGGGCACAATTTTTTTGCATGTGTCAGCTTTTTTCCAACAGTGCTGCTAGTTTATAAAACAACATAAATGTACAATTTGGAGTTTGTACTCTGCAGATTTCTTTTGCAGAATTTCCTTATATATTCTTGTGAGAATCCAAGTGGGAAGCAACTTGAGACAACACCTGGCATTTACATAATAAAGCAACAATGTGCCCTGTGGCTGAAATACAAAGAAAAGAGTGCAAATTCAGCTACCGTCTTTATGATGCAACACATTTTTGGTTTGTAGATTTCAAAATCTCTCAAGGTGACTGTATTTTTATGGTGAGCATGTATGTGTGTGATGTTCCAAGTTCACCTCTAGACACAAAGGACCTCATTGATCTCTCTGTCATTCTCACTTCACACACACACACACACACACACACACACACACACACACACACACACACACACACACACACACACACACACACACACACACACACACACACACACACACATGCACACACACACTGGGATTTTTCCAGTCAGCGACCTAAACAAGACCACTGAGCATTAAAATAAAGGAATGAAAAGCCTTTTATCCATCCATCCCTTAGTTTCTCTCCTTTTCATCATGCTGCTTCTATTCTGCAGCATGTTGTTTTCCCCTCCAGTGATTCACTTACTTTTACCAGCATGCTCCCCTGACTTTCTCGGTCTCTTGATTTCACACACCCGGTTGTGTATTTGTGAGTCTTTATATTCATTGACACCTCGTTGCGCAACACAACCACACCCCAACTAATTTACTGTAATTACTCCAGATACAAACATTGAAACATAACATGATGGGTTCAACATGTAAAGCGACTTTGGGTACTTAAAAAAGCGCTATATAAATCCCAGGTATTATTATTATTATTATTATCATATCATATCGCAATTAAACTTTAAAGTATGTTTTCAGACCAGTGAAACTATGATTTAGGCTTATGACTTATGTCGTCTTGTAAATAAATCGTGTTTTAACGTCAGAAGAGTCAGCTATTGCCCTCATGTGAATCAAATAATTAATTCAACATGAATAAAATCCTTCCTCCCAGAGGACCTCAATACAAACATACATATGCAAATGGAAACTATTTTATGGTCGAGCATTGTTCACATAGGCCATTAACACGTTGTAATGGTATAGGCTTATCTAAGTAAGCCTGTAAGGTAATAGTACACATGGATTCACTTAAACTGGTCATATTCTGTATTTTGTTGTGTTTTTTTTTTCACATTTAGAAAACTTCCTGGTGGTCAACATAACATTTAATGATGTTTTTTGGTCAAAATCTTGCAAAGATTTTGTTTTACAGACCTTTTTCAAACCGCTTTCTGACCGTCTCTTCAGCATATGCTGTTTTGTGGGCGGTCTTATTTACTCTCCTCCAGGCCAAACCCCCTTTGACTGCGTTTTCACCCCGTCAGCTTTTAGTGCTTCCATATTGAGTCTACTGACAGGTGTAAGTTGGAACTATATGCTTCTTTTCATTAGGAATTGGGATGCATATGCATGTACGAAACAGTCTGCCCCACAACAAGAAGATTGTGAAAAATAATTAACTCTGAATACAACTTGATAAACATGGTGGACTCCCGCAAAGCTCTTCGGGCAAACCTCTACCATGTATTGAGATATCTGCTGACATAACTAAGACAAAACATGTCACTAACGTCTCAAATTCCAAACGATTCTTTTGGAGCAAGTTTGGTAGAAGGTATAATTGTTTTATAAAATATTTCCGCCATGACTCCATGGTTTGATTGCACATTTCCAGGACTTATGGGCATCCTAAATACATAACAGGTACCAGCAGGTAGGACAAGTTGGTTTTAAAGTTAAAGTTAAAAGTACCACTGATAGTCACACACACACTAGGTGTGGTGAAATTAACCTCTGCATTTGACCCATCCCCTTGTTCACCCCCTGGGAGATGATGTGAGCAATGAGCAGCAGCGGTGGCCACGCTCGGGAATAATTTTGGTGATTTAACTCCCAATTCCAACCCTTGATGCTGAGTGCCAAGTAGGGAGATAATGGGTCCCATTTTTTTATAGTTCATTTGCATTTAACAACTTCTCAAAACAAACCAAAAAACATATTTTCATGTTATGTTGAACAAAATGAACTATTTTTTTTTTTTAAATCATATGACCCATGTAAGAAAAGAGATGTGAGTGACATGTCATCATTGCAAAAATGCCTTTACACACAGTGACACAGGTGATGTCCACCTGTGTTACGGCTCAGACACCACGTCACCAGGCAGAACATTTCTGGGTCAAATTAATCTGCTCGTTCCATGTCAGTTGGTTATTGATGCAATTGTCAAACCGCTTTTAACATGCTGCAACAATCCTTTTCAGATTTCCCTGTGCTGTTGTGTGTGTGTGGACGAGCAATCTAAAAAATGCCAATAACCGAAAACGCAAAATGAATTAGTCTCCAAATCAGCTTGTAATCCACCATATCCTCCTTGTCAATAAATCAAGTACACCCTCCTTGCAATTACCCTCCACTGATCAGGCCAGCCTGCTGCAGGGTGCATTGAGTTATGGTGCTAATAGAGGGGGATGTATCCCGGCCAGCAGGCAGCATGTTTATACCTGGATGGAGCTGCAGATTAATTTGACTATCAATCTAACTAACAGGCAGCAAGGGGAATGTAGACACCTGCGTATTCTGAGATGTCCACACAAGCACACAAGCTACCTTATACTTGTGGCTGTTACTGTTGCTTGTGCTTGGTTTATTAGTGCAATATTCTATTACATGAGTTAGTGAAGGCCCTCTACTGCTTTTGCTTTACTCTATGAGGTCCTTCTTAAATCTTTGAATTATTGTGTTACGCTCATACAACATTGTTAGGTGAGTAAATTTAGCCATAGTATAGCAACACTCATAAATCATGTTTACATGCAGTTGTTTATTACTGAGGTGATCCTCCCATCACTGTGACTCTCTCTATGTGAATGCACACTTTATTACGTGGTGCTATAATACTGTATAGTTTTAACATATTGAGTAGCATGAAACAGTGAATCATACAGGGTATTCTTAGAAATTGGATGATCGCTCAAATTATTTAAACACTCACAGGTAGGATCTGATGACAAATATCTCATTAAAGGGGAACTAGATTGTTTTAAATTTGTGCCTATTGTTCACAATCCTTTTGAGAGACAAGAAGACATACATTTTTTTGTTGCATTCTAGATTGTAATAATCGTCTCATTATTAGGTGGCTAGAAATGCAGCTAATGGGAGCAATCCTTTCTGCCTCTTAATTTAAGAATGCATAGAAACCGCCAACAATTCATCTATGTTCTGTAACCTGTATAAAAACCAAGCTGCAGAGACATTGTTATTGTCAGAGCGAACACTGAGGAACTCTTTTTCTAGCGTACTAACACATCTTGCAACAACATGCGACATTACCCATAAGCCAGCTTCTGCGTCAGCAGCTTAATGGCTTTTGAGTTCATAATCTACAACACAATGCGATAGGACACCAATCTGTACTGACTGAAAAAACAAACATATTACAGTATCTCTAAAGTATTAGCCCACATTTCATGTTTTGTTTATACACAGCTAGCTCGACAGTGTATGTTTTGTTACTAACAAGCATAAAGTGCTGCATGTATCATGATCAATATTAGTGACACAGATAGGAAAAGTTTTTTTCCAGTTGATTTAGGATCAGCACACCATTTATGTCGGCATAGCTTGGCTCCAAGTTCCACATTTATGCCGGTCCTCACTCTCTCGGCTCCTATCTTCACCAACGTTTCACCCTCTTTTTGTTCTTGCTTATATAAGCAGCAGTTCATCCTTTGTATATTCAGGTTAAAAAAAGACATGGTTGTAAATCCTCATTTGTCCAAAAATAGTTGTCTTTGTTGTCTATTACCATGTCTGCCATGATTAGAACACAGACGTGATTGTTTCCAGAAGTAGGAACACAAATGTGTTGCCCGAAGTCAGAAGTGCGCTGCTATGAGAACGGAAATAAATGCGCTGCGGAAGGAAGGAAGGAACTGTATTATCATTGCACAAGTACAACAAAATTTCATAAGATATACTGAGTTACGGTAATACTTGTAATGACCAAAATATGGAGCATATTGTATATTTGACATACTATGTAATTAATGTGTTGATAGATAGTACTTTATTTACTACATTACTAATATATATATATATATATATATATATATATATATATATATATATATATATTCTAGGGGTGTGCATCTCCACCTTAAATGGCAATTTGATATGAATCTCAATGCATGGGTTACAATAGAATTCACTAACAATACTTTTTAAAACTTTACGATTCGATGGTGGTTGCTTCGGGGGTATCACTAAAAGTTCAGGTTTCAAAGAATAATTCTACATGATGCAGTTGTTAATGGCATGTCTCTTTATTTATATATATTTTATAGGGTTAGGCGCAATAAGTGTTCAACTTCAGCCTAAACCCTTTCAGTCTGCAACATTTTCATTTTCAATCTATGAATGTACAACTGTTTGTTTATTTTGTTGACCATTGACCGAAGAATAATAAACTACTTCTACTTGTAATATTTGTTCATGTTAATTTGCTGTAGCTAAAAATAGTTTCTAGTATGAATGAACTGATGTGCAAGGTTAAGAGTTAAGAACACCTAAAATATATTTATGTAACTATGTTTTTAGATCTGTCTTTATCATTTATGTTCAATTTCAGTTAAGTGTATTCCTTTTATTGAGTTAATTGAAAAGTCTGTCCTTTCTATTGAGCAAATATATATTTAGAGGTTGCTGACTGTAGGGGTGTAGTATAGCAATGTTACAGTATTTCAATGGATTAAGTCCATATCACCTGATTTTGCACCTCATGATTTACAGCCATGGCCAACAATCACTGGCAGTGCAGTAAGTGTCATGTCCTTCATATAATTAGGTGAGAAGGAAGGCTTTGAAAGTTAGGACTTAGAATTGGCATGTAGCACATTCAGTTTTCTTGGGACTCATTCATAAAGCCAAAGACCTTTAATATATGCACAGATAAGACCAGTCGGGCTATAATTTCAGCCTAAATTTTGGTCAGAGATAAAGTAACAGAAAATAACCACAGGGTACAAGATTTGGATGTTGATCACAGACATCCAGCTTCAATTAAGGGTTTTGAACCTTGTTTTTTCTTCACATAGCTGTGGAAACAATACGTTTAAACAGCCATGCCTACCGCACAAGCAACATATTTTTTACACGTCATCGAAAAAGAAGACAAAGTATTGATGATTGCTGGGCCAAATCATTGACCACAAAGGCTAATTAAATGATAACACCCTGCATTACAAAGAAGAGATCATACTCACTAGGATGCCTCTATTGAGTGACCTCTTTTCTTAAATGACTCATTGACATGAAGTGAACAACATCAATAGAATAGCTACAGCAGGGATTCTTATACAAGCCATAAGTCAGGGGTCCGCAAAATATGCTTTGCGAAACATGAACTGAGTTCATGTTTCGCAAATCGTTGAAGGACAAAATTTATAGGAATTAATAAGCCAATAAAACAAACATTCTGAGCATTAGAGTTAGTGCATTTTAAACTGATATTACTGTTGCTAGTCTGAATAACAAAATGGACAAATATTCAAGTCCATTCACTATTTCAAGGGATACTAAGGCCAAAGAGGCTATGCTCACCAACATGAAGGTTGTTAAATGGAGTTTGGTTTTATTGACAATGATGGATGGCCAAAATGTGTCTCGATGTCCGGTAGGAAAGTCATGAATTGGTTGCTTGTAGATTTACTACAAAATGACTCTTGCTAGATTTCTGTGAAGACGTAATACGAGAGTACCATTCTTGTTTGCGAATAGTGTCTTCACGTGTCTACAAATCAATTAATTTATGTCACAATGGTCTCTTAACAGTTTCATCAACCCATCCACTTTCTTACGCTTTTTATTTTAACAAAATTCAGCAAGTAATAACATTTTTATCACAAAACGGGTTCATTTGAATTATTCCAGTTTTCTTACTATTTCTGTAAGATTTGAAACTTGAACATTTAAATATGAATAGTTAATTTATATGGAACAGGTCTAAAGTACAGTGGTACTTTCTTTCGTCTTTAGTCATCCGTACCAAAAGAACTGAATGGCCCAAAAACTGATGCAATATTTTCTAAATTAAATCATGTTCCAGACGCGCAAAAATATTAACAAACACATCTTATTGAGAATAATTATAGTTTTAAATGCAGAAAAAAATGGATTCATGTACTTTAATTGAACACTAGTGCCATTAAGGAAGAGAGAAGGAGGGTGTCATGACCTGCCACACCGGTCAGACATTGTATATTGTTTATCCTGTGTTTAGTATTTATTTCTGTTTCAATGCTTCATGCTTCCCTTCTTGTCACTTCCTGCTGTGAGGGATTAAAAGCTTGCCGGGAGGACTAATTAGAAAAGTTTATGCCACGTAGGTTTTCTGTTTTATTCACTTGTGGACTGCTGTGCTCCGTGTTTACTAACTTTTGCCAAGTACCTAATAAAGGGAACTTCTGCTTTGCACTTTGCCTGCCTTCTCTGCATCCTGAGATCACGCCAACAAAAGCTGAGATGCGCCATTGTGCCATAGGGAGAGGAGAGCCACAAGATATTTTATTTTGTAAAATTGTATTTTGGAGTGCCATCTCCGGGTTGGGGAGGAGATCTTGCCCCCAAGTACCTCGGAGTCTTGTTCACGAGTGAGGGAAGAGTGGATCGTGAGATCGACAGGCGGATCGGTGCGGCGTCTTCAGTAATGCGGACGCTGTATCGATCCGTTGTGGTGAAGAAGGAGCTGAGCCGGAAGGCAAAGCTCTCAATTTACCGGTCGATCTACGTTCCCATCCTCACCTATGGTCATGAGCTTTGGGTTATGACCGAAAGGACAAGATCACGGGTACAAGCGGCCGAAATGAGTTTCCTCCGCCGGGTGGCGGGTCTCTCCCTTAGAGATAGGGTGAGAAGCTCTGTCATCCGGGGGGAGCTCAAAGTAAAGCCGCTGCTCCTCCACATCAAGAGGAGCCAGATGAGGTGGTTCGGGCATCTGGTCAGGATGCCACCCGAGCGCCTCCCTAGGGAGGTGTTTAGGGCATGTCCCACCGGTAGGAGGCCACGAGGAAGACCCAGGACACGTTGGGAAGAGTATGTCTCCCGGCTGGCCTGGGAACGCCTCGGGATCCCCCGGGAGGAGCTGGACGAAGTGGCTGGGGAGAGGGAAGTCTGGACTTCCCTGCTTAGGCTGCTGCCCCCGCGACCCGACCTCGGATAAGCGGAAGAAGATGGATGGATGGATGGAAAATTTTATTTCTCAGACCTTACACAACTTTATTTGCCCCCATGGTGGATTATTTTGCAGTCATACTAATAGAAAGCCCAGAAACACTCGCGTATCAGATTCTGCAAAACACCATGCAGGCAAACTGACTAGTTTGCTTTAGTTTTTTAGCCGTACATTAATCGAGAAGGTGTACAAAAACTGAGGTGCCACTGTATTTAGGTTGGTATTTGGAAAAGTAATGGCATCATAGCAAATTTTTTAAATGGGTATGAAAATAGGCCCTGTGATTAGGTGGCGACTTGTCCAGGGTGTACCCCGCCTTCCGCCCGATTGTAGCTGAGATAGGCTCCAGCGCCCCCCGTGACCCCAAAGGGAATAAGCGGTAGAAAATGGATGGATGGATGGAGGGTATGAAAATATAAATGTGTTTTTTCCATGGTCTCAAAATGTTTGAGAACCCCTGATCCACAGTATATAGAGCAGTATCTCTAGCATTACGCACCTTCATCTTTCCACACTTTTCTTAGTTTTCCAGCCTTTCTTTATAGCTTTCCAAGTCAGATTACATTTCAGAACACCTTAAAAAATATTGAATTTCAAAGCAATAAAATGTTTTGTTTTTTTCCCCCTCAAAAGGCTGAGCTCAGGCTTTCAAGCTGGCATGAACTGGCACACGGCCCAAACTGGCATGAAAATGGTTCCGAATCAATGGCTGCCAAGTCATTGAGAACTGCCAAAGACACTTCAAATGACCACTCTCTCCCATTACCTCGAACTCTCATACTGTCTTTGTGCAGGCTTGCTCCCGCTTGCTAGCTTTATTCCTAACTTCTGATAAAGAGAAAGGTTAAACATTTATCTAGCACCACTAAACACCCCTGTGACAACTACTGTATGTGCGAGTTTCTTTTGTGCGAGCTCCCACAGAAGTGTGTGCATGCTATAAAGAGAGACAGGTGGCTCAGTTTACTAGAAAGACCACTGGGGAGCAGCTGAGATGGAAGGAGGCTGCATAGGAGCACACGTCCTCAGGAAACAGATGGCTAACATTAATCAGATGTTCATTTGAATTCATTGACAAAAGCTAAACGGTGTAACAGCCATGAGATGAGATAACACTGATATTTTAGGGACGACACTCTGAAACATAGTGGATATTTTTAAGCATTCAATGTGGCAACAATTTGAGGAAAGCGCCAAGTTAGTTTCCACCCACCACATTCTATTTTCTGAGCAAAGAAAACAGACTCCTGAGACATAATTGGAATAACGTTATCATTTGTACATACTGTATTTACTGTTTTAAGTGACAATAAAGGTGATATAAGGGACTGCAAATATACTTTCTGTAGGACATCACCTGCGCTCCAAGATCATTCTCTCATACTACACAATTCATTACATTTTCACAACATGTGGAGGGCCAATAAAACACTAGTTGCGGGCCAAAAATTATCCCCGGGCCGCACTCTGGACAACCCTGAATTAGAACCTTTGTACTTAAGTCAACATATTTCAAGTTAAAGTACCAATGATTGTCACACACACACCTGTAGGTGTGGTGAAATGTGTCCTCTGCATTTGACCCATCCCCTTGTTCACCCCCTGGGAGGTGATTGGAGCAGTGGGCAGCAGTGGTGGCCGCGCCCGGGAATCATTTTTGTGATTCAACCCCCAATTCCAACCCTTGATGCGGAGTGCCAAGCAGGGAGGTAATGGGTCCCATTTTTATAGTCTTTGGTATGACTCGGCATTTGGAACATTGCAGCGAACCCACGACCTACCGATCTCATGGCAGACACACATATTCAAATATGTTTTGCCACTATTCAATAATAATTTGCAACTATATTAAATGTTTTTTCTTGTTTATTTAAATACAAAGCGGAAGAAGATGGATGAATGGATAGATGAATTTAAATACATATTGGTCAGCAGCGAAATGAATAAACAAATATGTGAATGTAAACAAAACTTAAAAATAAAAACAAATATTTAAAAGTGAAATAATTTTTTACCAAAGTGCAATTTTAGGATTATGATTTCACTTTGGACATTGAGCTGACAATATACAAAAGGCTCTCACTCAGCAATTGAAGTTGGCTTAAGTCAATTTTTGTAAACACAAGGGATTTCAATTGCAACGTATTTGCAAAGTTGTTGCACCTCATTGGTTTACAAACATCATCAACGTCATCCAAAAAAAGCTGGATACACTTTTGCACCTTGGCTGCATCTCGAAAAGCTGTCCATAAAAATGATGAAAAGAAAGGGTAACAAAGGGGATCCTCAGTGAAGTCCAACATTCCCAGTCATTGGTGTTGCATGTATAGGATGCGGTTAACATGTCATCATTCATCATTCACAGGATAATTTGCCTGTGACATCCTCTTAAGATGCACTCTGGTATTTGCTTGTGTATTGTTGCCAGTTAAATTGTCATTTCAGTTATTGTTAGAGCAATTTTTTTACATGTTGTGTTTAATAGCCTATTCCAATAGCAAACCTTCCATTTACATACATCTCAGCTTTACAATCAGAGAATACTGCAATGTCTCATTGAATGCTGATTGATTTTGAATTTGCTTGTCTTTTAACTTATTTTCAGCTTTATAACTGCAACCTGACTTTGTGGATTGTTTCCAGTCTGATTTTGACACTTTCTGATTTCGATGTTGTGCAAAGTGGCTGTTGACATTATTTACTTAGGAGCTCTCACATTAACCAAATTAAACATCACCATCTTTGTTATACTGTGGGTTGGACTTTTGGATAATTTTAAATCTTTGTACCGTGTTTTTCGGAGTATAAGTCTCTCTGGAGTATAAGTCACATCGGCCGAAAATGCATAATAAAGAAGGCAAAAAAAAAGTCGCAATTTTTGGGGAAATGTATTTGATAAAACCCAACACCAAGTATAGACATTTGAAAGGCAAGTTAAAATAAATAAAGAATAGTGAACAACAGGCTGAATAAGTGTACGTTATATGAGGCATAAATAACCAACTGGTATGTTAACGTAACATATTATGGTAAGAGTCATTCAAATAACTATAACATATAGAACATGCTATACGTTTACCAAACAATCTGTCACTCCTAATCGCTAAATCCCATGAAATCTTATACGTCTAGTCTCTTACGTGAATGAGCTAAGTAATATTATTTGATATTTTACGGTAATGTGTATTGGTAAACAGCAGGGTCATAGCACCAAAATCTAAGGCCCCATACACAAGAATCATGAAAGTCCCCAGCCCCCATCCCACCCACACTTGATATTTGCATGCAATAAAAAACAAATCATTGCACGGTTTTGGTTAAAACAATCGTTTTTTAAAAACACACACAAACCTTAATTAGGTTTTTAACATTAAAAG
This sequence comes from Nerophis lumbriciformis, assembly GCF_033978685.3. NCBI lineage: Eukaryota > Metazoa > Chordata > Actinopteri > Syngnathiformes > Syngnathidae > Nerophis > Nerophis lumbriciformis. Next base: position 25,012,341 of record NC_084582.2, read on the forward strand.
ACAGGTTTAACATTTCTAGACAATACAACAGTTATTCTCAAACTAATGGAACGCGGGCTTCATCTAGTGGTATGCCACATAATCACTTGATTAAAGTTCAATATTTTATTTTCCTATATTCAAACAGTGTTAATGTTCAAACTGTGTGTAATGTTACAGTGGCCAATAATATTAAATATACTGTACTAATAATGAAACCGTTGCCTTGTTTTAAATAAATACTTAGGCCTACTACTCTACTGTATTTTAATTGTAGTCATTATGGTTGTACATGGAGAGGCAAGTGTTTTCTGAGGTGGTAATTGGTGAAAAAAGTTTGAGTACCCCTGAACTAAAACATATCTGAAAAAAAACGTATTTTTTAAAATAAAAGTTGGTGTTTTTTTGCCTTTTTACAAAAAGTGCATACAAAAACAATACGTTTTCAAAAGATCCATTTTAACAGTAGTCATGAAACTGCCATTATAAATCTGTCAAGTTTTTATTTACTTCATAGTCGGGTTGTCCCGATATTTACATACTTTGATACTTTTCGAAATGAAAAGGACTACAAAAAAATGTCATTAGCATAATTTTAATAGAAAATCCTATGATACATTAAACATTTGTTTCTTTTTGCACTCAAAGAACAATTCAAAAATATTAAAATAAATAACAATAAACACAGTGGTCTTTTCTTATTGCACCTCATGTACATTTGTAAATTGTTTTTCATTACATTTAGTCTGCCATAATCTAGGATTAGGTTGGAATAAAATAGAAAGCTTTATTGACATTGTAATAAAAGCTTTGTGGTGTATGTTTGCCACTCTTGGTCTGTGCTTTTAAGACAAATAAATAATTTCTAAATACTAAAAACAATACAGCTAAAAGTACACAGCTGAGACATGTAGCAGGTCAAACACACATTATTAAAGAGAAAACAAACTGTTGGAATTTGTAACAAAATTTAGTAATTTCTCTCGCATTAGTTTACGTTATGTGGGCGGTTTTTACTGCGTTAATAATTGGCAAAAAGCCGCTGTGTGCGTGTCTACATATCTGTATGTGCACACAGGAGAGCTAGTTAACTACATTACCTTTAAACTCCTTGTGTTAGGGGTGCTCTTTGTAGCAGAAGTTGTGACCTCAAAAGGCAGGGTACAGCAGGCAGTGTGCAGGTAAACATGTATATAACGTCAAAAAAGTCCAATATACAAACAGTGCAGGGAGGAAAATGCACTGAAAAAACACAGTAGATCTGTGCATGAAAAAATAGTTGACAGAGAACTGACAACAAATGAAAGTAGTTTAAAGGCCTACTGAAACCCACTACTACCGACCACGCAGTCTGATAGTTTATACATCAATGATGAAATCTTAACATTGCAACACATGCCAATACGGCCGGATTAGCTTACTAAAGTGCAATTTTAAATTTTGCGCGAAATGTCCTGCTGAAAACGTCTCGGTATGATGACGTCAGCGCGTGACGTCACAGATTGTAGAGGACATTTTGGGACAGCATGGTGGCCAGCTATTAAGTCGTCTGTTTTCATCGCAAAATTCCACAGAATTCTGGACATCTGTGTTGGTGAATCTTTTGCAATTTGTTCAATGAACAATGGAGACAGCAAAGAAGAAAGCTGGTGGGAAGCGGTGTATTGCGGCCGACAGCAGCAACACAAACACAGCCGGTGTTTCATTGTTTACATTCCCGAAAGATGACAGTCAAGCTTTACCATTGGCCTAAGGAGAACTGGGACAACAGAGACTCTTACCAGGAGGACTTTGAGTTGGATATGCAGACGCGGTACCGTGAGTACGCATGCAGCTGCGGCTTCCAAACATTTGATCGCTTGCCCGTACGTGCGTGCCGCTATGTGCATGTCACGTACGTAACTTTGGGGACTTTGGGGAAATATATGTGCTGTATGAACTTTGGGGAGGTGAACGGTACTTTGGGCTGTGGGATTGAGTGTGTTGTGCAGGTGTTTGAGTTGTATTGGCGGGTTATATGGACGGGTGGGGGGAGGTGTTTGTTATGCGGAATTAATTTGTGGCATATTAAATATAAGCCTGGTTGTGTTGTGGCTAATAGAGTATATACAGGTAAAAGCCAGTAAATTGGAATATTTTGAAAAACTTGATTTATTTCAGTAATTGCATTCAAAAGGTGTAACTTGTACATTATATTTATTCATTGCACACAGACTGATGCATTCAAATGTTTATTTCATTTAATTTTGATGATTTGAAGTGGCAACAAATGAAATCCAAAATTCCGTGTGTCACAAAATTAGAATATTACTTAAGGCTAATACAAAAAAGGGATTTTTAGAAATGTTGGCCAACTGAAAAGTATGAAAATGAAAAATATGAGCATGTACAATACTCAATACTTGGTTGGAGCTCCTTTTGCCTCAATTACTGCGTTAATGCGGCGTGGCATGGAGTCGATGAGTTTCTGGCACTGCTCAGGTGTTATGAGAGCCCAGGTTGCTCTGATAGTGGCCTTCAACTCTTCTGCGTTTTTGGGTCTGGCATTCTGCATCTTCCTTTTCACAATACCCCACAGATTTTCTATGGGGCTAAGGTCAGGGGAGTTGGCGGGCCAATTTAGAACAGAAATACCATGGTCTGTAAACCAGGCACGGGTAGATTTTGCGCTGTGTGCAGGCGCCAAGTCCTGTTGGAACTTGAAATCTCCATCTCCATAGAGCAGGTCAGCAGCAGGAAGCATGAAGTGCTCTAAAACTTGCTGGTAGACGGCTGCGTTGACCCTGGATCTCAGGAAACAGAGTGGACCGACACCAGCAGTTGACATGGCACCCCAAACCATCACTGATGGTTTGGGTTGGTTTGGTTTGCATTTCCTTTGGAAATCGAGGTCCCAGAGTCTGGAGGAAGACAGGAGAGGCACAGGATCCACGTTGCCTGAAGTCTAGTGTAAAGTTTCCACCATCAGTGATGGTTTGGGGTGCCATGTCATCTGCTGGTGTCAGTCCACTCTGTTTCCTGAGATCCAGGGTCAACGCAGCCGTCTACCAGCAAGTTTTAGAGCACTTCATGCTTCCTGCTGCTGACCTGCTCTATGGAGATGGAGATTTCAAGTTCCAACAGGACTTGGCGCCTGCACACAGCGCAAAATCTACCCGTGCCTGGTTTACGGACCATGGCATTTCTGTTCTAAATTGGCCCGCCAACTCCCCTGACCTTAGCCCCATAGAAAATCTGTGGGGTATTGTGAAAAGGAAGTTGCAGAATGCCAGACCCAAAAACGCAGAAGAGTTGAAGGCCACTATCAGAGCAACCTGGGCTCTCATAACACCTGAGCAGTGCCAGAAACTCATCGACTCCATGCCACGCCGCATTAACGCAGTAATTGAGGCAAAAGGAGCTCCAACCAAGTATTGAGTATTGTACATGCTCATATTTTTCATTTTCATACTTTTCAGTTGGCCAACATTTCTAAAAATCCCTTTTTTGTATTAGCCTTAAGTAATATTCTAATTTTGTGACACACGGAATTTTGGATTTTCATTTGTTGCCACTTCAAATCATCAAAATTAAATGAAATAAACATTTGAATGCATCAGTCTGTGTGCAATGAATAAATATAATGTACAAGTTACACCTTTTGAATGCAATTACTGAAATAAATCAAGTTTTTCAAAATATTCTAATTTACTGGCTTTTACCTGTATATGTCTTGTGTTTATTTACTGTTTTAGTCATTCCCAGCTGAATATCAGGTCCCACCCGCCTCTCACAGCATCTTCCCTATCTGAATCGCTCCCACTGCCCTCTAGTCCTTCACTCTCACTTTCCTCATCCACAAATCTTTCATCCTCGCTCAAATTAATGGGGAAATTGTCGCTTTCTCGGTCCGAATCGCTCTCGCTGCTGGTGGCCATGATTGTAAACAATGTGCAGATGTGAGGAGCTCCACAACCTGTGACGTCACACTACTCGTCTGCTACTTCCGGTACAGGCAAGGCTTTTTTATCAGCGACCAAAAGTTGCGAACTTTATCATCGATGTTCTCTACTAAATAATCCTTTCAGCAAAAATATGGCAATATCGCGAAATGATCAAGTATGAGAAATAGAATGGCCCTGCTATCTCCGTTTGAATAAGAAAATCACATTTCAGTAGGCCTTTAAGTAAAAAGAAAAAAGCAAACATGCCACAAACCATGATAGTTCCTCTGAACACCAAGACACCAAACATTTGGAATGATCCTATGATCAACAAAGAGAAGGGACTGGCTTAAATAGCCCTCCAACACCAGGTGAGACAATCAGCGCAAACAAGCCACAGCTGAGGAGGGAAGCGCTCAGAAAGAGTAAAGCGAGGGCAAACAGAAAAATAACAAAACAGGAAGTTGAACCAAAATAAGAGCGTAAAACAGGAACTTAAACCAAAAGACAGAAACAACACCCCAAAACTAAAATAAAATGTCTTGGCCTAACAGTTTGTAACATAAACCCCCACCCAGGCCCGGCCCTAACCAATCTGGCGCCCTAGGCAAGATTTTAGGTGGCGCCCCCCCACATCGGCAGTGAAGTGTATATACTCACAAGAAACCGAATAGCTTTGTCTTTGACCTTTTTTTTTTACTTACAACTATACCTAATATATAAAGGGGTGGAAAAGTTACCTGCAGGGCAAACATTAGCTAACCAGAAGGCAATAACATTGTAAACAAAAAACACCTGCTTAAAAGATCTAATACAAATGTCCCTGAGGAATGTAAGGTGGGAGTACTGTAATTACCTAACGTTACATTATTATTTTCCATAACAATTTAGCCCCCTCCACAATATTAACCCGACGTTAAAACAGAACTAACTATTTATTGATTAGCAATTGCCGAATCATGTAACATTAGCTTAATGCAAAAGCCAGGTTACTATCACATTCTGTAACAGACAAATAATTTTAATGTAGGCTAACGTTACCTACCTGCTACCTCTGTCTTTTCTCGTTTCTCCTCCTCTTCTTTTCTCTTTTTTCTTCCCTGGGCACCTGACAGTTTTGGCCGTTTTGACATCTTGTGTTGATTTTTTGATGTGGTGACGTCCAAAAAGAGTCATGATACGGGAAGGGAGGGGGCGCACCGTGCGGGGGGGCGTAATGTTGTAACAAATAATATTTCTATTAAATAGGCTTTACTTTGCATTTTAATTAACGTGGGATTATTTTTTGTATTTAGAAATAATAGTACCAACTTTTTTTTTTTTTTCTCCAACATTTGTGGCACTGGCGTGGCGCCCCCTGATGGACGGCGCCCTTAGCATTTGCCTATACGGCCTATGCCACGGGCCGGCCCTGCCCCCACCCCCACTTAAGGGACGGATTCCAGACATCCTAGAGAACACCACCAAAAAAACAATTTCAAAATCACGGAGGTGTGAATGGAGGAGTTGGCGGCTGGTCGCCAGACCAAGTGTCCTCGAAGCCACTGGGAACGGATCAGGTGGCCGGGATGAGTCGAACGCCGCTACAGCAGGCGAGGCAGACGTCTAGGGAACGGCCACATTCGTGAATGCAAACGGCAGCCGTGTTTCTCTTTGGCATAATGATAATTTTCATTCACACCCATTTACAGAGGAACACAACATTACACAATGAAATATATGTAATGATAAAACAATTGGCATTTAAAAACATAAAGTGCCATAGCTTTCGTTTTGTGCTGTCCATTCTCCATACCTTTCCAGTGCAAAGTCTCTGATTATGTAGCAACATTCTCTCACTCATTCTTGTCTCCCACCCTTTTATTGATGGACTGTGCTGTGTGAGTAACTCCCTCCTTCTTCTGCTCAGAGTCGACCACACAAAAACATACAAAATAAGGAGTCGAGTCGTTTACTTTAAAGTTGTAAAATCAAGATTTTTTTGAACCACTTCAATGTGATCTACATATCATGTAACGTAATCTGATGTTTTGTGGGCACTATTTTTGTGACGGAGCCCTCCTCCATGTCATGCCCCCTTTGCCTGCCTCTCCACCTGGTCACCCATGTTGTAATGTTTTACTGACCGCTCACTGTCTACTGACGGCTATAAGTTAGCACTATAGACTACTTTTTATTAAAAATGGCAACTGCGGGGGATTTTAGCATGCATGTGCATGTACGAGCCCGCCTGCTCCCACAACAATAGGATAGACAAAATGAATAAACTGATTGACTACAGCTTTGGACTACAATCGTATATAAATGGCGGACTCGCGCAAAGCTCTTTGGGTAAACTTCTACCTTATAAGGAGATATCTACTGATGTAACCAAGGCAAAATGTGTCGCAATCGTCTCAAAAACGTCTTGTTTATTTGATATCTTTGCAATGCCTTGATGGTATGGATTCCAAATTTTGGGAGTTATGGGGATGCCAAATACAAAAAAAAAGGTGCCAACAGGTAAGATGGTTTTGCATAATATGACCCCCTAAAAGGGTTCATATTATGATTTTTTTCCCACGTGTAAAACATTCGTTGTGGTCTACATAACGTATAACGGTGGCTGTTTGGTCAACGTTTTGCATTGATTATGTTTTACAGACCATCTTCAAGCTATTTTCTGACCATCTCTTCAGGATGCACCGTTTTGTGGGCGGTCTTATTTACGTGACCCCACCTTGACTGCGTCTTATCCCCGTTAGCCATGTGGTTGTTTTTAGCGCTTCCATATCAAGTCTACTGACAGATAAAAGTTAGAACTGGGGCGGTATAGCTCGGTTGGTAGAGTGGCCGTGCCAGCAACTTGAGGGTTCCAGGTTCGATCCCCGCTTCCCCCATCCTAGTCACTGCCGTTGTGTCCTCGGGCAAGACACTTTACCCACCTGCTCCCAGTGCCACCCACACTGCTTTAAATGTAACTTAGATATCAGGTTTCACTATGTAAAGCGCTTTGAGTCACTAGAGAAAAAGCGCTACATAAATATCATTCATTTCACTTCACATTCACTGAATGCTACTTTGGGCCCTGCGATGAGGTGGCGACTTGTCCAGGGTGTACCCCGCCTTCCGCCCGATTGTAGCTGAGATAGGCTCCAGCGCCCCCCGCGACCCCAAAAGGGAATAAGCGGTAGAAAATGGATGGATGGATGGATGAATGCTACTTTGTGTTAGAAATGGCATCAGCGGAGAATGCATGTGCATGTACGAGCCAGGTCTGCCCCACACCAAGAGGATAGAGAAAATGTAGGAACTCATTGACTACAACATCAGACTAAAATGGTGGTCTCACGCAAGGCACTTAGGATAAAACTTTACCATATATAGAGATATCCGCTGAGGTCACCGTTGGGAAAAACGTAACAAATGGGCCAAATTCCAAATGGCGTGTTTGGGGGAAGTTTGAAGGAAGACAAGGTTGGTTTATAACTATCTCCGCAATGCCTCCATGGTTTGATTTCAAATTGTTGAGACTTATGCAGATCCCAAATACACAAAAACAGGTACTAATAGATAAAAAAGTTGGTTTTGCGTAATAGAGCTGGCTATTCAATGGGATCGTTGCAACAAAAATGTTAAATAAATGTTTTAATTCATACATATTTGTGAGCATGTTCTTCTTTCTTCTTTAGCTCAGGCATTTTGGATGTAAATTGATGATTTTTAAAAAGCAGTTGAGTATTTTGTGTGTGTGTGTGTGTGTGTGTGTGCGTGTGTTTGTGCGTGCATGTGTGTCTATTACTGATTGCCAGCGCATTAATTAACCAACCAAGGAAAAGGACGAACAAAATAACAAGAACAGAGTGTTCAGATAGGCAGAGTTCAAATAAAAACTGATTAATCATGCCAGCATTCTCTTATTTCGATTGAGCCGATAAGTTATTTTGAAGTGAAACACGGCGTGTTTGACATACATACGAAAAAAAGAGCAAATTCAAGGTAATTTATTGATTGAAGAGCATATAACCTGTAACCATGTTTAGCAGTAGTCAGTGTTCTCATAATATATGAATCCGAGGGTACTGTAGGTTGGTGTGTGTGCGAGTGAGAGTGTTAATAACAGACCCTGAGACAATGACAGACACCAAACCCTAATTAGGTTGTCATGCTGAGAGAGAGGGCGAGCGGCAGACAGAGAGAGAGAGCTTATTAAGGAGGATAGGTGTCAGGCTCTGGCAGGAATAGGAGGTGGGTGGAGAACACGGGGGGGAGCAAGGGGGAGTATGATGATGGTGTAAAAGAGAAGTGGGTGCAGGCGTGAATATTCGGCCAAAGATATACTGGGAGGGAGATGAACCAGGAGGCAAGATGCAGTGGATGAAAAGGGAGCTCGATGTGCAGAAGATGGGGCGATGGAGGCAGCTGGTGAGATGAAGGCTAAGCAGATTAGGTGTGGAAGAAAAAGGGAGTAGGGAGGAGGAGAGTAGGTTGTGCAGAGGAGGAAGCTAAAAAGGATCGGATGGAGAGGGAGGATGGTGATTTAGGGTGCAATGCAAAAAAAGACTACTTCACCAAAGTGAAGTACATGTTTAAAGTGAGTTGTCAATTTAAAGTGATCTTTAGTTTCTATAGGAATATAGGATAATATAGGATATCACACAAGTTCCAGTTATCATACACACCATTATTCTAAAAAAAATCATAATATATATTAATATTATAATATATTTATCTGTTTTTGGGACATGGGAGGACGCAGCAGTACGTCCATCTATTCATTATCTCTACTGCGTGTCCTCATTAGGGTCACGGGTGAACTGGAACCTATCCCAGAAGACTTTGGGCAAGAGGCGGAGTAGACCCCGGACTGGTAATCAGTCCAACACAGGAACGTATAAACAAACATATGCTCACAATTACACCTATGGCAATTTAGAGCTTTCCTTCAGTCCAGTGCATCTCAAATAGTTTCTGTTACGCCACCCCTAGTAAGAAGAAAATATTTTACGCCCCCCCCCCCCCCACACTCTCCACCATGACTATAAATAATGTACTTTGTCTGTAAAATTGTTATAACTATACCTCCACATAAGAGTGTAAGTTTATTAACATTAAAGTACACCACACACCCGTCTTTCCTCATCTCCCACTGTGGTTACAGTGAAGCCTAGTGCCACATACGCTTCGTCATATTCTGGTATGGCAAAAAAAGCATGTTCCCCAAGGTCGCACACCGTGCCCCCCCCCGGCATCACACCGCGCCCTCCCAGGGGGGCCTGCCTCACTATTTGATAAAGACTGCTTTAGCCTAACATTTACGTTTTTGGGATATAAAAAGATGTTCAGAGTGTTGCTTGTAAAAAAAACTAACAAAAAAAAACAAAACACTTCCCAAAATATGTTCTAAGACAGAGGTGTCAAACTCAAGGTCCAAGGGCCAGATGTGGCCCGCCACTTCATTTTATTTGGCCCTCGAAAGCCTAGAAATAATATGTATCAATAAAGTACTATAACTTTTCTTACTAAATGTATTATTTCTTTCTATTTTGGGAGAAAACTAAATATATGTACTCCATGTATACGCAATTTATGTTAACTTAAATATTGTGCAATTATGCCAAAATATATTATCAAACACTCAAACCATTTTTTAAATATAAATAAATATTAATACTAATTATTTCAAAGCAAGATATCCAACAAATTGTGCAATTTACTCTGTTTTTTTACATAATTTTTCTCTAAATGAAAAAATCTTTACTTTTTTTTTTACTGTAATAAACGGTGGTGCCATTTCGGCATTTACAGTAATACACCGAAAAATCTACAGTTGTTGATTTGCGGTAAAAAAAAAATAAATAAGAAAAATGGCAGCTCAGGTGCGAAAATGTTACTGTAAAATTGCATTTTGTTTTATTTACAGTAAAAAAAACTAATGCAAGTTTTACAGTCAAATTTTGGCAACTGAGCTGCCTATTTTTTGCATAAAAACAGCAATCATGTTTTTCCATTTACTGTATTATATACTAAAATTTGAGGTGAAATTAATGCAACTTACCATATTTTTTTTACAGTTTTGTTTAAAAAAAATCTACTAATAAAATGCATTAATATTTGTGTAATAATAGTACTCACTGTTAGAAGCCAAACATAACTGCAATGTGGCCCTCAGTGAAAATGACTTTGACACCTCTGTTCTAAGATGTTTGCAATGTCTTTAAATCATTTAAGCAAGCCTGGTTTTCTTACCCTTGTGGCAGAAACAAGTAATAGAAGAGTTGCCTAAACAGGAAAACTGTGTTCTGGTAACAACCAATTATTTAAAATAAATGAGAGAGATGTTCATTTTAAAGGGCACTTGGTGGACAGAAGCTCTCTATGGAGTCTATTAGCAGTTAATTAGATGAACAAGTATGTTTACAGCTTAAGAGCAAACTATATCCAGAAACAAACAGGCAGCCAGTTTGAAGAAGAGTAAATATATTTACAGTTTTTTTATGTCTTATATTGTAAAGACATGTAGGCCAGCTCTGATAAAAACATGCCAGTACAATAATATCCACTGCCATTGCCCACATACATCTTAAACATACTATTTGGGCTGCCGAGAGGAAGGTAACTTTAAACATGCTGCAATCATTATACACTGTACACCTTCCTTCATTTAAACCACTAATACTGGCATAACATATGTATTCTTTTATGTTTACAGTTTTAAAACATGCAATTTTGAGCCAGTAACACACGCCATATTTAACGAGCTGCCACGTTGAAGAGGATTTGTGAGCATGTATTGTAATGTGTTTGACCGTGGTGGCCTTTGAGAAAGGGCAGTTGTTCAAAAGGATGTCAGCTAAAGTTTTGATATTTTTTCAATGCTATTCCCTGTACACTTCAAATATTTTTTTTTATAAAAGGTAGTTTGTACCTTTCATTTGCAACCCATCATAAATACTCAAAATAAATGAAAAAAACAATGCAGATATTTATACAAAATATGAAAGTGTCAAGCAATTTGACCATATTCAAATTAGTGGAAAAACCTGGTATTAGTGTAATTTTTTTCCAAATCCAATTGTTTTGATGACAATCCAAGACGGACCTAAATCCAATGTTGTTGTCGATCAAATAGGTTTGATTACATCCTGACAAGCATAATATTTCCAAATTAAAAAGCTGATTGAAATGCAAATAACCTAAAATACTACAATCCAAATACCACGTGCTTAACAAAGTGTGCAAAATAAAAAATAGGTGTACTGTACATTGTTGCATGTGATTTACAATTGATAACTGGTGCAGACAGTCCAATTCAAATAGTTTTTTTGCGTGTACTATGCAGCTTTCACCATGTATATACTCATTTCCTCCACATCCAGATTAGCAGGCGCCTCACCTTTTTTGTTTTGCTATGTTTGAAACATTCAGCAGACAACATTGTACCACTTTTTATGGGCATTTTAGACGCAGTCCTGCAGTGCATCTACAATGGAACCCCCTTTTTTTTTTTTACACCCTGAAGATGCACTCATGGGAGACGCTGGCTGGCGCTAACTGCAAGCGTGCACTGCAATGTTCCAGATGCAAGAAAATTCATATCGCAAAAAGTTTTTTTTCCATATATAAAACAAACTTCATTAAAAAAATGCCAGACACTAAAACTTATCAATTTAATATACCTTAATAAGTCCTTCAGTAGCTATACAATTATATAGCTAAATAGTCGATATATTTAGTAACTGCCCCACAACAGTTTTAATCTTGATGAATCACACACTTTGCATGTGTTTTAATACATGCACATCTTAAGTAGATCAGGCCCCAGTATAGACCTGCAAACATACAATGAGGGCTAAATCACTAGGGTTAAGGAAAAGATAAAAATAAAAATATTATGGATCTTCACAGACCTACTTCTTTACGGTGTATCCGGAAAGTATTCACAGCTCTCAAAGCACATGTTGTTATGTTACAGCCTTATTCCAAAATGGAATACATTTATTTTTGTCCTTCGAATTCTACAGAAAGTACCCCATAATGTGATTTTTTTCTTTAATTTTGGCAAATTTATTAAAAATAATAAACAAAAAAAATACATGTACATAAGTATTCACAGCCTTTGCTAAATATTTTGTGATGCACCTTTGGCAGCAATGAAAGTCTTTTTGAAGACAACGCCACAATCTTTGGGGAGTTTTTCCCAAGGAATGGCTGACGTCTGGCCACTCTACCAACCGGTGGATTGCTGCAGAGATGGTTGTCCTTCTGGAAGTTTTTCTTCTCTCCACAGAGGAATGCTGTAGCTCTGACAGAGTGACCATTGGGTTCTTGGTCACCTCACTGACTAGTCTAAGATGACTTCAGCAATGTACAGAGACATCCTGAATATAAACCAACGCTTCCCATCCAACCTGATGGAGCTTGAGAGGTGTTGCAAAGAGGAATGGGTGAAACTGGCCAAATATACAGTAGGTGTGCCAAGCTTGTGGTATAATATTCAAAAATACTTGAGACTGAAATTGCTGCCAAAGGTCTAACAACAAAGTATTGAGCAAAGGGTCTGAATACTTTTGTACATTTTGAATACATTTTCAATGTTCAAAACAACATTTTTCACATTGTCATTATGGGGTATTGTCTGTAGAATTTTGAGGACAAAAATAACTATATTCCATTTTGGAATAAGGATGTAACATAACAAAATGTGGAAAAAGTAAAGCGCTGTGAATACTTTCCGGATGCACTGTACCTACAAAGAAGTGATCTCAACAATGCCTCGTTTGAGATGTGAGTGTGATGTTTCACGCAATAATATAGGTAGGTGTCTCCACTTTACCTTAGTACGCAGGTGTAGAAGCCATTATCTTCCATTTCTGCAGACCTGAACCAGATTGAGTCATCTTCTTTACTCAGCCTATGGCCTGAGAAGATAATGGGCTCCTGGAAGGTGCAGAGTAAATGCAGAATGAATATGACTTGCTGAAATACATTTATCTTCATTAAACTGCTATTTAGGAGAAATTCATTGCAGCGTTGGTCGTTTGGTATTTTAAACATGAAAGTATGTATTAAGAAAACATTAAGGAATGTTTGGTTTTAACAGAACACATACCTGAAAACTAAAAACAGACCAGAGCAATCTGGAATAATTTTAATTCAAAGAGGTCAAATATAAAAAAAATAACTATAAATAATGACCATCAATAAAGAGGAAAAAACTAAAACCAAACCAGCTACACTTTAATTAAAATGTACAGTATGAATGCACACTAACATGATTATTTTTTACTAAACAATGTGTCAAAAACAGTGTTCTAATTGCACATTTAATAAATACTATGGATGTTACGATATGGGTTTCATGCTACTGATCCTGATCATCCATGAGTGAGATCGGCTGATACCAATACTGATACTAATCACAGGTATCAACTGTATTCTTTTCGATTTATTTATTAGTACTATTGACAGTTTAACAATATTAACACAAAACGCACAATAGTTACATATTCTCTTTCTTGACCGCAAATGGGCCGATACTGATCGTGGCAGATTGATCAGCACAGTCCTAATAAATAAGATTAAAACGATTAATTTCAACTAAATTGGAAACTGGAAAAATATAATTTGCTGTCCATCCCTTCATCTTAAAATTTTACCATTGATTTTTAAAATGTGTAACATCGATCCTTTTAGTGGTACGCCAAATAATCACTTAACAAAATATTCAAACAGAGTGTTACCGTTCAAAATGTGTGTAATGTGACAGTGGCCAAAACATCGTAATTACTTGTAAAATAAAACCTCTCTCTTGTTTTTAATGAATACTTGGGCCAACTACACTCCTGTATTTTAATGTTGGTCATTATGGTGGTACTTGGAGAGTCAAGTTTTTTCTGAGGTAGTAGTTGGTGAAAATACATTCAGAACCACTGAATTATACTATACCATCAATTATACTGAATCCTTCAGAAGTTATATCTTTTTTACATATTTGTGTTATTACTGTAACTTTATTTTCTTAAAAATCTATATAGAAATTGTGGTTAAAATGTACACTTTAGTAGTTTCTCTGGGTAAACTCAGTACTGTTATATGTTAACTCTTCTGAAAAATGTGAAATATTCCACAAGTCACATGGTCCGCAGGAAGTGACATCATTCAGATCCTCTGCGGGCCAAAAACAAGTTAACTTATTTATTTTCTGTATATTCAATATTATTTCAGTTATAACAGGGGAGGTGATTTTACGTTATTTGTTTGTTTAAAATAAAATTTTCTGTTGAATCACTGTACTTTGTGTCTAGGGTTGTCCCGAAACCGATATTTTGCTACCAGTACCAACATGTATTTCGATACTTTTCAATACTTTTCAAAATAAATTGGATCATAAAAAATAATATTTTTTGGCTTCATTTTAACAAGAAATCTTTTGATACATTAAACATTTGATTCTTATTGCACTCAAAGAACCATTTTAGAAGATTGCAATTACAAGGCATTAAACACACTGGGCTTTTCTTGTTGCACTGAAAGAACAATTTACAATTATATATATTACATACAACCTGCCTTAATCTAGGATTAGGTTAGAATATAATAAAAAGATTTACTGACATTGTTTTAAATGCTTCATGATAATGATTGCCACTATTGGTCTGTGCTTTAAGACAAATACAATATTAGTAAATACTAAAAACAAAACTATATATAAAAGTACACATATAAGACATGTAGCAGGTAAAACACATATTGTTCAAGATAAAACACACATTTTAGCATTTTTTTTTTTACAAAAATCAGTCATTTCACTTGCATTAGTTTGCGCTACATGGGTGGTTTGTACGATATGTGCAGAGCGGGGGAGATAGTTAAGTACATGACCTTTAAACTCATCGTGCAGGTCTCGATTATTGTTATCACAATGTTTATCTACCTTTGAAGCAAATATTATGATACTTTATTCATGCCACCTTTGGCGAGGCATGTTTTAAAGCACCTCCTGCACCCTAATATCTCCATATTGCGCTTCAGGCACCCTCTTTGTTAACCAGTATAATTTCCTTTTTTTGTCATTTTTCCTCTGTGTGCTATTTCTACTTGTGTACTTGTGAGAGTGTGCACGCTGACACAGTCAACATGCTCCTTGGCTCAGCAACGTCACCACTGCATGGAATGATGCGGATAGAAAAAATACAGATAATGTTCAAAGGCAGTATAGTACCGTTTTCGATTCATAAGTACCGCGGGACTTTTGAGTACCGGTATAGAGGGGTTTGGATTTACCTCAATTGTGGCAGTTGACAAGGCCACACGTCTTCAGCATTATGAGTATAACTGGATCAATTGTTTGCGACAATTAGCGTTTCACACTCAAATGAGTCATCAGTGTGTATTATCAATTTTAGAGTTGGAAAAAGATACACATTTTAGTTTATTTTTAGAGTTATAACCCCATTATATTCCTGGTGTTTACAACGTGTACAGTATACCACAGTATAGTGTATGTAATATCACAGTGTCAGAGGTACATAGGCACTGTAGCTGGGGGGAGGCAACTTTTAGAGATGTTTGAGGTTATTGAACAGGTTCATTCATTCTGTAAGCATTTCACATTCATTAAGCTGCCAATAGGGTCAGGTTTATTTAATTTCATGCAACACAGCAGATTTTTACAAAGAAGACAATATTTTTCTACATTTATTTGATGAATGTGTTTTCTATGAACGCCATACCTACTGCACAATGCCTGTAACCTCATTTTGCCTCTGGAAAAAGAATACGCCAACAAACCTTTGAGCTTTTTTTGTTTGTTTTTTACCTCTGCATCTCCTTTGTTCTTGTACCAGATGAGACGCAGTTTGGCGTTGGTGGCCATGGTGTAGTTGGTGCGGATGTAGCTGTAGAACAAGGCACATTTCACTCGTGCTGGCTCACCAGCCAGAACGTGGTACTCCTTCAGATCCACTGACCAGTCGATACACCCATCAACTGATGAAGGAAATAAAGAATACCACATAAATTGACATTGCAGTGACATTAAATCTCCATTAAACTGTTAAAAATAATTTGGGTAACACTTTAGTATGGGGAACACATATTCACCATTAATTAGTTGCTTATTAACATGCAAATTAGTAACATATTGGCTCTTAATTAGTCATTATTAAGTACTTATTAATGTCTTATTCTGCATGGCCTTATTACACAACCAGTAAGCCATTAACTAAGAGTCTTCCCTCAATAACCTCAGAATTATTGCTTATTAGTAACCCTAACCCTTATATGTTCACCTAGTGTCCAAATAACTCTAATTAAGTCTTTGTTACTTTAATAAGCAACTAATTAATGGTAAATGTGTTCCCCACACTAAAGTGTTACCATCATTTGTTATGAAATAGTTGTCTTTATAAGGAAACACATTTGAAAAAAGACAAAAGGACAGAAGATGTGACATTACATATTCAATGAAAGGAAAAAGAGGTGATGGAGGCAAACTATATCAGTAATGTTCGAGTGAGACTTGGGTACCTGGAATGAACCACAAACAAGTTGCTTTTACATTCATTCTCTTCCATATTGTATTTTATTTTGCCCTCTCTCGCATGCTCCTGTGACTTATACTTTCTCCTTAGTCTCAGGCTAAGATACATGCTCCTTGTTTAAAGTGCCTGAGGCACTTGCTGTGAGGCCTTAAAATAAAACAGTACTGTCCTGAGGAGATAAAGCTTTCTGACCTGCCATGCACCCCAGAAATACCTCATCAGCTTCATATGCGTATTGTCTTCCTCTGTTTTGTTTATTGACCACAGCCACAAGAGACACAATGCAAAGCAGCTGTCTGTATTCTTTACAAATGTCCGATGATTGATGAATCACCAAATGTCAGCCTTTTGGATCAGGGTTTAGGTCTGCAGTCAGCTTAGATGAAAATAAATCATTACATCTTTAAAGAATGATGACCATGACAAAACGAAATATTTTTTTTGTATGTAATTTATACATTTTTAATCCAATCCATCCATCCATTTTCTATCGCGTGTGCCTCTCGGGTCGCAGGGGACTGAGCCTAACCATTTGATTAATTTGTAAGGCAGAGTGAGTAACATTCAGACGGTTTTGTCTAACATTTTTTTTTCAATAGTAATATATTTTTCTGAAAATTGTGCAATATTAGCATGAAATATTGTTGTATTGTTAAAAAAGGAACATCAGTGCATCTTTGCAATCAAGGGACTACCAACAATTTAAAGACTTCATTTGTTCAAGATTGTGCTGGAAATGTAATACCACATACATAAATGTATAACTTTTGCAATAAGCATTAAGTCATGGGATATTTAGTATATCTCTATGCAAAGACTGTTTAATGGCAGTCATTCAAACTTGGAATCCTTCACAATGAACACTGCAGTAAAAGTAACTCTTTCAAAATGTTTTGCTTAATTACACCTAACATGAAACTGTCCAAATTTAGATTTGGTTCTCAGCTAATATGCTGTGTTTGTATGTATTTTAAAATTGTTGGCTACTCTTTCAAAGTAAATCACCTGAGCTATTCAGTCACCCCTCTTTTGTCTTGGCAATCAATTCCTACTAGAGTAACGCTCAATTCACTCCTGTAACAATGTCTAAGAAGCCTCATCCAGACCTTCTGTGTCAGGTGTGCACCCGCCCTGTGTGTGTTATACTCGACGATGTAATTACTCTGGCTCTGTTGAGATCTGTCTGTGTTCTGTTGTTGTCCAATGATTGTTCTGTTTGTGTTCGTGCATGCCAGTTAGTGTCCCATTCATGCTTCCTTCTCCAGCAATTTCTCATATTTTGGGAGGAAAAAGATAGAAGTCTACCTGACCAACCCCAAACCTTCAGTGACAGCATTCAAGATTTCCAAAAAATGAAGATTTAACTTTAATTTCAGCTCAGTGAATGTTTTCTAAACTGCTAAGAGTGGTTTAGATGATGCATCACACAGTCAACCAACTTGATATTAACTGGATGCAGGGTTACCTTGGTTTCCATAAGCCCCACTTTCGCAAGATTCGGTTTCAACGATAACTTTGTCCAAAACATCGCATTGGAAAAAAGGGGTCCCATTGCTTGTGTATCATTCTGGGGATTTAAGTGCCCAAACTCTAGACTCTAGAAAGAGGTAAATGACTCTAGAAAGAGGTTTCTCAGCCTCCGTAGCAGAACATCCAGGTTCTGTAACAGTTTCTTCCCTCAGGCCGTAAGACTCTTGAACGCATTAAAATAATCCCCTCAATTCCCCCCAAAAATTGATTAACTCGCTGGAATATAAAGACAATATAACATACATCCATAAACGTGGATGCATATGCAAAAGTGCAATATATTTATCTGTACAGTAATCTGTTTATTTATATCTGCACCTTGTTGTTTTTTTCATCCCGCACGACCATGAGCTAATGCAACGAAATGTTGTTCTTATCTGTACAGTAAAGTTCAAATTTGAATGACAATAAAAAGGAAATCTAAGTCTAAGTCTAAACAGATAATCTCATTGGTTAGTTTCTCAGTTTCAGTGCTTTTTTAAATTTAGTACGAGTGCAAAATAACCCACTCTAACTGCTGTCTAGATGTTATAAAAATGGCGAGGAGTGGTAAATCATCAATCACTTTGACCTGCAAAACAACACCAGTCACACAACTAGCTCAGCTCAGCCTCTTAGGTGTTCAGGGCCACGTACAGTCTGACTCATGAACTCTAACACTACAGATAACTGCAAGGTCGCTCTCCTCCATGGGGCCAAACACAGTTGCAAGTGCAAGTACTTTGCTGAAGAAGGTAAATAATTCATAGCAAAGTACAAAGGTAGTTCAATATGATTGTAAGGTTCCTTGTCAACACAGGTCAGAGGGAGATTGCTTTAAGGTAGACAACATAAATGAAGTGACCCAGGCCAGTGTGTGTAGTAAATGCATGTGCTGTTGAAATGTAAGTCTCGTCTTTCAAGTTAAACAGACTACAATGGAACATTGTCCGTTTTGTTTAATTTCCCCTTCATGTCCATGCAATGTTGCCTAATAATTTATTATCAGATATCAGGAGTGAGCTTGAAGTCTGAATATAATTGCTATACACATCTTCCAAAAAAAGCTTTCAAATTCATACTTGTAAAATAACGAGACAAACAGGTAAATTATCATATTTGAACAGTATACTGTTTTAACAGTTAAATCATAAATACAATGAGAGGGCTTCTTGCAAGCAGGTACCGTACAAGTGACTAATACATTGGAAAGATATTCCATAAATTCAAAATATTTTACTGATTTGTTCTGTCAGACTGGATGTATCATATGAGCTTCCATTTAGCAGTGGCTAATAATTCATAATCGTGCTGACAGAGACGATAAATTATATGCATTTTAAAACTTGTTAAAAAAAACAACTGTTCCGTCATTCAATATCTTCTCTTGGTCTGTACTACATGTCTACACATATTTTGACATACATTTACTTCATAATTTTGTGTGGTACTCAACATTAAAAACAGATGGAAACATAACTGCATAGGCCAAAGAACAAATCGCTGGTCAGTGTTTCCCACAGGACTGCAATGCATCTACGGCATTGGGTTGCAGTGGGTGTTTTTTGTGCTCCATGTACAGGTACGCTCATTTAAAAAAAAAATATATATATATATATTACACGTTATAGTACGTCTGATACTGTTCATCAAAATGATGAACATATGCGCTATAATGTACGATTGATTCAGTAGTGGTGTGCACGTACTGTATGATGTGTGTTAAGGGATAGTCATGATGCCATCTACTGTACCGAGTTGGAACAACAAGCAACACAGACATTCCGGTTATAATGTGTTTTTAAAAATGTAATTGAAAAAATTAAAATGAAGGAATAGAGGCCAGCCAAAGTTGGCCATTCAGAAATGTTGAGCTGACAAGACTTGACCAATGTGAGAAACTGAGATACACATTTGGCTCCTTGGGCTAAAGTCATTCATTTGTACGTTTGTATAACATCTCATGACTCACATAAACAATAAACATACACACAAACACATACACTCCTCACATCGCAATCACTGAAGAAACACACTCAGAGAGCATGGAGCCAAAAGGCTATACACATCTGCTGGCCATTCTACCAAAGCTGAATCCAATGGTTAATTTACCAGTGCTTTCACATCTGCTTTTGCATGTGTGACAGTGAATGCGTGGGTGTTAAATTTGTCTCCATCATGGTTATGTGTCAGTGTACATGCTGGAGCACAGCTGTGTTTGATTGTGTGGGCGGGGTTTCGCCATGAGCAAATATTATCCCCTGCAAATGGATTTTCTCTCAAAATGCAACCAACATAATCTCACCTAAATACACACAAGTGTCCGATTTTGGAAACAATGGCATAGTTTCCGCATATCACAAACAACGATAGACACATTTACCCATCCGTCAACCTACATATATAAATTAATGACGAATGCGATGAGGTGGCGACTTGTCCAGGGTGTACCCCGCCTTCCGCCCGATTGTAGCTGAGATAGGCTCCAGCACCCCCCGCGACCCCAAAGGGAATAAGCGGTAGAAAATGGATGGATGGATGAACAGGATACCATACATTATATAACGGCAGTATGTGTTGTTTATAAACGAAAAACTACTTTGAAATAAATTATGTGGAACATATCATAGCATGTCTTAAAAAGGAAAATACACCACACAAAGTTTTCTAAGGAGTAGCATCAGTACGGAGGCTGGACCTAAAAACATATTAGAAAAAACATCCTCTGGGGTACACCACTGAAGGAAGTGAACTGAAGTTGCAATACCAATATCAATAGTACACTTTATACTTTTCTGCTTATTGCATGGCAGGGGACCATTAACATATTTCTGAAGCTGTTTTTTCAGAATCAAATTGTTAAGCACTGCTTTAAAAAGCACCAGCTACTGGTGGCTGCCCATGGTCCTGAATGTCAAACGGTTCTGCTCCGCTGACTAATAACACTACATGTAAATGAGCGCTGGTGCTAAAGTTACATTTAAACAACTGGGCACACAATAAACACTCATCACTTGTTGATATATTGTATTTTAATATTTACTCGTTTGGATTGGAGAAGTACCCTGACAGAGTGTTTATGTAAGCATTTAATATTCACCCAAACATCGTTTTCATATATATATATATATATATATATATATATATATATATATATATAGGGTTAGTGCATCTGCCTCACAATACGAAGGTCTTGAGTTCAATCCCGGGCTCGGGATCTTTCTGTGCGGGGTTTGCATGTTCTCTCCGTGACTGCGTGGGTTCCCTCCGGGTACTCCGGCTTCCTCCTACCTCCAAAAACCTGCACCTGGGGATAGGTTGATTGGCAACACTAAATTGGCCCTAGTGTGTGAATGTGAGTGCGAATGTTGTCTGTCCATCTGTGTTGGCCCTGCGATGAGGTGGCGACTTGTCCAGGGTGTACCCCGCCTTCCGCCCGAATGCAGCTGAGATAGATTCCAGCGACCCCCCCGCGACCCCGAAAGAGACAAGTGGTAGAAAATGGATGGCTGGATGGATGGATGTTAAAGAGAAAACACCTACCATGGAATTGAGAGTAGTCTATTTTAGCCAATATCATGTTTGCTTCATTAGATGATGCATCACTATCGCAAATAGGGACACGCGCTGACCCTGAGGACGCTGCACATTTGAAATATTCACAATATTTTAAACTCTAAAGCAGTGACATAAAATGTGTTGATACTAGGGATGAGAATCGGTTCCCAGCGTGTCAATTCCTTACAATCGCTTGCCATTTTTCAAACAATTCTCTTTACAGTTCCTGCAGGCGGGAATTACGTCATTATGCAACATGCGTAGTGATGTCAGTTTGTGACTATAGTTTGTGGTCAAAAGCATGCACACATTGGCACAGTGGACACTCCTTTTTTTGGTAGGTGAATTTTCAATTGTAGTCAGAGAAAAGCCGCATGTTTTCTCTCCCACCAGATTTTTACTTTCACACAGTTGAAACTCAAAAAAACTAAATATCATGTAAAAGTCCATTAATGTCAGCAAATCAACTTCAATTGTGAAACTATTATGTGATATTAACTCATAACTTGCCAAGTGAAGTATTTTAAGTTGTTATTTATTATGATTTTGATGATCATGGCAGGTATGTGCCTCTTAAATGGGAACTGCACTTTTTTTGCAGTTTTGCCTATCATTTACATTCCTTATGAGATACAAAAATATATATATATATGTATTTTGTTTGAATTCTAATTTGTAAAACTCATCTTGTTCTTGGCGGATGGAAATTCAGCTGACGGGAGCAATCCATTCTGCCTCTTAATCCCTTTAAAAATACATCAAAAAAACTTAAACAATACTTCATTTACATTCCATGACCTGTATAATAACCAAGCTGTAGCGAAATTGTTTTCGTAGTAGCGAACACGGAGTAACTGTTTATCTAGCGTAGTAACACATCGTCTTGCGACAGCATGCTTCGACATTAGCTGTAAGCTAACTACGGTAAGAGGTGAGCTAGCTTTTGCATCAGCAGATTAATCGCTTTTGAGTTTGTAATACACAATATAATGCAATAAAACACTAATCTGTACTGACTAAAAAACATGAACAATCATATTACATTATCTGCAAAGTATTAGCCCACATTTCATGTTTTGTTTGTACACATCTAGCTCGACAGTGTATGTAGTTGTAATAACAAGTATGACATGCAGCATGTGCCATGATCAATATTAGAGTGACTCACTTGATGGACAGTTTTATGTTTGGTCCAGCTAGCCGAGGAATTTGACTTTGGTGTAAGCACTCCATTTATTTCGGCATAGCTTGGCTCTAAGTTCCATATTTACACCGCCTAGTCATGCCGACCTCACTCTCTCAGCATTCGTCTGCTCCAACGTTTTACACTGTGTTCTTGTTTGCTTCTATAAGCAGCAGTTCATCCTCTGTATACTCAGGTTAAAAAAGATAAGGTCGTGAATCCCCATATGTCCATAAATAGTCGTTTTTGTTGTCTGTTACCTAGTCTGCCAGGATTAGAACACACACACACGCTTGTTTCCGGAAGTGGAAACATACAGTTGTTGCCGAAAGTTGGAAGTGCACTGCTATAGAAACGGAAAAGGAAAAGAAGCTGAGGAAAGAGGTTCCAGAAAATATGGTAAATATTGAACATATTACATATTGTTATGATTGTGTCAGTTACATTATTATATAAATATTTGCAGTGTGTATACAAAATGTTGATGAAGGATTTTTACATTTTTTTTAGAGGGCTTTGAAGGCTACAACGGTGACTCCCAATAGCCGCAATGTGCAAGTGTTTTTTTTAAATCATCTTTAGAATTAAAAAAAGAAAGATGTGCGTTTTTGTCTCTCATAATTATTATGAATGATAGCCAAAATTGTAAAACAAAGCGCAGTTCCCCTTTCAGACTTCACTGTAGGCTTTGTAAGGTCATGTTACCTCCAAAGTAAACAAGATTGATGCTAATCCATCTTTTTGTTTGGCTTTTTTTTTCCAAATAAGAATCGATAAGCGAACCAACTGGACGTAACTGGAAAATCTTGCCAATTCCCATCCCCTATTTGCTACCTTTAGTGCACTTAGTTTATCCTCTCATTTCACTTGGAAAAGTCAAATTTTTTCCTGTGGGATAGTGAAAATAAATGTGTTTTTG
The DNA here is from genome assembly GCF_033978685.3 of Nerophis lumbriciformis. NCBI lineage: Eukaryota > Metazoa > Chordata > Actinopteri > Syngnathiformes > Syngnathidae > Nerophis > Nerophis lumbriciformis. Next base: position 25,035,936 of record NC_084582.2, read on the forward strand.
TTTTGTGCTCGGTACAGCAGATTTTATTCATGCCTGTCAGTAACACACAACCATTCACAGCCTGCGGCCTTTCTGCACACATCCCATAATCCTTAGCAGCATCACTAAACCTGAACTCACACACAAACACACCCACAAATTGTTGTCATAGAAGAGTCAGACCTGAATAAATGGAGTTGACCACAATCTGCCCTCTGTCTAAAGCTGCCATACACTAGAATTTATTCACCCTCCTTCCGCCAAACAAACATGTATGATTCTCCCAAAAAACTCATTATTGGACAAGAAATAAATAAACAGTCATCAAATATCTGCTATTAAAGTGTTCTGAGCCTGTCCGATTGGAGCTTAAGGGGTGTATACACTCATCACACATATAGTACAGTATACTTTATATATAGTACTGTATGATCTATTCCAACTCTTATCATCCCTCAGATGGTCGCATAGAGATAGGCCAATAGCACAAAGTGTCACTCAAAATATCCTAAAGCCTTTCATCAAACAATCTCCCTTTTAAATGTATACACTTTTTGAACACGTGCTTCGACAAATTTCCTATGGTCATTTTATCTCCAACGATTGGAGAACAAATTAGACAAAATCTGTCACTTCAGCTGCTTGTCCGAGCCACCGACACACCTCTAGACTGCCTGCAAGGAGCTAAGCCCGCCCTCGCTCAGTGGCTGAAGGGAGTTGCGTCAATTAAAAAATGCACAGAATGAGTCCTTCATTCGTCGATCTGTCAATTTGTGAGCAAGTGCACCGAGAATTCAATCACCTCAACATTATGAAGGCCAATATAATTCATAAAGGGTACATCAATGTGTTGCTGCTAGGGTTGTACGGTATACCTGTGTTAGTATAGTACCGCGATACTAATGAATCATTCTCGATACTATATCGCCTCTGAAACGTACCGGCCCCGCACCCCCAGGCGCCCGCGTCGTCGTCACGTCGTGCCATTGCTGGTTTTACAAGCAGAAGAGCATGTTCGATAGCACACAATCACGGAGTACTTACAAGCAGACACAGTGTGTAGACAGAAAAGGGAGAAAGGACATTTGGCTTAAAAACTAAAGATACAGGTGAAGTTATAACACTGAAATGCCCTCAGGAAGAGGTGCTTTAAGACATGGCTGGCTAGCTAGCGGCTAACGTCCATCCGCCGTCGGCAGTGTTTTAGCGATTTCTAAATCACTAATCCTCACCTCCATGGCGACACATAAAGTACATTTCTTACAAGTATCACCCCTGCAGGATGAGGAATAGCTAAACATGCTTCACTACACACCGTAGCTCACCGGCATCAAAATGTAAACAAACGCCATGGGTGGATCTACACCTGACATCCACTGTAATGATATCAAGTACAGGCACGTATGTAGTCGATACTACTATGATTATGTCGATATTTTTTGGCATCACAAAATCCATCCATCCATCCATTTCCTACCGCTTATTCCCTTTGGGGTCGCGGGGAGCGCTGGAGCCTATTTCAGCTACAATCGGGCGGAAGGCGGGGTAACCCTGGACAAGTCGCCACCTCATCGCAGATCACAAAATCTTATTTTGTTTCTTTAAAATGTATTTTATGTTTATAAACTCAGGAAATATGTCCCTGGACACATGAAGACTTTGAATATGAACAATGTATGATCTTGTAACTACTTGGTATCAGATTGATACCCAAATCTGTGGTGTCATCCAAAACTAATGTAAAGTATCAAACAACAGAAAAATAAGTGATTATTACATTTTAACAGAAGTGTAGACAGAACATGTTAAAAGAGAAAGTAAGCAGACATTAACAGTAAATGAACAAGTCGATTAATAATTCATGTTCTACCACTTGTCCTTAATAATGTTGACAAAATAATAGAATGCTAAATGACACAATATGTTACTGCATATGTCAGCAGACAAATTAGGAGCATTTGTTTGTTTACTTACTACTAAAAGACAAGTTGTCTTGAATGTTCACTATTTTATTTAAGGACTTAACTGCAAAAAGAAACACATGTTTAATGTACCCTAAGATTTTTTGTTCAATTAAAGTCAATAATGCAATTTTTTTGTGGTCCCCTTTATTTAGAAAAGTATCAAAAAGTACCGAAAAGTATCGAAAAAATTTCAGCACCGGTACCGGTACTGAAATATTGGTATCGTTACAACACTAGTTACTGTAGTAGGTAACAATACATACAACTAACACATAACTGCTGCATAGTTATGGACAACACAGCACAATAAGTTTAAATTAATAAATATTTGATTACATTCCGAAATGATTAGAACAGAAGAAATTGCCAAGTAAAAGTCAAGTTCTGTTTTCTTTGGGTACCAGCTACACCAAGCCCAGTAGACCCGTAAAGCTAATTATTGGACTCTAAAGGACAGTGTGTATATCTTTTACAGGGCCACAAGGGAGAATGTGTGTTTCTAAGCAGTTTAAGTTAAATCTTAATAAGTAGTACCTTTTAGAAATGTAAATCCGGTGACAAGCCATTGTACATGGAATTACACACTCTGTCCCCCTTGAAAGTTAGATGAAATGACATATAAAAATCGATGGCAGTCTGAGCAACGATTGATGCAATCTACTTTTTGCAGTACAAAATTAACAGTTGCTTAGTTTGATCGTATGTGACTAACCTAGTTGGGTAAGGTTGGGAGGAGCAGCATTGGAGATACATTATTTGTTCTCACTTTCTAAGCCAAGAGAAGAGAGACCTTTAGTCTTACAGATGTGTGCCTCTGTATTTCCCCAAAACATGGTGAAACCCTGACGTGCAAAATCAGTGGCGTTCCCCTTCACTTGAGGTTCTTTCTCAAACTAGCAAGTTCACATCATATCAGTACATGACAGCATAAAAGCAAAAACACACTGTGCTTTGCTGTTAAGTTCTGTCAAAAATGCTGCCTTGAAACTCTATGCATGATTAATGCTGAAAGAGTGAGTAAAAGTGCAGATCCGATGCTAAATATTTCATACCAAAATCCAAAGGCCAAAAAAGGAAGGACTCCAAAGTTAAAAAAAAAAAAAATACATAAATGAATCTTGATTTATCTGAACATATTTTATGTGCAATTTAATTAAGAATGCAATTCAAGAGGGTCCACTTGAAGGACACCCTGAGAATCTCAACGTTCTACTTACAACTCGACTGCATTGGGACATGTGCAGTTGATACATAGCAACCGAGGCCCACTCAAAATGTTTGTCTTACAAATGTGGCTGCTCTTTTTAGTTGTTTTTTTGATTAGGTCAAGACAGAAAAACATGTATGCCTGTGAGAAAATGGCAAATGGAGGAATAATACATAGAGAACCAAAATATGCAAAGCAAATGAAAAGGCATGTGTTCCAAGGGACAAAACAAACCCTCAAGTGCATACAGTAAATAAGACAACCATTTAATTAGTATGACACAGTGCAGCTCTACAACCACAGTACGTAAATAAAATAAATGGTATTTTTAAAGTGTCAATCATACAGTAACTCTGTAATAAATCTTGTAACATTTTACAATTTTTTTTTTTTTTATCAGACAGAAGGTCCATATTAAAAAAAACAAACAAAAAAAACATACCACACTCAATACATAAAAACAGATGACTTATCTTAGACAGTGCTTAACAAGACACAATATCTCACATCACTGACAAGAGGGTTAACCAGTTGAGCAATGATGGCATTCTGACCAACATGAAGTAATGAAGTATCCATTGAGTAAATTATCCGACACCTGCATAACGTGATTTTATACTGGCAAAATGTTTTTTTTAATGAATTTGTATCAATGTAACTGCATGTGACTGCACACCTAATTCATTGTTGTATTACTTAAATTGCTGGTGATTACAAAGACATTGCTTGAAAGAGCTTTCTTAATAAGTCTTGAGTTGTGTTTAGGTAAAACAAAATCTTCATTCTTCTCCTCTTGGCTGACAAGCTCAGATTTTGCGGCTTTCCCCCGACCACGCCTACTGTGTTGCGATTGGCCAGGCTGTATGTTTGGCTCGGGACACGACCCCCCAACAACCGGTTAAGAGTTAATGTTATCAGCAAACCGTAACAAAGACTTGGACATTTGATATATTTGCATGTTCATCTGTCTATGAAATGGTGGGAGCAGAGGAGCAGTGACTGTGAGCTTGGTCTTTAGCTCCCCAGGACACAAAAACCATATTAGTTGCTATCTTACTGGTTTAGATACACAATTCATACATTTTAAATATAATGTATACATAAGTCTTAGAGATGCAACAGTACAAAATGTCAATTAAAATGTGAAGACACAGTATATGCATGGTTGGCATGGTGGCCTCGCACTGTTAAATCTTCACTTTGGTATTTTTGTGTGGAGGTTGTCTCTGCTCCAGCTTCCTTGCAGATTCCCCCCAAAAATGTATGTTAGATTCATTTGAGGTTCAAAATTGTCTACAGGTCTGAAAGTAAGTGTGAATGGTTGTTTGTATATATGTGTCCTGTGATTGACTGAAGACAAGTCCAGGCTGTACCCTCTAGCCCCTAGTCACCTGCGATAGGCTACAGCTCACCTGGGACAAAAATGAGGGCAAGCGGTATAGAACATAGATGGATGCATGGCTTTGCACAATGGAAGTGACAATGACAGTTACATGCAGAATTATAATAAAAACACATTATTATTCCACACGGTGCATGTTTAATACTTCAACAATATCTTCTCATTCTGTTTTACAGTAATGAGAAACAGGTAATAGTATTACTGTGGTGGCTCCCACAGCGGCATGTGTATGAAGGGTGAAACACAATGCAAGTATCCTCTCAGCAGGATAAAGCTTTAAAATATTGCGTTGAATCTCTGTGTATACATCTGCATTTTCATATGTAAACGTCTCACCACCTAATTTGTCACGATGTCACTGGGACTTGCTGCACACCTTTTCCCACATTTGTCGAACACACACACACACACACAGCGAGTGTCCCATAGGCCTTCCTCATGCCTGTCATTAATAAAGAAAGTGCAGCACACCTGCTCCCTGACAGCACCCAACAGTGAAGGAGAAGGGGTGTGAGTAATCGTGTAGGTATATACAGTGTACGTTTAAGTGCAACGTTGTGATAGAGGTAGAACAAAATAGAACACAACAAAACTAATTAAATTTTTTTGTCGTAACAAAAATAACTTCATATGACTGAACATGGACTCACCCACGCCAAGCTTCTCAACTAATTGTGAAGCTTTATTACAACAATCATCCAAATACAAAAGCTAAACATAATCTTAAATAGGCTTATTTTCTTTGAGTTATTTTGTTAGGAAAATTAGCATTTTTTTTCTCCACAGTGAACTATCCCAACATTTAAGCTCGGTTAACAACATGATCACAATGGGGAGTAAAACATCTTGGCCTCTTTGGATGATTCTGTGATGCTATAAACATCACAATGGAAGCTAAGCAGGCCACATTTATCCATGCCAGCGAACTAAATTAACGTAGTTGTATTCAAGTAATAAGATGTATACCAAAGAAACATACAAGAACCGGTGCGCAAGCAGTTTAGTTAGCAGTGTGCATGCTTACCAATAACAAACTTTCAAGTCACTTGCAGCGACATGCAGACGTTTACATACCAACTCAGCAAAGGCCCTATTCTTAACCAATTTACAAACATTTTGATTGATACCTTATCTTAACAATTTTCCCGTATGCTATCACTCTGAATACACAACTTTATATCTCTATATTCACAAAAGGTATTAAGGGATAGGCCTACACATGTCAGTAATGAAGTCCTAGACTTGTCAAACTCCAGTCACCTTGACTTTCTCCTCCTTTTCATGTCTTACTATTCCTTTTTCAATCCTAAACCTGTACCTTCCACTGACACCGCCTGCTGTTATTTGCACTGAGCCACCATTATCACTTCGAGCTGCCATTGATTATATTCTGTCTATGCATACTGTACGCCCACAAAGAAGGTCATCAAGAAATCATGGTGTTTTATTGAAGAAACACTGAACACATGTATTTTTTTTCATAAATCAAATGGATTTATCATTAGAATGGAGGTCTAGTATGGATAAGATGAAAGGAACTTTATCATAATTGTGTTTTCCTGTTTTAAGCTTCTTACATTTTGGTATACTGTGTCAACTAGCCAATTAATTCATATATTCATATATATATATATATGTATATATGTATATATACAGGTAAAAGCCAGTAAATTAGAATATTTTGAAAAACTTGATTTATTTCAGTAATTGCATTCAAAAGGTGTAACTTGTACATTATATGTATTCATTGCACACAGACTGATGCATTCAAATGTTTATTTCATTTAATTTTGATGATTTGAAGGGGCAACAAATGAAAATCCAAAATTCCGTGTGTCACAAAATTAGAATATTACTTAAGGCTAATACAAAAAAGGGATTTTTAGAAATGTTGGCCAACTGAAAAGTATGAAAATGAAAAATATGAGCATGTACAATACTCAATACTTGGTTGGAGCTCCTTTTGCCTCAATTACTGCGTTAATGCGGCGTGGCATGGAGTCGATGAGTTTCTGGCACTGCTCAGGTGTTATGAGAGCCCAGGTTGCTCTGATAGTGGCCTTCAACTCTTCTGCCTTTTTGGGTCTGGCATTCTGCATCTTCCTTTTCACAATACCCCACAGATTTTCTATGGGGCTAAGGTCAGGGGAGTTGGCGGGCCAATTTAGAACAGAAATACCATGGTCCGTAAACCAGGCACGGGTAGATTTTGCGCTGTGTGCAGGCGCCAAGTCCTGTTGGAACTTGAAATCTCCATCTCCATAGAGCAGGTCAGCAGCAGGAAGCATGAAGTGCTCTAAAACTTGCTGGTAGACGGCTGCGTTGACCCTGGATCTCAGGAAACAGAGTGGACCGACACCAGCAGATGACATGGCACCCCAAACCATCACCCAACCATGCAAATTTTGCATTTCCTTTGGAAATCGAGGTCCCAGAGTCTGGAGGAAGACAGGAGAGGCACAGGATCCACGTTGCCTGAAGTCTAGTGTAAAGTTTCCACCATCAGTGATGGTTTGGGGTGCCATGTCATCTGCTGGTGTCGGTCCACTCTGTTTCCTGAGATCCAGGGTCAACGCAGCCGTCTACCAGCAAGTTTTAGAGCACTTCATGCTTCCTGCTGCTGACCTGCTCTATGGAGATGGAGATTTCAAGTTCCAACAGGACTTGGCGCCTGCACACAGCGCAAAATCTACCCGTGCCTGGTTTACGGACCATGGTATTTCTGTTCTAAATTGGCCCGCCAACTCCCCTGACCTTAGCCCCATAGAAAATCTGTGGGGTATTGTGAAAAGGAAGATGCAGAATGCCAGACCCAAAAACGCAGAAGAGTTGAAGGCCACTATCAGAGCAACCTGGGCTCTCATAACACCTGAGCAGTGCCAGAAACTCATCGACTCCATGCCACGCCGCATTAACGCAGTAATTGAGGCAAAAGGAGCTCCAACAAAGTATTGAGTATTGTACATGCTCATATTTTTCATTTTCACACTTTTCAGTTGGCCAACATTTCTAAAAATCCCTTTTTTGTATTAGCCTTAAGTAATATTCTAATTTTGTGACACACGGAATTTTGGATTTTCATTTGTTGCCACTTCAAATCATCCAAATTAAATGAAATAAACATTTGAATGCATCAGTCTGTGTGCAATGAATAAATATAATGTACAAGTTACACCTTTTGAATGCAATTACTGAAATAAATCAAGTTTTTCAAAATATTCTAATTTACTGGCTTTTACCTGTATATATATGTGTGTGTGCTCATACCCCCGAAATTTCAGTTCGCAAGAATAAAGGAGTTATGATGACTTTTGAAAATGGTACTTTGATAACAATAAACCTAACTACTATGGCATATTTGTCGCATTTCAAAGCTTTCAGACAAAACAAATTGTACCAATACCAATCATTTTAGAGCCGCTGGGATAACTCATAAACGTTTATTTAGCAAACTTTATGTTGTCAAATGTCAGGGTGGCACAACAAATAACATGGGACTTTTTTTATAGCGTAGTTAATAAATAATAGTAATGCTCAGGAATTTGTATCATTCAGAGAACTCAACTGACCTTTGTGGCTCAGTGAACATGTTCGTAGATTTCTTTCTAATAGTAATTTAACTATGAAAGTATAATTTTATCATAAAACTATATATTATTTCATTAAGTCACATGGTCACTGGTTAGCAAAGAAAACAACTAATACATGTGTCCAAATAGAACTATGTTTGAATATAAAAATGAGTGCAAAAGTCAGGTGGCACAAAGGGAAGAAATTCTCAGGGCAATGAATCGATCGCAACTGGATTAAAATGTTTTAGAAGATGTTACACCTCTCATTTGAGCTGGTTTCATTAGTTCATGATCACAGATTTAAATGTGACTTTTCTAGTCTGAAAGCCAAAATCTGAAATTCTAAGATTATAATAAAACCATTTTTGTAATCTCAATTTTTAAGTTGCATATGTTATTGTCGTGTTGGCACATGGGGAATGCATAGATGGTTAGACGATGTTCAGGTAAAAAAAACAACATTTTAATGAAAATGTCTCAGGTAGCAGTAGCATGGCCACAGCAGTGGACACAGGTGAGTCAAAAACTTGGCAAGGTAAAATACAAGTAAAACAGGACGCAGCAGAAACACAAACAGTATAATGAACCTTCTGGCTTAGGACATTTCCTGATTGGCAATCAAAGACAGGTGAGCCTGCAGATTGCCAACCAGGAACATGTGAGAACAGAGGTTAGGTCACTTCAGGACATGCCAAAGCAGAAAGTGGAATAAAATAAGCACACTTGACAGGAAGATCATGGGATCATGACGGTCATACACTTCAAAATCTTCATAATCTTATATTTCAAATAATTTTACAGGCCATTGCCAAGTAAAATGAAAAATCAGCACAGTCACAGTGATCACACACACTTTTTTAGAAGCGTATTTGTCATTGACCCAGATGTGTTTGTTAATGCCATTCCTTTTAAAGTTTAGAGTTAAGACAATCCAATGGCCGAAAAAACAGATAGCCCTTTTCCGGTCACCTTGACCACCTGCTGCTCCACCTCCAACTCCACACACACCAGACACTAAACAAGAATAAACAAACCAACAAAGCTGCTTCCACAGCACTGCCATATTGCTTGTTGTGAAGTTCCTTATTTGAAGAGCAACACCTTGTCACCAGATAGGATATCTAACTAAGGGACATAGGTCATTTATGTGTATTGTTTACACAGATCCAGTCATTGCAACCTCATTGTTCCATTAATAGCACTCACACTGTCACAAGCTCTTTGTTTTGTGGAGTGCTCCATAAATTATAATTAGGTTTTAATGAGATGCAACTAATTGACAGTATGGATGTTTAATAACTCATGCACTCATAACCGGCTGTGTGTGTTTGTCTACAAATATATGTCCTTAATGCAATTAATGTGACAAGTGATCACATTTACAAGCGTGTTTGCAGGAGGAAAACTCTTACACAGTAAGGGAAGGAACATTTATCCCCTTTTATAACCACTTGTATTTAACAGCAGTGACATCATAGTTTTCAAATGTATCACATTTCTATCATACACTTTGATGAATAGCAATATAAGGTTGACAATGTTTACTTTTGTCCAGAGCAATAGATGAACCAACATGTATTTATATATATTACTTGTCCTGTGCAGGTTTTTACATCCCACATAACCTTGCATGGTTAGAAACCTCAGTCTGTGGGAGTAAACAACTGGCAAATAAATATTTTAGAATGTTGCCAGGTATACGTTCCAAAAGTCATTTAGAGCAAGTGATTTGCCTTAATTGCAGCCATCATGCACTCAACTGTGGTCATGTTGCTTTCTCAGCCACATTGAAGTTCCTTATTACTTGCTCGCATACATTTATTGTTTTATCTTTTTTTTTTTTTCTGGAAAAAAAACCCCACCAGTATTCCTTATAGTTTCCACTGTTGGGTGCTGTCATTTTTTTAAATGAATTTCTTCATCTTTGAAATGAGTGTGGAGTTGTTCAACCATAGTAAGGACATGTGCAGTATTAGATTGTTGTATTTAGTGGTAAAATTATTCACAAATAAACATATATTTGATCAGCCAGACTCAGGTGTTATGTCGTTAGAATGCATGTTCAGAATGAAATCTAATAGTACATCTGAGATTTTTTTGGATTCTCAAAAATCAGGGGTCGGCAACCTTTACCAGTCAAAAAGCCATTTTGACCAGTTTCACAAATTATAGAAAACTATGCGAGCCGCAAAAAATTTATGAAATTTTAAATGAAATAACACTGTATACAGAGATTTTTTTTTACTTTGTGTTATGTTTAAACCAGGGGTTTCAGACACGCTGCCCACACCTTTATATAGGATTTGAAAGCTGGTGCGGCACGCGGGTTTTAACTGAATGGCGCTTGTCAGCGTCATGCGTGCCGTGTTGGTACAGCATATAGCACCCACCATGAACAGCGTGCCTGATCAGCCTCACGTTGTATGTTGCTTTTGTTTGCTCACGTAGGTGACAGCAACGCATACTTGGTCAACAACCACACAGGTTACACTGATGGTGGCAGTATAAAACATTTTTTAACACTCTTACTAATAATGCGCCACACTGTGAACCCACACCAAACAAGAATGACAAACACATTTCGGGAGAACATCTGCACCTTAAAACAACATAAACACAACAGGAAAAATACCCATAATCCCATGTAGCCCTAACTCTTCCGGGATACATTATACACCCCCGCTACCAAACCCCGCCCACCTCAACCGACGCACAGAGAGAGAGAGAGAGAGGGGGGGGTTGATGTGTGAGGGAGCAGGGTTGGGGTGGGGGCGGGGTTTGGTGGTAGCAGGGGTGTATAATGTATCCCGAAAGAGTCAGGGCTGCATGGGGTTCTGGGTGTTTGTTCTGTTGTGTTTATGTTGTGTTAAGGTGCAGATGTTCTCCCGAAATGTGTTTGTCATTCTTGTTTGGTTTTGGTTCAAAGTGTGGCGCATTATTAGTAAGAGTGTTAAAGTTGTTTTATATGGTCACCGTCAGTGTAACCTGTGTGGCTGTTGACCAAGTATGCCTTGCTGTCACGTACGTGTGGAAGCAGAAGATGTATATTGTATAACAAGTGTTGGGCTAGCACGCTGTTGATATAGATTGTAGAAGGCGCCAAATGTTGTACCATCATGGTACGCCCTTATTATAGCTGTAAGGGTGAAAATCGTTGAATATTAATCCCGGGGGAGTTTTCTGCGAGAGAAACTGAAGTCCGGAAGTCTCACGGGAAAATCGGGGGGTTCAGCAAGTAAGCTGCTGAGCCGCATCAGAGTTATCAAAGAGCCGCATGCGGCTCCGGAGCCGCGGGTTGCCGACCCCTGTCCTAAATGATCCAACACTGCTCCAAAATGTATGTATGTTGAGGCATAATTTATTGAAACATTAAGAACAACATTGGGACTGTTTCAACTCATTTCTACAAACATTTGTATCATAGAAAACACAAACCTATTAAGTGTTGTCTTACAGCATCACTTCACCCGACAGTGTGTTTTGTAGTTGGGCGCTAGCCAGTGTACAAATAAGTTTGGAACTGGTTTGTTTTTAGTGAAAACATATCTCATTTTGGTGTTACTTTCTTCAGCTAGTAGAGCAATATATTGTTGGAATAATTGTTTGTAAGTTATCACAAAAGAAACGTTGTATTATGAATGCTGTCTTTCGAGGCCTAACAAGAGGAAGAAGGCTCGTGAAACGCCACTGTGATTTCAACACGGACAGATGGCAGGATCTGCTCAACTTCCAGAGGAACTCTCTTTGAAGTGTTAAACGAACTCTCTCTGAAGTATTTCACAAACTCTCTTCCAACTATTTGGTAACCGAGGTCAACGCTATTTACGACCCGCTGCCCTCTTGAAGTCCCTGTGGTCAGGAGACGGGAGGGGTTATCCATTGTCCTCCAACACCTGCCCCAGCTGGATCCAGGAAGAGCCCAAGCCCGAGAAATCCTCTTCTTGGACTTCAAAGCGACCGAAAACAATGACTGTTTTACATACTTCCCATTCCTGCTGTGACATGTGTTGGTGCGTGAACATTGAACATCTGAATAAATGAGGAGACGAAAACCTTCTTCGTCAGAGCGTGGTGCAGGACTGTACAGAGAGTGCAGTGGCCATGTCTCTCCTCAATATTGAGTCCAAATTGAATTCTGTCTCTGTTTGATTCCTTGCCTTTTGTCTTGTTTAATAAATGTCCTCAGTGTTTGAACGTGACATATATAATAAAAGATAACACACACTCTCTTGAGCAGTGATAAATATACAGATAGACAATCAAATTACAAATATGTTAAGCAACATATATAGCCTTGGCCCCCCCAAGACCAAACAGGTATACGTGATAAGTGCTATTAAAGTGCCTTATAATTGGCACCGGGTCTGATTGACATCGTATATGTGAAAACTAAAAAAGCAACAATCATTTTTGTAGATGCTAAACAGATCATTTTTCAGTACATTCGGGTGGGATTCCAGCCGTCACACAGTGTGAGTTTATAACGCTGCCAGTGACAGGAGTAGCCAGACAGCTGAGGGGTCCATAGTGCTGGGTGTCATATTGGTCCAAAATAGACTATTATGATGGTTGAGGGAATCATGAATGGGTGTCCAAGACTTCTGCGGACTAACTGACATGTGACTATGATAGAGGGAGGAGGTAAGGGGAAGACAAAAAGACACAAAAGGTATTGAAATGAAGTTGGATAAATAATGGTTGTACAGGTTGGAGTCAATCAACAATTTAAAGAAAAAAATGAACCACCTGGCTTAAAGGCAGAGATATCTATCACTACTTGCACTGCAACAAACCAACTCCAGTTCATAGGTATTTGTCTCCATTCCAGCCATTTCTCTCTCAAATGACTTTTTTCTTGGTTCAATTATCCCTTCTTGACAGGGAGGAACAGATCTTTCACAATATCTATTCTCTGAAAGTGCAACAGTCTGTAAATGTTGTAGACCTTGCCTTGGAGTAAGAAACCACATCTCACAATCAAACTGTGTGGCTTCAAAATCATCCAAGTTATTGAAAAAAAACTGGAGATAACATAAAATGTGGGCCCACTAAAAAAAATTAAAATAATTATATCAATTGTGGATTAATACCTTTTAAATGTTGAAAAATCGATTCAAAAGAGATGATATTGAGTCCCCTCGCCCCCTGGTAGTCTTGTGTGTGAAATATGTGTTGTACCTCTTATAAGTACCTATTGTAAAATTAGGCATATTCTACACAAAATAAAATATTTTCCTGTTTGGTGCCATCTTTCATTTTAATGAGTATACCTTTGATTGCCCTTTAACAAGCTTACATTTTACAGTGTCCTACTTTTTAATTCATAAGACAACATATTTGCCAGGAATGGTGTACAGTACTTTAAATCTAAAATAACATAAAAATCAAGACTCCTGAGAGAGTGCATGCCAATCCTAAACAATCCTAAATTAAATAATTTTTTTCTTCCTTGAAGTTTAGTGACAAATGTTCTTGTCATGCAATTCTGTTAATTGAGAATATTGATGTTTCAAACAAACTTTTGGAATTTGTATTCAGGAGAGATGATGATCCACTAATTGGTTTGGAGAAAAACAGTATAATTATTGTTATGTAGCCATGATAATTATCACAGTAATAATTGTTTCTTATTTGTAGCACTGAAGTCAATCCTAATCAATAAACACAGAGTCTTAGTCAATAATGGTGCCATTATTGACATACTGTTTGGGGCACCATATGGTCCAGGTCATAGCTGACTTATAACAAGAGGAAAAGAAGAAGTAAACCAAAACTGATCGACAGCCAAACACTGGGTGTGTCTTTGGGTGACATTCTTATTTTTAGTCATCCATCCAGTCAAATGTTTCTTAATTAGTTCAGAATGTGATGACCTTGTGATCTTCAACTCATTGGTTCCATAACACAGAGCTCTCAACTTGGTTCCTGTTTCACTGACAGCTAATTTGACAATTTCGGAATTATTTTTGCTTAGGTACACACATCCAAGCATCTTGAATTTTACAATGAGTATTTTTGATTCATTTACGTTTTCCAGGAGGAATTATTTTGATAGAACAGGTGCATTGAGACGGCATACAAAAAGAAGCAGAGAGAGATTCTCTGAAGGACAGAAGAGTTGCAGACACTGCACTTCTAATCAGATAGGAAAAGCCCCAGTCATCAAGGTTTAAGCTCAGTGTATGTGTGTGGGTGTTTAAGCACAGTGAGTGCACACTCCTGGGTATGTAAGCGAGTGTTTGCGTGCGAGCATAGAAAAGTGCAGTACGTGTATAGGCAGCGATGTACGTACTGTAATCTGTGTGGGTGGGCTGCATTGTGGCTTGTGTCACTCAGTCGATGATGAGTTAGTGTGATACACAAGCTGTTAAATCACTGCTGACACACAGCAAGTGTGTTTTGAATAATTGATGAGCATGTAAGTTCAGATCTATGAGTTGATGTATTCTGCAGTCAAATGAAAAAAAGGAAACCTTGACACTCAAAAATGTTGAGCTTTGATAAAAAAAATAAAAAATAAACTTCTCAAAAGCATCAAACATATCTAGCATATCATTTAAAAAATGCACCAAAAGTACACTAAAGTTTTGCCAGGATTGCTGACAAGCTACAACTTTTTTGCAGGAGTCTAGGTGGTTTGCATGGCATGTACTCTGGTCCAGCAGATTGTGGATGGACTTTCTTATAATAAATCCAAATACATTTCTGTGTTTCATCTATAATAATACTATTTTAAAAGTATAGCTGTATTACACTACAATACAAAATAATTAGTAACAGCAATACTTTTTAGCCTGGAAAATCAATGAGTGAAAGCAGATATCAAAAACCAGGCGTCCTATTTTTGAAAACTAAAATTTTTCTTCCATTACTTTTTTAACTTCTTTTAATAACGCATATTTGGGTCTAGTACTTGCAATAAACATGTTGTGCTTTTGAGTTATAACCCTCTTCTAAGAAGCACCAGTGAGAGAAAATCCCTTTTTTTACACTACAAAAAAGAGCTGAAAAATTATAAGATAAAAACAGAAGATTTTTTGGGGAAACAAATACTAAAAACTAGTGAAATTATCCGTCCATACAGCTAGTAATGTTTACTTAATACGACATCATAAATTAAGATTTGTATATCTCGAAAATTAGCAAGACTTTGCCATTCTTAAATTAAGCATTTCTGGATGTTGCAAAATCTTTTAACAAGATTTTCTGTTTGTGGAAAACCAAACGACCTTATTTTAATATTTTTTTTTTTTTAAATTTTCATCCATCTTCTACAGCTTGTCCCACTCGGGGGGTGCTGAAGCCTATCCCAGCTGAACCTAGGCGCAAGGCGGGGCACACTCTGGACAAGTCGCCACCTCATCGCAGGGCCAACACATCCATCCATCCATTTTCTACCGTTTATCCCTTTTCGGCGTCGCGGGGGGTGCTGGAGCCTATCTCAGCTACAATCGGGCGGAAGGCGGGGTACACCCTGGACAAGTTGCCACCTCATCGCAGGGCCAACACAGACAGACAACATTCACACTCACATTCACACACTAGGGCCAATATAGTGTTGCCAATCAACCTATCCCCAGGTCTTTGGAGGTGGGAGGAAGCTGGACTTCCCGGACGGAACCCACGCAGAACATGCAAACTCCACACAGAAAGAGCCCTAAAATTAAGATTATGATGTAAAGTCAAAGACTAAAAATAAGTAAACAGCTCTTAAAACTAGGAACATTTCGCAAAATACAGTTATAAATCTTGGCATGTGGAAAATAATTTGCAATGTACAACGGGGTAGTCAAAATGTCTGCCTGTTGAAACTTAGGCAGCATTTTAAAATATTCACTTTTTTACCCATTGAGCAATGAGATGGTTGGTAAGTGTTCACATGCAATTTATTTTTACCGACTCGAAGAAGACTGGATGCAGCAGAGCTGAACAATGCCAAATTTAATGGTACAGCCCGAGGGATGAGCTTCCTCTGGTACTCATACACACATCCGTACACAAACTCACACTCACGCATAACACACAATGCCATTTGGGATAGCTGTCCAACTTACACATCAATCTTGAGTGACATCTCATCCCCTGTGTGTGTGTGGTTGCAGTGTACAGTATATGTCAGATTGGAATGGCGCAATGAACAGAAAAAGGATATTGGACATTTACGTTTGGATAGTTTTGGGGTAAAATTTCGGAAGTTTAGATTTGGATGGTTTAGGATGGGCTCATTTATCACGTAGATGGCAGGACATCTGGGAACAAGCCAACTGTTTAAGGTGATGGGACATAGGATGAAGTATACTACACTAGATAACTACAGTATTCACACACTTTCACAGCTATGAACAGTTCAAAACAGGGGTTTTAATGGGTCAACACCCCTTTCCAGGAAATGTGCGAGAGGATTCAAATTGTATACGAATGGTCAAATTTGACAAGACAAGCGGTAGAAAATGGATGGATGGATGGGAAGTCAGATATTACTAGGAGAAGCCTTTTCGATGTATGGAGGCATTGAGTCCCACAAGATACCAGCTTACACAGACAGTGAATGACTAAACAAAACAGCAAAATTATTCACGGTGAAAAAAACCCCAAACAAAACAAAAACAACACGTATGTGGAAAGTAAACACGCAGCACACATTACTACTATTACATGTTTTTTTTTAAAGCAAACTATTTTGCTAATAAACGTGTTCTTAGAATGCCGTGTGCACCTTTTGCTTGTAATGGTTGAAGTTATGTATAATTGTTTGTCTTTGTGTATTACCTTTTCATCAACCTAGTGTATGTTTAGTTTGATGCATAATGGTTTTAGTGTATTATTTTCTTTTTTATAACAATTGGATTGTGTTATGTATAATTACAGCCTATGTTCAAGTCAAAGCTTTGAAAACCTAATGCATTTTTGACTACACTAAAACCTAATTTTTTTTATAAACTTAATTGATTTTTGAACAGGGTTCGTAAATAGAAAAGTGTGTACCGTATTTTTCGGAGTATAAGTCGCTCCGGAGTATAAAGTCGCACCTGCCGAAAATGCATAATAAAGAAGGAAAAACACATATATAAGTCGCACTGGAGTATAAGTCGCATTTTTTGAGGACATTTATTTGATAAAAGCCAACACCAAGAATAGACATTTGAAAGGCAATTCAAAATAAATAAAGAATAGTGAACAACAGGCTGAATAAGTGTACGTTATATGACGCATAAATAACCAACTGAGAACGTGCCTGGTATGTTAACATAACATATTATGGTAAGAGTCATTCAAATAACTATAACATATAGAACATGCTATACAATTACCAAACAATCTGTCACTCCTAATCGCTAAATCCCATGAAAACTTGTATGTCTAGTCTCTTACGTGAATGAGCTAAATAATATTATTTGATATTTTAAGGTAATTTGTTAATAATTTCACACATAAGTCGCTCCTGAGTATAATTCGCACCCCCGGCCAAACTATGAAAAAAACTGCGATTATAGTCCGAAAAATACAGTATATTGAAGCAAATTTCTCCATAAGAAACAATTTAAACATGAATAATGGGTACTGGCCTTGACAAAAGTCAGACATTCAATCAAAGTTTATTCATACAGCCCTTACTCCAAGTGTTTTTAGTAAAAGTGCGTACACTTTGAACACAATACCACACGCTATACAGTACTGTATATCAAACAAACATAAGAAGAAGTGATGGACCAACTGTCGATTTAATACAGTCAAAACAACAACTAACTGAACTGTCCTCATTTGCAGCATTGCTGCCGACATGCACGCAGACCATCATTAGCTTTGTGGTGCACTCACATTTGAAATCGCAAAACTCTCAAAACAGCTAGAAATTAAAAATAAAATCAACTTTAACTTGTCAGTTTTTTCTTTGTGTGCTGCCTAAGGGAGGATATGCGCGTGTGTGTGTGTGTGTGTGTGTGTGTGTGTGTGTGTGTGTGTGTGTGTGTGTGTGTGTGTGTGCGTGCGTCAAGGGTGGTGGGTAGTATCGACAACGCTATGGATACTTCCTGAATGTTTCAAACCACACATTGCTTGTCCATTGCTTTCTTTGGACTCATACTGAGTTAGCAAAACTCGGAAAATGTTGTGCAAAAAGGTTAAAAAGCACTTAAAGGGGAACCACACTTTTTGGGGGAATTTTCCCTATCATTCACAATCATTATGAGAGACTAGAAGACTGATGTATTTGTTTTTAAGCATTCTAACTCATGAATAAAAGTCCACTTACAATGTGGTCAATGGGGGGTCCTCTATCTCGCCCATAAAGCCCTAAAAAACATGCAAAAAGTGCCAACAATACTCCATTTAAATTTCTCAACTTGAATATTAACCAAGTATTAATAATATTGTTATTTTAAGCGTTAACACAGAAACTATTTATAGCGGCGCTGTGATCACAGAAAGTTAACTAGCTCGTTCTGCTATATTGACATCATCGGCTGGTGAGCTGCTATTTCGCCTCGGAGCTGGTGAAAGTTTATTCTAGATAATAAATAATGCCTCTCATCTGACCAAGAAGTTGGTCTACTTTGGCATCCAATTTAGACCCGTAAATGGCAAGAAAGACACAAAAAACGCGTGGTTTCACCCCTCTTTTTTCTTGAAGAGGAGTCATTCTTCATCTAAATGGGAATATACTGTTTCAACATCCTAACAGTCGGCATCCCAGTGACAGCAGAAATGTGTTATATTTGTTGGCTCTCATGAAGTCTGCAGTGGGTAGTAATCTGAGATGTTGTCGAAGGAAAAAGCAAAAATTGTGATGCGTATATACACACTTATAGTGTGTATATACAACCTAAATGTAGGTGTTTGGTTGTTTTTTTAAGCACTTTTAGGCAGAATAGTTTGACTCCCATAGGCTCTATTGTAAGCTGACTTTTGATCACATTTATTTACTAGTTAGAATGCACAAAAAGAAAAAAAAAACATATGTGTTCTTATCTTAAATAATGGTTGTGAATGATAAGCAAAAATCCAAATAAAAGTGCAGGTGCCCTTTAAGGTGGCCTAATATACAATGGGTGGATGAAATGTTTGTACACCGAGACAAGGTTTGTACACCAAAGCATATTTTTATTCGGCCTGTGGTTCGTAAATCAATGTTTGGCTATTGTCTGGCTATTAATGGACCAGCAAGGCCCCTAGGAAATCAAAAGTCAAACACAGGCTTGACGCTAATACAGGTAAATGTATGTCATGCTTACATGTACTGCACCATTTGAATTAAAATGATTAGTAATGCCACCAAAATTGTACATAATCTGATTTACAGGGTATTTAAGTAGTTATAGGATGCTGTCTAGGGATATAACGTGTGTGATTTCTGTAGGTGTTTGCATTGCACACGTTTAAACAAGTTTATTTTGGTCTATTCAAATATCAAAGTTTTCTGTTGAAGCTGAAAACAAAGTTGTTTCATCCTTATAAACTGAAATCATCCCACAACGTTTTGTTTATGTGACCCATAACTATTTTGCAAACTGATATGGCACTTGAAGTTAAAGTGTTGAGTTTTTTTTAACAAAGAGCCCTCAAGCATGTTTTAGATGAAAGTGTCTGTTAATCCCCAAGTTGCCTAGTTAGATCAGGGATAAAATCAAGACACACTCGTCTTCAGAAATTTCTTGCAAAATATCAATAAACCATCTCATGGTTCAGCAATGGCGCAACAAGATTTAATCGGACAGCTGCGATTGCTATCGCACTTTCCTCTCCCCTACAGCTGCAACATAATACAGAGATGATAAAATGATACTGAATGGTGAAGAGGAATCGTGGCTGGTAGGAGAGCAATGGAGAGAGAAAGGCAGCAGATGAGGAGAGAAAAGTAAAACTGGGATGGCGGAAAAAGAATAGATGTTGGAAGAAGTGGAAACAAATGAAGGAAATATAATGTACTGTAAATAAAGCAAACAATGAAGTGAACTTTGCTAGACACAGAAGAGATCATTCATGGCATTGGCATAGCAGAGGGAAAAACAATGGTCGACAGGAGAAAGAATGAATACAATCAAAACAAACTATGATACACTGGTACCTTAGTTTTCCTCTGATTCGGTTTTGGATTAGGATTGTGCCACTTTTTTTGCCCTGTTGTCGTTTACTGTCTTGGTTATCCTGCAGCCAAACACTGCGCACAACAAACTAATCAGTTAGCTCGTCAGTTACGTGCAGTGACTTTCACACCAGGTGAGGCATTGATGCCTTTGGAGGATTTTTATTTTTTTAATTAAACTTAAATTGATATGTTAATACAGGTTTATCATTAAGATGATAAAAATAAAAATAAGGAAGTCATTTACTTAAAATATTACTAACAAATACTTATTGGTCTAATTTGTTTGCTTTGATGAAACAAATCAAACATTTGGAATCTTACTTACTTTCGACCGTATCTGAAGCAACACAATCTTAACCTCCATGTATATGTACTTTGTATGATGACCTCCTTTTGAAAATATTTGATCATTGAAATATTACCCTCCATATTGGAAGACTATTTCATTCATTCCGTCAGTCTTTGATTCATTTCACATAGCATTAAGACCATGTTCTTGCATTTGACAAAATAAACCGAAACGCTGGCTTTGTCTCGCAAAATGCATTGGCTAGCTCATGATTGCCCCACTTCTCTCAGTGTGGCAAGTCAGAGTACTACAAGAGGCTCTGGATATAGAGCCTACAGGGTCTCTGTTCTCTGTATTTAGATTGATTGTAAAGAATAATGATGTCACACTTAAATTAAAAAAAAAACATTAAACAGCTTGCACATTCTATAATGTACAAACTAGAAATTCATGGTGTAAAATGTATCTTCAATTTTTTTTTTGGCAACATGGTGAGAAGCAGACCAGCCAGTAAATAATTCCCTCAACGCCTTCTGCTTTCCACACACACACACAATAATCTATTTCAGGCAAATTGATGGACTTTAAGTATTTTTGTTTACAGACTTGAAAACTTTCATAATGAAGTTATTTGACGCAAGTTGATCCATATTTCTTCTTTTTGTTGTTGTCTTTAACGTTAATAAGCATACAATATCATGCAGAGGTGTGCTTATAACAATTTTATGGACAGATTATACTAATTATATTTGCGACGCAGAGTGGGGGGGATAAAGAATGTTTTCTTTTTCCTGGGCACGCTGGACCACAGTCCATACTATAACACAAGTCCCTATTTAATATATTGCATTTTTAAGTGAAACGCCATACGTGCATTACAGTACAGTACAGTACAGTACATACATACACACACACGCACACAAAAACACACGCATGCATTCATACACGCTGTTTAAAAAAGCTGGACACAGCTGATTGCATGCACATGTGTGCAAAAGCCGATTACACACATTTCCTTCTCTGTGCATGTGCATGGAAGAGCTGTCTGGTCCTTTAAATAAAGATGAAACATGTGCTTAGTGTGCACTACACACATTGCCTGTACTCCTGTTGAAGGCGCCCAGTGACATCATGCATTTTAAAGGACCTGTATGCTGAGCTTATTTAGCCGAACGACCATCCACTCAAACCGGCCTTTGAAAGTCAATCAGAAAATGAGCACTGGCCAAAATGTTGTGATGAGGACATACAAGTGAAACTATCGTATGCCTCTCATAGTCATCCATTCACACTTATAGTGTTCCCTTTCTCAGCTGGGTTCGATCATTTAAATGGGTCAGCTGACGATGCATGTGTTCATATGAATGGGTGGTATCTTTGTTTTTGTGCAGAATGGTTGCAACACCTCCCTTTTTTCTGATTAACTGCATAGTGCAATAGCAGCTCTCTGTGCAAGTAAGGGAGACAATCATAGCATCTAATGTATTTTAGGAAATAGATTACAAATGTCCTTGCATATGGAAATGCAGTTGAGGTTTAATCGGTGCACTCATACTGTATTATACTGCAGACATTGAACAAAAGAACATCTTCCATTTTGTTGTAGTGATATGAATGATGGGACTTCCCCTTTATGCTCTATAGTGGTTCATATTTTGGGAAAAGGCTTTCCCACACAACAACCGTTATCATGTATACAACAATTCCTTAAACACTGGTACTAAACATTCTCAGCTTATTCAACTCAAATACACTTTGTGACACATTGAACTTGCTAAATTCATAGTTTTACTTAAATTCACAAGATGTGTTCTTTATACTAAAAGTATGAACAAGCACACATAATGCAGCTCATTGTTTTCATTTAAGAGAGGCAACTCTGACTTCTTAGGCCTGTGTTCTATTCTTCTCTTGCTACTGCAAGGATGCGTGGAACCGGCTCTTTTGATTTAGTTTAGTCTTATGTTCATGTTAATGACCTACTTGTCACCTATATGTCCACCGGGACAGACATATTTTATTTGCATGTCCTCCTTGAACATCACCAAGCAACTCAGCCTCTCAAGCAATATCACCATCACTGAACATTGACCACAATGGACGTGTCTGCCCTTGTCCTGTAAAGAGGATGAAGCCTCCCTAATGAGGATTGTCCGTGCCTTTGATTGACTGATATAGCTTTTGCAATATTGAGACCAACGCTGCTACATTTACATATATCTGAATATTGTTAAATCTTTCAGTTGACCTGATCTTTGACTGTTAACCCTCAAAAAACGCAATAGAGTCTAACGTACTAGTCACCTGGGCTGACAAAGGCTGGATTTACTCTGCAGGTCTAAGGTCTTGTTAAAACTGCATCAGATGTGTTGAACCCAATTTGAGGATTTTCAAATTTGTCCTCTATTTGGTCTTTTTGCTCATTCAAATTCTATCTAAATTTTACCTCCTGTGAGTAAGAATCTGACTTGTGTCACGCGAACCATGTAGTCTAAATCCATCTATAGATCCATAGACAAATACAGCCATTCACACAATCAGCTGAAAGGTTAATGTAAGATAAAACAATGTTTACCAAAAGAAAAACAAAAAACCAGTGTTAATTTAAAAATATCTGGATGGTTTTCACAAATGGTTTGCAGACAGCAATTTGAATAGTCCATTTTCTCTTTTTCTGTCAGTTCCTGTTTCCTGCTGTGTATCACTCGAAAACAAGTTGAAATTGGAGAGAGACACATTGAATAAATAAATATGCACTCATTTGGTCTTGTTCCACTCTCAATTTCTGAAGATGGGATTTTTTCTCTGTTGACATTGTCGTCATTAATTTTAGCCTTATCTATGTTTGTGTGTGTTGGTGTGCGTGAGCGTGTGTTTGCCCCAGCAGTCAGCTCTAGTCGCTGCAGGAAACTCGGTTACAGTCGCCAATTAGAGTCTACACAGTCACAGTACCAAGAGTCTTCACAGTCACACTGGCACACTACACATCTTATGACTATCAAAAGCAATATTCAACAGTACTATCTATGAAGGAAACAACCAAATTACTTGATTCCATCTATTGATTTAAATGTACATGATATACTATCTTACTGCCCGAATATTTATTTAGATTTTACATGAAGTCATGTTCATCTCATTGCTTTCAACTGGTGGACAGAAATAAAGTTAAAGTTAAAGTACAACTGACAGTCACATACACGCTAAGTGTGGTGAAATTAACCTCTGCATTTGACCCATCCCCTTGTTCCAAACCCTGGGAGGTGAGGGGAGCAGTGAGCAGCAGTGGTGGCCATGCTCGAGAATTATTTTGGTGATTTGACCCCCAATTCCAACCCTTGTGGGGATGTGATTTTGATGAGGCAGTGATTAAAGATAAAGTTCATCAAGAAAGTTAAAACATTGGATCATGTTGAAGATAAGTACAGTAGCGCCAAGAAGCTTCTGTGTTCCACCTTAACCCAGAAACGCAAGTCCCACTTGATGAATATCTGTATCCATCGCCTGCATAATAATAGAAAATAAGACAAACACTGCACTGTACCACATATAAGATGTAATTTAACGATGAATTTTGGCCAACAATATGTAGCGTATGCTTTAAAAGATAATATAACATCTATAATGTATTAATTCCGCAATAATTGAAGTGCAATACTTAATCAGAACAGGACATCTAGGTGAGGAAGGCTCTGGCATGGAGAGCTCTGAACGGCATATCTCGTGTGTGCAAATCCAATCTCCCTCGATATCTGCTCGCACTCGCTGCCTTGCTATCACTCGTTGCCTTGCTCGTTGCTGTGAATTTGGCTGTGTTCCGTTGCCGTCAAAGATAAGCGGTATCTAAGTGCCGCTCGCTTTCCGACCTCACTGCTGCTCGCTCTCCAACGCTGATTCGCCTATTGCTATTGCAGGCTAACCAGCTAGCTGCTAAGCGCAAGCGGGGCTAGGCTAGCTCTGGTTCGAGACCCATCGCTCACTCCGAGGGTAAAAGCTTGTTTCGGTGAAGGAAAACGATTTAATCGCCTTATGCCCTGGGCATAACACCGATTCGAGCTAGACACCATCCAGCTCTGTCAAAGCATCAGCACCAGCTAGCCGTCACTGACTAGCCACCATCAAGCACGCAACACCGGCACCAGCTAGCTGCCATCCAGCTCGGCTAAAACCGTGCTATTAGCTAGCTGCCATCCGGCCTGGCTACAACTGCGCCACCAGCCAGCAGGCACCCGGCCCAGCCCCGCTACAACCATAGTACCAGATAGTCGCTATCCGATCAGGCAATTAGCCCTGACCGCAGCTAGCTATGACCAGGCGGGATAAGCCTGCTAGAATTCAACTAACTGACCCTTACCACCACTGGCAGAAGGTACAGAAGCTATTTGTATTATAATTGGGATGATGTTTGTTAAGAAATTATCGATGTCGATGCCATTATCGAATCCTCTTATCGAACCGATTCCTTATCGATTCTCTTATCGAATTCAGATAGGTTGTTGTGTGTGCAACTTGTGTGTGCACTGAGTTCCAAAAGCCGTAGATGTTATGTGACTGGGCCGGCACGCTGTTTATATGAAGGAAAGGCGGACGTGACTGAGGACAGCATGCGGACGTTAAAGGGTGAAGTTTCAAGTGAGAGCTGATGCTAAAGGCACGCCCCCAGAGAGCATATAGTGCTGCTATGTGCGTTGTAAATAAAACAATTGCCGACAAACACATCACCAACATGGACGAGGTGCCGCTCACTTTCGACATCCCGGTGAAGCACACTGGAGAAGAAGGGGACCAGCACGGTAGCGAATCGATACGCACAAATGGGGCAAGAGAAGTCGGGTTTGACTTTTTTCAAGGAGCCCCACGGCAATGAGACTGACTTTCAAAATGACGAGAGGGAATCTGCCGTGTTTGATGGAGAACTTGCCCATTTCGGACACAAAAGATGAGGACTTTGATGGATTTGTGGATGAGGATTGATCAAAAAATACTGTGAGTACATTGATAAATACTTCAATAAAGTACAACCGAACTCAGCTTTGCTCCTGCTGCCTTTTTAAAACAGTGTCCATGCATGCTAGCGTATGTTTTAAGCTAGCGTATGTTTAACCATACCTGCGCCCAAAAATACGCTGCGCCTTATTTATGCGTTAAATACAGAAATAGCACCCGTAACTGAGACAGCGCCTTTTAATACGGTGCGCCCTATGGTCGTGAAAATACGGTATAGTGGCTTCGATAACGGGAACCGGTTCTCTAAAAGGGATTTGAATCCATGGCATCGGTTCTTTTCTTATCAAAGCATCGGGAGAACCGGTTTTTGAACATCATCCCTAATTATAACCTCCAGTTTGTATACTGAAACGTCATGCAACCCAAGAAAAACAGTACTTTGAACCAAGTGGATGAACTTAAAAAACAATTATTGGACTTTCCATCAGGAAAAATACAATTAATTAGCAAACAACAGAAACAAATTGTGTTTTTTCCGGAAGAACGCACTTTAGCTACAAAATGTCAAAATATATATATTTTTTAATTCTGCCCTTGAAAACAGGGCAGCTGACCTAGAGCAATACACAAGAATGAATGACCTGATAATTACAGGATTATAAATAATGGAAACAAAGATTATTGAGGCATGTCATCCTCTCCCAAAGAGAAGCAAAGAGGACAAACCTGCCATTATCTTGAGATTTGCTAACAGGAAGCATAAATTGGAGCTTTTGAGACAGGAAAAGAGGCTGAAAAGCACAAACGTCTTTGTAAACAAACATCTAACCAGGAAACAACACATTGCCAGAAAAGCCAGACTCCTACAGAAGCAACAAAAAATACAATCTACTTGGACGTCAAACTGTAAGGTCTTCATAAAACTGAATGGGAAACCAGAGGAAGCCAAAGTTGTAGTTATTAGAAACATAGAGGAAATGCACAAATACTGTGTGAAAAAAACAACAGCTTTGGACTTTGAAATGCATACTAAATGGACTAATACAGTATGCCTTTTAATGGACATGCACACCAGCAGTACGCCATCCAGTATGAAATTGGAAACCTTTTATGACATGGACAATAAAAGTCTGGAACAAGAACATGATATAGATCTAGACATAAACTTTATCTCCCAAATCAGGAATAATTGCTTTTATTATACATAGGAACAATATAACACGAACATTCAATCCGACAACAATCTGTTAATAATTCATTTCAACTGCAGAAGCCTGTGTTCAAACTATACAAACTTGAAGCAAATTTTCCGGAACAATTCAACAATACCTTCAAAGTAATTGCTATTTCTGAGACATGGATTGATGAAAAAAAGGAATATATTTTGAACTAAAGGGATATGAACTAAGTTGCACCAACAGAACCAACAAGAACGGATGACGAGTAGCTTTGTACGGGAAGACTGACTTGTAGTAGTAAAATAGTGGTAAAAGACATGTCATTTGCTATAGATAATATATTGGAATGTATAACCATTGAATTATGTAATTAAACACACAAGCATGTATTAATCAGCTGTGTATACAAACACCTAAGTTGAGTATTGAAATGTTTACAGATTGGATTATTTAGGAAACCTTCACTGAAATCAATCAAAAAGTATTTTTCGTATGTGGCGACTCATAAATAAATATTAATTACTAATAAATACTTCGTAAATATTGGACCAAATCTGGAATAGAGGATACCAGATCCCTGTTCAGTTGAGGACTCGAGTGACACAATAGACAGAACTCCCAACTAAATATTTCTCAAAAATGTAAAAAAAGAGAACATAATCAAAATTGTAATGAAATGCAAAACAAAGAACTCAACAGATTGTCATGGAATAAATATGAAAGCAATAAAAAAAAAAGTTATCAAATCAATTTCGGAACCTTTAATTTATATCAGTAACCTATCATTTTTAACAAGCTAATTCCCAAACAAAATTAAAATTGTACCAATTTACAAGACTGGCTACATACTGTTACGATCCGCTGCCCAGATCATAGTTTGTTTAAGTCTGAGTCACGTGTTTTCAGCACCTTGAGTTTCGTTTGTTTCTGTTGCCATGTCGACAGATTACATTCACCTGCCTCTGGTTAGTGTTCGGGACGCGCACCTGTTGCCCGGGCACTAATCAGAGGGCTATTTAGTCTTTGCCCTGGCCTCACTCGGTCTGGCTTCCTAGTTTGTTCCCACACAACTGATGACGACGTTTATTTCATGTTCCTTAGCTGCTAGTTTTCACGCTCGGCTATTTACGTGCATGTCTTTTTGTTATTCACCGTATGATTTATATGTTAAATAAATCATATTCCTACCTGCAAGCTGTGTCCGAAGCCGTCTGCATCCTAGGGAGAACCACACCCGCATTACGATGCGACCACGTCGTTACAGTAGGAAGCCAGCAGATTACAATTCTCCCGCAACGACATTCGAGGAGTTCGACGAAGGTACGTGGGAGGTGTTGCGAGCGATGGAGGCGGAGACTCTTCGCTATTCCCCCTCGGAGCGCCAGGACCTGATATGGGGTCCTAACGGAAAGCTGGTCCCAATCCACTCCGTTTGGCCCGAGGACATCGCCACACCCCCGCAGTACGGGACGCGTCAGCAAAGACGGAAGCCGCCCAAGAGGTCTCCACTTCGCTGCCAGGACGCGCCACTCCCTCAGACTCCTCCACTTGTACACAGCAAGCCACATTCAGCCCAAACTTCCCCTCCTCAGACGTTTGGCAACCCAATCGACCACTTCGCCAAACATTTCTCCGATTGGGCTGTCAGTCACATGGACAGTTGCGACAATGACGTCATCGGAAGTGGGCGGAGTTACCTCTTCGGGGGGCGCCCATGAAATGACGTCATTGTCGCAACTGTCCATGTGACTGACAGCCCAATCGGAGAAATGTTTGGCGAAGAATTGAGCAAGAATTTTTTTTCCCATCTTCTAATTATTTCTGTCAGCCAATTCCTAATGACTTTTATTCTAAGATAAAACATTATCAGGACATTTTTGTTAAGTTTAAGTCTAGTCAGTCACATTCTGATTTTCAAACTCCACCTCCAGTGACTTTGGTTCCGCCCCCAGTGACTATTGCTCCGCCCACTGCACATATTTTTTCCCCCTGTGCTCCCACCCAATCTCAAGTGAGGGGTGATAATAGTCAATTGGAACAATTTAAAGAGGAGGAGTATACCCGGCCCCTTACCTCCCCCCACCCACCCATGAAGACGGTTCCAAACCGCAAGGAGCGCGTCTGGTATCCGCGTCTTGAGGGGGGGGCTAGTACTGGGAACGGTGCGAGTGGGGTGGCACAACTGCGCTCAGCTAAGCCGCAACCTCCTGCACGGCCACCGCCACCAGTCTTTCGGCGTGCTAAGCCGCAACCTCCTGCACGGCCACCGCCACCAGTCTTTCGGCGTGCTAAACCGCAACCTCCTGCACGGCCACCGCCACCAGTCTTTCAGCGTGCTAAGCCGCAACCCCCTGCACGGCCACCGCCACCAGTATTTTGGCGTGCTAAGTCGCAACCTCCTGCATGGCCACCGCCACCAGTCCTTCGGCCTGCTAAGCCACAACCGCCAGCTAGGCCACCTCCAGCTGCACCTCGGCTAGCATCTGCACCTGTTCCTGCACCTCGGCTGACACACCAAGCTCCGTCTCCTGTAGCTCCACCACGTCAAGCTCCACGACATCAAGCTCCACCATGCCAAGCTCCTCTGCTGGTTCCCACACCAGCGCCGGCTCCAAGGCTGGTTCCCACACCAGCGCCGGCTCCAAGGCTGGTTCCCACACCAGCATCGGCTCCAAGGCTGGTTCCAGAAACTGCACGGGCTCCTCGGCTGGTTCTAGAAACTGCACTGGCTGCCGCGACGACGTCGACTCCTCCTGCCTCCACGGCGACGACGACTCCTCCTACCTCCACGGCGACGACGACTCCTCCTGCCTCCACGGCGACGACGACTCCTCCTGCCTCCATGGCGACGACGACTCCTCCTGCTTCCACTGCGACGACGACTCCTCCTGCCTCCACGGCGACGTCTGCTCTCTCCTCGTCTCCGGTGGGCTTTTCCAGGACGCCGCCACCTTCCTCGCCCTCATCGTCGTCTCAGCGATCTCGAGTGGTCTGGCTGCGCAAGCGGCGCTCTCTGAGGTTTGTGTATGGACGCCTGTGGCGCAAACAGCAGCGACACCCGAGACATAGACTTGGAACTCTCCGGCTGCTGAACTTCTGGCGCCACTCACGCCCACCTTCTCGGCAGCCACGAATGTGGCCTTTCCGTGGTCGCCCGCCTCGCCTGCGGCAGCGGCGTTCCACTCGCCGCCGCCACCTGACTCTTCCCCGGTGGATTCGGGGACACGTGGCCTGGCGACCCACCACCAAATCCTCCCTCCGCCCTCCCTTGACTCTTGAACTGTTTCTTGTTTTTTGGGTTCTAGTTTTATTTCGTGTCAAGGGACATCTGGAATCTGTCCTTTAAGGGGGGGGCACTGTTACAATCCGCTGCCCGGATCATAGTTTGTTTATGTTTGAGTCACGTGTTTTCAGCACCTTGAGTTTCGTTTGTTTCTGTTGCCATGTCGACATTCACCTGCCTCTGGTTAGTGTTCGGGACGCGCACCTGTTGCCCGGGCACTAATCAGAGGGCTATTTAGTCTTTGCCCTGGCCTCACTCGGTCTGGCTTCCTAGTTTGTTCCCACACAACTGATGACGACGTTTATTTCATGTTCCTTAGCTGCTAGTTTTCACGTTAGGCTATTTTGGTTTACTAGCTCCCACGCTAGCCCTTTTGTTTTGCCTTTTGTGCTACGTGCATGTCTTTTTGTTATTCACCGTATGATTTATATGTTAAATAAATCATATTCCTACCTGCAAGCTGTGTCCGAAGCCGTCTGCATCCTAGGGAGAACCACACCCGCATCACGATGCGACCACGTCATTACACATACTCCAATTTACAAACTTAGTTGGGTTACAGAGCTAACATTCCTTTATCGATGGCGATAATTTAAATATTGGAATATATGATCAATGCAGTATATTGAAAAAAGTGTGCAGCTGCAGTATTTATGGACCTTTGACACAATTAATCATAATCTTATTCAACAAATTAGAACGATATGCACTCAGTTTATTGTTATTTATTCAAAACATTAATCATAACAAGTACCCTACAGCTCTTTTTAAGCAGATTGGTTATAATGCTGATGTTCACCACTACAGTACCATAGCTTCAACTCAAGGTCTACTTGCATTACCACGACCAATAACTAGTTCAATGAAAAGCACTGTTGTATACAGAGCCATTTCGTTATGGAATACTCTTCAATTAAATATTAGGACTATTCCCAGTAAAAAAGCATTTAAAAAACATGTAAAGTCACTTATTAGACTTAAGAATTAATCTTTAATGTTATCAGTTTGAGAACTTTTTTTTTCTCTCTTACCTTTTTTCCTTTATTTTATTGTAACTGGATTTGCGTATTTTCTGTAACTGGATCTGTGTACTGTTATTTTTGTATTATTTTGAGAACTTTCTTTTTCTTTTCATTTTTCCTTTCTTTTGTTTGTAACTGGATTTGTGTATGTTTTGTAACTGGATCTGTGTATTATTATTTTACTTTGAACTTTTGAAAAGGACCCCAGGAAGACTAGCTTGGTGTTTGTGCATCGGCTAATGGGGATCTTCAATAAACATTAAACAATAAGCACAATTGCCAACAGTTACTTTGGCTACAGCTCATGCCATTCTTTCCATGCAGACTGCTAAAGCTGACCGAACAGAGCTAACTTCACTTTTGCTTGCTGACGTGATACGTCACTCAACAGACACCGCATTTTAAAGGCACACACCTCAAAGTCACAGACAACAGATTGTGCAGATTACTTTTAGAAAAGACACACGCCAAATATTTATAATACATATTTGAAGTATTTTAAAAAAAAGTAACAACAATTACTTTTCCTGAAATTACATTTATTAACAACAATTACTTTTCCTGAAATTACATTTATTAAGGAGTAATTACGTCTCTTATTCAATTACGTTTTTGGGAACATGACAAGTAACTATAATTTTTTCAAACACAAATGTTGAGTACAAAAGCCCGAATACACAAGTTAATTTTTGGTCTTGATCATTTCAAAGGTATTCGCTCTTGTACCAAGGAATACATTTCTGCACAGACATATTCACATCAAGCAGCTCTAACCAAAACCTAAGGACTTGTGTACCTCTGAAAGTGATCTTACCACATGTGAAAACAGGCGCTCTGAGGACAAACTGAGTGGGCGGCATTAGTCAATGCTTCCTCTCAAATCGCCACTGAAGCTAGTTTTGATATGCAATACATGTTACCGAACATTTTACTAAACCATTTCACTTTCTTGTATTATCCTACAGCTATTTAAACATTATTTCATCTTTATAAGCTAATTCTTAAAATACGCAGTCACACTCCTAATTATTCAACCTTCATCGCAAATGAAAAAAACTCAAAACATTAAAACAACCATTAGACAATGGATTGGAGGAGGCTGATGCTACCAGAATTGAGTGGAATGACAGGAAGGTTGAAGCAAGACTGTGAAAGGGCATGCATGCGTGCAGAGGTTACACCCAGGACTGGCATTGTGAAAAGGATGATTGGTGTTAAATTGGGGTGAAAAGCAGCTTAGGAGTCAATGCTGTGTGAGACAGAGCAAGCAAGCAAAAGATGGTCACTCTTCAGTCCACACATGGCTTAGATCAGTGTTTCTTAACCATAGGGCTGGAGCCCTGTGTTGGGCCGCCAAAAATATGTGTTTCTCAGCAGTGGTCCGCATGGGCTGCAGCGATACTCAGTTGTAACACACTTTTCCACCACCTGTGGCAGTAACGACAATATCAAATAAACAGAAGAAGTCTGGAGCTAAAGTCATTGAGAAGTTTATTAAGCAATAACAAATATGACTAAAGAGGTGACAATGTATTTTTGTTTTCACTTTAATTTCACTAACAATTTATGTAAGAAACATATATTATTATTATTTGATTATTAGTTTAGTTCGAATGTATTCATTTTAACACTGTGTAATTCCATCCATCCATCCATTTTCTACCGCTTGTCCCTGTATATATAATTATTTTTTTATAATTTTTTATGAGAGCCTTCCTCAGCAGAATATTTAATTAGTATTTATTTTTGTAATCAGCCTGAACTAAGCCTTTGTGATTACCACATGGTCTCATATCATTTGACAACTTGTATCCTGTTAGACTGTAAGTCGTTTAGATATAATTAAAATCCAGAGTAAGAATACTAATTCAGTGACAGCGACACCGACAATCCAACATTGGCTGTCAATGTAAACCTTTAAATAAATACAAGTTGAATTGGTTTGTAAACCAAATTAAATGGTAAATGGGTTATACTTGTATAGCGCTTTTCTACCTTCTTGGTACTCAAAGCGCTTTGACACTATTTCCACATTCACCCATTCACAAACTGATGGCGGGAGCTGCCATGCAATGCACTAACCACGACCCAACAGGAGCAAGGGTGAAGTGTCTTGCTCAAGGACACAACAGACGTGACAAGGTTGGTAGAAGCTGAAGATTGAACCAGGAACCCTCAGGTTGCTGGCACGGCCACTCTCCCAACTGCGCCACGCTGTCCCCAAATTCCTGCCTTTCTTCAAGGTCTGACTATTCAGGGGTTGGCAACCTTTTGCATCTAAAGAGCCATTTGGGCCAGTTTCCACCAAATCAAAACCTACTTGGAACCACACAACCTATACAGTTTTCTTCAACGTATTATCACATTATTTTCCTGTCTTGTTCTTTTTTCCCCCCGTATTTGGCATGATCTTTTGTTTCTGGTTTCTTTTGAAGTTTTTCCCAATAGTTTCCTTTCTAGGTAAAGACCACCTGATAATTAGTCAAGAACTTGCTGGATTTCCAACTTTGCTGGATTTCTGTTTTATGGTCTGTTATGTTGTCACCAGTTTTAGGCAAATTACTTTGAATAATACATTTTAGTTAATACAGCGATGTACTTAGGAGGCTGTATCTCTCCATGTCCATAATCTGATTACTGTGGCATTACATGATTATCACCTTATTGAGTTGTTGATGATTATTTCCTCATAGTAGTTGAAGTTGTGTGCGTGTTAGTGATAATAACAACGTTATTATGTAACGGCATTATGCCTAACACTAGTTGTCAAACATCTAATTGTCTTCCATGTTTCTCCTTTATTGGGTGTTTCCATGTTTCTGTAGTTGTGCTCTATTCCATCTACAACTTGTAGATCAAAGAACTTTTGAGTCAAGGCGATCTTTGTCGTCCCCCTCCAAATCGTCTTGTGTAGTGTGACGTACGCCTAAAATAAAGTCTTATTTTGCCTAATGTATATATCCTCCTGCGAACCAGCGTCTTCTGCAGTGAAAACATTTGTTTTGAGTCTACTTTTTTGTCAGAGTTACACATTTAAGGGAATGCAAAACACAAATACCCACTGCAGAGGATGCTGGTTCTCAGGAGGCTGCATTATTCTTTGTGGCTTGCTGTTGTGACTTTCACTTCAGTTAAAATAGTGCTGTCAACAATAAATATTGTAATTAATCAAACATTTGATTTTTGATTAATCCTGATTCATCACAGTTATTGCTTGCAATATATAAATAAACACTGAAATAGACACCAATAATTTACCTAAATGCAATTTTATTGTCGTCTTTTATTTGCCCAAAACTTGGTAACACCATCTTAAGTCCCATCTGGATGTATTTTGAAGCTATATTTTCCAGTGAGCGTGCCAGTCGGAGTCTCCTCACTCATATTTGCATTGATGTATACATTGACCTAATCGGGGACGGCGTGGCGCAGTTGGGAGAGTGGCCGTGTCAGCAACCTGAGGGTTCCTGGTTCAATCCCCAGCTTCTACCATCCTAGTCACGTCCGTTGTGTCCTTGAGCAAGACACTTCACCCTTGCTCCTGATGGGTCGTGGTTAGGGCCTTGCATGGCAGCACCCTCCATCAGTGTGTGAATGTGTGTGTGAATGGGTGAATGTGGAAATAGTGTCAAAGCGCTTTGAGTACCTTGAAGGTAGAAAAGCGCTGTACAAGTATAACCCATTTACCATTTAATCACAGACCATATACTGTAGGTTACGACCCACGGGTTACCCTTTCAGGTAACCACCCGCAGTTAATGTAAAGAAGTGCATTAATGCAAACATGTGTGATTAATTTGTGTTTATACATGATTAATGCAATATATTTTGTAGGGGTGTAACGGTACGTGTATTTGTATTGAACCCTTTCGGTACGGGGGTTTCGGTTCGGTTCGGAGGTGTACCGAACGAGTATCCACACGGACATATCAAGTAGCGTACTGCACGTTGTGTAAACAATGCACACTGAGGCACAACACACGGCATGCTAGCAACGACCGGGCTACTACAACATGTACAAGCCAGAGCTGTAAGACCCTCCTGCCTCGTTAAGATCTCCCATTTGGGAACACTTCGGTGCGATACAACAATGGAGGACGGAGGTTTGCCGACATTGTTCAGCAGCAGCAGGTATGCTTCTGACAACATGTCAAACATGCTAACCCATTTGAAGCGTCACCACCACAATCAAGCAGCCTCTCCTCGGCGAGTCAGACAGGGCTAAAGCAATAACAAATGTTTTTATAGCAACAGATTTAAAACCATATTGCATTAAAAACTAGATGTTGACCCACGTCTATGGTGGAAGAACAATGAGTCCATATATCCTCTTACTGCCAAGTTAGCCAGGCTGGGGGGAAGAAAAGTTAATCTGAGGCTGAGTTGACTTGAAACTGTTTAATGTTGCACTTTTTATATGTAGAAGAAAAGTTTTGTCATTTTATTTAATCTGAGCAATAACTTGAGGCAGTTTAATGTTGATTAACGTGGACCCCGACTTAAACAAGTTGAAAAACTTTAGTGGTCAATTGTACGGAATACTGTATATACTGTACTGTGCAATCTACTAATAAAAAGCTCAATCAATCAATCAAAAAAAAAGCACTTTATATGTAGAAAGGTTTTGTTAAGAAACCAATTCTAAAACTTATCTTATTTAGTTTTTTATGTTATATATGTTGACCACATTAACCCTGGCAATGGACCCTGTGTGTATATGTATGTTATGCCATTGTTTACAAATTTGGTAAATAAATAACCAAAAAATTTATATTTTGTTATTTTCTTACTGTACCGAAAATGAACCGAACCGTGACCTCTAAACCGAGGTACGTACTGAACCAAAATTTTTGTGTACCGTTACATCCCTAATATTTTGTGAATAATTGCATGCAATAACACATTGACTTTGCTGTAAAACAAAACTCAAATGTCTTGAATGGAATTTTAAAAAGAAAATGCTGATAACTGAAAAAAACTGTAAAATAGATACTATTTGTGGTCCATGACCATGTTAGGATTGTATGTATCTTTTTTGACCTGAGGTCTCTGCACAAAAAAATATGGTAAGACTTTAGTATGGGGAACATATTCATCATTAATTAGTTGCTTATTAAAGTAACACACACTTAATTTAGAATTATTTGGACACTAGGGGAACATATAAGGGTCAGGGTTAGGGTTACTAATAAGCAATAATTATGAGGTTATTTAGGGAAGACTCTTAGTTAATGGCTTACTGGTTGTATAATAAGGCCATGCAGAATAAGGCATTAATAAGTACTTAATAATGACTAATTAAGAGCCAAGTTGTTACTAATTTGCATGTTAGTAAGCAACTCATTAATGGTGAATATATGTTCCCCATACTAAAGTGTTACCAAAAATATAATACCTCAATAGAATAGAATTATTGTTTTTTGAGGGTGAACACAATATTTTAATAGAAATAATATTTTAATCAGATGCATAATCTGTAAAGATGTTAAAAGCTGAACAAACTGCTGGTATAAATATAAAAAAGTATTACTCAAAGCCTACCCACCCAATGAATTAAAAGGGTGCAGGGTGTGTGTCTACAGACTGTTCTCGAGACACAAAGTCCAAATTGAGGTCAGAATACTTATTCATTTCAGAACGCAGTGAAGCATACATGAGGATATGAATAAGAGCCGTTGGCTCTGGCCCGAGTAATGCAAGGTTCCCAATAAACGTGCTACATAATCAGTTATCCCTGACTTTGGACAGTCTGGTAGACATGGGAGGCTGA
This sequence comes from Nerophis lumbriciformis, assembly GCF_033978685.3. Lineage (NCBI taxonomy): Eukaryota > Metazoa > Chordata > Actinopteri > Syngnathiformes > Syngnathidae > Nerophis > Nerophis lumbriciformis. Next base: position 25,072,634 of record NC_084582.2, read on the forward strand.
GGATGTACAGTGACGATTGCTTCCTAATGTCCAGCATTGTTGCTCTCTAAACCTCATCGGCTTGTGAAAGACACATGTGATGGGTTATGATTAGACATTGATTGCCTTCTGGCTGAAAGGAGGCTTTTTAGCCAAAAGGTGTGCTCTCATGGTGGATGTAAAATTAGAGTTGTCAAACAATAAAATATTAAACTGCGTGATACAATGTTTTATATTTAATTTATTTATATAGAGCTTTTCTATCAACTATATACTCAAAGCGCTCACAGAGAAGTGAGAACCCATTATCCATTCACTCAGTGGTATGCTACATTTTGTAGCCACAGCTACCCTGGGGTAGACTGACGGAAATGTGGCTGCCAATTTGAGCCTACGGCCCCTCCAACCACCACCTATCATTCCTTCACCAGTGTGAGCAGCACTGGGGGTTTTGCCCAAGGACACAACAGCAGTCATTTGGATGGCAAGAGGCAGGTAACGAACCTGGAACCGGCTGCTCTACCCACCACGCCAAGCCGTATCAACATGGGACTGGACAAATTGTTTTTTTTGTGCAAATGTTTGTCTATTCAACATTAAACTTGTTTAAACCACTCAACACAATGTGGACATAAACACTCTGTTACTGATGAGAAAAATGACATGCAGTGCGCAAGTGTCTTGCCATATTTTGCATCCCCGACAACATTCAGAGCAGTGACGTGCGGTGAGGTTGATGGCTGGTGAGGCACTGACTTCATCACAATCAAATTTACAAACATTTGAACCCTAAAGAGTATCTTATTCACCATTTGATTGGCAGCAGTTAACGGGTTATGTTTAAAAGCTCATATCAGCATTCTTCCCTGCTTGACACTCAGCATCAAGGGTTGGAATTGGGGGTTAAATCACCAAAAATTATTCCCGGGCACGGCGCCGAAGCTTTCCTTCGAATAACTGATTAATTTTCAACTGCTTATCATGTTCATAGTGAAGGGTCTTAGCACACATTGGGTACTCAGTCAATCACAGGGCTGACTAAAGATCAGCCAAAACTCAAAACAAGATTACAAATTAGGTTCTATGCAACTCTCAGTTATTCTCAGAAAGTGATTTATTCTTCTCTGAAGCTCTGCCATTGTTGATTTTTGTTACCACAAAACCAATGAACATTTTCTTATTCTACATTTCGCTAAAATGTTCAGATGGACACGTACATCTTGTTGTTATAACAGTTGATAGTAACACATACAGGGATTAGAAGCTGGTGAAACAAGAGAGAACAGCAAGAAACATGCACAGACAAACGAAAAACATTCTCTTTTTTAAATATTTTAGTTTAATTAACATTGTCATTGTTTGAACAGAGCAAGCAATCTCCAGATGATTGCAAGATGTTTATCTGTTGAAGGAACCCTTGACCAACTATAATTAGTTTTTCTGTCTTTGTCTACACTGACGAAGAGCTACTGGGAGCTTTATTGTATTGATTTTAAAAACTCTCGCCCAGATGGATTTATAAATAACATGATAGTGAGAGCCCTCAACACATTAATTTATATCTGATCATAGAGTTAAGCGTTTAAACTTTTACTTTATTCCAACAGTTTCATTAACATAATAAAATGTATAACTATACATATATGGAGAGTATTAACAGTTATAACCACAGTTTAAATGTTAAAGCTTGAGGATTACTGACCATCAACATGAAGTGAGCAAGGCTGTCATAAATATTTGACCAGAATCTTTTTTTTTTTACTTACTTTTGGCTTAATACGATCGGGCCACATGATTTAAGTGATTTGATTCCAATTTTGCATTCCTTTTTCAAATGTGCATCATGATGGTTTGAGCAGGAGAAAAAATAAATAAAAAAATCTGATGGAATCTATATTCTTAAATCTAAATCAGACCTTCATTTCTGCACACACACCTACCCAAACAACACATGTGCAGTAAACAAAAACTACAGCAAAACTCTCCCTGAGATTCATAGACCATCAAATGAGGAAAGAAATTGCCTGCGGCAGCCAGTGGGTTGAAGCCAAGTTACCTGCCTTTTGAGTCGACTGGGGGACGTGTCACGCCGGGTCAAAATTACTGATAAGTACAGCAACAAAATAGCTCATGAGCAAATCATTATAGTACAATGGATTATAGCTCAAGTGACATTTCTAGACTAGATAACCTATTCACATAAATGACAGATTTGGGTTAGATTTTGGATGTCAAACTTGCCACATCACATTTTAGGCTGCCTTCAGAGGCCTGAACAATTTATGAATATAAATAATAATATCATTTACACACACAAACACATACACACACACACACAGACATGCATATATATATATATATATATATATATATATATATATATATATATATATATATATATATATATATAATATACACAGTACAGGCCTAAAGTTTGGACACACCTTCTCATTCAATGAGTTTTCTTTATTTTCATGCCTATTTACATTGTAGGGTTGTCACTGAAGGCGTCAAAACTATGAATGAACTCAACAAAAAAGGTGAAATAACTGAAAACATGTTTTGTGTTCTAGTTTCTTCAAAATAGCCACCCTTTGCTCTGATTAGTACTTTGCACACTCTTGGCATTCTCTCAATGAGCTTCAAGAGATGATTTTCCCTTCACAGGTGTCATAGTTTTGATGTCTTCAGTGACAATCTACAAGGTAAATAGTCATGAAAATAAACGCACTGAAACGAGAAGGTGTGTCCAAACTTTTTTCCTTTACTTAATATACATATATATATACCGTAAAAACAACGGACAGAATATAATTTTACAGCATTTTTTTTATTTTTATTCATTACAACATTTTACTGTAAATGGAAAAACAGTAGTACTTTTCTTTTACAGTAAAATTATGGCGACTGAGCTGTTGGCTTTTTACCGTCAATACATTATACAGTGTACAATTTGATGTATAACTTGTTTTGAATTCATCAAGCAGATATTTAAGTATTCTTTTTTATTTTGACAACAAAGTTTGGAATGTTTGATAATATTTGTTGCAATGTTTGATAATATTTATATCGCACAAACTACATGCACCACTTTTTTTCTGTCAAAATGAAAAGAAGGAGTACTTCAAAAGTACTTTATTGTGCTGTATTAGTACTTTATAGACACATTATTTCCAGGTTTTTGCACGGGGGCCTTGAGTTGGACCCTTGTCATGTAAATGGCAAAAGCACAGGCTGATATAGGATTCTGGCGTTATGACCTGCAATGTTTATTCAAGGTATTCCTGCTCCAGTGTTATTATTCACTGCTTGTTCTTATTTTCTTAATATATTGATGTTGATGACGATAGGGAGCCTAAACAGACTGTTTCATCAAAGGTTATGATGGCGCTAAAACACGGTCTTTAAAAATATATATTATTGTTGTATAAATGACTAATTGCTAAAACATTGGAACCTGTCAACATAACATTTTAAAACAGCTCGTCTTGTTTTTAGGTGTTACATTCATCACGAATGCATGTTGTTTATTTCACAATCCAGTAGTAAATTTGATGTTGCTAATTTAAAATGTTTTACCTGCTTTGTAGCATTTTTTCTATCACCGCAATAAGGTCTTCAAAACATTAGAATTGTTATTTTATGTGTTTAAACATGGTTTATAGTGCGTTATACATCAGAACCGGCACCCCATTGTGTTGTTTTGTTTATTGTATCCCGTTGTTCTGTAGATGCATCTTTATTCAAGGTCTATAAAAATGATCCATCCAATTTCCCTTCAGATAAATATTTAGGTCACGCTTCCGAGGTGGCTGGTCTGCACGAGCCTTCGAGTGCAGACCACATGCTGTGCCTGTCTTTTGCTTAAACATATATATATATATATATATAAAATGTATTTCTTATTTTTTTCATTGTATTTATTTTTTCATACCACTGTTTTTCCCGTCTTTTCTTGTTTTATCATGTTATTCTGCACCATGTACAATATGCTTCGACATATAATTTGATCCAACAACAAGTAAAGGCAAGAGACAGTTGAGATGAATCATGAAATAATAATGCAGACCCTTGCAAGAGTAGTAGGGGACAGGTGAGAAATGTCATTCTGTCAGTGTGCAACAGGGAGATAATAACATTCAGACCTCTAACATTTTAATGAAGTGGACTGGAGGCAGAATAATGGGCTGGACCATATTGTTGCTCATTACTGGTCCTCACTGTCCACATGAACACACACATGAACAGATACACACATTGACTACTACGTATGTGTGTAGCTGATAGATGCGTGCGCGTGTGATAGATAGGTGTGAGTGCAAAGCTCAAAGTCTATTTCTCCTAAGGCCAATAAACAGCTGTTCGCTAGTTTAATGTGTATGGCCTTGTGGCCTCAGGCTGTTATCTTTGTAAAGTATACCAGGAATACAGTGGATCTTATAAAGGTCCGGATTGGGCAGACGTGACATCAGTTGAAGATAGTGGCACCCTGTTTGTTTGGCAATAGAAGCACTATCCTCAACAGTCAGTCCCACCCTAAAACTTGCAGTGAAGTGAACACATCTGTCTACAGTACTGTCAAATGACAGTTATGTAATTATTTTACTTTTACACAGTGCGACAGGGTGAGCCTTGACTTAGTGCGAGAGTTGTCAACTCGATTTCCAGCGCAAGGCATCAGGGAATGAGTTTCTCCAACGCACACTTGCATAGGCATACTGCATCCATTACAGTAGCTCTTGTTGAGGGCTGTTCTATCTAGTCTGCTCGGGTGAGAGATGAAAGGTCTTTCAAGGCAACCTGAACATATCATTTAACAAATATCTAATGCCCTTAGAATAAAATTATTACTAGGGCTGTCTTTGACTAAATATTTTAATAGTCAAATTTGATATGTTATATTTTGCCCATAGTCATTTGCGACAAAGGGCTAAACCAGTTTGTGAGGACTGCGGTTCAGCTGGCGCAGCACCAAGAAGACACAAAACTTGACTAAATAGAGGACGGTTTGTCACGGCGCATGCGCAATCCTGCATGTCATATGCTGCAAGCGCAGCCCGCAGCTCCGCTAGAAGCGCATTGGGACACGCCCCTGCTCGCTCTTCCCGCATCGCAGCCATGCGCCTGCACGACTACAGGCAATTTACAATCAAAACCAGCGTACCCGAAAACCAGTGCCGGAACGTAGTTCACTCCTCGTAGCATCCCGTCTCTGGCTTCCCTCCGCGTACTTGATCTCTCTGTACTTTCCCTGTGCCTGTGTGTTATGTCCTCTGTGTTCTTCGCAGTGTTCCCTCTGTTTCCTGTGATCGAGCTGTGTGCCTTGACTTCCCACCGGATTCTGGACTGCTTCCCTCGATCCCCGACCTCTCGCTTGCCCACAGACTTCCTTCTTGCCTTGCCCCTCTGGTCTGCCGAAAGATTCATCCAACACGCACATACAACAACCTCTGGTAACATTTACATTGTTAGTTCTCCACATCGTCTTACACCTTTCACATAGAGTAGCATACACACCCCAACGCATAGTCAGTGTCAATAAACCTATTGAACTGATTCCTGCCGTTGTGTTGTCTCCTTGCCCCGCCATACGTAACACGGTTAGTTGTAACAAAGTTTTTGTGTGTGAAACAGATGAAGGATAATTACCTTTACAAAAGAAGAGTTACATCTGTGTCCCGGTGTCGTGTCTAATTTCTTGTGATTAGTTCCATGGTGAGCTCCGTGTCTGACAGCAACATGTTGCTGTCAGACAACATGTTACTGTTGTCTGACAGCAACATTTTTTATTTGTTTGCACACAAATATTATTGTGTGCAAACAAATAGTTTTTAAATAAAAAGGGATGTGGGAGGCTAAAACACGGCCAGATGGTTTTAGAGATGAGACGTGGAACAAGGAAAAAGTGACCACTATGAAGATGTCTGAAGAAACAACCAAAACTAAGATGTATTTCTTACTGGGTGGGCGGTATAGCTCGGTTGGTAGAGTGGCCGTGCCAGCAACTTGAGGGTTCCAGGTTCAATCCCCGCTTCCGCCATCCTAGTCAATGCCGTTGTGTCCTTGGGCTAGACACTTTACCCACCTGCTCCCAGTGCCACCCACACTGGTTTAAATGTAACTTAGATATTGGGTTTCACTATGTAAAAGTGCTTTGAGTCATTAGAGAAAAGCGCTATATAAATATAATTCACTTCACTTCACTGTCTAAAACACATTTGTCTGCACACAAGAATGTTTTATTAATATTTAAAGAAGACAAGATTAACACAATCAATGTATCTCCACAACACAAATGCTGTGCATGGGGGCATCAGCTGGTATTAACCCATCTCCATCTCATGCAAATTGGGAGGGTTCGATTAATGACTGATGTTTCGATCAGAATCAGAATCAAATCAGAATCCTCCAAATCGAAACGTCAAAACTTTGTCTATTTGAAGACAACATACTTGGACTGTAGCAATTATTAAAATGACAAGTTTATTACCATCTGGAATTGTTCTTTTTAGTGTTAAGGCTACTTTACAATACACTTGAGTTATTTTTACTGTCATATAACTAAACTGTCTTGCAGTGATTAAACATGCACAATATTCTTCAATTGTATGAAACATTAATTACATTTATGTTTGTATTTATTTATACGATACAATTTTGTGCCATCTCATGTGTCTCATGTGTGCTGGTATATCAATAATCAATAACGCTTGCATTCTTCTGCGGAAGGAAAGCTAAGTCAAATGTATCTATTTCTTAACTCCACAGTCTGCTTACAGGAGGTCAGACGTCTTACAATCATGCTTTTTCCCTCATGTCAAACTGAAAAGTGGAGACTCAGAAGGTCATGTATGTGAAATACTCCAGACTCCCTCAGAGAGGATTCCTCTCTTTGGGGTGCACCACAGAAGACCTCAGCATGTTGAGTGGTTTGCGGTAAGCGCTGTCAATGTGACTTCAAGTTTCTTCCCTCTGACAGCCCAGCCGTGCAACACAGTCCCACTGGGATGTTCCTGCTCCACCTGTTGAAAAATGAGTGTCTGTGTACACTGTTGAAGGACTCGGATGCACTATACTATTTATAGCCCTAGAACAAAATTGATGTAAAATATTATTATATATGATCATAACAAATGTTTAAGTATCATAATTGCCTACTTAATGAGTCTTAGTTAGGCCCGGGCCAATAACAGATTTTGCTCGAAGATATATTGACCTACAAATTATTGCAGATAAATAATGCAATTGCCATTATTTTTTTGAGACCAAATTAACCACTGATGTAATGACAATACAGAATAATAATGAAAGCATTGCATTTCAGATGCAATTCACTTGAATTTCTCATATATTTTAACATTGTAATTGAAATGTTAACTTTTAAATACCAAGTTAAAAAAACAAACAATACAAATAAAACGAATAAAAAATCACAACCAAAATCAATAAAATATGTTCTGTCTCTGTCAAATACATACAACCTGCAAATAAACAAAAATAAATAATGTTGACCAAAATGTTCACAGTTATCATTATTATTGTGGTATTGTTAAATGTGCTCAAAAAGTTGTATACACTCACTTAAATTGTATTACCAAGTTAAATTTTTTCAATAACTAAAATAAACAGACACAATATACTTTCTTGGTTGTATTGTAAAGGGTGGTCAGTTGTTTTACTTTGGTTTGAGTGACGTCACGCAATTTTACTTCCTGTTGAAGGGACGTTCGTCGTGTTTATTGATAAATGTGTGCAACAACAGCACATCCTTTTTTTAATAAAAATACTGTTGCTCAGTTTTTAAACAGTAATGTGTTTGTACAAGTTTAGATTGGTGAATTACATTTCGTAATGGGGAAAGACGTTCATGTCTGTTGTTTACATGTTAGCTTTGAAGCTAGCGCCTGTCAGTTCGTCAAAAATCAAAGTGCAGTTATGAATTACGGTTCGTTCATTTTAATTTTTTACGGTAATACTAACGGTCAGGAGTTTTAAAGCTGTTATCATTACTACCTGTCACAGACTGGCATCTAGAGCTGCGAATCTTTGGGTGTCCCACGATTCGATTCAATATCGATTCTTGGGGTCACGATTCGGTTCTAAATCAATTTTTTTCGATTCAACGCGATTCTCGATTCAAAAACGATATTTTCCCGATTCAAAACGATTCTCTATTCATTCAATACATAGGATTTCAGCAGGATCTACCCCAGTCTGCTGACATGCCAGCAGAGTAGTAGATTTTTGTAAAAAGCTTTTATAATTGTAAAGGACAATGTTTTATCAACTGATTGCAATAATGTACATTTGTTTTAACTATTAAATGAACCAAAAATATGACTTATTTTATCTTTGTGAACATATTGGATACAGTGTGTTGTCAAGCTTATGAGATGCGATGCAAGTGTAAGCCACTGTGACACTATTGTTCTTTTTATTTTATTTTATAAATGTCTAATGATAATGTCAATGAGGGAGTTTTAATCACTGCTATGTTGTAACTAATATTGATACTGTTGTTGATAATATTCATTGTTGTTTCACTACTTTTGGTTTGTTCTGTGTCGTGTTTGTGTCTCCTCTCAATTGCTCTGTTTATTGCAGTTCTGAGTGTTGCTGGGTCGGGTTTGCTTTTGGAATTGGATTGCATTGTTATGGTATTGCTATGTATTGTTTTGTTGGATTAATTAATAAAAAATAAAAATAAAAATAATTAATTTAAAAAAATTAATAAATAAATTAAAAAAATAAAATAAATCGATTTTTAAAAAATGAGAATCGATTCTGAATCGCACAACGTGAGAATCGCGATTCGAATTCGAATCTATTTTGTCCCACACCCCTACTGGCATCGCTGCGGTAGTTGTGACCCCAAGATGCAGGAGACAGTGGGACGACGTACAGGTAAGAGTCTTTTATTGTCCACAAAATGGCACAAGGTGTCACAGGGAAGTGCACGAAAGCAATAAACAGCATACAAGCAGTGCCAGATAGTATGTGACATTTAACCAAATCCTCGAGCCTTGACGAAAGGGCGAGGCAGGCATTTATAAAAGTCAGCTGATTGACAACCACTACCAGGTGTGGCCAGGCTGCCAATCAGTGGAAGGTGAGGGGAAAGAGCGCTCAAGGAGACATGCAGGAAAAGGAACCAAAAATAAGAGCCCGACAAAGGAAGTCAACACCAACTAAGGAAACATAACAAGACGTGATGTGATAGGTCATCACAACTACCGTTAATTTGCAGTACAAAACATCTGCAGCCGCAGAAACCGATGCAAAAGGGTGACTGCTCTCGCAGAACACGCACATTAAAAACACAAACTTCGATAAGAGCGTAAAAACCGCGGCCCTGCCTCGCCTCACAAAGAGCCCAAGACACTTGATGAAGGACAAGACGATTCACCCCCTTCTTTCAATCCGCTGGGGCACAAATCTGCGCAACTGCTGAAACCGATGAAAAGTGTGAATGCTCTTGAAGCATGCACATGGCGGTTTATCGACGCTGGAAAACTTACCAACTTTATTTTAATTTATCGTCGGTTAATTGACTTATCGAATATCAGCCCAGACCTAGTCTTAAGTGTCTTTTAGTGAGTTGAACAGGATCATTTTTAGCACTCATCGATCAAATGTAGTACCTTGTCATAGCGAGCACGTGACAAAGTTTGTAGACCATATGGACAAATGAAAGTATGTGGGGGCCACTTTGATCCAATATAGGGGGGGGTAACGGGTATGGCTATATAAAATAAATGTAATCAACAACTGACTGTTAAATCAAAATTAAGAAATTGTTAATTCAGAAAAATGTCAATATTTATTTTCACCATAAAATACTTTGTCATTAGGAAAGACTAGACTTAAAAATTGTATAGTGAAACTATTGTCATTTCGGGACTATTAGCTGCTACTTTTTCTTCACACTTTCAACCCGTACACTTGACACAATGCTGTAGCTAGTTTATAGATTTTCCCGGTTCATAATCTTCACATGGCGCCAATATATTTAGCCTCGTCAAATCAGACCATCGAAATTGTTCTCATACAAACAACGTTACGCGATTATTCAGTCAGCCATATAGCGCGTTATGCACTCACCCACATCATGGAGAAAATAAAACTAAAGGCCCATTACGCAGCTCCAAAGCGTGCTGAAGAAATTTCAGCAGGAGGATGATGATGAAGACCACACTTCTCCCTGACCTGTAGGCGACTGCATGCTGTGTCTTTTGTAAACTTTTTAATAAACACAGGTGTGTAAATATTATATGTTTCCATGTGTACACCTGCAGTTTATAGACTTGGCCAGCCAATACAACTATGGCCGTTCCTGTTGCGTGCAACAAACTGCTTCCGGTTTCCAGCGTCTCTCTTCTAAGACTGACTTGCATGCCTCCTGAGAGGTCCTGCAGCTGTTGATAATTGCTATGCTCCAGTTGGATCTCTCACTTGCAAGAGCCTGGATCCCTCTATAAAACATAGGCGAGGACCCCCTCGTTTGTGTGAAGCATTGGTTAGCTCACCACAAAGTAAGAGTTTGGGGAGGCGAGCGTCATCCAATGTGCCTGGCCCATATGAATTGGCATTGGCGAAGGGTTGTGTACAGGTCACTGGAACCTGTTATCTCTAGTATTAGTGAGTTGGTTACATGGTATTTCCAATGAACTTACTTACTTACTTAGGCCTTTAAATTCCCTAAGGAACAAAGGCCATTGATGAAACTCCTCCATCCCCTTTGGTCTTGTGCCCTGCGCTCCAGTTGTTGCCATGACAGCCCTTGCGCCTTCATCTCCTACTCTGTGGTTCTTCTCCAGGTGGCTCTAGGCCTTCCTCCATTCCTCTTGCCTTGCGGGTTTCATGTTAGAGCATGTTTTGTGATAGATTTTTTTTGTGTTTACGCAGTGTGTGACCAATCCAGTTCCATTTCCTCCTCCTGATTTGTGTTTCTATTGTGTCTTGTCTAGTGAGGTCCCACAGGTTGGCATTGGAGATGGTGTTAGGCCAGTAGATACCGAGGAGGCGATTGAAGAATGTCTGTATTTTGTTGAGTATGTTGGCGGTGATCTTCCAGGTTTCTGAACTGTAGAGTATGGTGGATTTGACGTTTGAGTTGAAGATTTGCAGTTTGGTCTTGAGTGATATGTTTTTTGCTTTCCAGATTTCCAATGAACACCCAGTATGAAACAAAGGCAGTCCCAATGTAAGGCACTGAGGCAATGTTTGTTCCTGCGGTATGTTGTCAATGACTCAGATGCGTACAGTTAGGTACTAAGTACCAGTGTTGGGTTAGTTACTGAAAACCAGTAACTAGTTACAGTTACTACTTACTTTATTTCAAAAGTAACTCAGTTACTTACACCAAAAAGTAATGCGTTACTGTGAAAAGTAACTATTTAGTTACTTTTTTTTCTTCTTTTTTTTTTAAAAGCTCCCATTAATGCCCTTTTAGTCTTCATTTCAGTACTGTTATGCCACTGGAGAATAATACAATTTGTTGATTAACTTGACATGCATTTGCATCACTGAACCCTGCTAAGAAATGTGGTTTACATACTACACACAAAGACAAAGATATGTTTCAAAGGGCCAATTTATTTCAGGCCAGAACAAATTGACCAAACGATTTTAAATAGCTGCAACATAACATACATAAGTAACAAACAGCATAATAACAACATAGCTGTAAACCTGGCTCCACCTTAGGAAGGCACACGTGACATACAGAAAGCCTAACCAGGCAGATTTGAATTGTTGTTTTGGGCAGTAGACGGGATCTTTGATTAAAGACACAACTTACATTTAACTAAAATGTTCTTTTGTTTGTGCTCGACAAAAGAAAAGAAGTGAGAATATGTCATACTTGCCAACCCTCCCGAATTTCAGTGCCTCTCCCCGGGACAACCATTCTCCCGAATTTTTGCCGATTTCCAGCCGGACTTAAGGCACGCCCCCTCCAGGTCCGTGCGGACCTGAGTGAGGACAGCCTGTCGTCACGTCCGCTTGGCCAACCAAAAAGTAACCACAGAACACTATACCGTATAGGATTCTGTGGTTACTTTTTGGTTGGCCAACGGTTTACGTTGTATTGCGCACCGCCCCTTCCCCTCCCCTCCCCTCCCATCCCCACACCCACACCCACACCCAGACACATACACAGCGCGCCTCCGGCTTGTGACACAAAAGGTTCTGAAGGACGACACCGCAGCGCTTCAATAAAACACACTCAGATCTTCTGTTTCTAGCTGATACTACATAAAAAATAACATAAAATAACGCAGTAACGCATAATGCTGTAACGGTAACTGAGTTACTGAATATAAAAAATAACGCGTTAGATTACTAGTTACCGCCGGAACTAACGGCGTTACAGAAACGCGTTACAAAGTAACGCTTTACTGTAACGGCGTTATTCCCAACACTGTTAAGTACACAGGTGTGGTATACAAAGATAGGGTTCTTGCTGTGCCAGACACACTTCCTCAATTTATTACACATTGATGAGGCCCTTCCAATGCGCGTGTAAGCTTCTCCATCAAGGTTGTTGGTGTTGAAGACTGTGGACCTCAGGTAGGTGAATGTGTCCACTTTGCAGGTTGGGCATGGACAACTGTCCTTTTTAGGCTAATCTAAAGGCCAAACTCTTGGCATGTAGAGTCAAAAAATGCGCACCTCACACACCAAAATATTTAAACCAAGTTGTATTTAAAAATGAAATACACAAAAATATACCTTCTTGCGCAGAAATAACAAATGTTGTTCTGGCATCTTAAGAGCCATTTTATTTTTGTGTGTTTAAATACTATATGTTTATTATCTTCCGTTTTAAACTTCATAGGTTGTAGAGTGTAATGAATTGATAGAGGCAAAACATATTTTGCAGGTTCGGTTTACAGTATGTGACGTACCACGTGTTCACTTCCTGTTGTAGACATCTCCGTGTCCTATTCCTCTGAATATAGAACGATCACTCTGATCTAAGAGTGCCCAGCCTATAAGTTCAATGTGCTCAATTGAATAGCTTAGTTGCTCAGAAAGCTACGTGTTTATATCAGTTAAAAATTGAGGTCTGTCGTTTCTTATTGGGGAAAGGGGTAATTGTCGCTTGCATTTAAGATAACTAGCGCTAGTCGGTTTGTGAGTTTTTCTAAGTACTTTAGTGGATCACGGTTTTACGATTATTTAATTTGAAACGGTAATAATAACCATCAGGAGTTTTACCGCTGATAATCATTACTACCATTTATTGTTACATCGCTAATTCAGAACCGCCAAAATGTAGTGGGTACTGACCTGTGTCCCACCCTTCTACAAAGTTTGCTGGTAATCCATTTTTTTTGTTTTTCATGAGGTCCATAGAATTGTACTTTTATTTACTCGTTCTTACTTGGACTGCTGCTGCCAAGACCACCCTGAGTGTAATAGTACCACCAAGTGATAGCATCAGCTTGGACTGTGTACATAAACAACAGGTAATACTATCATATTGATTGATTTCTCACTACCTTAATGAAAATGTTCGGCAGCAATGCTGGGGTGCCGACACGATACTCCTCGTCAACACTGTTAATTAGACAAAATAAAGAGCTCTTTAACGAGCCATGGGAGTGTCAGCTCAGTCACTTATCGTATGGCAAGCGCTGTCTGCTTCCAAACTACTGCCATAGCTGTCAGGGCAATCGAATTAGCATGACTGAAGCACTTTACATTACCATCATTATGGTTGATGGCTCACAAAACTAACAGCAGTGCTGGACATTTATGAAAGTTGTATTGATCACTCCACAAGCATTATCACACTCTCTTTGCTGCAGGTGTCCCCCTGCCACCCTCCTCCCCCCGTCCCATGTTGCTCCATCTAATCTGATTTTATACCTGTCCGCACACTTCATTTGTCCATTTTAATCGCGGCACTTGATTCGGCATAGCTGTGCCATTGTACCAAGATTACACATCTTGCAGGTGTCACGTACACGCACACGCGTGCACACACACACACACACACACACACGTACACACACACACGCAATGCTATCTGGGAAAGCTAAAGTCACGTCAGCAGTCTTGTTGCAAACAACTACGAAACAAACACCCGTGGCCACATGCCAACAGGCTCTCTTCTTCCAGTTAATAATATGTCACGAGTGCTGAAATGGCACTATGTACTTCACCAACACAGTTAGTGTGAACAACTGTGTGCGTGCATTTGTGTGCGTGTGTATGTCAGGTACAATGGAAGCAAGGAGGATAAAATTGGCTGCAATTTTTTGCAATAGTTGAATACCATTGGCCTTAATGAACACATTTGAATGTTTTTCATTTTAATCAAAGAGAGGTAATGTTCAAGTGCTTAGGGAAATGGTTGGAGCGTTTATTCAGCCTTCTGCTTCTTTTCAAACACTCATATGAAATAATCCCCACTGGAGTACATCAGTTTGTAAAGTGACCCAGTTATTTGCACAATTCAAGCATAAAGCACAACCGGCACACGTTGGTTTGAGGCATCTCATGTGACATAATACTTTCAGGAGGCAAATGGTAGTGCATGGAGGAACAAATGAATGGCACTGATGGAGAAAGTCCATATATTTACTTTTAAGTAAGACAATGTCAGTATAATAATAAGGCGGTATGGAGCAGGGTTTGAGTTGTGCGGGAGTACAGAGCGCCTGGGCTCTACTAAAGACACTAATTGCATCAATCTTTAATGCATGGCTAACAACAAGCACCCAATTACTTCAATAAGGTGTGCAGATACACGCCTGTATAAGTAACAGTGCTTGTAGAGTATATAAAGCCTGATAGAGAGTATGTAGGACATTGGACTTCAACATATTGTATTCCAGGAGTGCTAATGAAGTGTAAAGCCTTGAGAGAACAAAACACTCACTAGGTCAAAGTAACAAGAACACAATGCTTTTCCTTTTGTGTGTTATAAGCTACTTTGTCATATTGAAGAAGGCGTTAAAGAACCCATGTATATCAAACTAGGATGTGGTTTGTGCCATTACCTATCGTCTACTTACAAAGTGTCCTCACATCTTTGACGCAAATATCGACTCATTCCAAAAAGTGGTCACCAAATTATTTGTTTTTCCCCCGGGAGAGCAAACGGCCATTTGCTATGCAGGAGAGTCGCTTTCCAGCCACGCCTGGCAACAACTACAACAACCCTACGTTGATATAGTATGTAACTCCACATCTGTAATCTACATTTGAAACACTTCCCTGTGGTCTACTTGATATGTAATGGTGGTTCATTGGTCAACATTTTGCATATATTTAGGTTATACAGACCCATCTTTAAGCCGTTTGTTGACTATCAGTGAAAACTGAAAATCCATTTTAAAAGGCAGGTTTTATTAGAAACACATTAACCTCTCTATACCTCGCCCCATCAGCTGGATATGACTCCTTCTCCGCCCGTCATGTTTGTGGTTTTAGCGGTATGCTTCCATGCATACAAACAAATACAAGTTAAGATATGCTACTTTTTTTTCCAAATGGCAACAGAAGGGGATTTTAGCATCTGACTGTACATGAACGAACATAAGTCTGTCAAAGGATGGAGGTCTGTGGAGTCACCTTTGTGGTTAATACAACCAATAGCAGGGCATTTTAGGTTATCTATTGTTGTTTTAGGGTTGCCAACTCTCTGAAAAAAAAAAAAGGGACGACTTGCAGTGCTGGTCGAACCGATTATTTTTGCCTTTTCTTTATTTGTGTGAACATAGTTTTATAATATCCACAAAAGTTTAATGGAGGCAACTGTATTCTTGTTTGTTGAAGGTGTTTCAGAAGAGTCCAGTTGCATTGATCAAACCTTTGTGGATTATATGCCTTGATGACTGACAATCTACACATACACATCCAACCAGAATTTCAACAGACGCACAGGTTTTGGAATAATACAAATATATTGCAAAGCAATTGTCCAATAGTACATTTTTTGTGCAAAATAACACAATTTACAAAAAAACAACAAATATATTTTTTCAAAATAAAAATATTTCCTGTTTAACTTGCCATAATAAAAATAAACACCTTTCTTTGGTGACATCTGCAGTGCTTAACTTCAAAAAGTGTACATTCAGTGTTCAGCATTATGTTAAAGCAGGTCTCACATCAATGTGGAATGCGCTCCCAACAGGTGTAAAAGAAAGGGCATCTCTATCCTCCTTCAAAACCACACTAAAAGTACACCTCCAGGCAACTTCTACCCTAAACTAACACCCTCCCCGGATTGTTAATAATCAAATTTAAATAATCAAATGTTGGTACTCTTTCTTATGCTTTCTGATTTCTCTCTCACTCTATGTTCACTACTTGCTGTACATATCATACCAAGTCAGACCTACACTGTTTTAATGTCCATTTCTCTGATGATACAATTGTTGATGACTGAAGTGATGATAACAACCCAACCTAACCCCCCCCTCCACATCCCACACCCCGGATTGTAAAGAATGTAAATAATTCAATGTATATACTCTGATGATTATCTTGTGTGATGACTGTATTATGATGATAGTAAATATCTGTATCATGAATCAATTTAAGTGGACCCCGACCCCCGACTTAAACACGTTGAAAAACGTATTTGGGTGTTACCATTTAGTGGTCAATTGTACGGAACATGTACTTCACTGTGCAATCTACTAATAAAAGTCTCAATCAATCAATCCAAGTTTCATTAGTATTAATAAATGATAAATGGGTTGTACTTGTATAGCGCTTTTCTACCTTCAAGGTACTCAAAGCGCTTTGACACTACTTCCACATTTACCCATTCACACACACATTCACACACTGATGGAGGGAGCTGCCATGCAAGGCGCTAACCAGCACCCATCAGGAGCAAGGGTGAAGTGTCTTGCTCAGGACACAACGGACATGACGAGGTTGGTACTAGGTGGGGATTGAACCGGGGACCCTCGGGTCGCGCACGGCCACTCTTCCACTGCGCCACGCCGTCCCTAGTATTCCTTTTTTTTTTTTTTTTTTTTACAAAACACATGTTCACTTCAGCACAGATTTCATCGCTTTTATGCTATTAAATATTAATTAATATAAAATATTAAATACAAGCATAAAGTCCGAATTTAACACTTATAATAAATACTAAGATTGAAGCAAATATTATTTGACCTTTTGGTGAGTTACTATATTGTAGTGGCACTATCAAAAAGTGTAGTGTTGCTATCATAAAACTGGAGACACTTTGTTCAGTTGAGCAACTTTGACAAACAATGAGTGTTTTGAGGAAAAGACAACAAGAGAGCAGAGTTGCTAAGTAGTAGAGTAGCTAAGCTAGCACGTACCTTTCAGGCGTGATAGCCACATGTAGCTTACCCGCCAGGTAAAAACGATCTCCAAACTTTCCCAAATTCTCGCATTTGCAAAGTCACATTCGGAGTCCCGGTTTCCATAAACTTGGCAGTTAACTCTAGCTAACTAGCTGCCGCTGAGCTGAGGCAGAGTGACTGACAGTCAAGGCAAAGCTAATTCCCAGAAGCAGAAAAGTTGATCTGCAATGAGTTTGAAGCCGTACTTTTGTTTTTTTAAATGCGGGACAATTCCGTTTTTCAAGGGAGGGTTGGCAACCCTAGTTCGGACTCCAAAAAATGAAAATTAAAAATGGCGGACATGCAGAAGTAAACCTTTAGCATGTATGGAGATATCCGCTGATGTCACTATGGTAAAATATGTCACAATCGTCTCAAATCTGAAATGGCTTGTTTGGAACAAGGTAAAATTGTTTTATAAGTATCTTCGACACAATTACCATTTTCAGGACTTTTGGAGATCCAAAATACACAAAAGCAGTTAAATAAAGTGGATTTTGCACAAAATGACGCCTTTAACTAAACAAACCCCCACAAAAGCTGATATTTTTACTCACACACAACTACTTTGAGATTTTATGTCCATACTGCATAGGTAGTATTCTACGTTATTACATTCAAGGTAAATCATTTTAAAGCTAAGATAATATTTAGAAGTTTGTCTTTCAAAATGCAATCAACCATTTCTACAAAACTGTATAAACTTTGCTTAACATGCAAGGTAGAGCACTTCACAGCTGAAACAACAAGAAAAATTGAGACACTGTTGTGGCAAACTGGCAGCAATTTTTCCATCAGTCTGGGACAGAGGATGTGTAGGGACATACTTACTGGCGCCAGTGTTTGATTATGGAGTTAATTAATTATGGGCTCAGTGTAAAGTGGTAAAAGGTGCTATATAAATCATTATTATCATTACATCACTGTATTAAAATGAACGGAAATCTATTCAACTGCTTCATTATAAAAAAAGAAGAAATCCCAGCTTGCCTCTATTGTGATTGTTATCATATTTCAAGAAGATAAAACTAATGGGCCGACCTTGCCTTCCTTAGATTGATGCTAAGTCAGAGCTGCAATGAAAAGATGTCACTGTGAGTCATCGCAGGGAGACACAATTTGCTCTCACCCACATACCTGACCTCCTCATCATGACATTTTACCTCTTCAAACAAGGCTCTGATATTTCCTGATCAGATTTTGAACAATATTTCAATTAAATAAAGAAAATGATGGTCTTCTCTGAATGAGTCAGGTGTATTGATTCTAGTTTGACATTATGTATATATCCTATAACTCTTTCAAAACAGCGGTCCTCCCCATCTGAAATTTGTACATCGGTATGTTAAAAGTAATATCCCTTCTTTTTGACTCAGGGACATAAGAAACTGCCCTCCTATGTTGTGCCATAAATAAAAAGGCTATACACTTACAATTTTAGAACTGACGAAAGCCTTTTGAATGAAAGGTACTGTAAACATGTCTTCAACAAAAAAGAATAGTCAGGTTGCCTAGATTTAACCTTTGTGGATTACCATGACCTGAATGACTGAGACTACAAAAAAAATAGTCACCAGAAATGTGCTTTTATCAATACATATGTTTCTCCACCTTGGAAAAAATTGTAATATTTTCCGGCCAGGTTTCCCAAGGCAGACATAACTCATGCATTACCAGTAAATTAATTACATCATTCTTGTTGCCAGTGTTGGGTTAGTTACTGAAAACCAGTAACTAGTTACAGTTACTAGTTACTTTATTTCAAAAGTAACTCAGTTACTAACTCAGTTACTTACACCAAAAAGTAATGCGTTACTGTGAAAAGTAACTATTTAGTTACTTCTTTTTTCCCCCTTTTTTTTAAGGCTCCCATTAATGCCCTTTTAGCCTTCATTTTAGTACTGTTATTGCACTGGAGAATAATACAATCTGTTGATCAACTTGACATGCATTTGCATCACTGAACACAGAAAGCAATGTGGTCTACATACAACACACAAAGACAAAGATATGTTTCAAAGGACCAATTTATTTCAGGCCAGAACAAATTGACAAAACTATTTTAAATAGCTGCAACATAATGGCACTTTAACTTTAACTTTAATTAGATAGGATCTTTGATCCTAGACACAACTTACATTTAACTAAAATTGTATTTTCTTTGTGCTCGACAAAAGAAAAGTAGTGAGAATGTTAAGACACTCGACTTCTGGCTTCATCATGATGTCATGTTAGTTGTTATGAGAGTAGCGTATGTGTGTGTGTGTGGCCCTTTAAGATATGACAGCATGTGAGGTGAGTGACGTCAGTGAGTGAGAGGGCGAGAGAAGTGAGGGAGCGGCGACAGTGAGTGCTTGCAGGTGCTCTTGCTTGGTGGATGGCTGCGTCCAATAAAGTCACAAAGTTGCAACAAACCGCCGGCCTCGTCATTCACCCTTAGCTGTAAAGACCCACTTCCGGGTCAAGTGAAGGTTGTTAGCCCCGAAGTACATAGGCCCTGGAGGAACGTCTCCCTGCGCCCCTCAACTACGGTCTGGGAGCCCCCGCGCCCCCACCCACACAAAGCACGCCTCTTCTTTTCCACGCAGCGCTGCAATAAACCACACTCAGATCTTCTGTTTCTAGCTGATACTACATACAAAATAACGTAAAATAACGCAGTAACGTATCATGTAACAACGGTAACTGAGTTACTGAATATAAAAAATAACGCGTTAGATTACTAGTTACCGCCGAAACTAACGGCGTTACAGTAACGCATTAGTCCCAACACTGCTTATTGCATGGTGGATGATAGTTTCTGATTTTATTCAAACATAACCTATTACGTTATGTACAAACAATCATAAGACAACAAGTAGTCATAAAGCTTGTTGTTTTGGAAAGGGGTCAATAAAAAGCACTCATTATTCACTTTTGCTGCTTACTTGGATGGTTGGAGCCAATTTTCGAAAGGTTGCTGCCATTTACTGCAGAGGAGAGATCATAAACACATAGATGATAATGTGTTCTGACTCAGTAAAAGTATTTTCCAAGGTTTTTGTTGTTGCCCTTGAATGTCAAATTCACCTCCCGGCAAATAGAAAGTAGTTTGCTGTTACGGCTGAGTGGCATCCCAACTACTGCGGTGCATTGTTTTTTTTTTTTAGGCTTATTACAGTGAATGGGTCAAGCTATAGTACGTCCGTTAGTTAGAGTCTTGGGTGCCACATAACAACAAACATACATTTTGTAGTCCCTAGATTAGCCGGTACGCTGAATGATCTGACTAAGCCAGGGTGGTTTATACTCCTGTAAAATAAGGTGTGGAGATGTGCAGACACAGGGCAATTGGAATGCCAGCAAAACAATGTGAAAGAGGAGGGCAAACATGGACAGGAAATGCCATAATATCAGTGATGAGAGTATGCACTTTGCTTGTGATCTTCCTCACTTTTTACCTGTCCTGTGACTAATTCTTTTTCCCATGGTTAAGGGCAAACGAGGGACAAGGTTAGAGTTATAGTCTGAGGGTGTACCTCATTCAGGCAGAACTTGTTTCCAACCAGAACAAGAGGCACATGATTTACCACTGCCAACCTGAGAGCACATCACCTTGCAGCAAGATTATGCACTGCACAAGCATCATCACAGTTTTTCCATGCATTTACAATATATGAAGGTGAATGCCTCTGGACATGCCTCAATAGTTGACAACTTTAGAGATTGAATTGTCTTAGGCTCTTAGGTCTTAATTGTGTTCTGCTTTATTCAAAAAACATTTTGGGGCAAACCAAATAATTGGACGTGCACTGATAGTTCCAGGTGTTTTTCACCATTGTTCAATGTTGTAACTATCCTCATATGAACAACAATACCAATGTTTCCAGAATCTTACCTCTTAATGCTTTTGTAGACAGAGGCAGGAGGTCATGATATAAATTGTTCTTATGTGTTTTACAATTTCTACCAGAAGAGCCATTGAGGGAGTGTCTATTTTGAGCCAACATTTAGTGATAGCTTTTTTTGCAGAAGCAGCAAGAATGAATCTGTGTAAATGTGCATCTATTTGGCATATTCCTTCTGGAGGTGTGATAAAAAAAAACAAAAAAACAGCCAGGCTTCTATCCACATCTATCTAAAAAAAAGTTAAAGTACCAATGATTGTCACACACACACTAGGTGTGGTCTGCATTTGACCCATCACCACCACCTGGGAGGTGAGGGGAGCAGTGAGCAGCAGCAATGGCCGCTCCCAGGAATATTTTTTGGTGATATAACCCCCAATTCCAACCCTTGATGCTGAGTGCCAAGCAGGGAGGTAATGAGTCCCATTTTTTATAGTCTTTGGTATGACTCGGCCGGGGTTTGAAATCACAACCTACCAATATCAGGGCAGACACTCTAACCACTAAGTTAGTACTACTTGCATACTACTCTCTGGAAGTCTCAGACTTCCAGAGATTCTGTAGTATCTCAACTTTTAAATTTGTATACAATTCTTTTTCTTTTTCAAATGTAAATGTTTTGTTTTAATCAATTGAATATAAAATCTTATACTACACATTTGTACAAAGATCTGAACTAAATTCGTTTTTATATGTTTATTTCTATGGCTGTTGTTTTTTAATAACACAGCAGAATATTTCTGGTGAAGAATCAGAGGCATGACAGTATTATTGGCTGTGAAATACAATATGGATAAAGCAACAGTATCTTAACATAAGAAGTTTAGAGGATGCAACAAGATGCCAATTTTGCCCCCATTCCCACTAAAAAAAAAATCAGTCTGGCGCAGCAAAACATTACACATCTTGTTAAGGAATCAAAATATTGTTTTCTGAGATGTTGTCCTTTATATCAGTGGTCCCCAACCTTTTTGTTGCTGCGGACCGGTCAACGCTTGAGGGGGGGGGGGGTTATGGTATTTTTTTGTTTTTTGTCATAAAGAAATACAATCATGTGTGCTTACGGACTGTATCCCTGCAGACTGTATTGATCTATATTGATATATAATGTATATATTGTGTTTTTTTATGTTGATTTAATAAAAAAACAAAACAATTGTATTTTTTTAATTTTTTTATTTCTTGTGCGGCCCGGTACCAATCGGTCCGCGGACCGGTACCGGACCGCGGCCCGGTGGTTGGGGACCACTGCTTTATAGGATATATTCATTGTTAGATTAACACGGAGATTACATAATCAAGAGGTTGATGTCGCTCTCACAGCACACAAACAAACGCACAAACACACACACACACACACACACACACACACACACACACACACACACACACACACACAGCCTCTCTTGTCCTTGTCTTTCTCGTGCTAATCCAATCATCAGTCAGGACTCAGCCTCTACACATTCACAGCTTCACAGTTCAAAACAGCCAATTTTCCTGACTCCAGCATTTAAAAAAAGCCGAGGGGGGCATAAACATGTGTCTTGAACCTAAGCAAGGGGTTGGCAACGCCTGGTTTAAATTTTTAAAAAGCACAATGGATTACATTGTTTGACCTTCATTAACGCCTTCTCTTTGCATTCTTATTCAACACACGTGTTACCGTTCTTCATAGTTCCAGTAGTTTTATTTCCGTTTGGTTTTATTTAATTCACTCATTTCAATTCAGTCATTGACTACATGTCAAATCCTTTTGCGACCACCTCTGGAGTCGGACAAGGTTGCGTTTCCGCACCAAACCTCTTCAACATCCCTGTCGACTACTGCGGCCCCTGTCCTGGAGTCAACGTCCACTTCTGCTTCACACATCGACGATGTTGTGCCCTTTTTTACACACCTGCATACCATCATCAGCGCAATATCATTATTAGCGGATGAAGCCTTACCCTGGGCCTTGCCGTCTGCTGTTTAAAGACACGGAGCACAGGTAATTTGTAAGAAGGTAACACTTGTTGCATCAAATTACCACCTTCATTTAAGTCATAGTATTTCATGTATTTCAACTTAATGTTAAGATATTTTGGAACTTTTGAGTCTATATCTATTTTGCTTCATCCCAGCTTTTCCTCAATTTTGTAATACATGTGCAGTAAACGGTATTTCTCCTTTCTAACAAAAACAACTTCAAGGTGCGTTTTGTTAATGTTTTCTGATGAAATGTTATCACTACATTTTTTTTTATTTAAATATTTCATTTTTGCATCTCTCACCTTTATAGAGACACACTTGGTAGTCACAGAAACATTCTGGATATACCCAATTTGATAAATGTATTGATTTTTTCATGCATATAAAAGTATAATTTTCCATGGATCTATGCCTCCAAGAGTATTCATAGTCCTTTATTTATTGTCCATCCATCCAGAATAAAGCCAAAGAGACAGTAGATTAGCTGTCTATTACTAGTTAGCTAGTCAATTTGTTAACCATTGATCCGGTCAGACAGTGTTCGAGTCATGTTCCATAACTACTAAAAAGAAGAGACCAATTTGCAGAATACTGGAGTCATGCCATGCTTTATAATGCTTGACTAATACTATGGCTCCTATTTCTTGATTTTTCTCTAAGCCTCACATGTGTTCCTTTTAGCTTTGATTTTCCCTCCAAAAATAGCATATAAAATACGGCTTAATCATTGTGAATAATCAGTTGTTGATTCATAGATTTTCAGTCAACAGTGAGAAGGTTCGTCAAAAAAAAAAGAAAAAAAGTTGGAAATCAAACAAACTCCTCTCTTTTATAGTATCTGGTCTTATCTCATTTGTGAGAGGTTATGCATTACTAAAAAAGCTACATAGCTGCCACTGCGCTATCGCCTCTGTGTTAATAAAGGTAAACAGAAGTGGCCAAGACAAGGAGACAATGAGAACTAATGATGCAGGGTAGTAAAAATGTCTTTAGAAGAATTAGAAAATAAAAGTAAAGGAAGCTCCTATAAAAAGTACATTTACAGTTCCATTAAAACAGCAACACTTATTGTATCAGAGCTCATCAAGTTGTATTGGTGCAATTAGTGTAAATGATCCCATGATACTCATTACGTTTAATGGTATGACATTCCATGCTATTCCTATTTCACATACGTAAATAACCCATTTCTAATAGTAGGACATGAGACTACAGCAAAAGCTGAGCTACAGTAAAGTATACAGCATCCTAAAAACCCTCCAAGCAAATAATGGTTCCTCAGAATTAACTTTCACTTTTTCAGACCTAACGGAGGTTACAGATAAGGTACTGTTGCACAAAGGTGATACTAAAATATATGTTTGCAAAACAAAAGCTATAAGTTGAACAAATGTGCATAACTGCGCTGTTGAGTGTTTTTTTTAAGGCAGTCATATTGAAACTTTTGAAATCCAATCTATCAATGAATCAAATATCTAAAGCATACACAAAAAAACATTCTAGGTCATTAGAAAATTAGGCTAAAGTTACCATGTCTGATCAAAATACCACAGACAGAGCCTGGACTAAAACAGGTTTAGCTTAACTAGGATCTCTTCTTTGTTTTCTTCTTAGTTAACTAAAATAAACATTTCTGTGGTTAGAGTTCAATTCCGTTTTTTTTTTAACATGCATACACTACAATGACATTGTAATGCATCACACGTTTACAGTTGTTTCATTACAGCATGCCCGAACAGGAGTAGGAAGAAGCAGAGCTTTTTTAATCATACCCCTTTTCATATCTTAGCAGTCTTATCCCATTTTTTTTGTTCTCTGTTTGTAACAGAACGATTGATAAATAAATAATAAATAAATGTACCATTAGTAAGTAAACAAATATTAAATACATGAATAATCATTGTTTCTCTTTTTTTTAAAGGTTCAAGATATTTATGATAATTGTTCGTCTTTGTACTTTGCAAACACTTGTAGTTCGAACAGTCTCTTAAACTGAATCATATTGGTGCTTTGTTTGATTTATTTGTTTAATCAATTCCATAATTTAATTCCACATAGTGATATACTAAAGGTCTTAAATGTTGTATGTGCATACAAATGTTTTAAATGACATTTTCCTTTAATGCTATATTTCTCCTCTTTTGTTGAGAAGAATTGTTGTGCATTCTTAAGTAGCAAGTTATGGATTGCTTTGTACATAATTGTAGCTGTTTGCAAATGCAAGGTTGTTGAATTTCAATATTTTGATGCAGTAAATAAAGGGTTTTTATGTTCTCTGTATCCAACATTATGTATTATTATTATTTATCCTTTTTGTTGCACCATTAGTGAATGAAGCACACGTGTAGTTATTTCCCCATATTTCTACACAATAACTTAGATATGGTAACATTAGTGAGCAGTAGAGAATATGGAGTGATTTTTGGTCCAGAACATATTTTGCTTTATTAAATATTGGCGTGTTTCTTGCTACTTTATGTTGTATATTTTTTACATAAGGTTTCCAGTTCAATTTATTATCTATTATTACACTGCAAAATGTGTTTAATTTTACCCTTTAAATGTTTACTCTGTCCATTTGTATTGGTTTGACTATTTCTTCTACTGTTATTTTAGTTTTGCTGAGATTCTCATATAGTCTGTTTTGTTCAAACCATATTTTTAATTTATTTGGTTATTTGTAGTAGTTTCTGCATGTTCTCTCCTGAACAAAACACAGTCGTTTCATCTGCAAGTAATACTAACTTTATGTCCTTTGTAATTTTACAAATGTTGTTTGTATAAAGATTTAATAATTGCGGTCCCAGTATTCATCCCTGAGGTACGCCACAAGCTCTGTAGACGTGTGTTTGCCTAGCTTCACGTATTTCTTCCTGTTGGTTAAGTAGCGTCTTACCCAGTTCAAAACCAACCTTCTGATGCCATACTGTTCTAATGTGTTTATTAAGATACAGTATTATTATTGATTGTGTGAAATGCTTTTGTTAAATCCATAAACACTGCAGCAGCTAATTGTTTGTTATCCTCTAATTGTTTGCTATGCCTGTAATTTGTAAATAATTACAAAAACAATGTTATTTGGCCTGAACTTAGCTGTAGAAGACACCCCACAGCTGTCATCCGTTTCAACAAAATGGGATGACTGGCTATGGACACTACACTTTGGTCATTTATGTATATATATATATATATATATAGGATGTCAGAAATATTTTTTAATACAAGAAAAACAAACACTGTCAATGTGTGAGTCACTCTATCTCTGCTATGGGTCCTAATGCTCATTATTTCAGGCACATAAAAACAGGGAGTGGGGTAGAGTAGTGCTGTCACCTTTGTGAAAATAGCTGCTGCTTCAGCAAGGTACATTCAATTATTGTATACAGTGAATCTATATAAAGTATTCTAAGACACTTGACTTGGACAAGCTTCTATTTTACAATGGTTGTCAAACTGTGAGCCATACCCGGGGGCAGAAAAGTCACTGTCATGAAGATAGTACAGTGGCACCTCGACTTTTGTAAGTAATCCATCCCAAAAAAGATCGAATTGTCAGAAAAGCAAAGCAACACAAATCCAATTAATTTAATTCATTCCAGTGACCCAAACATATTAACAACAAAAACATATATCGTTCGAAATTATTATTTGTAAAAGCGGAAAACATTGCAAAATACATATACATGACAAATTAGACTTTTTAAACTTGGACTTTTATTGAATATTCTTGCTGGCCAAAATGGTGATGAGCGGCACTAAAGGAGGGGAGTGGAGAGCCATGCAGACGCCACCTTTGTACTTCGCTATAATTCTTTCTTGAATTCAAAATTCAAGAGTATTTCTCACCTTTGTTAATCAAAACCACAGAGTCACCAACAGTATTTGATTAGGCCTTCCAGTTCGCTGACGCAGGAAAGACAAGTTTGTTACGCACATTGTTTGACCGTACAGCAATTGAGGACGTTGGCTCTAAAGAGGATATTTAACATTTTACCTCGTATACACATATTGCAAATGTTATAATTGTGTTTTTTTTATTGTACATTTAATGATATCAAACTCACTCTGGCTATCATGCAAATCTATGAGTTAAATGCAAGAAAATACTACTGAAGGGTAGTTCTTAGTTCAGGATTGATTCTTGACCTCCATTAATATTATATTTTTTTTCAAAGATTTGCCTCATGATTTATTGATCAGTCCTGTGGTTTTCCATCCATTCCAGAAGCCTCATCCCAAATACAGCTTGACAACAAACTACACCGGTTCTACTTCATTAAACTTGGTGATTTAATTTGCATACAAATGCAGTAGTTCTTTGAGAAGAAGGATAGAGAGAGATTCGTACCTTAGTGGCTGCCCTGTACATTGTCTTATTGAAATCATCTCTGACACATCCTCAACGATTCAGATGTGTGTGTAGGTGTGTGCCTGTGTGTGTAGCCCAGTTGCTCCGGACTGTATCTCACATTAAATGTAATCAGATTGGTTATTGATCACACAGCCATTCTAAGTACTGATTCTGCGAAAAGATCCATGAAACATTTTCTCCACGGAGTAGAGCAGGGGTGGGCAATTAATTTTTACCGGGGGCCGCATGAGCAACCCGAGCACTGCTGGAAGGCCACACCGACAATATTTCAATTACATTATGCTCAAATTATTTTTGATATACCGTAAGATAAATAATAATAATAATAATATTAATAATATTTTCATTTAACCTAACTTATCTTTATACTAAAGCAGATGGCTTTTGATGGTTTTATTTTTAACACTTTCTTACACAACACTTCCTGATGTATAATACAATGCAAAATTTCAATTTCTGTCACTTTATCCTGCATCCTCTTTGTTGTGAACGTAGCGCGCCTGTAAGGTGATTGGCGAAGAAGGAGGAAGCGTTGCTGTTGCGGAAATGAGGAGTGAGGATAGACGTGCGTGTGGAAAGAAGAGATAAGTTGAGCTGTGTTAGTATAGGTTGCTCAATAAAAGTTTAAAAAGAGTGTCAGATTTGGTGTGCACTACAATTGGTGTCAGAAGTGGGATGAAATGCCTCCCAGTTCGCCTTGCCATCAAACCTGGGAGTCTTCATTGAGGGCGGAATTCCCCCATGCCAAGCAGCGTGTGCTGCAGCTGTAGACGCTGCCTCTCTCCTTCCTCCCCCTCTCTCTCTGTTTGCGACGAGCTCCTCACACAGACATCTACAG
Organism: Nerophis lumbriciformis; assembly: GCF_033978685.3. Classification (NCBI taxonomy): domain Eukaryota; kingdom Metazoa; phylum Chordata; class Actinopteri; order Syngnathiformes; family Syngnathidae; genus Nerophis; species Nerophis lumbriciformis. Next base: position 25,101,023 of record NC_084582.2, read on the forward strand.
TCGCTGCCGGCACCTTAAGTCCCAACTCAATGTCCTTCCCCTCCCGTTCAGTCTTGACAAAGTCGCCAAGAAACATCGTAGCACGTACCTCCCGATGACGTAGCAGGCTGAGTACACAAGCAGCGCAGTATGCGCACAGTTTTACTTCTGACACCAATTGTAGCGTCCAGAAGTGCACACCAAGTCTGACGCTCTTTTTAAACTTTTATTGAGCAACCTATACTAACACAGCTCAACTTATCTTGTTCCTTCCACACGCACGTCCATCCTCACTCCTCATTTCCGCAACTCAAGAACACAACATCAACTTCAGCAGGTCGTTACAAGATATTCTTTAAACACAGCTGTTTACCACAAATTAAGCACACGGCTTTACCTTTAATTTCTGTAAAGAAATACTTGGCAGTCCATGTCTTGTTGAAAACACGCCATTCGTCATCAACTTTTCTTTTTTTAGCGTCTCGGGGATAACCGGGCATCACTTGTCGCTGTGCACCTTCACTCACAGGTTACACACGGACATACACCCATAAATAACACTTTTCAAAATAAAAGCAGCACAGTTGTATTGCACGCACGACAGATGTTTTTTTTTTATTTATTTTGTCATTTGTGATTGCCACTGTTCACATTCACTCACAATGGCGCATGAGCATACGTCCACACGGAAGTAATACAAATAACGCTTTTCAAAACAAAAGCAGCACCGTTGTATTGCACACTCGAGATAGATACTTTTTTAAATGTACTTTGTAATTTATGATTGGCCTCACGCGGGCCGGACAGGGACGTACAATGGGCCGGATGTGGCCCGCGGACGGCAGAATGCCCAGGTCTGGAGTAGAGGCTCAAAGAGAGAGAGAGAGAAAGAGGTATTACATATGTGACAAACAAATGACTGTATGGTCTTATGGTCTGTAAGAATTATTTTGATTAAGATATCCAAAACAATTAAAATTAGGATATAGGTATCAATGATCGTGGATCTTTGCGAATACAATAACTATTTACAAAACAATTAGATGCACCACACGTGATATTTTCATGTGCATTTTGTGAGAGACAAAAACAATTTCTATAAAACTTTTGGGGGAAGTAATCATTAAGCGCTATTGTAATCACTCCTCCACAGTAACATTTCATAATATTTCATAATAGAAAGCATTATTAAGAGTCCAAAGTAGTCCACAAAAGCAGGGCTGGACAATTAATAGGGGCGGCATGGCGTAGTGGGTAGAGCAACCGTGCCAGAAACCTGAGGGTTGCAGGTTCGCTCCCCGCCTCTTACTATCCAAAAATCGCTGCCGTTGTGTCCTTGGGCGGGACACTTCACCCTGTGCCACTCACACCGGTGAATTGAATGATGAATGATAGGTGGTGGTCGGAGGGGCCGTTGGCGCAAATTGCAGCCACGCTTCCGTCAGTCGACCCCAGGCCAGCTGTGGCTATGAAAGTAGCTTACCACCACCAGGTGTGAATGAATGATGGGTTCTCCATGTAAAGTGACTTTGGGTACTTAGAAAAGCGCTATATAAATCCCAGGTATTATTATTATTATTAATAGAATTTTGATTTCGATTATGGCTTCTCACAATCGGGGCTGACAGACGAACCAGGTGGCAATCTGGGGCGCCATCATTTGGAGTGGGTGGCAAATTGCAGAATGTAAAACAATAAAACAATTAAAAATAACAATACAAATACGTAAATAAAAATATTTGTAGAATGTGCACACAGTACACCTAATTGGAACGTTTTCTTTAAAACAAACAATAACAATCTAACCTATGACCTATGACGTGACATGCCGCCTGCGCCATTAACCTGTTACCTGACTGGTATACTGCTGGTGGTCGTGGATGGGCCACGTCTTATCGTGTCACGGTTAGAAGAAGGCTTGTAGAGAAATGTTATCTGACTGATAATATTTTACAATGAAAAATGGGACATCAAAGTTATCCGCTAAAAAGCGAAGGAAAGAGGAGAAGGAAATACAGTCTCAAAGCACAGGTGTGAATGTACATTTAACCTATTCATCCATCCATGTTCTACAGCTTGCAGATTGTTCCTTTCATGTCTCTTTATTGTAAGCTAACAGCAATAGGCTGTTGTTGCTGTTATTCCTATTTAGAGACCAGTGAAAGTAGTTTGCTAACGGTAACTACAAACTCAACTGGGTAAAGTTCTGAAGTAAACAGAAAGTACATATGCAACATCTGTAAAGCTCAACATTCAGAAATGCTCAGAGGGTGAAAAACTGGAATTAAGGTCATCTATTATTTCAAGGAAATAATGGATGGTATTTGTGATGTGATGCAATCAGAACGTATTTACAGCCACGACAGGCATATGGAGAGGCTGCTACAGAGGAGAAGGTGATATTGTGTTCACCTGAGCCTTGCCGCGAAGAAACATGTACGTTTTTCAGTTTTAGAATCGGATTGCAGGGAAGTTTCTCCCTATAGTCTATGTTTTATTTGTCAATAAATACAATTCAATTGTTGAAAAGTACTTTAGAGTTATAATGCATGCAGGGATGACATTTGTACAATTTTGTGTTTTACACTACAGTATCTATTCAGGCAGCAGCAGCACATTTGCTGCTGAGAGACAGACCCAACTTGCGTGTTTGTTATTTGTGACAGACTGTAGTAACAATCATTTCTCAATTAAAAAGTATACAACATATATGTTCAATGGTAATGTATCTGAATCAAAAAGAGAGTTATTTTTTTCACAATCATTTTTAAATACTCTCCAGACATCCTGGCCTATTCATCTGAATTAGTTGTCTTACTTTGGCTGCAATAAAATGAGTGCTTAAATGTATTTTATTACTCATAACATCCTGTTGCAAGCGAAAATAATGGCTATTAATAATGAATATTAGTTTGCATGCTCATAAACTAGCTTTCAGTGCTATGATATGGACTTTTTAGCAAAAGATAAGTATAGTTGATATAACTATATTACTGGAATAGGAAGTAAGATGTTATACTGTACATATATTATGGGTTGCACCTATCATTAAACAGTGGCGGGCCGTGCATTTCCCACCTAAGCCTTCAGTGATCTCCGACTTCAATGATTACCTTTCCATCCATCCATCCATTTTATACCGCTTGTCCCTTTCGGGGTCAGTACCATAATTGATGTCACCCCATGATCATTACTGGAGAAATACTATACAGGAACACATTTACACCCTACTGTGCATTGGAACACATCAACAGTGTACAAAACTGGTTATTTTCTGGCGCATTTAAAAATAAATTATAACGCATCAGCAATTAAAACATATACCGTAAATTTCTCTGCTTGGCTTATGCAACTTCAGGTCAATAACATTTGATTCAAGGTACACAATTCTAAAATATATATTAACTGCCCTGACCACATGATAACAATGTTAATTAAATGACAAGCATGACACACTTTAACAACAAGATTTTACAACTTTTAGTTGTAACAGAACAGTTACTGTCAACAACTTGTGATCTGATTGGCTATCACAACTGTCTCTCAACTCTTTGTGTTTTCAGATTCATCCGCTAACGTTCCCGATGACGTATCCAATCACAGGACACGTAAATGTCACGTTCAACGTGAGACCAGCTAGAAGGCCTTACTGACAACAACTCGTGATCTGATTGGCTATCGCAGCTGTCTATCAACTGCATGTGTTCGTTCACTTACAGTGCACGGATGCAAGCATTGTTGATTCTGAAGGCATCTGGCAGATGTCGTACTGCTAGCTGAATTCTGATTGGATACAAACTAAAACTAAAAACAACAGCACTGGAACGAGTATAATATGACATGAAGAGAATTGGAATACTTTTAGATATTTAGAAAAAGTAAATAAAAAAAATACTTTCATCTTTAATTATGATCATGATTTCTGGTTATGTTAGACCAGCAGAGAAGGCCTTGCTGGCCCTGACGGCACACCACTGTCATTATATCATACTCATATATGTTGTATATACTTATCTTATATAATTTGATATATAATTAAAATATATCAAAGTATATCATATATATATTATATCACTAAATTAACAGGGTATAGTAAACACTCAAAGCAGAGACAAAATTGAAAATGTTGGTCTTTTTACCATGAATTGATTCACGTGACCCCGACTTAAACAAGTTCAAAAACGTATGGTTGTTACCATTTAGTGGTCAATTTTACGGAATATGTACTGTACTGTGCAATAATAAAAGTTTCAATCAATCAATCAATTGCAATTGAACTAAAACCGTCTTTATTAATATATGTACATATATATTTCAAAGTTGCCTTCAAGGATAATGAAGCAGTAGCAGCAGACTCAATGTTACAATCCAACACATTCTCAGCTGTATGAACCTTTTGATTTGATGCTTTGGCATTGCTTAATACATTTATCTATCAATGCAACAACAATTAGAAGGCAAAAAAGAGGAAAATCATCATAGGTCGTACAGGCAGTAAGGGGACAGCTTGGGCTTTTTGCTCCTCTCCTAGTGCTCGCGCCTCTCAGGACCCTGACTTGAACCTTGGCAGGCACCAGGCAGATCACAGTGCTATCACATAGTTACATCATTAATTGTACAGTGTGTGTTTAATTTTCTTAAAGGATAATGAAGCAGTAGCAGCAGACTCAATGTTACAATCCAACACATCCTCAGCTTCAACAAATTCTTGTGAATCTATCAAAGCTGCCCCTATTTATCCTGCTGACTGGCCACACCATTTGACTGATACATCAAGAACTGAAATAATTAGCCAAGGACCTTATGAGGTAAACTCAGACATCACATTCCTTAAAAGAGATGACGGAAGAAGTTTCCATCACCACTACTTTTACAGACATTTCGTGAATGGAGAGAAAATTAAGAGGAAGTGGCTGATGTATTCCACCAAATTTCCCCCAAAGCCATTTGTACTACATTTGTTGGTGTTAAATTATTATTTTATTCTCAGGGAAATTATTTAATTGTTTTTTATTTTTTCTTTAGATTAAATTTTTTGTCTTTACTTGTCAAATAAATAATTGCTAACTGTGTATTGCTGCATATAAACTTTTCTCTGGGAATGGGGGGGCGGGGTAATTTTTCTCGGGTTGGGAGGGGGTGGGGGGTGGGGTGTTTCCACTCTCGCCTGGGGTGTCAAATGGTCTAAAGTCGGCTGGAGCGAATGAGTAAAAAAAAAAGACCACTTCCTAAAAGAAGTTTGGTATTTCACCGCGGTTGCTACTTTTATTTGACACAGCACTAGTATGCTTAAAGGCCTACTGAAACCCACTACTACCGACCACGCAGTCTGATAGTTTATATATCAATGATGAAATCTTACCATTGCAACACATGCCAATACGGCCGGGTTGCTTTCTAAAGTGCAATTTTAAATTTTGCGCGAAATATCCTGCTGAAAACGTCTCGGTATGATGACGTCAGCACGTGACGTCACGGATTGTAGAGGACATTTTGGGACAGCATGGTGGTCAGCTATTAAGTCGTCTGTTTTCATCGCAAAATTCCACAGTATTCTGGACAACTTTGTTGGTGAATCTTTAGCAATTTGTTCAATGAACAATGGAGACAGCAAAGAAGAAAGCTGTAGGTGGGAAGCGGTGTATTGCGGCCGGCTGCGGCAACAACACAAACACAGCCGGTGTTTCATTGTTTACATTCCCGGAAAATGACAGTCAAGCTTTACCATTGGCCTGTGGAGAACTGGGACAACAGAGACTCTTACCAGGAGGACTTTGAGTTGGATACGCAGACGTGGCACCGTGAGTACGCTTCCAAACATTTGATTGCTTGCCCGTACATGCGTGCCGCTATGTGCATGTCACGTACGTAACTTTGGGGACTTTGGAGAAATATATGTGCTGTATGAACTTTGGGGAGGTGAACAGTACTTTGGGCTGTGGGATTGAGTGTGTTGTGCAGGTGTTTGAGTTGTATTGGCGGGTTATATGGACGAGAGGGGGGAGGTGTTTGTTATGCAGGATTAATTTGTAGCATATTGATTATGAGCCTGGTTGTGTTGTGGCTAATAGAGTATATATATGTCTTGTTTTTATTTACTGTTTTAGTCATTCCCAGCTGAATGTCAGGGCCCACCCGCCTCTCACAGCATCTTCCCTATCTGAATCGCTCCCACTGCCCTCTAATCTTTCACTCTCACTTTCCTCATCCACAAATCTTTCATCCTCGCTCAAATTAATGGGGAAATTGTCGCTTTCTCGGTCCGAATCGCTCTCGCTGCTGGTGGCCATGATTGTAAACAATGTGCAGATGTGAGGAGCTCCACAACCTGTGACGTCACGCTACTCGTCTGCTACTTCCGGTACAGGCAAGGCTTTTTTATCAGCGACCAAAAGTTGCGAACTTAATCGTCGATGTTCTCTACTAAATCTTTTCAGCAAAATATGGCAATATCGCGAAATGATCAAGTATGACACATAGAATGGACCTGCTATCCCCGTTTAAATAAGAAAATCGCATTTCAGTAGGCCTTTAATCTATAATCACTAAACTTAACAAAAAAGTAAGGCATTTGATTTCCATGTTGGAGCATCCCCCGACGTAGTCACATAATTGGCCAATAAAATCGAATCCGCTCTTGATTGCAGATTATCATGGAAACCGACATAAATGTCAAATAAATGTTGTCATTGTGAGGAGAAGGAACATTTGTTTGGGAAAACAATAGGTCCGGTACGACTCATTCATCCACAATACACTCAACCGCCCCATCCTGAACTAAACAATGTCGATACAGTCACTTGAAACAGTGATTAAACCCATCCATCAATCCATTTTCTACCGTGTGTCCCTTACAGGGTCGCGGGGGGAGCTGGAGCCTATCTCAGCTGCATTCGGGCGGAAGGCGGGGTACACCCTGGACATGTAACCACCACGAAGCTAAAACTAGCAAGAACAATCCATCCACCAACAACACATCTCATCTGCTTGTGTTGTTGTGAACAACATCATCGATGTAAGATCAATGTACAAAAACAGCTGCAGCAGTCACAACTTGAGAGGCACTCTCTTTTTTTTTTAACAGCCTCAAGTCATTTGCATACGTCAAACTGAGAACAACAGCATAGCACACTTCTCCCCTTCACAATAATAGCGCATTGCAACACATCCGGTCTCACTCCGCTAACAATTGTGTTTCATTGTATCCATTATATCATATCCAATTACATTTACAATCCGCAAAGTATGTGCAAATACCGTCTAAACATCACAAAATGCCACAAATTCAGTAGGCCTTTTTGAATATTTCGCTCCGAATATATTTGAGAATTTCCATAGATTTTATGTCAAGATAGGGACGACTTTGCACTCTGACCATATTATCAGATCAGTTTTACTGGAAATACGCTGAATTCAAAAGATATGTGCTGTGTATCATTAACAGCCCTTGTGTAAGACTAGAACACATACATTTGGCTTTTTTTATGCATTCGAAATCGTAAATAAATAGCTAACTGATCGAAGGTCCTGTATTGTGCCCATTATTCCCTTTTTAAAAACATCCAGAATTTGCCAACAATACCCCATTTACATACTGTGACCTAAAGATTAACCAAATATGAGTGATATTGTTATTATAAGCCAGTGCTTCTCAAATATTTTCCATCACACCTCCCCAGGAAGAAGCAAATGTTTTGCACCCCCACTCTCCATTGTGACTATAAATAGCGTAATTTGTCTATAAAATTGTTACAACTCTGCATAACATTGTACGCTTATACATTAAAGGAAACAACACACCGGTCTTTCCTCGTCTCCCTGTCACGGCCCGGGGGCAAGCCAATGCGTACTCATCAAGAGCGCACTTGCAGGAGTGCGCCAGGCAGCTGCAATCAATCACCGGCAATCAGCACACTTGAAGCTGATCATCAGACCCGCCTTCATAAGCCTGCACAACCTGCTATCCCGCGCCAGAACGTAGCTACCTGTCTTGTACAGTAAGCCAAAATTATCCATGCTATATGTAATCCTGCTCTCTCTGTGTTTTCTCCCCTGTTGTATTGATTGTCTCGTGTCCTCCTTGTGGCTTCAACTCCAGACCTCCGTTCCCGTGTGACGAGCAGTGCGTCTCGTCTCGTCTTCCTTTGTTCCCTTTGCTTCCCTGAATGCCTCTTGGATCTTGACCTCCCGCTTGGACACAGACCTTCTACGCTTTGCTATAGCCCCTGTGGCTGCTTCTGCTTCGTCTCAAATTTGCAAGAAAATTATTCTAGGTTATAATTGATGCATCCCTCACCTGGTAGTAGACAAATGTGGCGATGGACCGAGAGGCTAGTCGACTTTCACTTCCCTGCGAGATGGTCAAAAAAGACACTAGTTAACTTTTTTTAACCCTTCGTAAGGATTGTGATTGAATCTTTATCTAAACGGGATTTTGTGAGTATCCCGTCGGTCGGCATTCCCAGCGACAGCGTAAATATTAGAGTAAGTGTTTGTTTTATTATGGTTTATTATGGTTAGTTTTTATATTTAGCACCAAGCAACGCTGTTGATGCTATAGTGTCTCAATAAAGCTGATGCACTCGGCTTCTAAAAATCATTCCTCCTTCCTTCTTTGTTCGGACTCAAAAATATAAGGTCCTGGATCATAATTTTCCCAAAGTAATCGTTGTTGGCTCTCACAAAGTCTGCTTGATTAGCATTGTTGTTGATGGGGAAGCGCTCTGTGGTTTTTACTTCTACGTCACGGATCAGGTGACTGGCTTGCTCAATAAGTGAATTATAGTTATATAGCGCTTTTCTCTAGTGACTCAAAGCCAATATCTAAGTTAAATTTTTAAACCAGTGTGGGTGGCACTGGGAGCAGGTAAGTAAAGTGTCTTGCCCAAGGACACAACGGCAGTGACTAGGATGGCAGAAGCGGGGATCTTACCTGGAACCCTCAAGTTGCCGGCACGGCCACTCTACCAACCGAGCTATACCGCCCCAACTCTCAAAATGGCTCGGGAATCTCCATATTCATACTATTTTGATCACATCTATTTATTCGCAAACTTTGGAAATCTTTTGGTACCATACATCAGATATATTTGATAAAAGCATCAATATAGAGGAAACTTGTTTTTCCACTCAACGAGTACTTTAAAGCACTTATCGAGACATTTTTACAATTATTATGCTTTGACCTAAAATACTGCTAGAAAATGTCCAAAGAGGTATTGCACCAATAAATGTGAGGATATTTGCATTCACTGTAATTACCAAACGTTTTATTAAATGTAATTAACACTAAAATCACACACTCTACGGTAGTAAAATAAGTGTTAAGGGTAAAAAAACAATTTAAATGGAAAAACTATTTTTTTTTTTTATATTGCTATTGTTGTTTTAATGTAATGTAAATACTATTACTATTATTATTATTATTATTATTTAACATGTTGTGTTTTTTTCTTTGCTAATGAATCTGTTTTTTTAAACTTTATTTAAAGTTGAGTTGTGGTGGTACGATAAATATTCATGTTTTCATATTAATAATCGTATTATCAATCGTAAATACAATATCAATTAAAATAATCGTGATTATTATTTTGACATAATTGTCTAGCTCTACTACTAATTCAAAATTAAGGAGTCATTTAACTAATTATTCCTCCACACTTGATATCGAGCAGATAAGAAATGTCTGGCCATATAGAGACATAAAAGGAACAATTTATGGACCTGTTCTATATAAAACTGCATCCTGCAGGGACAGCTGGGTTTAATGAACTCCAACACAACACATAACTACAGTACGTGATTGCTACAATATTAATCTGATCACATTACAAAACATATTAAAAGATTATGATATCACATTCGATCGTAAGTAGTGAAGGAACCATTTCTGGGGCTGTCGAGACAATCTAGCTAGCTTAGAGGTTGTCAGATGGCTAGCTTCTCCAGAAAAGTCCAGTCTGAAAAAAGTATTTTTTGGGAGTAAAAGAAGATTTCTTGACTTTTGACAGTCTTTGTATGACATCAACCAATCAGAGGGCGGAAAAATGCTGACGAAGTGATCATAACGGTTGCACGCTATCAGGCTCTGGGAGGCGAGTGTAAAATTTGGTTGTTGAAACAAACAGCCCTGTTGCCAATGCAGTTTAAGTGACCAGTGATCAGGCCCACACACCTACTGTAATTCTGAAGGCCTGGGCAAATTACATTTATATTGCAACATAAAGGCCTACTGAAATGCGATTTTCTTATTTAAACAGGGATAGCAGGTCCATTCTATGCGTCATACTTGATCATTTCGCGATATTGCCATATTTTTGCTGAAAGGATTTAGTAGAGAACATCGACGATAAAGTTCGCAACTTTTGGTCGCTGATAAAAAAGCCTTGCCTGTACCGGAAGTAGCAGACGATATGCGCGTGACATCACAGGTTGTGGAGCTCCTCACATCCGCACATTGTTTACAATCATGGCCACCAGCAGCGAAGCGATTCGGACCGAGAAAGCGACGATTTCCCCATTAATTTGAGCGAGGATGAAAGATTTGTGGATGAGGAAAGTGAGAGTGAAGGACTAGAGGGCAGTGGGAGCGATTCAGATAGGGAAGACGCCTCAGAGGCCGGTGGGACCTGATATTCAGCTGATAATTGTTACGTGGGGGGGTCGCAGCTCGCTGCGCGGGTGTTCTTCCAATGCAAAGAGACGGCTCCGGAGAACAGCGTGAAGGTAGGCTAGGATTTATTAACATAAATCACGCACTACCGCGAACATAAACAATACAACAACAACAACAACAAAAAAAGAGGCAAGCGTGCCTAAAACGCAAGTGAGGCTAATCTTAAACAGAAGCTATGGCATGGACATGGAAACTTACTTGGACAGAGCAAGACATAAACCGGTGTGACATCAAAACAACGCAGGCAGAACGAGTGATGAACAAAGGTAGGCTTAAATAACAGTGACATGATTGGTGACAGGTGTGTGTGAGTCCGAACGTGAAACAGGTGCGTGACGTGACAGGTGAAAACTAATGGTTGCTATGGTGACAAAACAAAACAAAAGTGCACAAAAAGTCCAAAATTTAAACCGAACATTACTAAAACAAAACATGATCACACAGACATGACAATAATGACTAAAACAGTAAATAAACACAAGACATATATATATATATATATATATATATATATATATATATATATATATATATATATATATATATATATATATATACTCCATTAGCCACAACACAACCAGGCTTATATTTAATATGCCACAAATTAATCCCGCATAACAAACACCTCCCCCCTCCCGTCCATATAACCCGCCAATACAACTCAAACACCTGCACAACACACTCAATCCCACAGCCCAAAGTACCGTTCACCTCACCAAAGTTCATACAGCACATATATTTCCCCAAAGTCCCCAAAGTTACGTACGTGACATGCACAAAGCGGCACGCACGTACGGGCAAGCGATCAAATGTTTGGAAGCCGCAGCTGCATGCGTACTTACGGTACCGTGTCTGCGTATCCAATTTAAAGTCCTCCTGGTAAGAGTCTCTGTTGTCCCAGTTCTCCACAGGCCAATGGTAAAGCTTGACTGTCATCTTTCGGGAATGTAAACAATGAAACACCGGCTGTGTTTGTGTTGCTGCAGCCGCGCGCAATACACCGCTTCCCACCTACAGCTTTCTTCTTAGCTGTCTCCATTGTTCATTGAACAAATTGCAAAAGATTCACCAACACAGATGTCCAGAATACTGTGGAATTTTGCGATGAAAACAGACGACTTAATAGCTGGCCACCATGCTGTCCCAAAATGTCCTCTACAATCCGTGACGTCACGCGCATACGTCATCATACCTTGACGTTTTCAGCAGGATATTTCGCGCAAAATTTAAAATTGCACTTTAGTAAGCTAACCCAGCCGTATTGGCATGTGTTGCAATGTTAAGATTTCATCATTGATATTTAAACTATCAGACTGCGTGGTCTGTAGTAGTGGGTTTCAGTAGGCTTATAAATAAGCTAAAATTGAATTAGACGAAGACAATCGCAAACTGAATGTACATACTGCTAGGAATATATTAAAACATTTTCATGAAACAAACCCTAGAATTTTAATTCTAAATGCAGGTCAGAGTTTCTTCCGATTAGCGTTTAGGCCTGAAGAGAAGGCTTTGGTGGCCCTCACCGCCTTCCATTGTGTAATGTTAGGGAAAACACTGAGTTATATTGTCATTATAGCAGTGCTAAAAACAACAAAACCAACGGTGACCTACACCTTTGAGGGCTGCCTGTGGCTTCACTAAAAGAACGGACATATATTTTGTAAGTAGGACTAGACAGCAATAAACAGAACAGCTTGATGGCTATTCAGTCTTGGCGAGGCTGTGATTCATCTACATCTTGTTTCCTGAGTTCACAGCTTGACTCTCTATTTCAGCCTCATTACACAAGGAACTGAAAATGTGCCTCTGTGTGTGTATGTGTATCACTAAGATGTGGGATTACTGTCTCTAAATCCAATGAGTGATTGTCCTTAACAACTGGAGCAGGCACAAACACGCATGTTTAGATGCATTCTCTATACACCCGGGCGATGAAAGGAGTGCACGCACAGGGACACCTAGTTGCCCACAGAAATAAGCATACCAACGTTACTGAAAATCACAGGGGGTCAAATTTAGTTAAGCGTTTGCATAAATGAAATGGAGATATTGGTTTACATGAATATAGGATGATATAGTAAAATGCAACTTGGAATGCCGAATTGACAAAAGACCAGATAACAAAACCAGAGAGACCTACCAATAGGAAAGGAAAAAGGGGAGGGGGAAGAACAACAACGAGGAGAGGAACGATTTAGATCAATATATTGTATTCCTTTAACCTAATTGAAACAAACTCAAGCTAAAAATGTGAATTTCCCATGTAAAACTACAAATGCAGACCTCGTCTACAAACAGTAAAATAATGTCCTGAATCGAGACGGTGATACGGACAACCCAAAAATACAATCACTTGTTCATTTCTATGGACGTTCTCATTATTCCACCAGGTCATTGTATTCTCAGGGCATTCAATCGATCGCCACTGGACTGTTCAGATTGTCTTTGAAGATGTTTCGCCTCTCACGAGACTAGATCTGTCCGATATCAGTATGAGCATGAATTGACAAAGCCTGCTCAGATGAGAGGCAAAACTTTTTGTGTGAATTCAAGATCACAGATTAAAATAGATAAATCTCAGAAACGCAAATCTTAACATATTACAATACATGCATGGTATTGCAATATAATGAGGAATGTATACGCAGTATTGTCTCAGGCAGTCACTGTCTCTGTTTAACATCATCTTATCCTGGTTTTCATCCGCTTACATTAGTCCTATGAGACACAGTGAGATGCCAAATTGGGACTTTTAGATTTCTTTTAGCTGCAGGGCACTTAATAATGAAGTGAACTTTGGCTCAGTGTCTTCATTTTATTATCAGTTTGAATATGGTGCTCCAAAGTCAAAGTTGATTTCAAAGTCAGTGAGGACCTTCAGTATGACTTACAGTTTTATAAGATTGGTGCCTTTCCAACAAACAGCTGATTAAGTGTAGTTTTCCTTTTCCCCGAGCATGGTCAGAACAACAAGCAAACACAGTTTAAAAATGTGACACAGGAGGACTAAGCAGTTTATAAAATTACGTTTTATAAGCTGCTAAAATTCTGTGTCTCCTTTCTTCGAAACAAAGCGGGGTCTATCAAGCACTGAGCTCCATGCATTTTTCAAGTGATGCGGCATTCAAGCACAGATAAATGTTATAGTTTTATCTGTCATGTAGTCTTTTTATGTATTTATCATTGTTTCCTGCATGTACAACTGTAAGTGTTGTCTAAAAATGTGTTTTGTGATCATTGTTGTGGTTTCATTGTGAAAAAAACAATGTATTCAGAATTCGTACGATTTGGTCTTCGTCTGACCTGTTGGAACGGTTTACAAACAAAAACCCAGATACACTTGACATTGATTGCTTATTAGTTCCTATTTTAGGAGGGGAAAAACGTATAACAATAAAAGTAAAAATTATACATGAGCCACGTGATCCACAAGGAGCAGTTACTTGAAGCATGATAATGAGAGGGTAGTACACAAAGCAAACAGGGTTTAGATGTGTGTTGACACGTAAAGAAGCAATCTGCACAAGAACAACAGTTACGTGTTTGAACTAAACTGATATATATATATAACAAAGTCTGAGTATTATAATCTCACCTTTAATTTAAATGTTCTGAATAAAAAACAGCTTGAATGGCTTATTTGTGGAGATAAATATATATTTTTTATGCATAAACGCAAAAAAAGTTTTGCAAATAAAAAAATGATTGCAAACAAAAAGTTTTTCGGACAAAAATGTTTTATTTTTTAAATAAAAATACAGACTTTTTATTTACAAATAAACAAAAACAAACGTTGGAAGGTATTTTACTCGGCTGCAAATCTATTATGTTGTTACAAATATATATTTTTTTAATTGCAAATAATTTTTTAGGTTGCAAATCTTTTTTGGGAACAAATCTTTGTTTGGTCACAACTCAACTTTTATATTGTGGTTGGAGCCTCCTCTGAACTATATGGTGAAAGTATTTTTATTGGTTAATATTGCCCACTCCTTTTTTGGGGGGTATTTTCCCATCAAATGTGTTGAGGGCAGAAGTAATTAGCAGTCACTCCAAAATGTTCAAACCATCATTCAAGACTCACTAATAATAAGGTTTCTACTGTTCAGGAGGCCACGCCGACAAATATCATAAAACAGGGGATTTGTAACCAAAACTGTTGCCCGGACGTGGAGTACATGTCTGTTAGATCTCGGCCTTTTTTTCTCCCGAGAGAGCTGTCTGTTGTTATCATCACGGCTGTGTATATTCCACCGGACGCCAAAGTAAACACAGCGCTCTCTCTTCTGCTGAACACCGTCAACGAACAGCAGCGGGCCCACCCCGACGGTGTTCATATCATAGCAGGGGATTTTAATAAGGCCAATCTGAAGACTGTACTCCCTAAGTTCTACCAGCACGTGAAGTGTTCTACAAGGGGCAAGAACACCCTGGACCACGTGTATACCAACATAAAGCACGCGTAGAGAGCTACACCCCTCCCCCAGCTTGGACAGTCAGACCATCTTTCCCTCCTGCTCTCTCCTACCTACACCCCCATCAGACGCCAGGCCAAGCCTATCACAAAGACTGTTATGACCTGGCCTGACGATGCACTCCCCAAACTTCAGGACTGCTTCCAACACACAGACTGGGACCTCTTCCAACAACAGGAGCTGGAGACAGCCACAGGAACGGTGCTGGACTACATAAAGTTCTGCATCGGGAATGTGACTGTGGAAAAAACCATCCGGGTTTACCCCAACAAGAAATCCTGGATGACCAGCCAGGTCCGCACACTCCTCAGGGCCCGCGACGCAGCCATCAGGTCAGGGGACAGGGCACTGTACAGTTGCTAGAGCCGACCGGAAGAGAGGGATTAAAAAAGCAAAGGCGGACCACAGGAGGTGCATAGAGTCCCATCTGTCCAGCAAAAACTCACGGGAGGTGTGGCGGGGCATTCATGACATCACGAACTTCAGAGGCTGCAATATGACAACTGCGGATCAGAGTGCGACACTGGCAGAGGAGCTTAACTGTTTCTTTGCCCGTTTCGAAACCCCCCAGCGACACTCATCTGCTCCAGCCCTGCCCCCGCCCCCACCGGGCTCCGGCGCCACTCCACTCACTGTACAGGAGCACAGTGTCAGACGAGTGCTCCTGGCTGTGAACCCCAGGAAGGCTACCGGACCAGACGGAGTACCTGGAAAGGTGCTCAGGACGTGCGCCCACCAGCTCGCTCCCCCCCTCACCAGGATCTTCAACCTCTCCCTGGCTCAAGCAGTCATCCCATCCTGCCTGAAGTCATCTACAATAATCCCGGTGCCGAAGAAGTCTCCCATCACCAGCCTGAATGATTACCAACCAGTGGCCCTCACTCCGGTAATCATGAAGTGCTTCGAGCGACTTGTTCTCCAGCACATCAAGGACCATATCCCTCCAGACTTCGACCCCCACCAGTTCGCATACCGGGCGAACAGGTCCACAGAGGACGCCATCGCTGTTGCTCTCCACTCTGCTCTGAACCACCTGGAGCAGCAGCAGAGCTACGTCCGGATGCTCTCTGTGGACTATAGCTCTGCCTTCAATACAATAATCCCGGACAGACTCTGCAATAAACTGGACACTCTTGGCCTCCCCCCTCTCACAAACGCCTGGATAAGGGACTTCCTAACGGACCGACCCCAGAATGTGAGACTTGGCCCGCACCTCTAATCCTCCCGCACGCTGAGCATCGGCTCCCCACAGGGCTGTGTGCTGAGCCCCCTCCTCTACTGCCTTTACACCCATGACTGCAGTCCGGCCCACAGTGACAACCTTACCGTCAAGTTCGCCGACGATACCACAGTGGTCGGGCTCATCTCCAGGGGTGACGAGGCTGCCTACAGAGAGGAGGTCCTGAAGCTGACGGCCTGGTTTTCGGAGAACAACCTCGCTCTCAACACCAGCAAGACCAGAGAGATCATCGTCGACTTCAGGAGGAGCAGCACCGACCCTGCCCCCCTCTACATCAACGGCGAGCGTGTAGAGAGGGTCCACACCTTCAGGTACCTTGGAGTCCACATCTCTAATGACTTCTCCTGGACAGTCAACACCACATCAATCATCAAGAAGGCTCAGCAGCGGCTACACTTCCTTAGAGTCCTCGGGAAGTACAACCTGAAGCCTGACCTGCTGCTGACCTTCTACCGCTCGTCCATCGAGAGCCTGCTGACCTACTGTATTACGGTATGGTACGGCAGCTGCACTGCAGCAGACAGGGAGAGGCTGCAAAGAGTGGTCAAGACGGCTCAGAAGATCATCGGCCGCCCTCTCCCCTCTCTGACGGACATCTACACCTCCCGCTGCCTCAACAGAGCCAGTGCCATCATCAAGGACAGCACCCACCCTGGCTCTGACCTGTTCCACCTGCTGCCCTCTGGGAAGCGCTACAGGTGCATTAAAACCAAAACAAATAGGCTAAAGAACAGCTTCTTCCCCAGGGCCATAACCATCCTGAACGGACTGCCCCATTGTCCCTCATAACTGCCTTCTCTTCGGTGCAATAACCCATTCCACCAACCACCCTGTTTTTGTTTTGTTTTTTCATGTATATATTCATTTCACACCATATTCATTGCACTTCTACATTTTTTATATTTTTATATATTTGCACATTGTTTTTCTAGCATGCACACATCGCACTGTATGGAATGGCCTCAATCTCGTTACCTTGCGTAATGACAATAAAGCTGATTCTGATTCTGATTCTGAAAAAATTATTTGTAACCCAAATGTTTTTTGCAACCAAAAATGATTTGTGAGAAAAAAAATCTGCAACCAAGACATATTTTTGGTTTGAAAATATAGATTTTTTCTATTTCACATTTAAAAAAATAAAAATTATATATATATATATATAAATACATATATATTAGGTTGCAAATCAATTTTTTGGTTTTGTTCTATAAACATTTCTTGCCATTTCCTTTTCAGATAGGTGAGCAATTGTTTCAAATTAGGGATGGAACAATATTTACATGTCATATCACGGTCATTGTGACCAAAATTATTACATTTATCTTTAAATCTGCGGTAGTGTTGAATGTTTTCAAAAAGTACTTATAGGCCTTGTCCACAAGGCAGGTCAGTTACGATTTTTTTGCCCATATGTGACCTGAATCGAATTTTTTTATGTTAGTGTGAACAGTGTTATTCTGAATGTTTTAAATCCGAATCAGGCCTCTTTCGTATGTAGCTATTAATCAAATATGTATGCGATTCTTCCTTAACGTGAACGCTCCTGTGCTCAGGTCGCATTCCTTCAACCAGAACATCATCAATAAGCAATAAGCTTCATAATTATTCGCCAAAATAGACGGTTACAAAATTAATACTGTAGTTGACAATGAAGCAAAAAACAGGTGAAAATAAAATGTTTTAGGAACTCACGTGAAACTTCCACCACTCTTGTGTCCGATTGCTTGCCCAGAGATATGCTCTTCAAGCTGACATCGAATGAAAATATCATGTAAAATTGCCAGAGCCACAGTACTTGTCCTCTTCCTTCTTAAACTTCTACGACTAATAATTTGGTTCAGACCTTAATTGCACAAAATCCTTGAAATTGCCACTAATGTGCCAGTACTGAGACCGACAAGAGCTGAAGCCGTTTTTGGTCCGTAAACACTGCAGTGCATGCGATGTCATGACATCATGTCCGCATGTGGGTCAGATTGCATTGACATTAGAAATCCCATTTTTTTGTTTGTCACTAGAAGATTGAATTTGACAAAAAAAAATCCAAATTGGACATCCAACCCTGAAGTGTGAATGTGACCATACACACAATGAAATCATTTGATATTTTTTATGTAATTAAAATGAATAGACCCACTGTTGGAAAGCCCACTGTTTTGCATGTTTTGTGTTTCGTAAGTGTCCTGGCTTAGTTGCTTGGACAGCAATGTGTTTATACAATAGAAGATTAGGGTATGTCGTTTCTTAATGGGGAAAGATGTTAATGTCTCTTGTTTTCATGTTAGCATTCAAGCTAGCTAGTGCCTGTCAGTCGCGAGTTCATTAATTAAGTGTGGCTATTAATCAGCTTTTTTCAATCATTTTAATTTAAAACAGTAATACCAACCGCCAGGAGTTTTACCATGATTATCATTGGTACAGTTTTTGTTACATCCCTGCTCAATTAGAAAGAAATTACATTTCAATTAGCTGGCTGTGTTAGTAAATGTCTAACACAAATTGTGTGAGGTCAGGTCATTATCGTATTTTTATTCCTAACTTTTAATAGAATGTGGATCCACACTTTTCTGACCCCAAAAAGCATTTGGCCAAAGGGACGAAGACAAAATATCAGTCATAAGCCCACCACTGAGAGACAAATACTAATTAGAACTGGAAATCAATTGGCAACAACTAGGTTTTCTATGATTCTACTTAAACATGTGTTATATATTTTTTAAACACGGTTTTTCTTAATCTTATCTTGTAAGTCTTTGTGGAATTCTTCCTTCTTCCTCCTGCTTGTATTCTAATGAAAAAGCTCCTTTGGTATGTCCAACCTGCAGCCACAAGGTTATCTGGGTCAGCTGCACACCTCGGGGCAGAGTGCAACTGTTCCTCCTACAAACAACACTGTGTCATTTGTGAATGCTAAAATAACATAAGAGACATGTGGTAGAAACTGGATGGATGAATGGTATTATTATAGCACAAAAGTCTTGTTTGCATTTAGATGGCAGGTGTACTTGTGAGAGTACTAAATCATATTTTTTTCAGGTTTTTTTGTAAAGGTTTTTCTATCTGCTATTAACGATCATTTACATTGTTTGGATTGACTTTTGGGCTTTTCCCGTCTGAGGTTGTCACTTCAATACAATCACATATTTTATATTCTCAGTTTCTTTAATTCAGACACGTTTTAGAAATAATCCATATCATATTTACATTGACAAGTTTTGTCTATCATCTGCAGTCTTTCTCAGATGGATCCATCACATTATTTGTTTTTGCAAAGTTTTTGCACGAGATACCCCTTTTGACACTACCTTCCATTCATTCATTCAACCTTGGGACTAGCAATGGATGTCTCAAATCAAAGCCATTTGCATGTACGGCAGTAATTTGTTATTATTACACCACAAGGGGCCTTTCCACTTTAATATACTCTATGTAGTTTTTACAAACCATACAATTAAGACAACATACATTAAATATGTTTGACACAATGCCAAACTGAATTGATTTAAAATGATTTAATATAATTGATGGATTTGTGTAAACTCCACCATACTAAACTCATTCAATCAACCAATCATCAATCAAACATTATTTATACAGCCTTTAATCACAGGTGCCTCAAAGGGCTGCACAAACCACAATGACATCACTGGTCTAAACCCACATCCTGGGTGGCTACAATGGATGCCATGTGAGTAGTCATTGTAAATGTTTCATTCAGAAAACTGCATCTTTAAGGACTTTGTTTTGTTCACTGGGGCACAGTTGTGCTCTAAAAAAAGCCTTTCCTAAACAGTTCCCACAAAGTTGGAAGCATACAATTGGTGAGTATTGATGAATAATAAATATTTAGAATAATTGTATTTTTATTATGGAAGTGCATACCAGTGCACACACATTAATACATTTACATGCATACATACATACATAAGTGAGATTAATATCAACAACATCAAAACTAAAAATTCAACTGAACATGATTTGTTTATTGAGTTTTTTCTTCCTCTGAGAGGTACTCATTTATGTTCATGTTTCATACCAAACAAAATAGCTTGTTTTGCAAGAACTCTAACAACATGTTGGTATTCACAAATCACTTTTTGTAGTCAAACACCAAAAAATTAACCTGCATCTTGCATTTCATAATGCATTTATTTCTGCATCACTATGGTGCTTTTGAATTAGTAAGAGAGGGTCAGATATACATCAGCTTTGCTTAAAGAAGGGGTTCTGTGTTGGGCACGCATTCACCAATCTGTAGCTTGTACCTTAATTTTGAACGTGGACATGATTCGAAATTGGCAAGGGGTCAATACTAAAACAACCATAAACATCCAATTCACAATGTCATAAAGTACAAAAACACTACAACCATCACACAGCAAAGTTAAAACACAACATAGAAAATGGCACAACAACTATTACTACAGGGAAAAGTAAACAGCAAAGTATAGTAATAGTGTATGAATACAGGGCGATGAGAGCACAGTATGGATTTGATTGGATATACAGGCATAGCTTTTGGGGGAGTGACTGTGGTTAATGTAGTTGTTTTCTGTCATCATGTGCTTTGTGATTGGCTCACAACCAGTCCAGGACGGAGCTAAATGTGTCTGTGACCCTAATGAGGACTAACAGTATATCAAATTAAAACATAGTATGCAGTCGAGACTAGAGATGTTTACCAAGTACCGGTATTTTATGGTTCCTAATTGAGTTGGTCCAAAAGAACCGTTATAATTCTGGACTAATGCTATGGCTATGTGTATTTGTTTAATCGAGCTGACCATTGCATTTATGACAAGGGCGTGCTGTCACATTCATTCAGGTGCCATTGCTAAACATAAAAAAAGACGTGATGAATTTCAGGTCGATCAAAGTGATCAGGTGTGAGTATATACTGTATTAACTCGATCAAACATGGTGGAACATGCAATCAGAGTCGACCTTTCACCACCATACAAGCGGTTGCAAGGTACGCAGAAGTAAAGAGAATCACATATATGATCAGATAGACCAAACTTGGAGCTAAACGGGCAGCAGAGGGCAGCAAAATAAATGTCAGCCATAACTTGGTTATCTAGGGCCCTATGATTTACATGCCATTGGAATCGCAGAAATAATCAAGGTTGGCTAAAACAATCTATATGCGGAAAGTAACGGAAATTTGCGTAATGTGACTGAAATGCTGTTATTGTGAGAAAAAGGGGAAATCATGCAAGGACTGTGTATTTGACAAATACTTACCTCCATGGAGCCTGGCCAACACAATTTTGACTAGGGTTTGGCGCCACTACCCTTCAGAAACTTCAGACCACCAACTTCTGGCCACCCTGAGCACCACTCTGCCCAGCCGATATCCAGATGTTATTGAGACACACTGGGATATGCTGAAGTCTACTATCTTTGACTCCTGTAAAAGCACCCTTGGATGCAAGACTCGAAAACATCAAGACTGTTTTGATGAGAACGAGATCCTTCGGCTCATTGACACCAAGTGGCAAATATTAATTTGCTGGAAAAACGACATCAACTGCAAGACAAGAAGAACAGCCTATGCCAAAGTAAAGGCAGTTGTCCAATCCCGAGTAAGACAGCTACAGAACGAGTGGTGGACAAGAAAGTCCCTGGAAATCCAGCATTTTGCTGACTGTGGCAACACCAGAGGGTTCTTAGATGCTACAAGAGCTGTATATCGCCCCGGCCACCGTTGCATAGCTCCCCCTTTGCTCCAAGGATGGACTGGCGTTGCTAAAGGACACTGAGTCAATAGCATCCAGATGGAAAGAGCATTATGAGGAGCTGTTGAACCGGGACACCACGCCTGAGATGGAGGCACTTGACCAACTGCCCCCACAGCTCATCAAGGAAGACATTGATGCACCACCCAGTCTACAAGAGGTACAGGATGCCATTAAAAGAATTACAGGTCCACAATGGAGTAAAGCAGGGTTGTGTAATTGCTCCCACCCTTTTCTCCATATTCATCACTGCCATCCTACATCTTACTGGAAAACATTTTCCAAAAGTTTTAAGAATCATGTACAGGACTGATGGTCCACTTTTCAACATAAACAGATTCCGGACAAAGGGCACAACCACCACCACATGCATCACTGATCTTCAGTACGGCGATAACAATGCCCTTGTAGCCCATTCGGAAAAGGACCTACAGCTGCTTCTGGATGCCTTTGCCAAAGCATACAAGCAGCTTGGTCTGGCTCTTAACATTAAAAAACTCAGACCCTTCACCAGCTACATTTCATCATACCTACCCCTGCTTTGGCTCCACGTATGTTAGTTGACAATACTAAACCCAAAAATGTGGAGCACTTTACTTACCTTGGGAGCTTGCTGTCATCTAAGGCAAATATTGACAAGGAAGTACACCACTGCTTTAGCTCTACCAGTGGGTGTTTTGGAGGCTTAGAAAAAGGGTCTTTGAAAACCGTGATCTCCAAGCTAGGAAAAATATTCTGTTATACAAAGCCGTAGTGCTTTGTGTACCATTTTGGATCAGAATGCTCAACCACATACAGCAGGCACCGGAAAACGCTAGAGGCATACCACCAGAGATGCCTCAGGAAGATCCTCAAGATCACCTGGGAGTATAAACACACTAACCTTAAAAGGACTGATCATGTGGTCATGTGATTCCCGCCTCACAAAACAAGTACTATACTCCCAGCTCCTGTCAGGAAAACACGCCCCAGGCATCAAAAGAAAAGGTTTAAGGACAATAGTAAAAAAAAAATTCAAAAAGTGCCACATAGATTCTCAGACAAGTTGGCCTGGAGACAGCTTGCCTGAGATGGAGTTGCAGAATATAACCATGATCTCCACAGGACTGCGGAAGACAAACGCAGACGCAGAAAGGAGATTGCTTCCATCAAAAAGGCTCCACCCAAATCCTCATCTCTAATTGCCCACCCGTGCCCACACTGCAACAAAGTATTTAGCTCCATGATTGGCCTTTTCACCCACCTGAAGACCCTCAAGGGCCAGAAAGGAAAGCAGTCATAGTGGTCCCTGAGTGACCGCCGATGATGATGACTCTGACATGTAGAAAATGTCAAATTTTATATTGGTGGCAGTGATAATAGGAAATAAAATAAATAAATCAAAAGCTGTCAAAAGTGAGCTACAATTGAAAAACCCTTTGTATGTGTTTTTACCTGTATGACCTTGTCTTTTTTTCTTCACATGCAATTTGTGGCAACTGCATGCAATGTTTCATACACCTAAACACATTCAATATTGAGCAGGGTCACACGCACACAGGTTGGTTATTTATTTATATCTGTGCATATTGTCCATACGGGACTGTCCCCGGCAACTCAGAACTGGTTAGACACTCTAGATTCATTTAAGATACAACATTTTCACATTTATACGCTGACTGCACATACATTATGGGCATAAACAACATTTGCAGAGACGTTGAAGGAAATATTGCAGCACTTAAGAGTGTGTTATCTAAAACACCCATGCATCACCTTCTGCTTGCGTATGCCACTTTGAGGTGGTTGTTTGAAAACTATTTAGTGTGCATTATAGTAGGCTCTCGACAGCTGAAATGCTAATCCTACAGAGCTATCGAAGAACACAATCATTTTGCGACCAAGAGATTCTGGACACAGACCTTTATTAAAACCGGGATTCCTCTATGAGTTGTGAGCACCCACTAGGGAACTTTTATTTCACAAGTGCACTTTTTTACATTTGTATGCCAATTTATGTGTTGAGGAGAAGTTTCCTGAGAGTCTATTTTTTTGTATCCATTTTTAAAAAAGTGTCAAAATAAAGACCAACATTTTAAAATTCTGCTACTTTCATAATATTTAAGCCTTCACTAGACTTAACACTACAATTGTCTTTTTTTAAATTAACATCATAGTAACTTTACAAAGGATAAAATACACAAAAACAATCCTTAAAATTAATCAAAAAGGCCCAACAATTGGATGTGTTCAAAACGTAAAGAAAAAGAAGCCTTTGGATTACGTTTCTGCAGGTCTTTAGCAAAGATTGGCATTCAGAAACACAAGGTACCTCAGATTTAATTTCCTACTGCTCATTTTCCACTTTTCCACTTAGTATAGTCTCTAGTTAAATAGTAACATTTTCTCACACTCCCTTGCCCCTTGTAAATTGAGTGTAACCACTCCTCCTTATGTTATAGTCTGACCAATCATATAAAAAAGACAGCTTCTGATCAGGAGTTTGAGCGAATAATTCAAAGAGTCCATTCTCAGAGTCGACTCATCCACGAACAGCCCATCACTATTGCTAAGAGTACTATCGTATAACCAAGCAGACATTAGTATCAGCTTGTATGATTTGACAAAAAGATAAAAACAAACAATCTCCAAAATGAAAGTGTTCCAATACAGATGCATGATTAAATTGCAAGCATTCATGCATCCATTATTAATACTTCAAGTGTTTTCACATTAAATATATAATTTGTTTTGGTAGACTGTGTAAAAGTGCTCATTTTCTTTGTATCCAAAATAACTGTAATGAAACACTATGAGATGTTATTTGTTTTAGATAGTTTTCAAATAAAAAAACATGATTTTAATATGTTGGTATATCATTAATATCAGTGCCATTGTTCAATGTTTAGTTTTTCTTTTGAAGAAGTCAGTGTTTTCAGTGCGATTTTGAAACTCAACTGCATTGAATTATTGACGGAAACACATCTGTATTAACCCTAGGTCATTTTATCGGAATTGTAAAATGATCTTTCCAGGGGCATAATTAAGAAGCTCTTACCAATATTGATTGCTGGGCAACAAACCAGTTATTAGTAATTTGTGGTCATCGTTCAGTTGGAAATATTTGCCTTCCTTTTTTGGTCACTATCTGCATAGCGATATTTGCAATTTTTCAGGGCTGCCAAACGATTAAAATATTTATTCGTAAGTAATATCCGTTTGTTCATAGAATACTCTAAATTAATCGCGACAATCGCAGATTGATATCGTTTTTCATCATTAATAAATGTACCCTTGGCAGATAATTTTCAAGTTTTAATAGAATGACTGGACAAAACGTTTGCTTTAATTATTATTATTATTATTATCTTTTTTTTTTTTTTTTTTTTTTTTTTTTACATATTATGCTTTTTTAAACAGCTCAACACAAAACGGACATGGACACGCTTTCAATGACAATAAAAACAACACCTTGCCAGATTTAGTATTTTGTAGAAACACAGATTTTGCATTCCTGCTGTAGGAGCACTTACATTCAGAGGTGGAGCTACACTTCCATGTTTAGATAGCAGTTTCACACATTAACAACACAAAATGTGAATTGTTATGATCATGCTTTGATTGTCAAATATGTTTGGTAATGTATAATGTGATATTTCTACCTGAATAAATGCTTCTGATATTCTATGTTGAAGAGGTTCATTTAGCCTACTAATGTGTATTCATAAATGGTTGATTTATATAAGCTAGTAAGGTAACGTTTTGTACCTGACAAGTTTCGCCATCCCACCACTTCAGGTGGGATGGAACAATCCATATAACACGTCACAGATGACAATACTCTAACATCACGTGACACCTCTGATGAAGGCTGCAGATGCAAGATAGCCGAAACTTGTCAGGTACAAAACTTTGCCTTACTAGCCTATATAAATCAACCATTTATAAATACTTCTTATATTCTGTACTTTACATGTTGTACACGTTAATCATATTTGTTTTGCTGCATGACCATTTGTTAACCTTAATAATATGTAATATTCAGCCTATTAAGCATTCTGAATTGCAGACTAAATATCATAACAGGTCATATAAGAATATATGGTAATATTGTGTAGTGAACTGTAACTTCCCGATGTGGGCTGCAGAGGGCAGTGGCAGGCATGCGTGCAATATTAAACCTAGTCTCAGTGGGAGCGAAAACATAAATAAAAGGCTGATTTGTTCAAAGACAGTCTACCAGATCATGCCAGAAAAAAATATTTAGGTAGCGATATCACAGAATGGGTACATGGGTTTTATTTTCTACCTTCAAGGTATTCAAAGCACTTTGACACTATTTCCACATTCACCCATTCACACACACATTCACACACTGATAACGAGAGCTGCCTTACAAGGCCCTAACCAAGACCCATCACGAGCAAGGTTGAAGTGTCTTGCTCAAGGACACAGCGGACGTGACTAGGATGGCGGAAGCCGGGGATCGAACCAGGAACCCTCAGGTTGTTGGCACGGCCACTCCACCAACTGAACCACACCGAAAAACATTACAAAACATCTTTGACAAAGCACGGACGTTTGTGATTGGTATGAGAAAAGACGACCTATTTTGACGAAAGTCTCCGATTAAAGTGATTTTAGACTTCCTCGCTACTGCTTTTATTCCATCCTGATAAAGCAGTTTGAGTAACAATCTAAATGTCATGTTCGTAATGCACTTAACTGTAATGTAAACACAGACATGAAGCTGTTCCTCTCTACAAGCTGCAAAGCTTGCGAGCAGTGTTCAATCCAATAATGTCGTCTCACGGGGATTAAAGATAAAATTGTCTTGTCCTTAGAACAACTTGTCATGGCTTTGGACCTGAGTTTTCATTAATGTCCCGCTTTCTTTGTACATTTCTGCTCTATATTTTCAACTCTTGTGGCTCCACGGTAACTGGACGCCATTACATTTCGTCAAGCTACAGGAGGTCAAAAAGGAGTCAGGATGTTAATCGCGCGTTAAACAAACTATCAACGTTAAAGGACCTTATAGTTATCGCGTTATTAACGCGTTAACTTTCACTAAACTGTCAATCATGTATGCCGAGTTCGAACACAGAAAACCAACTCAGACACACTCCATTGCTTCCCTCAGCAGCAAGACACTAATGACTGAGCTCCGTCATTTCCTGTGATGTCACACAAGCAGCAAAAATAATGGACCGGAAAAAACGCCTCAAGGCATTGGTATTCACCTATAGTAACCACAGAGACAAGTCGTTTTTGTGTTACTGTATATATTAGTTTTTCTGAAAAATCCCACTTAATATACTTTGGGTAACAACAGTCAATATTTTTATTTTTTATTTTTTTAGGGTGGTAACAGTCAATATTTATTTATTTATTTTATTTTATTTTTTTCTTATAAAATAAAAGTGAGCTTTTGTTAAACCAAATATTGTGTTTTTTGTACAACAACCTATCTAGATACGATAAGAGAATCGATAAGGAATCAGTTCGATAAGAGTATTCAAAAATGGGCTCGAACTTGATAATTTCTTATCAAACATCATCCCTATTTATGTAGTCTGCGTGTGAAAGACAACAGAATTTAACACATTGCTCATTGATAAACAAGTTTAGACGTGTTAACGTTGGAGCTCTCTTTATTATCGTACGGGTATGGCCCAAACTTTATATTTAGGCCTTTTAGTGACTTACTATAATGTATTACAATGTCAAGAAGTCGTTTACAGTGTTAGGAAGTTGTTTGTAGTAAATTAACATCTTTTTGATATGTCCAAGTATAACACTAGTGAAATGTGTTATTAAAAAGACGTGTAATGTGATCTTAGAAAGATGTGGTTACATTAGGATTTTGTGTGTGTAAAATGTTTCGCTTGTAACAGGATTTTCGGAAAAAAAATACCTGCAAATTGATGTTAGCTACACACTGCACGTGTGAGCATAGCTGTTATATATCTGTGTGTGTGTGTATGTATATATGTATACATACCGTACATCACAGACTTTTTTCTATTATGCATTTTTTTTTTAATGTCATTTCTATATTTTTGATGGACAAATAACACTGTTCAATATATATATGCATTACTCATTCATTAACGAGCTCAGAAATAATAAGACACTCACATTGGATCTCCCTTTATTATCTTACAGTTTCTGGCTACACAGCACTCCCTAGGCTGTGTAACCCGTGTTACTGGTCCAGATTCCCCTAGGTCTAACACAAGCAGCCCAGAGACAAAACAATACAGCCAAATCATTAATACACTTGACAGCAGTGATAGCACACAGGCAGAACACACCTCAAGAAAGACATATGTAATTCCATTTACTTTGTTTTATTTTGTATTATTTTTCAATTTAGGTTTTTTTGTGTAAAGCTCATGTGTAGGTCATGCATGCAAAGTTATAAAAAGACTTCAAAGTACACCTGCAATGTTTTGTGACCCAGGCAAATTAAAAAAAGGTTTACTTTTCCACCCCTCATATTATTTTTGTATATAAAGCAGTGGTGCTGTCAGGAATTTTGGGCCCCATGACACCCCCTGCCAGTCAGGGACCATTTCAATTGTCCCAAATTGACCATTAATGTTACAACCCAATATTGTGTATCTCCTCGTCTCACGAGATGAGTGCATCGTCACACTCCAACTGACTATATGAACATTTTTCCTTCTCCTTTCTTCTGTCTTATCCTATTCCAATCTCCTTCTCTTGTAGCCACAGTAAGTATTTGTCAGTACTTCAAAACGTCACGCCTTTTTCTCCTCATCTCTTTCTCATGAGCACTTTTGTTTGGAACGTTACTGTCGGGAAGCTGAATTGTAGAGGTGGAGGAGGTAGACATTGAGGAGCAGTAGGGGGGTGGGTGGGAAGATGGTAGCTCCTATATATAGCGTTGAGCGTGGGTAGCTATCGTATTGACAGGAACGACACATGATTTCTCTCCGAAGTAAGAATAGAAGAAGAGAGACTGGGATAATGAGACATGGGGTGAGGTGGATAAAGAATACTGACAAATATGAGTGTTTGTGCATGAGTGTTTAAGAATGGAAACGTATTATCCTTTTGCTATCTAGCAAATTGATGTTAAAAATCAAAGGTATAAGCTCTAAACATCTTATTCAACCAATGACTAATTAGATAACAAATAGCCACCCTTGACATGGAAAATAGAGGATTGGTGCAAGTAAATCAAGAAAATATTGACAAAGTAATAGGCTAATGTTACAGTTCTGGTCGGACGTTTACATATATCATGTGGATGAATGCCATATCAATTTTGGGCATGTAATAGTTTATCTGAGCCATTCTATTATTTGGGGTGACATAATTACACAACATACTATGTCTATCTGTGTTGGCTCTGCGATGAGGTAGCGACTTGTCCAGGGTGTACCCCGCCTTCCGTCCGAATACAGCTGAGATAGGCTCCAGCATCCCCCGCGACGCAGAAAAGGGACAAGCGGTAGAAATGGATGGATGGATGGACTACAACATCTACTTTTTTTTTTAAGAAATGGATGCACAACTTTAGCTACATGCAGGTAAATATATATATATATATATATATATATATATATATATATATATACACTACATCCACTAATACTTTTAGTCTGGCACTTGCAGTTTGATGTTGATCAAATACTTGAAGCTTCTTACTTGTTACTATTTTGTGACCATTTTTCTTGCCAGAATTGGTAGAGTTAATTTAATTTGGTGGGTTTCTTTTAACGGGTCCTGCTGTTAAGCATACTAAAGTACACACGTGTCCAATAAAGTTGAAAAAAAAAAAAAAACGTTTTTGAAGGTAGACCTCTTTCTTCATAATTGTATTTACTTAGTGCAGCATACCAGCACCACAGTTGGCAAAACAGCTTCACAACACAATGCTCCGCACTTAAAGAACACCTCCAGGCAACTTCAACCCTAAACTAACACCCTCCCTTCCTCATCATACCTCTTCGGATTGTAAATAATCAAATGTAAATAATCAAATGTAGACACTTTTTCTTATACTTTCTGATCTCTCTCTCTGTGTCCACTACTTGCTGTACATATCCTACCAAGTCAGTCCTACACTGTTTCAATGTCCATTTCTCTGATGATGCAATTGTTGATGACTGAAGTGTTGATATCAACCAAACCTAACCCCCCCCCCCCTTCCCCTTCATATCCCACACCCCGGATTGTAAATAATGTCAATAATTCAATGTATATACTCTGATGATTATCTTGTGTGATGACTGTATTATGAAAATAGTATATATCTGTATCATGAATCAATTTAAGTGGACCCGGACTTAAACAAGTTGAAAAACGTATTCGGGTGTTACCAGTTAGTGGTCAATTGTACGGAATATGTACTTCACTGTGCAATCTACTAATAAAAGTTTCAATCAATCAATCAATGCTAGAGTAACGGATGCCAGCTAGTTGTACTTTGCAATAGTATGTCTGAAAACCTCACTCATATTATGATTTATTTCTACTTTTAAAACACTTTTTTGTGGTATAAATAACATGTCATGATGGTTCTTAGGTCAGAATTTTGCATAAATTGTATTATACAGACCATCTTCAATTGGCTTTCTGACCATCTCTTCAGTATGTGCCGTTTTGTAGGCTTCCTCCATTCCTCTTTCCTCTTGTGTCTAGCCCAGGTGTATTCAGTCTAATTAATCCTTGTTGCATTTAGTTCTCTCTTTGCAGTCTCGTTTTTAGCGGACTGTCATATCGCCTCATGGTTTGTTGGATTAAACCATTTCAGCAGCACTCCAGTGTTCCTTCCACTTTGCTTCCCTGCAATTGTGTCCACCTTAACCTGTAACCATAACCACGACTGTGACAAAAAACAACAACTTTTTTTCAAAAGGAGTCCTGACAAAGAAGCAGCAAAGTTTCACAAGACATTACACAACAAACAATGCGGTTACATGAAGAAGCACGTATTAATTAAAATATGTGTACATTATCAAGACATTCACGAATGCTCTCAGTCTGGGTTCAAAAGCTTTGAAGTATAAAAACTCAAAGGCACAGAGAGCAACAGCTGATTGTTTGATCAGATGAAGTTAGAGTCAACAGTTCTGTGTGCAGTAGTGCACGCAGAGACTTTAATTAAAAGTTTACCAATATCTTAGTGGACAAAGATGACCATCCCACTTAAATCTTCATTACCCACTGGTGTTTTCAGATGTACAATGTTTTCTGTGAAATGAATGTCAACAACATACATAACACTTTCTGTGTTTAGTGCCATCAATGGTAGACTCTGTGAGAGTCTTGGAGCGTTATCCTGTAGCACTATTGCTTCACGTTTCAAATAAGAACATAAAGCAGTCACAATGTCTGCTCTCACTGGGATGCCGACTGATAGGAAGTTGAATATTTTAGTATTAGATTTGTGCTCTCCTTAAGCTGCTAAATTCAGAATACAGTAATTCTCACTCCTCACATGAAAAATGCTTCCTAGCGATGTTGTGGTCTTAGGATGCCTTCAATTTGTTGAGAGTCACATACGCTTATGTTGGTAGTGTCTGGATTTGCAAAGTGGACCAACTTCTCGGTTTTGTGCCACAACTAACTACTATGCAAGTGAGATGCATGATTTATAATTGAGCATTATCATTTACTAATTTAAAGGCGGTACAGCAGCAGGGTTGCAACCAACACTATTAGCAACGCAAGCCAACTACTCGCTAGTGGTCAGAGGAGCAATGTGACCAAGGCGATGTGTCACTAAGCCAGAAGAGTAGTTTCTCTGTGTTTGCTCTTACAATAACAATGTCACTCTAGGTGGAGGCCAAAGGCCATAGTTGCCATAGTTACTTTTTGATTAATGTTCAGTTAAATGATTGTAAATTCATTTGCAAAAAAGATTGCTACATTGGGGTATTATTGGTCTGCACATTGTTGGATTAGATGTATTGGCGCAATTGTGTTCAAATCAAAGCTTTGTTTGCAACCTCTACACTATAGCGTGGATAATATGCACGTCACTGCATGTACTGTAAATGTAGTGTTGTTGGCAGTTATAGTGAGGGGGCATTCAGAAATGTGAAGAGGGCATCATGTGTACACGCTGCTCCATCATGCTTCAGCACTTTTTTTCCGTGCTAATACAGTATTAGCATTGCCTACTTCATTGAATTTGGTTGTTATCCAGAGTATGTGTCCAACTCTAACCTGGAGAAGTGGATTGCGCTTTGTCAGGCTTCTACCTTAACACCTGTTCAACTTGAATGTCCCACTCAGACTAAGCTCCTGTTGGTAGCTCTTAAGGTCTCTGAGGTACGCAGCCCCCTGACCACAATAAGGTGGCAATCCCTCAAGAGGGAAATTATAAAAAAAGGTAGAATAAAAGTCAAATTTAGTATCCTTCATCCACATTGTCTCAACCATTACAACATTTATCTTAAAGGGGAACTGCATGTTTTTTTTTTAATTTTGACTATCGTTCACAATCATTATGAAAAACATGACTGATTAATGTTTTTTTAATGCATTCTAACTCGTAAATAAAAGTCAAATTACAGCTGAGCCAATGGGAGGTTCTTTATTCCGCCCATCAAACCCAATAAATAACCATCCAAAAGTGCCAACAATACTCCATTGAATATTAACCAAGTAGAAGTTATATTATTATCAAAAGCGCTAACGCAGAAAAACTATTTATAGTGGTGCCGTGATCACAAGCTTGTGTGCCAATGTTGACATGATCTACTTATCAGCTGCTTCCTTGTTTCCTTGTTCGTCAAACTTTATTCTAGAACATAATTAATGTCTCTCAAGGACGAGGACGTATTCCGGCAAGTTCGTACATTTTGACAGCCAACTTAGACCCGGAGATGACGAGAATGACACGAACATACGCTTTTCTTTGTGAGGAGTATGAGTCTTTCTTCATCTAAATGGGAATATATGAACATCCTAGCAGTCGGCATCCTAATGACCGCAGACCTTATACAGTAAGTGATGTTTTATTATGTTTGTTGGCTCTCATAAAGTCTGCAGTGAGTAGTAATCAGTGATGTTGTTAAAAAAAAGGGAATGGTGTAAATGTTTTTAAATTAATGCGATACATATGCTTAAAATGAACAAAATACATAAATATTAAATCGTATCATAAATGTGCCTGTTCACTGCATTATGTATATATACTTACATCATGTATATCAAACCTTAATGGAGATATTTAGATGTTTTTTTAAGGGCTTCATAGGGAAAATAGGGCGGCTACCATAAGCTGCATTGTAAGCGGACTTTTGATCTAATTTACTTACAATTTAGAATATATAAAAAAATACATCCATCGTCATGTCTTTCACAATGATTGTGAATAGGCATAATTCCAAAAAAGTAGTGCTGTCTGATAATGGCTTTTTGCCGATATCCGATATTCCGATATTGTCCAACTCTTTAATTACCGATACCGATATCAACCAAAGGGACGGCGTGGCGCAGTGGAAGAGTGGCCGTGCGCAACCCGAGGGTCCCTGGTTCAATCCCCACCTAGTACCAACCTCGTCATGTCCGTTGTGTCCTGAGCAAGACACTTCACCCTTGCTCCTGATGGGTGCTGGTTAGCGCCTTGCATGGCAGCTCCCTCCATCAGTGTGTGAATGTGTGTGTGAATGGGTAAATGTGGAAGTAGTGTCAAAGCGCTTTGAGTACCTTGAAGGTAGAAAAGCGCTATACAAGTACAACCCATTTATCATTTATAACCGATACCGATATCAACCGATATATACAGTCGTGGAATTAACACATTATTATGCCTAATTTGTACAACCAGGTATGGTGAAGATAAGGTACTTTAAAATAAAAAATAAAATAAAATAAGATAAATAAATTAAAAACATTTTCTTGAATAAAAAAGAAAGTAAAACAATATAAAAACAGTTACATTGAAACTAGTAATTAATGAAAATTAGTAAAATTAACTGTTAAAAGTTAGTACTATTAATGGAGCAGCAGCACGCACAATCATGTGTGCTTACGGACTGTATCCCTTGCAGACTGTATTGATATATATTGATATATAATGTAGGAACCAGAATATTAATAACAGAAAGAAACAACCCTTTTGTGTGAATGAGTGTAAATGGGGGAGGGAGGTTTTTTGGGTTGGTGCACTAATTGCAAGTGTATCTTGTGTTTTTATGTTGATTTAATAAAAATAAAAAAAACGATACCGATAATAAAAAAAAACGATACCGATAATTTTCAATATTACATTTTAACGCATTTATTGGCCATCTCTACAAAAAAGTGAAGTTCTTTTTTAACTTGATGGCCTAATTCTTAAACTAAATTTATTCTTAAATATGACTTCACACACAATAGACAATATTAACAAAACGGAAAAGTACAGTAGTCTTATGTAAAATAGAAAACATTCTCCTCTAACTACTTTATCATAAGATCAGGTGAATCATGCCTCAAAGTTTCTTTATTCTCCACTTATTTACACATACAAAACTTAACAGCACTGCCTACATTCTAGACATAGTAATCTTTTTTTTCCCAAGTTGTGTTTTACAGTATCGACTAACAGGGAGTAAACAGTTCCGCCTGTTCTTTTAAATTCTATGTATTTAATTGTGTTCTCTGACCAGTAAGCATGTAGACACCTGCAGCGTGAGGAAGTTCACATTGACACACATAATGGTAGCCTACATATTTGTTTTCATCACCTTTTAAACAAGAATAGCAACTGATAAAATTAGCTGTTTCGTCGAAAGTGTTAACAGAACACCTCAGGTAGCAAATACACACAGCTTTAACTTACAGTAGTGTAGATGTGATGACTCGCCTGTTGGTGGCAATATATAGCATACAAAATAAAATCTGTCCTTTTTACTTTCTACCAGGTATTCAAAGTTAAATCATCACCTTTTTTTTTGGCGTCGCTGGTGAGACATTCATATTGAACTTCCTCATCTCAAAAGGAAAAGCCTTTTGATTGGCTCTCCCTCGTAGCTAACCCCCGCCTATCTGGTATGTACGCTATTAAAGAACTGTGATTAGATTTATTATGAACCGAAATTAAATATGATTGGATCTCGTTTTGACAACTTCTGGTTTCGGTTTTAATTCGTCGACACTGGTTTACTGAGGGCTGAGGAATGGGGTGTGTGTGTGTGTGTGTGTGTGCAAACTTGCGTAGCCTGACACAGCCGATGGACAGAGAAGAGGGAAGATGATACTCGTGTTGTAGTGTGTCCCTTTTTCAGCAGATTTCTCCTCTACTGACGATAAATTTGTCAACTTGTAATATGTTGATTTTGTGAGTACATCAAATATACTTTCTCAACTTCAAACATTTTGATTTTGGAGGGCAGCACATTTATTTGTTAGCGGTTTTTGGATATTTTTTTCAGATGTGACTCGTTTAACATAATAAAATAAAATTTAAATGATTATTATGGGGACATTATAAAGGACAAGTGATTTGTAATAAACGATTGTGTGATCACGATAAAGGTCTTTTCAGAACGTTGGCTTCTAAGAGCCATCTAAAAGCCTCTTTGCAGAAAGTAAAGTGAGCAAATATATAAATGTCAGGGTAATAAAAGAGCAAACAACAGCACCGGTTTTATTGGGATTATCTATGTGGATATTTTCCTCTGAAAAAAACACTCGGTTTGTGCCTTGTGGGAAGAGGAAATTTTAAACTGCTTTTAACTTTGCTGACATTAATTGCCTTCAATTTTTTTTTTTGGTTCTCTGCTCTCTGGAACTGAGCAAGAGTAATAAAAAAAAGAAATGCTTATTCGGCCTATGTCATAATATTATTCATTGTCTATAGCCTACCACTTGTCCTCATTATGTTCATGAGCTGAGCTGGGGCCTATAGTTAAAGTTAAAGTTAAAGTACTAATGATTGTCACACATACACTGGGTGTGGTGAAATTATTTTCTGCATTTGACCCATCACCCTTGATCACCCCCTGGGAGGTGAGGGGAGCAGTGAGCAACAGCGGTGGCCGCGCCCAGAAATAATTTTGGTGATTTAACCCCCAATTCCAACCCTTGATGCTGAGTGTCAAGCAGGGAGGTGATGGGTCCCATTTGTATAGTCTTTGGTATGACTCGGCTGATTTTGGGCAAGAGCAGATTATATCCTGATTTTGTTGCCAGTCCATGAACACTCTGGAGAAGGTAGACGTGCCATTACAAGATTCTACAATCAAGAGACATCTTTCAAGAATGTAAACACAGCGGGTTTATAACAAGAACCATGAGCAACAAGGACAAAGTAAGATGAATCTTTGCGAGATCTTATAAAAAAAAAAAAAAAAAACATCCGATGTTATGGAATCATTCTTTGGTCGGATGAAAAATAGGTCAACCTTCATTGGAACAAGATAAGATATGGACAAACACCGACACTACTGTAATATTAAAATCACATGAGCGGTATCTAGGCAACACTAGGAACCACTACACTCCAATATGGAGTCCCTATGGCAAAATTAATTTCAAACTAACACACTTTACTACAATTGCTTTAAACTATTCATGTGGTCACACTGTACCTACTGTGGGCAACACTACCAACTACAATGTAATACAATGTCTGCTTTTAGTAGATTATAGCTCTCTGTAACAATAATCATCAGTTTGGACTTTTTTATTTACCCAAATGAAATCCATAAATTCTAGTTGCATTTCCTTATACCCACTTGCTGTAGGAGATGGAATATGTGGGCAGTTTTTCTTTAAATACATGCACAATCAATATAGTTCCCCCTCGGACACTGTCACGGTTATTACATAATCAATAACACTATTCTCATTTGAGGTCATTTAGAATCAATGCTGCATGCAGGTTGCAGCTCTGCGCTGAACCAATATTCTAATGAACTTCATTTAACAGTGGAGATGGGAATTGTCTTAACGTAGATTTTCCTCAATGAATTACAGGTGTGTTAATAGCTAACTCGCTGTGTGTGTTTTTCTAGTGGGGTAAAATTGGTGACCATTTTGCCATCTAAATCTTTAAAATACAACATGATTATTCTACGCAATAATTGTTTGTAGGACTGACACCTACTGATGTTGTCAACACAAAAAGTAATGATAAAAAAAAGGTTATCTGTTATATTCTCTTTAGGAAGCGGCTGGTAGCCAACACCACTAAAAGGGCAGAGGAAGCATCACGCTGGATTTGGATACAAAGAAAGGTGCGGTGGCAGAGCCGACCTACTGAAGGACTAGGGACATAGGGTTGGGTGGCATTCGGCAGGGGTAGATCCAGGACGCTGGATCTGCCGTCGAGCCCCTCCGAAGCGTCATGGGCTTAATTCGACGAAACGTTGATGACGGGGGGGTGCCCATTTGAGAACCTGCTGATGCCAACCAACTCATGTCCAGTTGAGGTATGCGGTCAAGCTTAGTTTTGGCTCAGGGAGGAGGATGTCCCTGCCATGTAGAGTCCCGCCGGTGCCTTGATGGAAGGAGAGATAAAGAGAGCGAGGCCACAGGCTCACAGATGGTACAGGGGCGAGTACCTGTAAAGGTGAGCCAGTTGCGATACCCTTATCGTATTTTGCATGTTCTTTAGTTGGTTTAGACGCCAGAGAAGGCAGGCAAAGTACAGGAAAACGGTCATTTTATTAAGAACAACCAATGGAGCACCAGTGTGATCGAATTAAAAGAGTGCAGCCAGGAAGTGCACAAAAGCTAGCAGGCAAAATAAGCAAAGAGAAACTATGCAGCACAACAAAGCACAATACTGTCAGTGGCACTGGATGAGACTGGCATAAGAAAATCATCCAGATTGGGAACACTGCAAAAGGATGTCCTGATTACCAATCAGGGATAGGTGAGGAAGCCAGCGCTCTGACTAAAGAAGTAGTGGAAAATGGAGGCAAACAGGAGGTGAAAACAAATCCAAGAGCGCTGGACAGGAAATACAAAATAAAATTAACTAATAACTGTCATGTGAGATCATGTCAGTCTCACCTGAATTTGTCTGAGACTTCAGTTGTTAAAAAAAACCATTTTGTGGCACGTATACTCCAAATGTTTAGTCAAGTCAATGCATAAATGCAGCAAGGAAATAAATAGTAATGTTTTTTTTTTATTTCTTAAGGATAACAATACAGGTTGAACGTGACATGAATGGGTTGGCACCATTGCTATTGGCAATATTGACTGTTTTAATCCCTCTGCTGTGTTGATAAGATATTGGTAATATGCCAAAAAAAATATATATATATATTTTCCAACAACTGTGTGTAAAAGCAATTAAAACATTGGTGCAGTTAATTGGAAGAGTGTATCGTGGATTTGTTTTAATAGTCCATCCAAGTGATCCAAGCTATCGTGGAAAAGCTTCATATGAGAATTGGCACAAGGGATGGCTTCCAAAACTTGGTACCATAATGGAACCAGTACTGGCTATAACAGTAGCAAACAGAACTAGCAATTACTGGTACCTGATTTCGGTATATAATGTAGTGTAATGCAATCCCAACATAGGCACACTAAGTATTATGCTTTTTTTTTAACTTTATTGCCAACCTTTAAACGCCAGCAGCACTGATCAGTTCCAACGCCTTATTCAAACCTGTTTCCCTGTCTATTTTGACACCAGCAACAAAACATTTACTTATTGTCCACCAATCACACTTGCAACAAGGGACACACAGATGACAACACAAGCAAGTTGTTAGACGGATTCATTTTGCTCAATTCATACTCGAGTCTTGCATGTAAGATTAACTGGCAAACACTGTCATACCAATTGTCTAACATTGTTACAATTGAGAATGCGGTATACATTTTTGCTGGAATTGTTCAGAATGCATGCATTTAAACTACTGTAAAAAAAAAAAACATTTACCCACAATTTGTTGTCGATTTTATTTCCTCATAGTCACTATTACTTTCAATTATCTAGAATAAAATACAATGTATTTATAATATTGTGCCATTTAAAATTACTATTCTGTTAAACTTGCATGCCACAAAGTTTTAATGTGTATGTTTTCCATCTTTAGGTACTGGTTCTGCCCACCGTTTGTAATTCAAAATTTGGTACTGATATCGGATATATTGTAAATATACCCAAACCTAGTTGGCACACACTTCATGACTGCCAATTCTAGAGTGGACTGGAGTGGAACAATATCATTATGTGGTGTTCATGTGTTGTTTGGGATTTTTCTGCCTTTGCAGAAGTCTGCACTCCGCACGGAATGCCACTGTTTTGTTGTGCCTGTTAGGAATAGTCACAATGTTTATACATATTTTAAAACAATTTTTTAGCAAACATTTTCTAATCGTACAAGACAAATAGAGAGAAAAAACTGCATCAGTGGGCTGCAGGATGAAAAGCTACTAATGTCAGGCAATGGCAAAACCATGTGCCTTCGAGGCTCAGTTTAGTACCCACCTCCAACAGAAAAGTCCCCAGGCCGTTGCAGTAAAAATCTAATAGCTCCTTGTTAAGACTCTCCTGATAACTGCAGCCGCACAGACAATGTTCTCTCTCAAGAAGAACTGTGGGAAGCAAGGCTACCTGTTCAGAGTTTGGTAGAAGCTCATTAAATGACCCTTAAATCTAAAAGGTGTATTCTTTCTCCAAGTAGCATAAACAAGTCACCATCAACAACAAGTCACCATCACAAATGTTCCATCAATCCATTTTCTACCGCTTGTTCCCTTACTGGGTCGCGGGGGGTGCTGGAGCCTATCCCAGCTGCACACGAGCAGAAGGCGGGGTACACCCTGGACAAGTCGCCACCTCATCGCAGGGAAAACATAGATAGAGAGACAACATTCACACTCACATTCACACACTAGGGTCAATGTAGTGTTGCCAATCAACCTATCCCCAGGTGCATGTCTTTGGAGGTGGGAGGAAGCCGGAGTACCCGGAGGGAACCCACACAGTCACGGGGAGAACATGCAAACTCCACACCGGAAGATCCCGAGCCCAGGATCGAACCAAGGACCTTCGTATTGTGAGTCACACGTACTAACCCCTGTACCACCGTGCTGCCCATCAGAAATGTTACTCATTACAATTCATTACACACATACAAGGAAACCTACAAAGCCATGCACTTTGATGTAGAATGTGTGTATCTGTGGATAATACATGTGTCAGAGACCCCTGTCACCTTTTAAATGTGTGTTGATCGCAGTGAGACACAATTGCATGACGTTGCATCAAAAGCTTGCAGTCGTTGCAAATTACAGGCTGACAGTGTGCTGTTATGGTGATCAATTTTGTTTCAGTGGCATGTTATTAATCGTTGCTGTGTTGCTACTTTGTGTTTCTAATTGCCGTCCCCTCCCTGAGCTGCTATCACAAAGGATGCAATAGGAGATTTTGCTCTTTTTGTTAGTGCTCACATATATTTTTTAACAGTTATTTCACTGCCTCATTCGCACAGTAATGTGAGCCACTAAATAGAATATAATGTTTGGCTATAATAAAGGATATTGTAATAATCAATATACTGCAACATGAATTTTGGGTGGTAATAAAAATGGATGGCTGTATTCTATTCCACCGAAGCAGCATGGCTGCATAGTAGTGTGGTCTGTAAATGAAAACATCTCGTGTACTTTTCAGGAAGTTAACAACCCAAGTCTAATGTGCTGCATTGATTGCATGTTTGGGGACTGTAAGGAACATAGTTGTTTATGCTTTCTCATATACAATAATAACAAATATTCAAAGAAATACTAATGCACATTAGGGTTGGACGGTATACCGGTATTAGTATAGTACCGCGATAATAATGAATGATTTTTGGTACTATATCGCCTCTGAAACATATCGGTCCCACACCCCCACCCGCGCCCGCGTCGTCGTCACGTCATGTCATTGCTGGTTTTACGAGCAGAGGAGCATGCTCGGTAGCACACAATCACGGAGTACTTACAAGCAGACACAGTGTGTAGACAGAAAAGGGAGAACGGACGCATTTTGACTTAAAAACTAACGATAAAGGTAAAGTTAGAACACTAAAACGCATTCAGGAATAGATGCTTTAAGACATGGCTAACTAGCTAGCGGTTAACGTCCATCCGCCGTCTGCAGTGTTTTAGTGACTTCTAAATCCTAATCTTGGCCTCCATGGCGACAAATAAAGTAAGTTTCTTACAAATATCATATCTGCAGGATAAGGAATAGCTAAACATGTTTCTCTACACACCGTAGCTCACCGGCATCAACATGTAAACAAACGCCATTGGTGGATCTACACCTAACATCCACTGTAATGATATCAAGTACAGGCACATATCTAGTAGATACTACTATGATTACGTCGATATTTTTTGGCACCACAACATCTTCTTTCGTTTTTTTTAGATGTATATTATGTTTATAAACTCAGGAAAGATGTCCCTGGAAACATGAGGACTTTGAATATGACCAATGTATGATCCTGTTATTACTTGGTATCGGATTGATACCCAAATTTGTGGTATCATCCAAAACTAATGTAAAGTATCAAACAAGAGAAGAATAAGTGATTATTACATTTTAACAGAAGTGTAGACAGAACATGTTAAAAGATAAAGTAAGCAGATATTAACAGTAAATGAACAAGTAGATTATTAATTAATTTTCTACCATTTGTCTTTAATAACGTTGACAAAATAATAGAATGATAAATGATACAATATGTTACTGCATATGTCAGCAGACTAATTAGGAGCCTTTGTTTGTTTACTTACTACTAAAAGACAAGTTGTCTAGTATGTTCACTATTTTATTTAAGGACGTAACTGCAATAATAAACATATGTTTAATGTACCCTAAGATTGTTTGTTGAAATAAAGCCAATAATGCAATTTTTTTGTGGTCCCCTTTACCGTATTTTCCGCACTATAAGGCGCACCTAAAAACCACAAATTTTCTCAAAAGCTAACAGTGCGCCTTATAACCCGGTGCGCTTTATTACGATTCATTTTCATAAAGTTTCGATCTCGCAACTTCGGTAAACAGCCGCCATCTTTTTTCCCGGTAGAACAGGAAGCGCTTCTTCTTCTACGCAAGCAACCGCCAAGGTAAGCACCCGCCCCCATAGAACAGGAAGCGCTTCTTCTTCTACTGTAAGCTACCGCCCGCCCCCGGAAGAAGAAGAAAAAACGCGCGGATATCACCGTACGTTTCATTTCCTGTTTACATCTGTAAAGACCACAAAATGGCTCCTACTAAGCGAAAAGGATCCGGTTCATAAAAAGACGCAATCTCTCCATCCGCACACGGATTACTACCGTATTTCACAGCAACTGATATTCCTGTGAACCGCACTGTGGAACGGGAGCACGTACGGTGAATATTCGCACCACAGGGAATGAGAAGTCATCCTTCACTGTGGTTCTAGCTTGCCATGCTAACTTCCACCCATGGTGATATTCAAAAGGAAGACCTTGCCAAAAGAGACCTTTCCAGCCGGCGTCATCATAAAAGCTAACTCGAAGGGATGGATGGATGAAGAAAAGATGAGCGAGTGGTTAAGGGAAGTTTACGCGAAGAGGCCGGGTGGCTTTTTTCACACAGCTCCGAAGGCGAACACACCTTCACTAAGACGGGCAGACAGCGCCGGACGACATACGCCAACATTTGCCAGTGGATCGTAAATGCCTGGGCAGATATTTCGGTCACAACTGTGGTCCGAGCTTTCCGGAAGGCAGGATTCACAGAACTACTGGACAACAGCGACACTGACTCCGATGACTTCGACGAGACGGAACCGGCCATTTTGGATCCCACGCTTGCGCAACTTTTCAATTTGGACACCGAAGACGAAGAATTCGAAGGATTTACGAATGAAGAATAACTTCAGAAGGTGAGCGCTATGTTTATTTTGTGTGTTGTGACATTAACGTTCGAGCAACATTATGTTGCTATTGCTCTACACCATTTTGAATTTTACTATGTTTGTGATTGCACATTTGCGTACATTTTGGGACAGAGTTGTTAGAACGCTGGTTTTCAATATATTATTAAAGTTTGACTGAACTATCTGACTGTTTTTTTGACATTCCCTTTAGCGCAGCGTAGGCGCGGCTTATAATCCGGGGCGGCTTATTGGTGGACAAAGTTATGAAATATGTAATTCATTGAAGGTGCGGCTAATAATCCGGTGCGCCTTATAGTGCGGAAAATACGGTAATTAGAAAATTACCAAAAGGTATGGAAATCATTTTAGTACCGGTACCGGTACCACAATATTGGTATTGTTAAAACACTAATGCACATTAAAGGGGACATATAATGATTTTTTTTCCTACTTTTAAAACACTTAATCTTGGTTTACATAATATGTAATGATGGTTCTTTGGTTAAAATGTTGAGACAGCTGGGATAGGCTCCAGCATCCCCCGCGACCCCGAACGGGACAAGCGGTAGAAAATGGATGGATGGATGGATGTACCTACAGTATCTTCAAGACACTTTTTGGCTACCTCCTAAAACAGTTTGTTTTGAGAGGCGGAGTTTTTAGATGCTATTGAACTTGTTCTTACAATGCTCCTTCAAGCTGACTGGATCTTTGCCTTGCACCAGCAGCCTTGTTTTGTAGTTGTTGTGTTTTTTTTTTTTTTGCTTTGCTCGGATCATATGGAATAAGGACGTCGGCGACCGCCACCAGCCATCTGTTTTGAGTGTTTTTTGCCACAACACAACAACCCAGATGATACAGTATA
Source organism: Nerophis lumbriciformis (assembly GCF_033978685.3). NCBI lineage: Eukaryota > Metazoa > Chordata > Actinopteri > Syngnathiformes > Syngnathidae > Nerophis > Nerophis lumbriciformis. The sequence continues at coordinate 25,144,814 of NC_084582.2, forward strand.
GCGAGAGCAGCGGTTCAATGTGATTTGTTGTCAGCTCAAGGGGAAGACGACGCGGAGGAGAGAATGGAAGAAAGCCCCGGCTGCAAATCTCGTACTATACATTGGCTAAGGTTAAAGTCCTACCAAGTCTTCATCTCTCCAATGCTAAGTCCTCGACGCGTACATGTGTACAGTATAATGACAGCTGTATGAGTGTTTAAAAAATAGAATTCACAAGTATTTTTGGCAGCAAAACATGAACATATTACATTCTCAATGTACTTTTCTTCCGACAGTGATGTCACCAACATTGAGGCGTGCATTCCACTGTGGGCGCATCGACCACTCTACCCCTGAGCTAGGATATTTGCTCCAGAGTACAGGGTGAGAGAGAAACAATAGCTGGAATATTCTGTATGTCTTGCATGTATGGAAAAACAAATCACCATAAAGAGTCTTCAAAGGTGCAAATTGGCAACCACGCTTCCGTCGGTCTACCCTAGGGCAGCTGTGGCTACAAATGTAGCTTACCACAATCAAGTTGTGAATGTGGTGAGAATGAATGATGGGTTCTCACTTCTCTGGTGTCTAGAAAAGTGCTGTATAAACTTAATCCATTAGTATTATTATTAGTAGTATATATCCTGCACTCGTATTATTTTCGGGTCTCCCTATGTCTAGCATTAAAAAATTACAGTTGGTACAAAATGCGGCTGCTAGACTTTTGACAAGAACAAGAAAGTTTGATCATATTACGCCTATACTGGCTCACCTGCACTGGCTTCCTGTGCACTTAAGATGCGACTTTAAGGTTTTACTACTTACGTATAAAATACTACACGGTCTAGCTCCAGCCTATCTTACCGATTGTATTGTACCATATGTCCCGGCAAGAAATCTGCGTTCAAAGAACTCCGGCTTATTAGTGATTCCCAGAGCCCAAAAAAAGTCTGCGGGCTGTAGAGCGTTTTCTATTCGGGCTCCAGCACTATGGAATGCCCTCCCGGTAACAATTAGAGATGCTACCTCAGTAGAAACATTTAAGTCCCATCTTAAAACTCATTTGTATACTCTAGCCTTTGAATAGCCCCCCTTTTTTTTTTAGACCAGTTGATCTGCCGTTTCTTTTCTTTTCTCCTCTGCTGCCCCCTATCCCTTGTGGAGGGGAAGACACACAGATCCGGTGGCCATGGATGGGGTGCTGGCTGTCCGGGGTCGGGACCCGGGGTGGACCGCTCGCCATGGATGGGGTGCTGGCTGTCCGGGGTCGGGACCCGGGGTGGACCGCTCGCCTGTATATTGGTTGGGAACATCTCTGCGCTGCTGACCCGTCTCCGCTCGGGATGGTTTCCTGCTGACCCCACTGTGGACTGGACTCTTACTGTTATGCTGGATCCACTATGGACTGGACTCTCACAATATTATGTTAGACCCACTCGACATCCATTGCATTCGGTCTCCCTAGAGGGGGGGGGTTACCCACATATGCGGTCCTCTCCAAGGTTTCTCATAGTCATTCACATCGACGTCCCACTGGGGTGAGTTTTTCCTTGCCCTTATGTGGGCTATACCGAGGATGTCGTTGTGGCTTGTGCAGCCCTTTGAGACACTTGTGATTTAGGGCTATATAAATAAACATTGATTGATTGATTGATTGATATATACAATGCACACTATTTATTTTAGTTAATTGCTTCTGTTTTTATTTATTTATTGATTCATCTTTAATCTCTTCATTTACCCTAAATTTGTCACAGCCGGGGGGTCGCAGCTTGCTGCGGGGTGGTTCTCCCAGGAATGCAGACGGACTACTCCGGACATGGCGTGCAGGTTGGAACATTATTTATTCTACAAAATATCAAAGTAGTACAAAAAACGGAAAACAAATCGCACTCGAAGCTAATGCTACTATTAGCATGGACTATGGACCAGAAATAAACACGTATCTTTGGCATGAAACAAATAACTTACGTAGCAGGGTTGCATGAAGCAAATAAAACTCACGTGGACACAGCATGAAGCGAACAAACTGCATAAACTATGGCATTGCATGAAACAATGACGCCAGGCCGACTGACCGGCAATGGCAGGCTTAAATAATGCCTCTGGTTAGTGCTCGGGTAGCAGGTGAGCGGCCGAACACTAATCAGAGACAGGTGAACGTAATTAGCAACCATGGCAACCAAAACAAACTCAGGGAGGTGCACAAACAGGAACTAAAGGAGTCCAAAACTAACAGATCATAACTAAACAAAACATGATCTAGACCACAGATCATGACAAAGTTATGTATATTCTATGTATTTATGCATTGTACTTATTTTATTTATTCTTTGTTGGCCTTTTTCTCTGTACATGTATTACTTCATAATGAGTGCTACATGGTGAGTCTTGGACATAATGTGCTTAATGAGTCACTACTGAGTTCAAACAGACTGTCTTAAAGATGCAGATCATTTAGCGGGTTGTTCAACATGACAGCTACACAGACCACAGGCAGAGAGATGAAGAGCGTCAAAAGGATAAAAAAGTGAGTACTGAAAAGAAGGAAGCTGTGAGTCAGGAGAGATGAAAAAAATCTTAAGAGAAAGTCTCCAAAGGGTTTTAAGACAAAAACCTGTTAAATATGTTGATTATATGAATAAGCTTGAAAATATATAAAGCTAAATAGCCAAAGAGCAAGAGGTAGGTAATGGAAGGCCGGGGGAAAGCATGAATAAACAAAGCAAGAAAGAGTGGCTACTTTTGTTTTTGAGAATGGAAATGAAATGGGAATTATACAATTATCTAAAAAACAATTAGAGTTGGGACTCTGTGGATCCACACTACATGATTAAAATGAAGGTAGAGACAAGAGCAGAACAATAAACCAATTAAATAAAAACAACAAAATGTGTGGTTCCCATAAAGACTGGGAAAACTCCATCCATCCATCCATTTTCTACCACGTGCCCTTTTCAGGGTCGCGGGGGGTGCTGAAGCCTATCCCAGCTGCATTCGGGCGGTAGGCGGGGTTCACCCTGGACAAGTCGCCACCTCATCGCAGGGCCAACAGAGATAGACAGACAACATTCACACTCACATTCACACACTAGGGCCAATTTAGTGTTGCAAATCAACCTATTCACAGGCGCATGTCTTTGGAGGTGGGAGGTAGCCGCAGTCCCCGTAGGGAACCCACGCAGTCACGGGGAGAACATGCAAACTCCACACAGAGAGACCCCCAGCCCGGGAATCGAATCCAGGACATTCGTATTGTGAGGCACATGTACTAACCCCTTGCTGTCCACTGGGAAAACTGTGCATTGCTAATTAGATGCAAATACAATTTGTCAATGGCTTGATGAGTTTTAATGAACTCAATCAAATAGAAAGACATGATGAACATGTTCACCATACACACACTTATTAATGTATCACAATTTACTATGGAGGCCCAAATATTTACTCAATGCCACCTTATAGGGTTGTCTCGATACCAATATTTTGGTACCGGTACCAAAATACTTTTTAGAGGCGGTATAGTACTGAATATAATTCATTGGTACCGCGGTACTATACTAGTACCGGTACATCGTACGATAGTGTCAAAGCGCTTTTTTTCAAAGGTAGAAAAACTCTATAAAAGTAAAATCTGTTCAAACATTCTATTCATAAAGTTGCTGTTACATTATGAACAAACAGCATCTACCGATCTCTCTAATTGACAGAGTGACTTTATTCCACAAATAGCTAATCCTATCAATGGCCAATCATTGGCTACATACAATATGTGATTTCAACTATATGGGTAGAGCACCATGGTGGATTTCCTTCTGCAAATAGAAGGACTTACCTGCCAACATTTATAGGAATAGGCAGGAAAGCTAATAGTGGATGAACATCTACCTTCACAAATTAGAATCCATGCAAAAGAAAATCATACGGGCCCTGTCATGGTCCAAGTTTAATGCCCCCACTCGACATCTATTCCATAATTATCATCTCTTAAGACTGACAGAGTTCAATATTGATCAAAATGCTTGTTTAACTTATCAAGTCATTTACAGGCTGAATCTTAGGCTCTGTAGCTTGGTTCCTATCTACCATCCCCAGCATGCCCACAACACTCCTAACTTAGATCTGATATCAGGTAAACATCGTTTACTGGCTTGTACCGCTCGAAGTGTTGTATGCAGGGGACCAAAGATTTGGAACCGGCTTAATGAGAGCCTCAAGATGCTGTATCCATTCTCCAACTTCAAAAAGAAACTGAAAACTTACCTATTAACCACCTATCTTTAATGCCTCATGTGGGGTAGACTACTGTTGGGTTTTGCATGGTTGAATGAATGTATGTATGTATGTGTATGCTTGCTTTCGTACTATTATCTTGTGTTAATCATATAGCGTTGTTTTTTTTTGTTTTTGTTTTTTTGTTGTTGTGCTTGCTACCATGTTTCATCATTCCATGTGTATACTATCCTCTGGACCCCCTGTCAAAAGCTTCTTCTAGCTTATTTGGGGGACCCTTTCACGTACCAACATCTTTAAATGATGATATTCACTAGTATTGTAATTGTTATATGGTATTGTGAATAAACTTGAACTTGAACATGCATTTACAGTTTTTGCTAAAAAAAAACATTTGAAAACACTCATTTATGATCCTTAATGGCTGTCTTGGACTTTTGTTAATTGTTTCCTTAGTTTTGATACTATTTTTGATCCAGCACTTTTGTTTGGGATTCCACTTCATGTTTGCCTCCATTGGCCACCACTTATCTGGTCTGAGCTCTGGCTCCCTCACCTGTCCTTGATTGGCAATCAGGAGACACACCTGTCCCTGGTTGCCAAGCCTCTCAAGCCAGCTTCGTCTTTAGGATCACGCTGGATCATTGTTTGTGCTTTTCTATTGCACGTGTTTCATGTGTGCTTTGTTCTGCTATGTGCCAGCTAGCCTTAACTACTTTCTTCCCTTTTTACCTGCTCTTTGCCCATGTGTTTCTGCATTCTGGGGTCACGTCAACAACGCCAAACCAAAAACGTAACACACACTGCAGCTGGTCCAGAATGCTGCTTCTTTTGTACAAACTGTACTAAAAAACAATGCAGGTGTTGTTTTATTTTTTTGCATTTTGGTGTCGATTTGGCATCAACATTTGTTTGGACAGCACCAGTGTATTATTTTATGACTTAAAATTTGACATAATTTTTGTAAGTTGTTTCCATATGCCCGCTCATAAAGTCTGAAAAGTATTTAGTGTGAGTAGCAACTTTCCAAGTTGCTGTGGACAGGTCTGTTTGAATATAACAGTACATAACTTTAAATGAGGGACCTCTTTGCACTCTGCCAGTGTGGTTACTTATAATTTGATGAGTGTGATCTTGTCTGTCTTTGTGGTTTTAAGAGTAGGCAGAATATGTGAACACCTTTGTGGCTGTTCTCCTTGACACCCCAAAACACCTTCAGCGCATTAAGTACAAAGTTGGACGGCTTAATAAATAATTGAATTTGACAGCCTAACCAGTTGCAAACGTTTTAACTTCTAAAGGCAGTTGTGCTTGTGTAAGGGTAGGTACTATGGGCAAGTATGATTGTAATCTTATAAATCATACATGGTGACTCCGTCTTGGATTTTTTTCCTCACTAATGGACCATTTGCCAAACCTCTCCCCTAAAAGAAAAAAATGTTGTATAAATGTTCTTTGTTTAGTGTCCTAAACAACAGATTGTGCACTGCCCAACCAAGACCAAAAAATGTCACACCATAATAATTAATTATACTGCCTTGAGCAGTCATTTAACGTTCACCTACTTTTGATTAGGTATATTTTTAAGGGTACAGGTCATGTTTCTGTTTGGTTTTTCGTTGGCAGCTGAAGAAACCTGAATAAAACATCATCTGTGAGACTCCATGACATAATTCTTTTTGATGGTTCTGACCACAAGTTATGATGTGATTTTCTCCCGATGGGTGCTGTAATTTTACGCAGTGTGTGCTTTTTGTGTGTGTAGTTGTGTACGACTCAGTTAACCCACTTCAATCTCGACACGTCTGCATGCTTGTGGTAAAGTGATCACTGGCGATGGATGGATAACGCCCAACACTTTTAAATTGTAGGTAATTTTATTGTAATGTGTGTTTTGTGAGACCTTCACATACTATATAATAAAACCATCTCTGTGTTGATGTGTGTGCATGCAATGTTCTGCAAGTGCTTAAAAACACATAAGGTCGGTCAGATTCCAATAGTGGATAGACAGATAAGGAGATGAAAGAGCAGACACATGTGGGGAGTTAGGTCCAGAAGAAATTGGACAATGTTTTTAGCATTTTTACATTATATACTACCAATCTACCAGCCACTTACAACGGGCCAGTCCTATCACACTGGCATCAGCTTGCTATACCCTATGACTGCGATGCACTCATCACTTTACATCATGTACTTCATCTTTGTGCAACACTCGTGACTGTGTTGCTTCATTTCTGTAATTCAGTTTGGTGGTTATCTGTTCAATGCCACATCCTGGCCAGGCTCCTTATACATGAACACGCATACCGTGCTCAAGCCCACCTCAGTCAACCTTGCCGTGCGACCAGCAGAGTGGGTGGCACTGACCGATAACAGAAACACTTCAGACTCAAAGGATCCATAGCATCAAGATGACTGAAATTTGACCAAATCTCTTTATGTATTTTTTGCTCCTAAAAAATAATCTGGCAGTTATTTCCCATAATATCAAAAACATTTTGGAGTAATCAGTAGATAACTAATTTTCATTGCCAGACCCAATATGGCGCCCACTATTGGTGTGACGTCATCTACAGAACTGGAGTCCATTTCACCGCATAGACAGTGTGGAAAAAAGGCATGTACAACTATTATTTTGATCACTTAATTGCATGTTTTTGTTACCTAGGTCCATGATTACTTCTCCTCATTAATAGACACCATAGCGTGTGTTTCTTCATCGTTTTTTTAGCATTTTCTCAAGCATCGCTAAGAAATTCAGTAGAAGAGGACTCAAAATAGAATACTAGCATCTTACCTTGTTTTTCTTTAGTTTTTCAACTTTCGATGTGCTCTTCCTTCACCCTTTTTACGCAGGTTCTGACTCTGTCTTTCTCCCCTCGAGGGTGCCCCTTTTTTTTGGGATCTTTTATATTTTTTTACATCCAAACTCAGACCAAAATCCTTCTTCTTCAAAGTCTGAATTATTAGAATAAACGCTGAAAATTTCACTCCTCCCGCTTGGTACGTCCCATTTTTCAATTACAACTGACCTGGAGAGGTCCATATTTTCATCATATTCCCATCATTTGAAAATGTATGCAGACTGACCCCTTCTCTAGTTATATTGCTACAACCTGAGATAATGCATCTGGCAGACATATTTGATAATTCCTTCAAATTATGCGCATGGATATTGTTATTCCGGGTGAAGATGTTACCAAAACACAATATTACATTTTGGAGCTGAAAGTGGCCGTTCTAAAATGTGCTGATACTCATCACAAAACAAGCCTAAAATCACTATTGTGTCTATTTTGTGGATACTTTTACGTGTAGACATCATTTAGTACGTACCAGTAAGTACCAATGTTGTCAGAATTAGACAGCTCCTTTAAAGGTGAACATTATCACAATTTCAGAAGCGTTAAAACCATTAAAAATCAGTTCCCAGTGCCTTATTTTATTTTTCGAAGTTTTTTTCTAAATTTTACCCATCACGCAATATCCCTAAAAAAAGCTTCAAAGTGCCTGATTTTAACCATCGTTATATACACCCGTCCATTTTCCTGTGACGTCACACAGTGATGCCAATACAAACAAACATGGCGGATAGAACAGCAAGATATAGCGACATTAGCTCGGATTCAGACTCGGATTTCAGTGGCTTAAGCGATTCAACAGATTACGCATGTATTGAAACGAATGGTAGCGAAAACGAAATTAAAGAAGAAACTGAAGCTATTGAGCCATATCGGTTTGAACCGTATGCAAGCGAAACCGACGAAAACGACACGACAGCCAGCGACACGGGAGAAAGCGAGGACGAATTTGGCGATCGCCTTCTAACCAACGATCGGTATGTGTTTGTTTGGCATTAAAGGAAACTAACAACTATGAACTAGGTTTACAGCATATGAAATACATTTGGCAACAACATGCACTTTGAGAGTGCAAACAGCCTATTTCAGGCACGCTAAGAACATATATTTTTCCACGATTTCAGCACTCAGGTTAACCATACCTAAATAGACGCAAAATACTGCATTACACAAGACTACCCGAATGTACTCGAATGATTGAAAAAAAAAATGTTTTTAAGATAAATTACTGGTAAACACAGTTTATGTATAATAATTTACGTAAAACCGCGAGTAATGAATAAAGTTTTCATCAATTAATATATTCTGTAGACATACCCTCATCCGCTCTCTTTTCCTGAAAGCTGATCCGTCCAGTTTTGGAGTTGATGTCAGCATCTGCTTTGAGTGTCGCAGGATATCCACACATTCTTGCCATCTCTGTCGTAGCATAGCTTTCGTCGGTAAAGTGTGTGGAACAAACGACTGACCATTTCGTCGGCTTTCCCCACAGCCTCGTATTTTGAACAAATTTCGTCCAATTTCTTGCCACTTTCGCATCTTTGGGCCACTGGTGCAACTTGAATCCGTCCCTGTTCGTGATGTTACACCCTCCGACAACACACCGACGAAAATGAGAAAATGGCGGATTGCTTCCCGATGTGACGTCACGTCATCGCTCTGAGAGCGAATAATAGAAAGACGTTTAATTCGCCAAAATTCACCCATTTAGAGTTCGGAAATCGGTTAAAAAAATATATGGTCTTTTTTCTGCAACATCAAGGTATATATTGACGCTTACATAGGTCTGGTGATAATGTTCCCCTTTAAGGCAACAATAATGCACAAACATCTAGTTCCTTTTGTGTAGCAAAACACACTTTCATGAATGATGCTGAACAACTCTGTACCACTGCAGGTACATCTGCAATAATGACATTCAACTCTTCCTCTCTTCAGAGTGTGACAAATCTTTTGGTAAAGTGGTATTTGTTGTTTTGTTTCACCAACACAGCAGTTTGAGTGACCTTGCTCACCTCCACCCACTGTCAGGCAACACCTTCCTCACCAGACACAGTGTCTCAGAATTGTCCAGAGTGCTAGTAGTGCCATAAAGACGTAGATAAATGTAGACCTGTTTATTCCTGTGTATATGAGTGAGCTTGATGTGGTGGGACTGAGTTTATGGACCTATAAAGTCCTCGGGGATAAAAGTCTTACAACAATGTGTGGTAAAAGGCTGTATTTCAAATTTCCATAAACAGTATTGTACATAAAGCTTTTCGACCATCACAAAGAGCGTAAAATAGCACAAATGTCTGTTATTTGAGCTGAACAGTGGCCGTATGGTTAGCATGTCTGCCTCACAGCGAGATTCAAATCTGTCTCGGAACTCTCCGTGGGAGTCTGCATGTTCTCCTCGTGCTTACGTGGTGTTTCTCTGGGAACTCTGGCTTTCTCCCACACTCCAAAAAGGCTCATGTGAGGTTTCCTACTCGTAGGTGTTGTTGTACCCTGTGATGTCCTGGGGACCAGAACCAGGTGTACCCCTACCCTTAAGCAAAGTCAGCTGGCACAATGAATGAGTGAATGTATTCTATGTAAATATGAAACAGGCATGGTACAGTTCTGTAACATTACTGTTTGGTTATGAAGTAGATACCTGATATTCACTGTGGTTACGTTCCGAGACCACCTGTGAATAGCAAATAAACACAAGTAATTGTGACGCCCACAATAATGTTTATAATTGACAATGAAAAAAGCCGATGGCACCACTGACAATACGCAGGCGCACACCCGCCCCTCCAAAAAGTCTTGCTGGGATGTAACCCTGTTATGTTACTGGCAGAATTGCCATGATTCTACAATACAGTTTGGAATCTTTATTTTCCTGTATATCTTTTCCTGCGAAGCAGTCTTATTTTTCATTCCCTTTCCTGTTTGCCTCTATGCTCAGCCACGCTACCGCTGGCACTGACCCTCACACCTGCCCCATGTTTAATGATTGTAAATGTAGACTGACCTGCCGACATGTCTAATTTAGAGACTTCTTCTAACCGGCGTGGTATGTGGGTCAAGGCTGGTTCATTGGATTTTGCAGGGTGTATGCTTTCTGTTTTGTTGCGTTGCTTGCATGTTTAGTATTTTTATCTGCCTACTTTTGTGTCTAAAATGTGGACAGCTGTCCCCATTCATTGCGATGCTTTCTGCTTTTCCTTGCATCGCTGGCTAATAAAGTGACTATCTCACCTCCACTTCACTTGCCGTCTCTGCATCCTGGGGTCACGCCAACAGTCGCCATGCATTTCCGGAACAATACTTTTTTTGAATGCCAGACTGTGGGCTACAGGAACTGTTGCCGGAGGAACCTGAAGTGTGGCATTTATGGGACGTTTGGGACTTGCATTGTGAAATACATGTAAGCGTTATAGTTTGTTTTAAACCCACATATACAAAATACAACACTGCCAGCTTGACGCTGTCTCGCGATTCCAGATCAACATTCCATCCATCCATCGTTTTTCTACAGCTTGCTGGGGGCTATAACTGTTGTAATTATTAGATTAGATGTAGGTACAGAAACCTTTGTGTCGTCTATAATTCATTTTGTTTACTCACAAGGAAATAAGCAAACAAGCTAAATGCATAGAAACCAGATTTAAGCCATAATTATTTCTCACACATGTATTTAACACATCCATCCATCCATTGTCTACCGGTTGTCCTTCTCGAGGTCACAGGGGGCTATAGCCTATTCCAGCTGCACCAGCTACACCTTGGACAAGTCGCCACAACATTCACACTCACATTCACACACTAGGGCCAATTTGGGATTGCCAATCAATTCATCAACAGGTGCATGTCTTTGGAGGTGGGAGGAAGCCGTAGTACTCGGGGGAACCCACACAGTCATGGGGAGAACATGCCAACTCCACGCAGAAAGACCCCGAGCTGACACGGCCCGGGCGCATGCCAATGCGCACTCATCTGTGCGCTCTGATGATTGCGCCCCCAAAATCGCACCTGCACACGCCACTCCGGCTGCAGCAGGCAGCTGCAATCAATCTGCAACCTGCACACCTGTCGCTGATGAGCTCCCTGGGCTTCTTAAGCCAGTGCAGGCCTGCGTTCTGGGCCAGAACGTAGTCATCTGTTCCTGTACCGTAGGCAATCATTTAGCTCTATGCAATCTTGCTCCCTGTGTATGTTCTCCTCCGTCGTGTTTGATTGGTCTCGTGTCTTCCTTGTCGTCTTTCCTGCGGTCTGCTTTAGTTCCACGTTACGAGCTGTGTCTCGTCTTCCCCGTGTTCCTTCTGCTTCCCTGACTGCCTCTTGGATCTCGACCTCCCGCCTGGACACAGACCTTCTATGCCCCACTATAGCCCATGACGTCCTGCTTGTCTCACAGTTCTATGAGCCTGCCCTGCCCCTTTTGGACTTGCCTCTCGCTCAACATTCTTGATAAAACTCAACAGTTAATTCCAACACAGTCACACACCATACACTTTTGGATTTAATCACACTCCATTTTCTAGTTTATTAAGAATATTGTTTGTTATTATATATATGTAGTAGATATATAATAACACATAGAGCTATACTACTCCCCTGTTGTCGGTGCCGTCTTCTCCTCCTGTACATAACACGAGCCCGGGAATCGAACCGATGACCTTCTTACACCCATTAACCCCTGTTCTACCGTGCTGCCATATTTAACAAATTGTAGATTATAAAATGTTTAAGCACTCATTAGCAATGAATGGTGAGGTAAGATGTATGATAGAACAGATGGAATTGAACTGGGTCTCGCCTGTAGCCTCGTCAACCTAGCACCCTCAAAAAAGCAGCTAGTGGTGGTACGTGGTTTTGATGCTCAGCTGGCCATTGTTTTGTCACGGTTAGCTGTCGGACAAGATGTTTCTCTGTCCACATAAAGCCGATTTAGAACAACGTTGACTGACCTATATTGCACTGACGTCACGTCGTTGCTTCATACATTTCTGACATTTATTTTACTCTCTACACTTGTACATTATAACAGCAATGATTAAACTGAATGATAGAGGTTTTCTGTAGAAAAAAATATGTTTTCACCAAAAATCAGCAAATTGGCGAGATACCAAATGCAAATCGTGAATATGGGGGAATCCACTATAATAAACAGATGTACCATTTTTCTATATTTTTAGGAATAGACTGTATTCTAGATGGGTGTGCAACCAAGGATACGAAACAGTCATATAAGTATCTTTAAAAGTGATTTCCAATACACATATTTAGCTACTATTCGGTTCTGATATAAGGTCAACATGTCTAAAAGTTTTACACTCGGGTAAAAAGTACCCATGCCGACAGTCCGGCCTTCGAATTAAAGTTAAAGTTAAAGTTAAAGTACCAATGGTTGTCACACACACACTAGGTGTGGTGAAATGTGTCCTCTGCATTTGACCCATCCCCTTGATCAACCCCTGGGAGGTGAGGGGAGCAGTGGGCAGCAGCGGTGCCGTGCCCGGGAATCATTTTTGGTGATTTAACACCCAATTCCAACCCTTGATGCTGAGTGCCTAGCAGGGAGGTAATGGGTGCCATTTTTTATAGTCTTTGGTATGACTCGGCCGGGGTTTGAACTCACAACCTACTGATTTCAGGGCGGACACTCTAACCACTAGGCCACTGAGTAGGTAAAACGATTGATACGGAACTGCATTGCAGCTGTTAGCGAGATCCTAAAATGCAGAGACGGCAAGTGATGTGCAGGGGAGCTAGTGATAGATTGTATCCTCACCTACAGTAATTGTGTAATGATACTCTCCGGCATATACTATACCAAATCCTGACCAGTCACATGTCTATCACAGAGTATCAAAAGCAGCGATATAAAGCACTATCTTACCAAAGGCAGTATAACAAATGAGATGGTAATCGGAGAAGATTGAGCTACTTTGTTTCTCTGTTCAAACTTTTTCTTTACTTTTTTTTTAATTATATCGACCATATCAATTCCTAGATATGGTCGAAACTATTTAAAGTGCACTACGTATAATAAACGCAACATTATTAATATTGCTACTACGGATAATTTAAACAAAAACTCGTCAAAACAGCCCAATACTTATAATATGGGCTTTTTAAACATAAGATCATTGTCTCCCAAAACGTTATTAGTTAATGAGGTCATTAGAGACAACAATCTTAACGTCATTGGTCTTAACGAAACCTGGCTCAAACCAGACGATGTTTTTGCGCTAAATGAGGCATCTCCTCCTAACTATACGAATGTGCATATTGCCCGTCCCCTTAAAAGCGGTGGGGGGGTCGCACTAATATACAATGAAAACTTTAACTTACCCCTAACCTAAATAATAAATACAAATCGTTTGAGGTGCTTACTATGAGGTCTGTCGCACCGCTGCCTCTCGATATGGCTGTTATCTACCGCCCCCCAGGACCCTACTCGAACTTTATCAATGAATTCTCAGAGTTCGTTGCTGATCTAGTGACGCACGCAGACAATATAATCATAATGGGGGACTTTAATATCCATATGAATACCCCATCGGACCCTCAGTGCGTGGCGCTCCAGACTATAATTGATAGCTGTGGTCTTACACAAATAATAAATGAACCTACGCATCGCAACGGTAATACGATAGATCTAGTGCTGGTCAGGGGTGTCACCACCTCCAAAGTTATAGTACTCCCGTATACTAAAGTAATGTCCGATCATTACCTTATAAAATTCGAAGTTCTGACTCATTGTCAACAAACTAATAATAATAATAACTGCTATAGCAGCCGCAACATTAATGCTGCCACAACGATGACTCTTGCTGACCTACTGCCTTCGGTAATGGCACCATTCCCAAATTATGTCGGCTCTATTGATAACCTAACTAACAACTTTGACAATGCTCTGCGCAAAACCATTGATAGTATAGCACCGCTAAAACCAAAAAGGGCCCCTAAAAGGCGCACCCCATGGTTTACAGAAGAAACCAGAGCTCATAAATTATCATGTAGAAAGTTGGAACGCAAATGGCGCGCAACCAAGCTTGAAGTTTTCCATCAAGCATGGAGTGATAGTTTAATATCGTATAAACGCATGCTTACCTTAGCTAAAGCTAAATATTACTCAAATCTCATCCGCCTCAACAAAAACGACCCTAAATTTTTGTTTAGTACAGTAGCATCACTAACCCAACAAGGGACTCCTCCCAATAGCTCCACCCACTCGGCAGATGACTTTATGAATATATTTAATAAGAAAATTGAACTCATTAGAAAGGAGATTAAAGACAACGCATCCCAGCTACAACTGGGTTCTATTAACACAGATACAACTGTATCTACGACGGATACTGCAATACAAAATAGTCTCTCTCTTTTTGATGAAATAACATTAGAGGAACTATTACGGCGTGTAAGTGGGATAAAACAAACAACATGTTTACTTGATACACTTCCTGGGAAACTTATCAAGGAGCTTTTTGTATTATTAGGTCCATCAGTGCTAAATATTATAAACGTATCACTTTCCTCTGGCACTGTTCCCCTAGCATTCAAGAAAGCGGTTATTCATCCTCTGCTCAAAAGACCTAACCTTGATCCTGACCTCATGGTAAACTACCGACCGGTGTCCCACCCTCCCTTTATTTCGAAAATCCTCGAAAAAATTGTCGCACAGCAGCTAAATGAACACTTAGTGTCTAACAATCTCTGTGAACCTTTTCAATCCGGTTTCAGGGCAAATCACTCTACGGAGACAGCCCTCGCAAAAATGACTAATGATCTACTGCTAACGATGGATTCTGATGCGTCATCTATGTTGCTGCTTCTTGATCTTAGCGATGCTTTCGATACCGTCGATCATAATATTTTATTAGAGCGTATCAAAACACGTATTGGTATGTCAGACTTAGCTTTGTCGTGGTTTAACTCTTATCTTACTGACAGGATGCAATGCGTCTCCCATAATAATGTGACCTCGGACTATGTTAAGGTAACATGCGGAGTTCCTCAGGGTTCGGTTCTTGGCCCTGCACTCTTTAGTATTTACATGCTGCCGCTAGGCGACATCATACGCAAATACGGTGTTAGCTTTCATTGTTATGCTGATGACACCCAACTCTACATGCCCCTAAAGCTGACCAACACGCCGGATTGTAGTCAGCTGGAGGTCCGGTGGCCATGGATGAAGTGCTGGCTGTCCAGAGTCGGGACCCGGGGTGGACCGCTCGCCTGTGCATCGGCTGGGAACATCTCTGCGCTGCTGACCCGTCTCCGCTCGGGATGGTGTCCTGCTGGCCCCACTATGGACTGGACTCTTACTATTATGTTGGATCCACTATGGACTGGACTCTCACAATATTATGTCAGACCCACTCGACATCCATTGCTTTCGGTCTCCCCTAGAGGGAGGGGGTTACCCACATATGCGGTCCTCTCCAAGGTTTCTCATAGTCATTCACATCGACGTCCCACTGGGGTGAGTTTTTCCTTGCCCTTATGTGGGCTTTGTACCGAGGATGTCGTTGTGGCTTGTGCAGCCCTTTGAGACACTTGTGATTTAGGGCTATATAAATAAACATTGATTGATTGATTGATTGATTTTTTCAAGCAGCTCAAAAACAATGAGGCTCAACATCGACTATGTTTGATGACCAGTCATGTCATATCCTCACACTCCGAAATGAGTATATTTTCATATCTAAGGATCACTGCCATTATCTGTAAGTATTAGTCAGCCTTACCATGCTCTGTTACCAATGATCAAATAACTGCTATTTATAGTTAAGATTTTAAGAAAAGTACATGATGTGTCTTTATGAATATTATTAAGGGCAGTACAGCACAAGCTGACCTGACAGTAATAGTTCATAACAAACTGCAAACTTACAGAAATACAATTCATTAATGTGGAGGTTTTTGATTTGTTTCAAGCTTGTTTTTAGAATAGTAAAATAATAATTTTCCAGACTTTTGTCTTCGATGATTTTTTTAAAGGAACTTTAATTTAATTCCTACAAAGTGTAAGGTCTCCTTGTTTTTCCACATTTCTGAATGAAGAAAATCATTGTTAAAATGCAGCTCAACTGATAATCAACTTATCCTTACTGTATTACCCAAAACTAAATTTAACTTACATTTTTTTCCAGACAAGCCATAGTTTTTCCACCAACAGAGCCAGAAAACAGCCCGGTCAGCATAAAAAGAACACGGCCACAATGATCATTAGTATGCAGGGCTCACAGGTCAAGAGTAAACAAAGGTTGTACCATATGCACGCTCACGCAGAGCAACTCACACTCTCTCTCCTTGAACCTGTATTGTGTTTACATAACAGCAACCTGTCTGCCACTGTCTTATATTCTTGTACAATATGTCTGTGACTCTGATATCCATCTCTGCAAACCAGGATGGATATGCACTACAATGTCAGACGCCTTAACAATAATTGAATGTAATTTATCAGGAAGTTCCACACACACACACACATGGCTGGGTGTTTACAGTACCTGGACTGTTTCCACAGTAAGAATATAAACACAGCGACTTGTTTCAAGCAGGGAGCCATTGTGCAAAAATTCAAATGATCCCGAGAGTTGACAGGTGACCTTTACAGTAGTGCAACTTTCCACTTTCTTTTTTTCTCTCTTAAAGTGCGGTCTTAACTGAAGTGTTTTGTTTCCAACTCCTCGAAAAATAAATAAGGGGCATTTGGTTTGCAGGTCATTTTTTGTGTTGCCTTTTTTAGGTATTGTAGAATGAAATGTATACTATTTGCAAAGGTTAAATGGAGGAACCTAGACTCTTTTTGTTTGTTAAAAACATTTCGCAAACTAGAAGAGACCTAGTGAAGAGTTACATATCGTTTAAAACAGTGCAAGTTCTTAAAAAAGGATGTTAGCAACCTGCTCTAAGTTAACATTCTTAAAACAAAAAAATAACAAGATCGCCACAGGCTCCTGGCAATAATGGTTTAACAGAACATATAAATATTTAAAATGTCCATTTTCTTTTACAATTACTATTTATGTTGAATAAAAATTGCTCATCGGTCCAAGGTTTTAATGTGGCATTTAGGCTTATCACTCACCACTGCCTCGTATACACGTACATTTAGGGAGTGTGTGCACTAAAAACAAAAGCAGTCCAAGAGAAGCAACTAACAATTTTGTCATACAGTTGTTTAATACAGAAAGGGGATTCATATGGCACGGTTTAACTGACACATTAAACGTGACACATTTTGGGGTACACTATCCACTTTAGCTGCCGGATGGCAGTAGAGTGTTGAATATCTTAAAATGTGTTTTGTGGCAATTCCAAATTTGACCACAGTGTTTTTATTGTTATGGAGAGTGGTGCTTTCCATCATTTTCAGCAGACTGCATTACCATATGATTAACCGCCCTAACCCCTTCCTGTCACGCAAGAGCCACCCTGGAATAGGGTGGAATGAATCCCTTCCTTACTGTAGAATATACATTCAATGATAGCTAACGTTAGCTACCCAAATGGCTATCATTAGCAAACAACAGACGAAGCTAACGCTTGCACATGTGTGCATGCTTGCCAACCCTCCCGAATTTTCCGGGACACTCCCGAATTTCAGTGCCTCTCCCGAAAATCTCCTAGGACAACCATTCTCCCGAATTTCTCCCGATTTCCAGCCGGACAACTATTTTGGGGGCGTGCCTTAAAGGCACCGCCTTTAACGTCGTCTCTCACCTGAAAAGGAGACTATTATATATGTCTCTGTTGTCCATAAGTTTATCTATAACCCATAAAGTAGGCAGGCACGGAGCTATTTCTCAGCGTGTGTTTATTCCAGCCGGCACGTTAATACACTGACACACAACATCGGGATTCCCATCATGCATTGCTTCAAAACTACGGCAAGTAGTAATGTCCAAAATTTCCAGCCGAACAAACAATATTGGGGGCGTGCCTTAAAAGCACTGCCTTTAGCAGCCTCTCACCTGAAAAGGAGACTATTATATATGTCTCCGTTATCCATAGGTATATCTATAACCCAAAACACGGTGGCTGAATGGATATAGTCACTCATGAACGGTCAGAGAAGCACAAGACGGCAGCAACGCAGTAATATGGGCCATATTGCAAGCAACATCCCGTTCTCATTTGCGGATGTTTTCAACAAATCCGCGAAGGATATGTTCCCGGATTCAGAGATTGCACGCCAGCAATCAAATGGCAGAACAAAGGCTACTCAAATAGTGAAAAGTAAGTGTTATTTTTTTTTTTAGTAAGCAGCAAGTACAGTACAGTTAGTATAACAACTGTGTTTTCATTACTGTGTACTGTACTATATATATATATATATATATATATATATATATATATATATATATATATATATATATATATATATAAAAGAGATACTTTAATTCCAGTGAATTCTAGCTATAAATATACTCCTCCCCCCTTAACCCCGCCCCCCGACCCCTTCCACCCCAACCCCCCCAATCTCTCGCATTCGGAGGACTCAATGTTGGCAAGTATGCATGTGTGTTAGGTACAGGCATAATTTGCGTCTAAATGTGCTAAAAACCGTAAGTGGGTGTGATATACTGCTTACAACACATTGGAAAGTTACTGCCCCTAGGAATCTAATGATAAAGAATCCTCATCAAACAGACAGATGAACAAACCCGAGCGAATTGAATTGCAAGAGGATTCACTCTGTGCATTGGTCTTTGCACCTGGATTTATTTGTTATATAGCGGAATGAAATAAACAGAGTAAACTCCCTTGTTAGTCATCTACTCTTTGTCTCTGTGGGTAGAGGCGTGTCGGCTAGGATACACACAGAGAAGTTGAGCCTTAAATGTAAGGTAATGTAGTATAAATTAGAAATGTGCCGATCAACATTTTTGGCCTCAGAGCCCGTTTCGTTTTTCTGCCCTCAAATCTGACCAGATTTAGAGTCGATACTTTGACAAAAGATTATGGAAATGAAAACATTTTAAACCGAGTAACTAAAGTAAACACAACAACTCATTTTTATAAAGCGTATCTTATTAATTATTACTAATATTAAGGATTCAGAATTTGCTAGTATTGTTGTATATCAGATGGTGAGTAGTACATCAAAATCACTAAAACAAAGTGGGTAATGCAAAACAACTAAAACAAAACCAACTGCTCTTATTTAATTATACATTCCTGTATCCAGAGACTTAGGGAAAAAACAAAAACAAAAGATTTTGTATTAATGATAAGAAAAAGAAAAATATCAATCTAATCACCTTAGTATCATTTTGATACTAGGTATCGATAGTATTGACATCAACTGTATATCGATCACCCCTATTTTATTTAGCAGTAATCTTCTTGTGTCATCCTGCTTGGCGTGTGTATGTGTAGCATGCTAAGCTATTCATTTTCCTCCAGTGTTAACATTACATGGAAGATAGTTGAATTATGTCCCGTGTAAGGATTAGTATCTTAGAAGCGTTTTGCATTGTGGATAGACGATGCTTGGTTGCAGTTTGGTCTCAAATTCAAGCCAGTGTTTTGGCAAGACACACCTTGGAATTCATGCAACTCCTGCAAGGAATCTGAACATGTAATTGTGTCTCCCTGAGCTGGCATCACTTTTGAGGGAATGTTTCTCATGAGTACAATCTTTAGCATGTAGACTCAGCTGAAGTCAAGATTGACTGTGCTCGTTAGCTGATCAGTCAGAAAAAGGCAAATGTCCACCCAGATCTGATCCCACGATCACGACATCTTGAGCAGACGTTATTCGGATGACCTCCAAAATCTAAACGCTTGTTTTTTGTGCCGTTACTGACATTTTGTGGAAGTTTCTTCAAAATGATGTCGCTCACTGACAAACAAACTGATGCCGGCAATTACATCACGTCAATTAAATTACGTCAACACCAAATTCAGCAATAAGAGATTATCGCAGCAAAACCAGAACCATTAGAGAACCTGAAGAATGCAAAAATAGCTTCTGTTACGTAATGTTGATGTTCAGAATTCTGTTTGTGAACGCAAATCCTTTACGGGGGACGACATGGCGAGGCTGGGAGAGTGGCCGTGCCAGCAACTTGAGGGTTCCTGGTTCTATCCCCAGCTTCTACCAACCTAGTCACATCCGTTGTGTCCTTGAGCAAGACACTTCACCCTTGCTCCTGATGGGTCGTGGTTAGGGCCTTGCATGGCAGCTCCCGCCATCAGTGTGTGAATGTGTGTGTGAATGGGTGAATGTGGAAATAGTGTCAAAGCGCTTTGAGTACCTTAAAGGTAGAAAAGCGCTATACAAGTACAAACCCAGTTTCCATATGAGTTGGGAAATTGTGTTAGATGTAAATATAAACGGAATACAATGATTTGCAAATCATTTTCAACCCATATTCAATTGAATATGCTACAAAGACAACATATTTGATGTTCAAACTGATAAAAAAAATTTTTTTTGCAAATAATCATTAACTTTATAATTTGATGCCAGCAACACGTGACAAAGAAGTTGGGAAAGGTGGTAATAAATACTGATAAAGTTGAGGAATGCTCATCAAACACTTTTTTGGAACATCCCACAGGTGTGCAGGCTAATTGGGAACAGGTGGGTGCCAAGATTGGGTATAAAAACAGCTTCCCAAAAAATGCTCAGTCTTTCACAAGAAAGGATGGGGCGAGGTACACCCCTTTTTCCACAACTGCGTGAGCAAATAGTCAAACAGTTTAAGAACAACGTTTCTCAAAGTGCAATTGCAAGAAATTGAGGGATTTCAACATCTACGCTCCATAATAGCATCAAAAGGTTCAGAGAATCTGGAGAAATCACTCCACGTAAGCGGCATGGCCGGAAACCAACATTGAATGACCGTGACCTTGGATCCCTCAGACGGCACTGTATCAAAAGGATATCACCACATGGGCTCAGGAACACTTCAGAAAACCACTGTTACTAAATACAATTCGTCGCTACATCTGTAAGTGCAAATTAAAGCTCTACTATGCAAAGCGAAAGCCATTTATCAACAACATCCAGAAACGCCGCCGGCTTTTCTGGGCCCGAGATCATCTAAGATGGACTCATGCAAAGTGGAAAAGTGTTCTGTGGTCTGACGAATCCACATTTCAAATTGTTTTTGGAAATATTCGACATCGTGTCATCCGGACCAAAGGGGAAGCGAACCATCCAGACTGTTATCGACGCAAAGTTCAAAAGCCATCATCTGTGATGGTATGGGGGTGCATTAGTGCCCAAGGCATGGGTAACTTACACATCTGTGAAGGCACCATTAATGCTGAAAGGTACATACAGGTTTTGGAACAACATATGCTGCCATCTAAGCGCCGTCTTTTTCATGGACGCCCCTGCTTATTTCAGCAAGACAATGCCAAGCCACATTCAGCACGTGTTACAACAGCGTGGCTTCGTAAAAAAAGAGTGCGGGTACTTTCCTGGTCCGCCTGCAGTCCAGACATGTCTCCCATCGAAAATGTGTGGCGCATTATGAAGCGTAAAATACGACAGCGGCGACCCCGGACTGTTGAACGACTGAAGCTCTACATAAAACAAGAATGGGAAATAATTCCACTTTCAAAGCTTCAACAATTAGTTTCCTCAGTTCCCAATCGTTTATTGAGTGTTGTTAAAAGAAAAGGTGATGTAACACAGTGGTGAACATACCCTTTCCCAACTACTTTGGCACGTGTTGCAGCCATGAAATTCTAAGTTAATTAGTATTTGCAAAAAAAAAAAATAAAGTTTATGAGTTTGAACATCAAATATCTTGTCTTTGCAGTGCATTCAATTGAATATGGGTTGAAAAGGATTTGCAAATCATTGTATTCTGTTTATATTTACATCTAACACAATTCCCCAACTCATATGGAAACCGGGTTTGTATTACCCATTTACCATTTACCATTATTGTGATTGGTATATACTGAGGAAGTGTCGGGTTGCTGTTGTGGCGAATCGTGGGCGGTGTTGGATCTAAATGTTGCTGATGGCATGTTAAGGTCAGCAATAAAGTTTCATAAAAAAACTGCAAAACCTGCTGACAAAAATATTGACCATAAAGATTTACTTCAGATTAAAAATAAATTTTTCACTGAGATAACAATTTAAAAATGACTAATATTTCATAAGTAGTTTATTGTCATTGTACTTCCTTCAGAGGTTTATGATACATCTGTCATCCCCCCAAAAGCCCAGCGACTTGTTTCACTTCCCTCAGGGGAAACAGTAGCTCTTCTATCTCCCTGAAGGTCTACTGTCAAATACCCACTTACCTCTGCACCCTGAGAGTGTGTGGGTGTGTGTGCGAGTGTGTGTGTGTGTGTGTGTGTGTGTGTGTGTGTGTGTGTGTGTGTGTGTGTGTGTGTGTGTGTGTGTGTGCGTGCGTGCGTGCGTGCATGCGTGCGTGCTCTTTACTAGTCTGCCCTCTACAAACCTACATCACTGGGACTTGACAGATTTACTTGACTCTGTCTTTTGAGAAACATATATTGGCGAAGAAGGGAATACAGAAGAGGTGATTGTCTTGGGAAAAGTGTGTTGATGTTTTGAGCACATTGTACTGTAGATGCTCGTACAAGCACAGATAACCCCGGAGAATGCACATCTCAGCAGTTGTTCAGTTACATCTGGGAGTTTGAGGCTACGTCCCTAAATATTTCCTCAAAAGCTCAGAGAACAATGAGATAAAATAGCACATTATCTATAACTTATTTATATTTAACTTCTCGTGAAAATTGCTCAGGATCAGCTGTGAAAACAGTTGCATGAATGCATGAGACTTTACTGAGGTGACTAAGAGACACAAAATAACTGAGTAATAAAAAGGAGTTTTAGTTTTTAAAAACACAACATTTCTGTCTTCACACAGAATTGCAAATATAAAGTGACCTCGTGGTTTCTTGGTGCAAGATACCATAGCTCAAGTTGCTACTGGTGCTGCACCACCAGTAACTCAATGTGAAGACACAGACCTAGAACTTGTGCACCTTTTAAAGGTAGAAAAGTGACAAATAGAATTACTGCATTTGAGTCTTGAGTGGCGCACATACACAACAGCAGAACACTGTTCCAATATTGTTCAATAGAATGTGTGACATACAGTATATCCTTTATTTTTGCAGGCTCGCCTTCTATCAGTGATTAAAACAGGATCAATGACTTCCAGTTTTATGTTTTCAAATATTTGTATTTTTCACCCTTCTATCATAATATTGAGTGGTCAAAAGAAAAATGCCAAAAAACTGTCAGAATTTCTGCAATTACCCCCCTTTCTCCTTCCTGTTTTTGGCTGTGAGCTCATTGAATAGCATCCTTTTAAACGAGTTGGTTTTCTGTGGATCCAACACCAGATCGTTAATGATCTCTGTGATGTAAAACCAATGATAGTTCATGGCTGGTGAGGTACTGACTCAAAAAAACACACAAAATGTTAAATTAAGACTAGACTAGACTTAGACTTCCTTTTTATTGTCATTCAAATTTGAACTTTACAGTACAGATAAGAACAACATTTTGTCACATCAGCTCATGGTAGTGCAGAATAAAAAGCAATAAGGTGCATATATATTATATATATGTGTATATATATATATATATATATATATATATATATATATATATATATATATATATATATATATATATATATATATATATATATATATATATATATATATATATATATACATATATATTAAAGCGCTCTATTAAATTTTAATACTGTTAATACTGTTGTTACTCATTACTCACTTTATGGAAAAATGCTGTTTTCTAATACTCATAAATTATATCTATTAATTTGTTCTAAAACAAAAACCATCTGTTACAATTGTATAACATTTTCAAGAAATTTACAATCTTACATTTATGTTGATACAAATTCCACACACTGAACCTTCTCCAGGAAAAGCTCTGTTATTTTTTTTTTTACTTTCAGCCACTTTTTCCTCTTTGTAGAAAGATGGCAGCGACAAGCACTCACCAGCTCTAATTTGCCCCCTTCATGGTGAGCCATGGAACTGTGCGCCTCACAGTATGATATTCTCCTGCAATGTCCGAGTAGCAAGCATAATGATGTCACACATCCACTAAAGACATTACGTCTGCAATTTTCGAAAATAATTGAAACAGTATTCAATAATAGATTAGAGAAGTTCATAAACAAAAGTGGAACAGTAGCAGAAAAGCAATATGAATTTTGAGCTATCATTACAATATCGATGGCATTTATCAAAATAACAGACAAAATTATTAAAGCTATAGATGGTAAACAGTGTGCAGCGGCAGTATTTATGGCGCTAACTTATGCATTTGACACAATCAATCAAAATATCTAAATTAAAACATTAGAATGGTATGGCATCAGAGGATTGATATTGAGTTGGAGAAGAATCTACTTAACCAAACGGAAGCTATACTTAAAGCGCTGTGAAAATACGTCAGCAGAGCTAAGTATATCTTGCGGCGTACCCCAGGGGTTAACACTGGGACCAAATGTGTTCAATATTTATATGAACGACATTTGTAACAACACAACAGCATTCTGTTTAAGAGAGAACACACAGCTAATACAAATAAAAACAGAAGAAATTTACAAATGTAAAAAAACGGTTTGACAAAAACGGGCTATCTCTGAATCTCATAAAACTGAAATAATGTTTTTTGGTAACAGAAGAAGAGAAAGTCAAATACAAATGCAAATAGACGTGAAAACATTGACAGAGTAACAGACACCACATTTTTAAATAGACAATGAAAACTTTGACAGAGTACCAGAAACCACATTTTTGGGTGCAATATAAAATGATGATAAAATTAATTGTAAATCTCATGTAAAAATATACAACACAAAGTGGAAAACAATATTTCAATACTGAATAAAGAAAAATGCTTCCTGGACCAATCACGTTTAGCATTTCAGTGTGTGGAATTCAATCATGGAATGGACTATGAAAATAAGTCAAACAACGTACTAATTTGACTCAGTTCAAGAGGCTGTTCAAACTGCAAGTTTTACTAAGTACAAAGAAGAAAAAATGTTGATTATTATACCTAATTGAAAATTGTATGTAATTGATCTCATGAGAGTCAGAATTGATTCGAAGACTTCTGTATTCAGAATTCACTACAGAGTGTAAATTGAGTTACAAGATGAGAACAGGAAGTCAAAAATGTGTTAGAAATTGATATGAAGTGGAAAAGGGATAGGCTTATCTCAGCTACAATCGGGCGGAAGGCGGGGTACACCCTGGACAAGTCGCCACCTCATCGCAGGGCCTATTGGGCATGTGCCATCCAAAACAGTTTATAAAACAAACTGCGCAGTCAGAACATTGGCTTGGCTCATGCAGCTTCATCTCAGCTGTAAGTCCTTTATTTGATATGAAAATGGAAAAATGTTACTTAAAATGTTAGACAATTGGAATCACACATACAATATATATACAACACAGTTACATGGAGACATATTAATACTCCTTTCATGTTGTCATTATTCATTATTTTCCCCTGACCACACGTCGCGATGTAACAGCCATTGATCTCAAATCTACTCTTTTTAGATTGCCCCTGTGCTTTTTACAGTTTTTGCACACTATTTCAACATCCTGGCTTCCATCTCAAGCCCGGTCACACTTCACACATCCAAGCCTAGCACTGTTCACAAAGACCATCAATACTGTTGTGTAAATTATTTTTGTCGTAAATACACCCTCAGGTTTTTGCACTCTACCTGTTGTTCATGCCTTCCCACTAGTTTACGACACTAACTTTGATCTGGGTCGGGTGAAGTTCTGAGTAGACATGAAATACGCTTTAAATAGCAAAAGTGGAAAAATATGTTTTTCTAGATAAAAAAAAACAAACATTGACCCTAATTACATGCAGGACCAACTACATTAATCACCTTAATTGCATGACTCCAATTTCAAGATAAATGGTGGGAAAAGTTGTATTGATTTTGGTATTATGCTTTAAATTAGATTACGTATTTACACATACTAAACATTAATCATGTAATGAAAGCCTAGTTGTATACTGTGGCTACAACACATTGTAGGCTTTGCTGCTCCGAGTCAAACAATGTTTGGTTTCTCTCATACTGTATGGTACAGTATGGATGGATTGTTTACACTCCTTTTTGAGAAACAGTGAATATGTTTTATTTATATATTATTTTTTTAGCTGTAGTGAAATTTATAATACAATGGGACCCTCTAAAGTCAATTGTATTTGTCGACCAATTCACGTCAAGATCCACCGTGTCATTGTTATTTCTAAAAAATGCTTTTCTCAAATTGATATCAACACACATGGTCAACCGTTTTTCAACATAAAATCCAAAATCTAATTTCTAAAAAACAGCATTAAAACAAGCACAATGTGACTTCCTGTTTAGTGCAAAGTCAGATTCAAAATACTCTGAAAAAAATATAAACCCAACACTTTTATTTTTGCTCCCATTTTCATTAGTTGAAGTCAAATGTCTAAAACTTTTACTACATACACAAAAGACGTATCCCTATCAAATATTGTTCACACATCTGTCTAAATCTGTGTTAGTGAGCACTTCTTCTTTGCCAAGATAATCTATCCCAACTCACAGGTGTGGCACATCGAGATGTTGATTAAACAGCATGATTATTGCACAGGTGTGCCTTAGGCTGTCCACAATAAAAGGCCACCATGAAATAAGCAGTTTTATCACGCAACACAATGCCACAGATGTCGCAAGTTTAAAGGGAGCGTGCAGTTGGCATGCTGACTGCAGGAAATCCACCACAGTTGTTGCCCGTGAATTGAATATTCATTTATCTACCATAAGCAGTCTCCAAAAGCGTGTCAGAGAATTTAGCAGTACATCCAACCGGCCTCAAAACCGCAAACAACGCGTAACCACAACAGCCAAGGACCTCCACATCCAGCAGGTGCGCCTCCATGATCGTCTGAGACCAGCTGCTGCAACACCTGGTTTGCGTAACCTAATAATTTATGCACAGACTGTGAGAAACCGTCTCTGAGAATCTCATCTGCATACTCGTCGTCCTCATCGGGGTCTCGAGCTGACTGCAGTTTGTCGTCGTAACCGACTTGAGTGGGCAAATGGCGTCCGGCCATCGAATGGAGAGGTGTTCTCTTCACGGTTGGAGAGGTGTTCTCTTCAAGGATGAATCCTGGTTTATACAGATGGAAGACAGCGTTGTGGCATTGTGTGGTAGAGCGGTTTGCTGATGTCAACTATGTAAATCGAGTGGCCCATGGTGGGGTTGGGGTTATGGTATGGGCAGGCTAATGTTATGGACAACAAACACAAGTGCATTTTATTATTGGAATTTTGAATGCACACAAATACCGTGACAAAATCCTGAGGCCCATTGTTGTGCCATTCACCCAAGACGATCACCTCATGTTGCAGCATGAGAATGCACGGCCCCATGTTGCAAGGATCTATGCGCAATTCCTGGAAGCTAAAAACATCCCAGTTCTTTCATGGCCAGCATATTCACCTGACATGTCACCCATTAGCATGTTTGGGATGCTGTAGATCGGCGTATACGACAGTGTGTTCCAGTTCCTGCCAATATCCAGCAACTTTGCAGAGCCATTGAAGAGGAGTGGACTAACATTCCACAGGCCACAATCAACAACCTGATCAACTCTATGCGAAGGAGATGTGTTGCTCTCTGTGAGGAAAATGTTGGTCACACCAAATACTGATTGCTTTCCTGAGCCCGCCCGACCCCAATAAAGCTAAACTGCAGATTTCAGTGTGGCCTTTTATTGTGGGCAGCCTAAGACACACCTGTGCAATAATCATGCTGATTAATCAGCATCTTGATATGCCACACTTGTGAGGTGGGATGGATTATCTTGGCAAAGAAAATATGCTCACTAATACAGATTTAGACAGACGTGTGAACGATATTTGAGAGGAATCGGTATTTTGTGTATATAGTAAATGTTTTAGATATTTGAGTTAAACTCATAAAAAATGGGAGCAAAAAAAAAAGTTGGTTTTATATATTTTTTTCAGTATAAAAGCATGGCAATATTAAGATGGATTCTACTACAGCATTGAATAAAATGCACCCGTTACTCTTTTTTTTTTAGATTGATTTGCACATGTACAAAAGTTGTCTTGTCCTTGTACTCAAGACATCCAACACAAATTACTGTAACAACAGTAAAAAAAACATCACAAATAATTAAAATAAAAAATTTAAATTCTCAAATCAAAGGAAAAAAATATTAACAAAAGTCCAAAGATTAAAAAAAAAACAATCACTCTTGATTTTGTCTCTGACTGAACTTGTAAATAAAACACTAAACAACACATTAAATGGATAAATGAACATTTAACATCACTTTCACCGTTTATTGAAGACTCTTGTTGGCAAAGGCGGCAAGACTTTACCAAAGAGTTGGCAGTGTCACTCGTAGCATCTCCAAAAACACACGGGCAACAACAGTATGCACGCTCACTTTTGTTTACATCAACTAATGCATCCACAAGGATATAAACACGTCACAATGTCATGACTCCACAGTTCCACAGCAACATGCTACAATTAGCAACTGTCTTTTGCTTGATTGTGTTTTTTTTAACAGCCGTAGGGCTACTCAGTTAAAAAAAAAAGCACATTCTGAGAGTCCATTTGTCCAATACTCACAGTTATACAGTGGTGCCTCCAGAAATGTTTCATAGGGGTGGCCAAATGGGGCCACGTCAAATTTTGGGGTGGCACATCAAAACTGTAAGCCGTAAATTAGGAATTTTATTATACTGTTGTAGTATACTGACCTGTAGAAAACTATCAGAAAGACTTAAGGAAATGCCTACTGATATACTTTGGTTTATTGCGGAGTCTTGTATTACTAAAGAATATTTTGACTTATTTAATTACTGGTAGTCACATGGGTGCCTTTTGACCAATCATTGATGAAATCGCTTGAAACTAGGTTGTCCATATTTTCTCTATACATGACTCTGGGGAGAGTGGCGGTCTAGAGCAGCTTTCCTGCCTGGCTGACTGTGCATTTGGGAGGAAATGCATAACTGATGTTATTACAATTCATACGGGACAGTGGGGTGGCCATTGGAGATATGCATTTGTGTATTGATCCTATGCCAGCTGCTCAAAAGCCAGCCATGTGAACCCCTGTCCATTACCCTATCAATGTCTCTTATCGTGGAAATATTCACTATGCAAATGCTAAGAAAAGACACATCTTTTAACAAGGCATTCAACATAATCAAAGTCTATTCCACTATTCCAAAATATCTTAAAATCTCCACATTGAATCCAAAATTCCTCACACCCACCTTGTGAGTGATTCACTCTAAAGCATGGCAAACTAAAAAAAGGCAGGCTGAAAACCAGCCCACCCAGCATGCCACCTGTTTCAGCCATCGCTCACTAAAAATGTGCTAATACACGTTGTTCTTTCAAAAAATGGCACCTCTCGCACAGGCTAGACGGTGGTAATAGTCACACATTAAATGTATTGGAAAAAAATGTGTATTGAAGCAAAGCCATGCATCTATGTGCTATTTTATTCATGTTACGATTGTCAATCAATGTATTTAGCAGCCACCTAAACAAAATCCTACATTTTATATTTGTATGTACTCCTAAGCACTCTGGGCCCCATTCAGCAATAAGTTCCTAACGTTTCCTCTTATCTTTCTTCCTAAGTGATTTCCTAAGAGGAGTCCTATCAAATTCATGACGTGTTCTTAAACGCCCAAATTGTTCCCACCTGATGTTCTTAAGTTGCTGAATGCCAAATGTTTAGTGTGTGCGTGTCTATCATAATTTGCATATAAACACGCCCTTATTTCCCCAATATACATACCGTATTTTTCGGAGTATAATTCGCACCGGAGTATAAGTCGCACCTGCCGAAAATGCATAATAAAGAAGGAAAAAACATATATAAGTCGCACTGGAGCCCGGCCAGACTATGAAAAAAAACTGCGAATTATAGTTCGAAAAATACGGTATGTAAACGCCCTTAATTCCCCAAATAAGGGCACAATTCCGGCGGAAAAGCCGAACATCAAACACATGGAGAAAACACAAACAGATTACAGAAGAGAAATTCCTATTATCTGGCGGGAGAAATACATGATGTCAAAACGCACGATCTGCGGTATCTTGCAGTAGCAGCAAAAGCATTGCTATTGTGTGTGTATGCGTGTGTGCATGTGCGTGTGTGTGCGTACGTGCGTGCATGTGTGTGTGTGTGTGTGTGTGTGTGTGTGCGCACGCACGCGTGCACGGTACACGGTATTTTGAAATGTATATATATTGCTCATTTTGTTATATGTCTGTCTGTCTTAGCTATCTATCTATCTATCTATCTATCTATCTATCTATCTATCTATCTATCTATCTATCTCTCTATACATCTCTATATATATCTATATCTATCTATCTATGATATTAATTTAACATTAGACAATAGAAGTAAGGGAAATTGTCACACTTAAGAACAATTAGGCCACCCTAAGAGTGCTCTGGAGCCCTCATAGATTGTGTTCTTACCTACGAACAAATCCCAGCTAAGAAAACATTGGTGAATACACAAATATCCTTAAAAACGTCGTAAGTGGGTCTAAGAACAAAATGTGTTCTTAAGAACGGTTGCTGAATAGGGCCCTCTGCTTGTAGTACTTTATCCATACACTCAGTCTTGTAAGTTTCAGAGCAGCTAGACACAGCTATCATTGTAACATGCCCTTTAGGGCTGTGATGCTTTTGGAAACTAGGCTGAGAGTCACTCATAATTTAGCCTTTGGAGCATCTCATTATGAAACAAGGTAATACACAGCTAAGACGGAGGTAATACAGACAGAAAAAGTGTCAGGCAGATTCTAAAACTGGCATTGTAGTTAAGAACATTATAAAAAAAATGCTTGGCCAGGGTATCACGGTATTTGGCGCAAAGATGTTTAGAGGAAGAAAAATAAAAGGGCTTACAATGAATCACACATGTGCCTGTGGGCATAACAGTACACCAGGCAAAGATGTGTCTTTGTACCATGCTAGCATTAAGAACGCTGCTTGCCTCTCATACCACACAAACAAAAAAGGTAGCATGCTACATGCTCACCATCAGTCTAGATTGCTTTGCCAGCCATTAGTTCCTCATATCTCAAAACATTGTTCTGCTAAAAATAGGTCAGACGGTAGTTTAAGCACAGCTTCATGGCCTAAGGTTGTTCCGGCCCAACAACAATGTCCGTCTAGTATGGAGGCCCAATTTAAAGACAGGGGGTTTGGTCAAAATGATGAAACAGATGTGTGTGTTGCACATATTAGTACATAACTTTACCATTTGCTGTTCAAGATAATGTATCGTTTACTCATGCTTGCCAACCTTGAGACCTCCGATTTCGGGAGGTGAGGGGGCGTGGTTAAGAGGGGAGGAGTAAATTTACAGCTAGAATTCACCAAGTCAAGTATTTCATATATATATATAAGAAATACTTGACTTTCAGTGAATTCTAGATATATATATATATATATATATATATATATATATATATATATATATATATATATATATATATATATATATATATATATATATGTATGTATATATATATATATATATATATATATATATATACATATATATATATATATATATATATATATATATATATATATATATATATATATGTATATATATATATATATACATACATATATATATATATATATATATATATATATATATATATATATATATATATATATATATATATAAGAGAAATACTTGAATTTCAGTGTTCATTTATTTACACATATACACACACATAACACTCATCTACTCATTGTTGAGTTAAGGGTTGAATCGTCCATCCTTGTTCTATTCTCTGTCACTATTTTTCTAACCATGGTGAACACCCTCTCTGATGATGCATTCTGCTTCGTTTCCTTGTTGTGTGCGCAGTTGTGCACTGCACTCTCAAAGCCGTAGATGTTATTGTCACATATGCATGTACAGTAGATGGCAGTATTGTCCTGTTTAAGAGTGTCACAACATTGCTGTTTACGGCAGACGAACTGCTTTACGGTAGACGAAAACGTGACTGCTGTTGTTGTGTGTTGTTGCCGCGCTGGGAGGACGTTAATGAAACTGCCTAACAATAAACACCCATAAGAAACCAAGAACTCGCCCTCGATCATTCTACAGTTATAACATGATTGGGCAGGCACGCTGTTTATATTGTGGGAAATTCGGACGTGAAAACAGGCTGTCGACACGTAACTCAGGTCCACACGGAGCTGGAGGGGGCGTGGCCTCCAGCTCCGCCTGAATTTTGGGAGATTTTCGGGAGAAAATTTGTCCCGGGAGGTTTTCGGGAGAGGCGCTGAATGTTGGGAGTCTCCCGGAAAATCCGGAAGGGTTGGCAAGTATGCGTTTACTTAACAGAAGCATTCATCGTATTTTAGGAGAAGTATAACCCGAGAGAAAAATGTACTTTAAAACAGTTGTATGCACGTACAACACTTTAGACCTTTAGTATATCAGCATGTGGAATTACATTATCTAATGGAAGGTGAATAAATCAAATGTTGTACTAATATGATCCAATTTAAGAAACTCAAAGTGTTTAGAAAGTACAAAGTAGAAGAACTATTATAAACATTGTGAACTTATAGATAATATTATCTATAAGTTAAATACAACTTACTTCACTAATTATTATTATTATTATTTAAAAATATATATTATTATATATGGAGTATATTGTGACTAAATTGAGAACAGGAAGTGAACAAAAGTGTTAGCTATTGCTATGTAATGGAAAAGGTGTAGGATTAAATGAGATCTGCTTCTTCCTACTCCTTTTCAAACACATACAATGTGATGAATCATGTTGTAATAGTATGCATGTTTAAAATAAACTCAAAACCCCCAAAAAGACCAACCTTGTCTAGAACCATATGCAATATATGTGTGTTGGAAAAAAAAAATCAGAATAATCGCAATTATTATTTGTAACTATTCTTAATTGATTGTATTATTTTTATTTTTTTTTTCAACCTGTCCTCTCCAGCCACTCAGACAAATAATATTGTTGATGTAGATGCCCATATTTGCTATAGAGATTGACTTTAGAAGAGAGAAGTGTTGGGTACTTCTCCTGTTGCCTTATTAGCATTTGACTTTATTAAATGTTTGGGAAGCATTTTTTTTTTTTAAACAAAACCAATTTTCTTTTAAGTAATATCGAAAATGTTCAGAGCTGTTTATCTATTTTATGGAGGAATGTAGTTCATCATAGAACTTGCATCCAATGTTATTCAAAAATATTGATTTTGAATCGAGACTCAATTCTTAATCGAATCGTTACCCTTGGGAATTGAATCGAAAGGTTTGGTGCCCAAAGATTCACAGCCCTAATGTTTAGTCAGCTTTTGTGAAATGGTGTTTGAATTGCTTTCAAAAGATGCTATAGCACCACCTGTTTTAGCATCCTTTTCACAGTCTGCAGATGTGTTTTGCTGTGGTCAAATCCTCAAGGATTGCAGAATGCTATGGCTAAACTATTTTTCACATGCAAACTCAGTAAGTGATCAACTTTGACAGTGGTATTGAACTTTTCTTCATTTGCAGCCAAAATGAATTGTGGATAAAACCCTACCTGGAAGATGTTAAACATCCTACATACAACTTGGTTCGGAAAAAAAAAAACAGCTACTCACCCTGCATACATTAAAAAAAGAAGAGGTAATGTCTACGACATAGTCAATGTATGTGATATTAAATGTAATATAATATAAAACTTTGACCTGCTCAGTGGCCTTGTGGTTAGAGTGTCCGCCCTGAGACTGGAAGGTCGTGAGTTCAAACCCTGGCCGAGTCATACCAAAGACTATAAACATGGGACCCATTACCTCCCTGCTTGGCACTCAGCATCAAGGGTTGCAATTGGGGGTTGAATCACCAAATGATTCCCGAGCGCAGCCACCGCTGCTGCTCACTGCTCCCCTCCCTGAACATGGGAATGGGTCAAATGCAGAGGATAACTTCACCACACCTAGTGTGTGTGTGTGACTATCATTGGGACTTTAACTTAACTTTAAATACAATATAATATAGTGTCTTAAAGCTGCTGTATGTCACTGTTAGGTAAATGCTTAGATGGCGCTCACATTCCATCATTGTGACCCATCCATCAGTTTCTTCTTGTCCCAAAATCCTGTTTAAAATCCAGAGGCGATCGTGCATTTTCTGCTGTGGCTCCAAAACTTTGGAACAATATCCCTATTGTTATTCGGACAGCTCCCTCTGTTATTCGGACAGCTCCCTCTGTCATATTTTTACTCTTTGGCTTTCAAACCAGAATGAGAGTTGTGTGATTTTAGTCTATTTAATTTTCTCTGATGTAATTTACTCTTTTATAGTTGGGTGTTTTGTACTGCTGACAATTCAAGTATGTATGTCTCGACTTCTGTGCAGCACTTTGTAAAATGTCTATTGTTTTTTGAAATGTGCTATATAAATAAAGTGGATTGGAGTTTAAACTTCAGGATATTGACACGCACAAAGAAAATGAGAAAAGCAGAAGGCGGTGTTAAGATTGATTTATTGTGTCACGGCCATTGCATGTTTTTTAATCCTTTCATCCGCAAAGGTCCCTCTGGGCATGCATGTCCATACGGACATAAAAAATGAAAGCCAATCAATTTTATTTGGTGCATTACAACGTTTAACTTCTATCTGTGACAAATATAAACATGTGTTTATGAAATATGTTCTCTTAAATCATTAATGATAACATACAATAGCTGGGGGTATTCTTTTGTATATTTTTGTTCGGAAAATGTAACCTTTAGCACAGTGGTTCTTAACCTTGTTGGAGGTACTGAACCCCACCAGTTTCATATGCGCATTCACCGAACCCTTCTTTAGTGAAAAATAAAATGTTTTTTTTCTTAATTTAATTTTAATTTTTAAATATTAATCATGAAATGGTGTTATTATATTAAAGTAATACTAATAAAGATGTATTTTACAAACAGAAAGTTACAGGAATGTACACATCTCATTGTGCAAAATGTGAATGTTTTAGTGGGAACTAAATGCGATATCGGAAAGGGGTACAAATTATTTCCAAAGCAGATCCCCCACCCAGACATACAATACTAGTACACAGCTCATGAAAAACAATATGTTGTGTTACTGTCATTGTAAGTGGGCCAAAACACTTATTTTAGAAAATAATCCCATGGAAATTACTGCTGTCATTTGATTATAGTAATAAAACATTTAACTTGGTATTTAGTCAGGTTTGTGACAGGTGTGCTGCTGGTGTGGCCACACTGTGCACATCTAAGTTAAAGTACCAATGATTGTCACACACTAGGTGTGGTGAAATGTGTCCTATGCATTTGACCCATCACCCTTGTTCACCCCCTGGGAAGTGAGGGGAGCAGTGGGCAGCAGCGGTGCCACACCCGGGAATCATTTTTGGTGATATAACCCCCAATTCCGACCCTTGATGCTGAGTGCCAAGCAGGGAGGTAATGGGTCCCATTTTTATAGTCTTTGGTATGAATCGGCCGGGGTTTGAACTCACAACCTACAGATCTCAGGGCGGACACTCTAACCACTAGGCCACTGAGTAGATCCACGCATATGGAAAATTAGAGGGAGCATTGTTTGGGGGTATCCATAATACGCCAATAGGGAGAAGTTTTTATTTACACGATGAGTCGGGTGTGTCCTGACCTCCGCGGCGGAGGCTCCGCCAAACCCCTGAGGACAACTCGCCAAACCCCTGAGGACAACTCGCCAAACCCCTAGGGTTCGATCGAACCCAGGTTAAGAACCACTGCTTTAGTAAGTTGAAAACAGCCGCTTCAACAAGACTGAATATGCACATCTTCTGAAAAGTGCGTAGCTGTGATTATTATAGTACAGTGATCACTACCATTGGGATTTTGTACATGGACTCTAAGTTTCTTAGTTAGAATTAATTTGCAACAAAATGGATCTGGCCTATAGAGCAGTCTGTTCAGTCATTAAGTCACTTTATATTTGGTTTACACAGTTCTTCTTAATCATATTTAGATGATGTGCGGTGTGGCGGTTGGTAGAGCAGCCTTGCCAGCAACTTGAGGGTTCCAGGTTTGATTCCCTCTTCCGCCACCCTAGTCACTGCCGTTGTGTCCTTGGGCAAGACACTTTACCCACCTGTTCCTAGTCTGAGTGGTTAAAATGTAACTTAGATAATGGGTTTCACTATGTAAAGCGGTTTGAGTCACTAAAGAAATGCGCTATAGAAATATAATTCACTTCACATTTCATGTAAAACATGTTTGCTGTATTTTGAATATGCAAGCCAATCACATAAAACACACCTGAGATTAGGTAGTGGTGTCAAAAATGCAGTCCGGTGAGCCATTTTAGTCCTATGGCTACATTTTGTTATTTTTTTACTGTTTCAATAGAGCTAAAAACTGATTTTATTTTGAACATACTGCTGAGCATGCATTCACCTACATTCAAGATTAATGTTATGAATTTATATCATGATTATTGTGATTAAACAGTCTTTGCCATTTCATGGCAAAACTCCATTAAACCTATTTAAAGTTAAAGTTAAAGTACCAATGATTGTCACACACACACTAGGTGTGGCAAAATTATTATCTATATTTTACCCATCACCCTTGACCACCCCCTGGGAGGTGAGGGGAGCAGTGAGCAGCAGCGGTGGCCGCGCCCGGGATTCATTTTTGGTGATTTAACCCCCAATTCCAACCCTTGATGCTGAGTGCCAAGCAGGGAGGTAATGGGTCCCATTTTTAGAGTCTTTGGTATGACTCGGCCGGGGTTTGAACTCACGACCTACCGATCTCAGGGCGGACACTCTAACAACTAGGCCACTGAGTAGGTTTTTCAGTGTGTTTAAAAAAAGTAGAAAGAGGTAAGTATGGTAAGTAAAAAAAAAAAAGTTTGGATGACCTGCTGTAGAGGAAAAATACAGTCGGCGATAAAGCCCTAAATGGCATTCGTGGAAATGTAAAAAGTTAAACTACAACTAAAATGTGCAAATCCATTTCCTTTTCAAGTATGAGTGAGTAATATAATATAAATAACAACATGTGAATAGAAAAACAATGTTGTCCAAAGTGGACAAAGAAGAACTACACACTAATTTCAACTTTCTCCATGATGCTGAATGAAGATAAAGGCATGAAGACAAGGTCCTCTCAAGCAAAATGTATCATGAATGGGGCACACTGTTAAACATGACATAGCATCAGTACATGCATGCAACAAATAACCTGTAAGTGCAATTACAAATGATAGATTCATGTAAAAATATTCAGAAAGCCACACCACACGTACTCACACACACTCACACACGCTGAGTACACGACATAAAGCTTGCCATCTAAGCACAGCTCTCTGACAGCATTAGCTTGTCACAAAGATGATGAGGTCAGCGAATTGGGGGCGGTGCTGGATCCTGATTGACAAAGACAGCCCGCACAGATTCCACACCAGTCAACCAGCCTGTGCCCACTATGGGCCTTATGAACTAAGATCCAAATAACAAGCACTGAGCAATGTGTGCAAACTGTACATTGCGTGTACTATTAGGAGGTGTGTTACATGTGATCTATCAAGACTGCTTGTACAATTGATAACAAGTGCAAAAGTGGTGCAAAGAGGAGTGTACAACACAGCTTTCACCATGAAGACACTCATTTACTGCATAATAAATTTTTTCTATGAACAAAAATGTACCTTGGCTCCAAAAAGGTTGAAAAACACTGGCCTACTGTATAGTATGCCTGTGTGTGATACAGTTATACTAGCTGGGCATATTAGACCAACTCTTTTTCAGGATCTTCTAACACCAACTTTGGTTTAAAGGAATGATAGCGGAGGGAAAATAAGTTTTTGTCAACCTTGTAGGGGAAGTCTGTCTTCTATCAGGTTTACATTTTTGTATTCTGAGCGGTGGCAAACTAATACTTTACCTTGAAAAAGGACAAGTATAACAGAACTTGTGCTAAACTCTTTCAAAATGAAATAACAAAAACAATCCTTAAAATCTCATAACACTTATAAGACTTTATTGCTTGTGTGGTACACCCAAAACTAGACCACTATTTCAGTTTTGAGAATGTATGCTGACAAATGTGAAGTCAAGTCAATTATATTTATATAGCGCTTTTCTCTAGTGACTCAAATCACTTTTACATAGTGAAACCCAATATCTAAGTTACATTTAAACCAGTGTGGGTGGCACAGGGAGCAGGTGGGTAAAGTGTCTTGCCCAAGGACACAATGGTAGTGACTAGGATGGCAGAAGCGGGGATCAAACCTGCAACCCTCAAGTTGCTGGCACGGCCAGTCTACCAACCGAGCTATACTGCCCCAACAACAAAACAAATGACAACTGATTTTCATTTATTTAGATTGTGGAGTATATTATTTTTCTAAAAATATTACGGTCTAATATTGTTGTGAGGACTGGGAGTAATTATTGCAATATTTGATGTGAAACACAACAGTGAATATAGGAAAAGGGAGGGCGGAACCAAAGTGTTATCGCCCGCGTTGGAAGAAGAAAGAATAGCTTCTGTGCCTCATTGCAGTGTCAATATTAACCTGCTTTTCAGGTTGGTACGCGGTGAAAATCAAAGAGATGTTTATTTTAATGAAGCGATATGTTTTATGACAACTTTGATGAGGATTGTAGATGCAAAATGTCCAGTTGCTTTGAGAAGTCCTGTGCAAACTGCCGTCTATTAAAAGGGCGATGGCACAATACAATGTTGTGGAAACACACTGCATAGAGAGATTGATAAGTTTACTTTGACCCTGAATACCAGACATATGTGTAATGAAACTGTTATTTATGTGATTGAAAGTTTGAGCACGGTGAGACAGGGGTTAGTGCGTCTGCCTCACAATACGAAGGTCCTGGGTTTGATCCTGCGCTCGGGATCTTTCTGTGTGGAGTTTGCATGTTTTCCCCGTGACTGCCACGTCCAAAGACATGCACCTGGGGATAGGTTGATTGGCAACAATAAAATTGGTCCTAGTGTGTGCATGTGTGAATGTTGTCTGTCTATCTGTGTTGACCCTGTGGTGAGGTGGCAACTTGTCCAGGGTGTACACCGCCTTCCACCCGATTGTAGCTGAGATAGGCTCCAGCGCCCCCCGCGACCCCGAAGGGAATAAGCGAAGAAAATGGATGGATGGAAGTTTGACAATGTTACTTGCTTATAGTTTAAAATGTAAGATAAATGATAGTATGATGTTTGATGTACGATGCAGACAAATCATTCACTGTAGTTTAGGTCTGCTACTGTAAATTCCTTAGGTACTGTTTTTAGTGTGTTAAATGAGAGAAATTACTATTATTATTGTGTTTAAAGCCAAATGATTTTTAGAAAGTCATTTCGAGACAT
Source organism: Nerophis lumbriciformis (assembly GCF_033978685.3). Taxonomy (NCBI): domain Eukaryota; kingdom Metazoa; phylum Chordata; class Actinopteri; order Syngnathiformes; family Syngnathidae; genus Nerophis; species Nerophis lumbriciformis. The sequence goes on from NC_084582.2 coordinate 25,184,338, forward strand.
GAACAAAACTGTATTATTTGCACAATGTTAAATAGCTTTAGAAAATTACATCAAATAAGCTGAAAACAGGCCCTTCCACTCTAAAAAGGTGAATTTAAATACACTATATTGCCAAAAGTATTTGGCCACCTGCCTTGACTCACATATGAACTTGAAGTGCCATCCCATTCCTAACCCATAGGGTTCACTATGATGCCGGTCCACCTTTTACAGCTATTACAGATTCAACTCTTCTGGGAAGGCGGTCCACAAGGTTGCGGAGTGTGTTTATAGCAACTGACTGTGCAGAAAGTCTTTGCACTATGCGCTTCAGCATCCGCTGACCCCTCTCTGTCAGTTTACGTGGCCTACCACTTGGTGGCTGAGTTGCTGTTGTTCCCAAACTCTTCCATTTCCTTATAATAAAGCCGACAATTGACTTTGGAATATTTAGGAGCGAGGAAATTTCACGACTGGATTTGTTGCACAGGTGGCATCCTATGACAGTTCCACGCTGGAAATCACCGAGAGCGGCCCATTCTTTCACAAATGTTTGTAGAAACAGTCTCCCTGCCTAAGTGCTTGATTTTATACACCTGTGGCCAGGCCAAGTGATTAGGACACCTGATTATCATCATTTGGATGGATGGCCAAATACTTTTGGCAATATAGTGTACATAGACTTTTAATGTGAATGGGAGTGGATACCTGCGATGAGGTGGCGACTTGTCCAGGGTGTACCCCGCCTTCCGCCCGATTGTAGCTGAGATAGGCTCCAGCGCCCCCCGCGACCCCAAAGGGAATAAGCGGTAGAAAATGGATGGATGGATGGATGGGAGTGGATACATGATAAATACACACAGTACATTTTATTTGATACTATTTTTATTTGAGAGCCAACCATTTCATATGGAGACAGACAGAGATGGATGTCGGAAGAAGAAAGAATAGCTTCGGTTCCTCATTCCAGTGTTAATATTTACCTACTTTTCAGGGAAAGAGGAACACCCGTCCACCAACAAACATTTTCTTTGTTACCTCCGTCCCCGCCACTTGGGACCCGTAACACTTGCAGGACAGTTTTACGCTGCTAGGAAACTGGATGTTGGATTTTGTCGCAATGGGAATTCCTCGGGCCATATACGTTGTCAAACCATAACTCTCATTTCACCCTCCAGTCCTTCCCTTTGTTAGGGAGGCACTTGGACATATTGATTGCAGAAAGGCCACCAGAGAGGATAAACTGAACTAAGTTCTCTGAAACTTTATTTTTATACATATTACATAAAAAGCTGTACCGCGGTTTGCATTAGTAAGTTGTTCCAAAAGATCTAACACAAGCCAAATAAATGTTTCCCATAAGAAATAATGCAAATTATTGAACAAATATTAACACAAAACACATTTTATACAGATTATTAGTTTATACGTAGAACATAATGTAAAACACAGAAATTATTAAATAAATCACTTTTATCTTGAATTGAATACTCTTGATGGAACAAATGATGATGAGCGCAGAGAGATTGTGGAAGACGAGAGCAAATTGGACGCCACCTTTGTAATATTTCTGGAATTCAATGGTGTTTCTACTTTGTTTATCTAAGTGCTGGCACTCACAACTTCTATTTGGCATGCTTCACAACACAGGGTCTGCTTTTACATTTGTTGCGGTTCTGTGCTCTTATTTTGTTATGTCCGCTTCCTGATTTGGGTTAACTAAATTTCCTTTACTCCTGTCTGAGGAGTCTGTGTTTGGCAGCTGGGTTATTAAATCAAGTTGCTACTCTTGCTGACTTTTTACCTGTTCCTTGGTATTTTTGTACTTAGTGTATGGATTTGCTCTTTGTGCGAATGATTAAATGCACTTTGTCTTGCACGTTCCCTATGTCTCTGCATCACGGGGTCCGGTACTAACAGAAAATGACATGTTTGGCCCCTTGGTGGTGGTCGTATTGAATAAAAAAAACAACCAGACTCAGTCACTGACAGGTAGGATTATTTGTTTGAACACTTGATTGGGCAAACAGACTGGTTTGTTATACACAATGTTTAGCCATATAAGATAAATCAAGAATGTATACAAAACTCGGGGCACAATTTTGGACAAAATGTTATTTCGAAAATGGAATCGTATGAAAAGTGGGGCTTAGTAAAACTTAGGTTCCACTGCATCTCAATTTCATGTATCTCTATTCGAAATAGGCAACCTCGCTTTACATGATGATGTAAAAATAGCAAGTAAAATACCCTGAAAGTGAAACCTGCAAAATCAAACACATTTCAGAATAAAATGAAAGAAGAAGAAATGGGATTCCATCACAAGTGGGATGAGGATATCAAGTATGCTTCTTGACAAGGTCTTGGAAATATTGTGCTTGGTGTGATGACATATTAGTCATTGTGTGGAGGGGACTCATCATCCAGCCTCTTTTTTGGCTCAGGCTAGAAGTGACAGACATTTTTAACTTCATTCAAATGGGTATCATTTTTATTTTGTCTAAAATTGATGATACTTGGAAACACACCTTCATAATTTAATCACCTAAATCATCATCATGTGCGACCTGTTTGTTCCTTGTTTTTTTCTGATTACTTTTCTTTCTTTTCTGCACACACCCCTGCTTCCTTGCGTTTGGGTTCACCCTGCCTCAGTCCCCACTACACCACCTCATGACATTGTATAGTAGACATACACTGTAGATGCTGACACATTGTTGTGTGGTTTGAAAGGAGATGGATATCAATTTGACCTTCGGGGAAACTATTTTGTCAGATTTGACTTAGCGTCGTACATTTTTTCTCTCTCCCTCTCACAGAACACACACAAATGCAATATGCCAATGACTTGTGTGTGGGGTGATGTACTGTACGTGAAGTGTACATCAAATGCCTGTGACGTTGTGTTCCTTTCACAGCATTAAATCTGTTTCAATAGTTTTCTCACCCTTCTCCCAACAGCTGTCACCTTCTTTGTCTTTTTTCCTTTTCTCTTACAGCATCTTCTTTTTGTGCGCTTCCTCCATTACTCTCACCTCTTGATATGTCTTTTACTCTGAGAAGCTTTCCCTTTTTTTTCTGTGACAGCTTGACCGGTAATACGTTCAAATATGAAACTGCTTAATTTGCATAATCGCCTAATGTTATGCTTCACACATGTGATGCGACGTGATGTCAGCCATTCAGTGAAGATCACAGGCAACCCACACACACACATGAGGTGATGCCTTACATAATGTCTTGGGCAAAGGGAAATGAATTCATTAGCATGTTGCAAAACTGATCTGATCAAAGAATGTGTGGGTTCTGCAAGAATGACATATTGGGTTTCTTTATCTTCAGAGGAAGAAGTGTGTATTTTTGTTGCACTATACCAGGGGTCGGCAACCCAAAATGTTGAAAGAGCCATATTGGACCAAAAATACAAAAACAAATCTGTCTGGAGCCGCAAAACAAATTAAAAGCCATATTACATACAGATAGCGTGTCATGAGATATAAATTGAATTAGAGGACTTAAAGGAAACTGAATGAGCTCAAATATACCTACAAACGAGGCATAATGATGCAATATGTACATATAGCTAGCCTAAATAGCATGGTAGCATCGATTAGCTTGCAGTCATGCAGTGACCAAATATGCCCGATTAGCACTCCCCTCAATTCAATAACATCAACAAAACTCACCTTTGTGCATTCATGCACAATGTTAAAAGTTTGGTGGACAAAAATGAGACAGAAAAAGAAGTGGCATAAAACACGTCCTAGAAAGTCGGAGAAAGTTATACATGTAAACAAACTACAGTGAGTTCAAGGACTGCCAAAATTAGTAGGACAAAACGGCGCTCGCCAAATACTCGAATCAGTGAAGCATGTTTAATACAAACATTGGGATTTATAACAATTAGGGAGGTTTGTGTCATGTTTGGCTTCCTACAGAAACTATATTAAAACAAAAAATAGTTTTTTTTTCCCCTCATCTTTTTCCATTTTTCATACATCTTTGAAAAAGCTCCAGGGAGCCACTAGGGCGGCGCTAAAGAGCCGCATGTGGCTCTAGAGCCGCGGGTTGCCGACCCCTGCACTATACTGATGTGATTTTATTTTTAATCAGACCATAGTATGTAGAGACTTAATGTATGTAGATGTAGTAGGAACTTCATGTGGAAGAGCATTGCTTCTTTTGTTTTCTATACAGCTTGTCAGCTTTGGGTTCATGGATCAGCTGGAGCCTATACCAACTGACTTCTGGTCAATAGAAAACCTGGACTATATGTGCCCTGTGCACATACAGTCGTGGTCAAAAGTTTACATACACTTGTAAAGAACATAATGTCATGGCTGTCTTGAGTTTCCAATCATTGCTACAACTCTTATTGTTTTGTGATAGAGTGATTGGAGAACATACTTGTTGGTCACAAAAACATTCATGAAGTTTGGTTCTTTTATGAATTTATAATGGGTCTACTGAAAATGTGACCAAATCTGTTGTGTCAAAAGTATACATACAGCAATGTTAATATTTGGTTACATGTCCCTTGGCAGGTTTCACTGCAATACGGCGCTTTTGGTAGCCATCCACAAGCTTCTGGTTGAATTTTTGACCACTCCTCTTGAAAAAATTGGGGCAGTTCAGCTAAATTTGTTGGTTTTCTGACATGGACTAGTTTCTTCAGCATTGTCTACATGTTTAAGTCAGGACTTTGGGAAGGCCATTCTAAAACCTTAATTTTACCCTGATTTAGCCATTCCTTTACCACTGTTGACGTGTGTTTGGGGTCATTGTCCTGTTGGAACACCCAACTGCTCCCAAGACCCAACCTCCGGGCTGGTGATTTTAGGTTGTCCTAAAGAATTTGGAAGTAATCCTCCTATTTCAGTGTCCGATTTACTCTCTGTAAAGCACAAGTTCCATTGGTAGCAAAACAGGCCCAGAGCATAATACTAACACCACCATGCTTGACGGGAGGCGTGGTGTTCCAGGGATTAAAGGCCTCAACTTTTCTCCTCCAAACATATTGCTGGGTATTGTGGCCAAACAGCTCAATTTTTGTTTCATCTGACCACAGAACTTTCCTCCAGAAGGTCTTATCTTTGTCCATGTGATGTCAGATGAAACACAAATCTGACACCAGTTCTGACATGCCAGAGGCTGTTCACCTTGGAGACCTGCTGCGGATATGGGTACGGCTTGGCGCGAGATTTACATCTTTTGACCACGACTGTATAGACAAATACAGACCTATACAAGCAACTTTTTAGACTTACATTTGTACTTATGTAGGCAATTATCATAACACATGTTTTTGGGGATCTGAAGAAAACTTACAAAAATGACAGTGACCCTCCAATGTAAATCGTAAATGTCCTGACTTAGAGGCCACCACGAGACTGCACCATTCTAAGCTGAAAAAGTACTCTAAGAGTGCAGAACTCTGCCAGGCCCTATCTCCCAATGGTGTAAAAACAACAACAATAAAAAACATTAATTCAGGCATAATCTGAATCACCCTCCAAATCTAATCACTTGCTCATTCTCCTATTTCTAAAATTGTCATTAAATTCTGCCCTTAGCTCTTTGAGCTTTGTTGCTAACTAACAAACACAGACAAACAAACCCCTGAAATATAAATGGAATTGCCAAGTCTCTCTGTATTTGTTTGGTTTGGCTGTCACTTCTAAACAGATAGCAAGAAGATTCACTCTTTGCATCGGTCTCAATCGCGGAATCAAATAATCAGAGTGAACCCTCTTGTCAGTCATCTACTATCTTTGTCTCTGTGCATGCATACACACAAAGAGAAGTGGAGCTTTGTAACATAATGTAGTGCAATGTATCCATGTCACTCCAATAACTAAATCACTTGTTTCTTATCCCATTTTGTATTGCATGAGTCATCAAAATCCACCCAAAACGTTTTGAGTTATGTTACTAACTCACTGACTGACTGGCCGACAGACAGACCCCATTGATTACTGCAATGTTAAGAATCACTGTCAACTTTGATTAAAAAAAATGTATTTGAGGGTGTTCTTTAAATATTAATACCAAGTATGTGCATTAGTTTCGCATTACATTATTACATAAATAATGTGGGGAATAATATATAGCAGTCTTTTAGAATTATACATTAAGAGAGTTCATATTCAATTGTCCAACTGTAGAACTAGGATGGTGTGTGTTTTCAGTGAGCAGTAATAAATAACAATTGCTATTATTGACTTTGAGAAAAACAATGCAAATTCTTTAAAAGGTTACACTTCAAGAAATGGAATTGTATTTGCATTAATCCATTACTGCATCGGAGTATGAGGATAATTGCTATGCCTGCCCATAAATTGCATTAATATTTAACGTAGTGATAAGGCTCTACTGCTCTCCACTCTGGGCTACTCTCTTGCTTATTTAGAATGCAGGATTGCAGGTGTAACAGTGCTGGCGTCAAGGGCATTTCTGCAATAGCTTTATTGGTTTAAAAAAATGGTGTCTCGATGCATATTCACCATAACTTTATAATGAAGACAGATGACTGTCTGGCCAAAAGCCATCGGAAGTACTCGAAGCATATACAGATGATTTGATTAATTTAAAAGACCCAACAAAAGAGTGATCAAATGTGTTTGTATGGAAATCAGATTAGGTGCCTTGTTATATTCAAGATGGCCATACATTTATTTACAGGACGTTGTGTAGTTAATAAGCCACCACTCAGCTTTGACACGCCTAATCACACGGGTGGCTCTCAGCATAGCGAGGCAATCCGATGAGATTTGCATCAACAGTTCTGCCTTTCATGGCTGCATTAATTGAGCTGCAGATAATGGGCAGCACCATGGTGGATGTGATCATCACACCTGCTTCACTGCTGTAAGGTTCTGCGTTCGGACCTCTGTTTGCATGGTGCCTTAATGCTTGCATTTACCGGGTCAACGATTTTTCAGAGTCCTCCCACATTTTAAACACGCGCATGTTAGGTTGATGGAGTTGTGATTGTGACTGACTAGTCACCATCTGGACCTCTTGTTAATCGAGTCAATCGCACAAATGGTTTGGCTTAATATGCCTTTACACCACCAGGCATTTACCCTGAACAAAATCAGAGCCAGGTGAGCCTCCTGATTGTCAATCAGGAGAAGGTGAGCAACCAGCAGTCAGCGCAGAGGCACAAATGATTGTGGCAAAACTAAAAGTTGGCCTGTACAATGAGCACTTGAAGGAAAAAAATAACCAAAACACAACAGGTCCAACCCTCTCATGAAGCACCACAAAAATTATATTATCAGAAATATTTTGGAAAGAGAAAAAAACTGAAAGTATGGCAAGAAAATAAGTAACTGTTACTGCATGGTCGCTGCAGTGGAGCATTATATTTTATTTCATAGTTTTACTATATGAAAGGCAGGCAATAGTGTGACCTTTTTTTAATTGTTTTGACCCAAACAGACTCATCTGCTCTTCTTCAATATGCTGCAGCATTGCTTGTCTTTAAAACAATGAAATGCTGACTTGCCTTTGTAAGCACAACAAAATAGCATTTTTACATTTTATCACATTTTTAGGGCTGTCAAACAATTAAAATAATTAATTGTGATTAGCAACATTTTGTTCATTGTTAATTGCAGATAAATAACATTTTTCATCATTAATAAGTATACCACAGACAATTTTCAGGTTTATATATAGATTCACTGGTCACAACATTAGGTACAATTTATGTGGCGCACAATGCCGTGTTAAAAAAGCGGCATTTTTCAGAATTGATGTCACTGCATGTCGCACGTCAGTGTTATTGTGTGCATGCCATGATTAAACGAAAAAAATAATTTATCCTACTGTGTCTTATTTTTCTTCAAACTAAGTAGTAATGTCGGAATTTTTCTTTCAGCATAGCATTAGCGGCTAATCCATCTTCGTACTTACTGGTCCATTTTGACAAAACAGTCACGTGTCACAAATACTCATGAAAATATACTCTTTTGTAGACATCAGAGCAAGCGGGGGTGGGATGAGATGAGATGAAATAACATGGGAGGCTGCAGCCAACAGTCTAAAGCAGGCTGACAGGAGATAATAAAAATGCTCACATAAGTACGTCCACCACACAGTAACATCAAAATGTATCAACAAAGTTTTGTTGTACTTGTGCAATGACAAAAAAGACCATACCATACCAATTTAAAAAAGACAGCAAAACACAGCATTCAGAGGCATCTAAAACTGTGTGCAAGTTTACGCCCAAATGTATGAACCTTATGATTTGATGCTTTGGCATTGCTTATTACATGTATCTATCAATGCAACAACAAATAGAAGGCAAAAAAGAGGAAAATAATCATAGGTCGTACAGGCAGTTGGGGACAGCTTGGGCTATTAGCTCCTTGCCTAGTGCTCGCGCCTCTCAGAGGACCCTGACTTGAACCTTGGCAGGCACCAGGCAGATCACAGTGCTATCACATAGTTACATCATTAATTGTACAGCTAATGAATCTTTTTGTCTACATTGTATATTAATAAACACATTTTTATACGTATAGTATTTATGATTATTATATTACATTGATTACACATTTTAATGCGTTGAAATTGAGGCCTCACAATAATTACAATAAATACCTCTTTTAACCTCAAGCCCAAGTTAACTATACTCAGCCTGCCAGATTTGCTGTCTGTTGGTAGCACACGTTGAAAAACCTGTTGCTATGGAAACGACCTAAGAGGCTCTTTGTTGTTGACTCTTGTGGGGTGGCAAAATGCCTTGCCATCAATTTGATGCTGGTTGGCCTTTTGCTAAAAGTCCCAGTGGCTGTCCTTGTGCCTGGATGAGCAAAGCAAAATCTTTCTCACACTGACCTCTGTTATGGACCTATTGCCTACAAACACTGCATGAATAAGATCATGGCTTCTGAAAGCCTGAGGCTATGGTGCTCTGAGGGTTGGAGTGCACCATACGGTTTAGTCATTGCCCTGAGGGATACATCTGGGTCTTATTTAGTGACAGCAAATTAAAACAGCAAAACTGATGAATGGATTTCTTTTTTAAAGCAACTATTTAATCTATGGGGCAGCACTCCAAGTGCTACCCACTCAAAGGTAGTGGAGACAGTAGTTTCTTCATACTAATGAACTAAGCATCTATTTCAGAGACATATTAGATATTGGAAGGGGATTACACAGTAAATTTGGCAAGGGAGGACTTCGCTCTTTCTCTTAGAAAGATTTGTAGAATACTCTATATGAGAAAAACACATCTCTTCACCTGGTTTCCTTTCACAATGTACAATTGTAATAGTTTGTTCATGTGGTTATGAACCAGACAACTAGCAGATGTTAATTTGTTCCACAGGCTGCATCTTAATAAATAAAACACATCTCCCTTTTTTCTTTGTGGTGACAGGAATCATCAGGGGAGGTGTAGTACCTTGACAAAAATAAAAAATATACATTTTAACTTTACCAACATAGCTTTGGTTTTGTTAAAAAAAAACATATAGAATCATTGTATGCTCTCTGAGGGGAGATTCACTGATCACAATATTTAACCTGCGCCAAACCCACTTGTTGGTCTGAACATGTACCGTATTTTCCGCACTATAAGGCGCACCTAAAAACCACAATTTTTCTCAAAAGCTGACAGTGCGCCTTATAACCCGGTGCGCTTTATTACGATTCATTTTCATAAAGTTTCGATCTCGCAACTTCGGTAAACAGCCGCCATCTTTTTTCCCGGTAGAACAGGAAGCGCTTCTTCTTCTACGCAAGCAACCGCCAAGGAAAGCACCCGCCCCCATAGAACAGGAAGCGCTTCTTCTTCTACTGTAAGCTACCACCCGCCCCCGGAAGAAGAAGAAAAAACGCGCGGATATCACCGTACGTTTCATTTCCTGTTTACATCTGTAAAGACCACAAAATGGCTCCTACTAAGCGATCCGGTTCATAAAAAGACGCAATCTCTCCATCCGCACACGGATTACTACCGTATTTCACAGCAACTGATATTCCTGTGAACCGCACTGTGGAACGGGAGCACGTACGGTGAATATTCGCACCACAGGGAATGAGAAGTCATCCTTCACTGTGGTTCTAGCTTGCCATGCTAACTTCCACCCATGGTGATATTCAAAAGGAAGACCTTGCCAAAAGAGACCTTTCCAGCCGGCGTCATCATAAAAGCTAACTCGAAGGGATGGATGGATGAAGAAAAGATGAGCGAGTGGTTAAGGGAAGTTTACGCGAAGAGGCCGGGTGGCTTTTTTCACACAGCTCCGAAGGCGAACACACCTTCACTAAGACGGGCAGACAGCGCCGGACGACATACGCCAACATTTGCCAGTGGATCGTAAATGCCTGGGCAGATATTTCGGTCACAACTGTGGTCCGAGCTTTCCGGAAGGCAGGATTCACAGAACAACAGCGACACTGACTCCCGATGACTTCGACGAGACGGAACCGGCCATTTTGGATACCACGCTTGCGCAACTTTTCAATTCGGACACCGAAGACGAAGAATTCGAAGGATTTACGAATGAAGAATAACTTCAGAAGGTGAGCGCTATGTTTATTTTGTGTGTTGTGACATTAACGTTCGAGCAACATTATGTTACTATTGCTCTACACCATTTTGAATTTTACTATGTTTGTGATTGCACATTTGCGTACATTTTGGGACAGAGTTGTTAGAACGCTGGTTTTCAATATATTATTAAAGTTTGACTGAACTATCTGACTGTTTTTTTGACATTCACTTTAGCGCAGCGTTTTTTTGACATTCACTTTAGCGCAGCGTAGGCGCGGCTTATAGTCCGGGCGGCTTATTGGTGGACAAAATTATGAAATATGTAATTCATAGAAGGTGCGGCTAATAATCCGGTGCGCCTTATAGTGCGGAAAATACGGTATGTGTAATCGCCCTGAGAAGGGAGATGTTTGAGTATACAGATACGAGGACACAACTTCGCTCTGCTCACGTCTGTATTGACTGCCAACAAATCAAACACCAAACATGTACAAGTACACAGTATTGCAACAAACATAAAATGCACTCCAGTATTATCATACGGATTTTACATTCAAATAATCGAGTAGGTTTTCCTGTTCTTTGCACTAATAGACTTCACCTTAGTGTAACAGTATTTGAAGATGTCTCAACAAGTAAATACAAAGTTTCATCCACTACAGTAAGCCTATATTGTTTTAGTAACAAAAGTCACTTATCATTACTTAAGTTTAAACAAACTACACTGAATTAGTCCCAGAAACTGTAGTAAATACACATTTCATCAGCAATATACACAGATTAATAATTAACTACGCACAGTACCTTTCTATATATTTAACACTGTTGATGCAGTTAGCATCTGCTTCGTCATCGGCAGCGCAATTAGCTTTAGCATTAGCTTGGTCATGTATAAAGCCTTGTCGACTGAAAAGACACATATCATAAAAATATACTCTTTCAAACATGTTTAAACACTATAAAGACACATTCGGGGGTAAAACTATTGACATAAAGACACTTGTACCTGAGAAGGGAGATGTTTGAGTATACAGATACGAGGACACAACTTCGTCGTATTGACTGCAAGCAGGAAGTCAGGTGTCCTCTAGTGTAGGTCCCAGCACGACGCGCCCCCTGCTGGAGCCGTCCAGTACTACAATGGCTCTTATTAATGCTGGCATTACAATAACATTAGCTCCATATTCTACAAATAACGGTACTTTAAGTTTTTTTAAGTTGCGAATATAAAATCACATAGTAATACAACTCAAGAGCTTACTTTGCTACTTACAATCACTGTATTCTACTAGTAACTAAATTTACATCCTGTCACATATGCACACTTGCAATTATTTTCAAAATGTAACACAACTTAGTAAACTGGTTTATGATGGCACTGGAGATAAAAACACCGAAATGGCTAACATTACTCAAATCCATGACTGCTCAATGGCGATTCGCTATTCAGGTTGAATCCCAATTTTAGATGGCGGTTCGGCAATTCGCTATGCTCCGCTAAAGACAGTGTGAAAAGGTAACACAAAACCTGGTCGTCCGTCAGTCATTTGCATGAACCCTGAGATCGTGGGGACCTAACAAAACATTTTTAAACTGTTAAAAATTTTTGTGGTGATCTTGGTGGTTTGAAATGGGGCCACCAATGCCTTTCAACATGTAAATAACGACAGCCTCTGCAAGTTCCACGATAATGCAGTGCTAACTCCGCCACAATTAATATTTTCCTCCCGGACCTTCACAATGTGAACATTGTAACTACGCAGAGGTGGCGGAGCATTGCAGGCCTAATCAAGGAGCGACACAAAGGCACTGCGGTTGTTTCGGAGTAGACAGTGGAGAACTCTGCCAACTTTCAGGGTGTTCCGTGGTACAACTGTGTCAATCTGCGTTGGTTGCCGTGTTCAAAACATGTAAATCATTAGGACACGGTTTATGGCAGTTTGAGAAATGCCATGAACCGCCATTTAAACCGGTAATGTGTGAACACCACTTTACTTTTTGTTTTAGCCCTGGGCTTTGCACATTCACATCAAGCAAGTAGTGTCCCAATACACCTGTAAGGCGAAATGTGGGTCAAAGAGCGTGGACCCCGACCAAACTTGAAACCAAGGGTTAAAAGAAGAATGCTGAGCAGAAAGCACATATATCATTGTGAGTAATTACAGTATAACCATTATTGATTTATATTAAATAATTACTAACACTTACTATGAATATTACCATGTTTTGTAGATTGCTTTTATTTTAAGATTGATGGTCATATGAGCTAGCTAACACAATTGAAGTTAGTACTACAAGCAGCAAACAGACTACAATTCACTGCATTTCATGAATGAGTCAACCATACTTGCCAACCCTCCCGGATTTTCTGGGAGACTCCCGAAATTCAACGCCTCTCCCGAAAATCTCCCGAAATTCAGGCAAGGCGGAGCTGGAAGCCACGCCCCCTCCAGCTCTATGTGGACCTGAGTGACGTGTCAACAGCCTCTATTCACGTCCGCTTTCCCACAATATAAGCCTGCCCAAACACGTTACAACTGTAGAATGATCGAGGGCGAGTTTTTGGTTTCTTATGTGGGTTTATTGTTAGGCAGTTTCATTAACGTCCTCCCAGCGCGGTAACAACACACAACAACAGCAGTCATGTTTTATTCTACCGTAAAGCAGTTTGTCTGCCGTAAACAGCAATGTTGTTGTAATATATTGAGTTGGAGGCAATAACCAGGCGATGTGATGAAGTACGTCTCTTTACTGTAGACTTCAGAACAGACTCACACACCTGACGTCAGGTGCGCAACACCACGTAAATCGTTGGCCAATCAAAAAGTAACCCCAGTACGCTAGAGCCAACATTCACCAGGAGATGGCAACAGACAAACATAGATCACTCTATTACATTCCTCCCCTTTTAGAAATGTAGAAATTACTCAAAATAAATAAACAACCCAACCAAAAAATGCAGCAGCTCAATTAAAAAACTGTACTTAAGCCACATTCTTTTTTTAGTACTGAACTCTTAACCCTCATTTGTAAACAATAACATGCTTATTATACAAACAGTATTTGTACACCTTTAACACAGATTTTTATACTGTCTTCAGAGATTCAGTTTTTTTGGTGGTACTCGAAACCTTTCTGGGTACCTGCGAAAGGGTGTTCAGCATGGTTAGCAAAATTGTGACAGAGAATAGAACAAGGATGGACAATCCCTTAACTCAACAATGAGTAGATGAGTGTTATGTGTGTGTATATGTGTAAATAAATGTACACTGAAATTCAAGTATTTGTTATATATATATATATATATATATATATGAAATACTTCACTTGGTGAATTCTTGCTGTAAATATACTCCTCCCCTCTTAGCCACGCCCCCGACAACGCCCCCGCCCCACCCCGACCACGCCCCACCCCCACCCCCACCCCCCACCTCCCGAAATCGGAGGTCTCAAGGTTGGCAAGTATGGAGTCAACAGCTAATCTACTTTTAAAATTCTGGTTAGCCATGTTTAAAACATTTTTTTTGATGTAAGATTGCTCGTTAAAATGACCAAATAATGCATATTATAGCTTTAGAATACTGTGAAGTTACTTTTTATTATGCACCTGTCTAATAACTGACATAATGTAGTACATCATAGTGTAGTATGTTTACTGCCTATGTCACAGTCACACTCACCAAATGGATTGAGGCGATGGGAAACGAGTGGCATCTCATTTCTTAGGGGTATATTTTTTACAACTTAATTTCCCTGTCTGTTTTAAGGGGTAAGATACAGATGAAGGGGAAGGTGTAAGGGTGTTGTTGAACTGATTGTTTTATTATATACCTCACAAACTATTTTAGACTATGCAATCATTTTAGAATTGGAGTTTATTAAATGAGTATGCCAATATGTGTTTTGAAGGTTTAAAATAAAGGGAAACTAGAATAACTGTGATGACCATCATTCAAAATCAGTCTTTCCAAAATCGCATGCCAATGGGTCAGGCATCTCTACTGCTTGAGGCAAGTAGTCTATACATTCGCGTGTGAGCCCACTCAATCAAACATCTCCCCTGTGAGCATTTTTGACACAGAAAGACCCTGAGTGTTGTGACGCAAGACTGATATGTGTGAAGCCAGCCGGTTGCCGGGTCATGCCGAAAATAGTACATTTAGCACCATCAGCAAAGTGACGGAACAGATCTGTGTGGGTGCTGTTTAGGAAAACAGTAGTTTGGCCGTGCTCCACGGACACTACTTTTCATCATAGAACGGTCAACAAACAAATACATAAAAATTATTGTACTGGAGCAGAAGTTTGTTTCAGAGTTTGATTCACTTCAAGGGACATAAGCAGCAACCTAATGTGTTTAACTTAATCAACTGGGGCTAAACAAATTATTTAGTACTGATAGATAGATCACAAAGTTTACCCTAATTTTAGTTTACGGAATGTATTTTTGAGATATTGCTCATGTTGTAATGATTACGTTCTACATGTAATTATTAGTATTTTAGGTACTTATTCACACACACACTTAAAACAAATCAAGTAGCTATAACTATACAATATTGATTTTAAAATAAAGATGAAACATTGTTACTTAAATGAGAGTTGAAAAATTAGTTTTAAAAAACAACAACAGATGATGTGTGCTGTAGCACAGAGGTTCTTGCATGCCAAAGGCATTGCATGTTGTGGCTAACAGGCTACGCATGAATGAAAGTGCCGTGCTGTGCCTTTTAAATTCAGGCTGTATTAACAGCAGGGTATTTACCTTTATGTTAACATGGATTGTTTTTTGTGTCCCTTTCATGACTTGTGACACAAATCAGTCATTAGACACAAATACAGACTGATGTCCTGAATCCTGCAGAAGAACATATTTTATGTTGTAGGAATAACATACACAGGACCCATTTTCTTGTACTCAGTTGACAACATCAACTGGCTTGTGATATACCAAATACTAGATGGTAAGATGAACATGGTGCCACTCATAGACATCGTGTTCTAACGTACTTCAGCAGAGATACCCTTTCTTACCATTTGCGCCTGTTTACTTTACATCTCTGCCCAGTGAAGGTTGCAGCTTCAATGACACCCTGGGAGAGGCCCCCTTTTGGTGGTGATAAAGTTATGTATAAATTTCTTCATAACTCTCATTATTCATTGTGCACTCATCAAATCCTCGCATCCTTGTTCTTCCTGTTTCCAGTTGATTTTGGGTGAGCACTCAATTTATGTCGAAATAGCCTGGCTCCAAGTTCCACATTTTCAGCATTATCAAGTCCCCCTGACCTCATCCTCTCGGCTACCGTCTGCTCCAATGTTACACTCTCTCTTTGTGCTATCTTTCATAAGCAGCAGTTCATCCTCCTTATATTCAGGTTAAAAAAGATAAGGTTGTGAATCCTCAATTGTCCAAAAAAAAATTGTCTCTGTTATCTGTTACCAAGTCTGCCTTGA
Organism: Nerophis lumbriciformis; assembly: GCF_033978685.3. Classification (NCBI taxonomy): domain Eukaryota; kingdom Metazoa; phylum Chordata; class Actinopteri; order Syngnathiformes; family Syngnathidae; genus Nerophis; species Nerophis lumbriciformis. The sequence continues at coordinate 25,200,287 of NC_084582.2, forward strand.
TTAGAAAACACTCGCGTTTGTATCCGGAAGCAGGAACACACATTTGTTGAAGTCGAACGAAACTGAACTGAAAGGAACCAAACTGAACGGAACTGAACTGAACTGAACGTGCGCTGCTATGGAAACGGAAATAAATGCGTTGAAAAAAATAGTTCCGGCAATGATTAAATGACAAAACTACGGTAAATATCGTACATACTGTATTACTTATTGTTATGAATGTGCCCGTAACCATATTATACGTATATACCAGCAGTGTATATATAAAACGTTGATGGAGGGTTTTTGAAGTTGTTTTAGAGGGATTTGAAGGCTATAATGTTGACTCCCATTAACCGCATCTTCGAACCGTTTTTTATTATCTTTAAAATCCTAAAAAAAAAAAAAAAAAAGATGTGCGTTCTTGTCTCTCATAATGATTCGGAACATTAAGCAACATTTTTAAAAAGTGCAGTTCCCCTTTAAACCCCTAAACCTCACTCTCAATCTGGGCTCACGGCACAGATGTAACCTGCCTTGATGCAGCCCTGCGTCCTACGCGTGGTTCAAACCTGCATTCCATGATTTAGAGGCGAAAGGCTAGGAAAACAGCCAAGATGCAGATTTGTCAGCTCACTGTCCACCCCAGATCACACCTCACTCCTACCCACTTTTTCAAAGTGGGCTGGCTCAGGGTGGAGGACAGTGTAAAACAACTTGCACTGAGCCTAGTCTATAAAATCCGCTACACCTCCCTGATACCGAAGTACATGTCAAACTACTTCCTTAACGTAAATGACCGCCATAACCACAACACCAGGGGGAGCTCCACTAACCACGTTAAACCCAGATTCCGAACTAACAAAGTTCTTAACTCATTCTCTTTCTATGCCACATCAATGTGGAATGCGCTCCCAACAGGTGTAAAAGAAAGGGCATCTCTATCCTCCTTCAATATCCTACCAAGTCAGACCTACACTGTTTCAATGTACATTTCTCTGATGATACAATTGTTAAAGACTGAAGTGATGATAACAACCAAACCTAATCCCCCCCCACCCCCTTATTAGGGTGTTGCCATTTAGTGGTCAATTGTACGGAATATGTACTTCACTATGCAATCTACTAATAAAAGTCTCAATCAATCAATCAAAAAAGCGCAAACTGTTAAGGTGTCAGGGAGTAAGGTCTACACACATAGTACAGCACAGCCAAATTTGCTGGCATCCATTGCACATTCATTAACATCAGAAATTTGAACAAGTCGTTACAAAATATTTGTTTTTTTCATCCTTGCGGCGCCTTCTCGATAATGTCATTAAGGGAAATTTTCCATGTGGCCTTCTGTGTCCGCTCGTGCTTGAGAAACTATTCGATGACCAAGTGCACCTGCACACTTGGAAGTGTAACGTGCTTGGGTAAGGCACATTGTGCTCAAACCGGTCACACAAGCCACACTTTGTGTAAAGCATGCCTAATATCGGTATTGATTGTCCAGTGTGACTGCAACAGCATTTAATCAAATCTTTTTTTTGTTTACTATTATTCGGCCCTGCGATGAGATGGCGACTTGTCCAGGGTGTACCCCGCCTTCCGCCCGATTGTAGCTGAGATAGGCTCCAGCGCCCCCCGTGACCCCAAAGGGAATAAGCGGTAGAAAATGGATGGATGGATGGATTATTCCTGAAACGTCATTAACGTCATAGCATGGTTGGGAGAGTGGCCGTGCCAGCAACCTAAGGGTTCCTGGTTCAATCCCCACCTTCTACCAACCTCGTCACGTCCGTTGTGTCCTTGGGCAAGACACTTCACCCTTGCTCCTGATGGGCCGTGGTTAGGGCCTTGCATGGCAGCTCCCGCCATCAGTGTGTGAATGTGTGTGTGAATGGGTGAATGTGGAAATAGTGTCAAAGCACTTTGAGTACCTTGAAGGTAGAAAAGCGCTATACAAGTATAACCCATTTACCATTTACCATTAAAGTTCAGTATTGTAATAATTGTGTGTCTAATAATTTATATGGTACAATATATGAGCCAGCCACCAGATACAGAATAATATGATACAAAAACTAATACAAACAAAACAAAAAAATGTTAATGACTGCAGAAATGTGTTCCGTTAATTTGAGCACATCCATTTCGTCTGGACAAATGTGTGGGTTATTGTTTCTCAAAGGTCACACTCTCATTAATTGAGAATAATTTAATAGTTGATCCAGACTTATTCAAATCTGAATGGATATTTTGATGTCAATTGTTCAATGGGTTGGTGTCATGATTGTATTATTATTTTTATTCGATGTAAAAAAAAGTAATGTTACTATGTTGAGATAATATAAGTATACACTAAATTGTGTTTTTATCTCAAACAAAGCAGTTGTTAGATTGCAAAGTAAATGTGCATACTTAAACATGCCATGTAATAATAAGTATAAACGCACACAAGGAGTGCAGACCTCCACCAGGCCCTATCTCCCAATAGTAAATCATCCTTAAAAAACAAAATCCTGATTCCAGATGGTGATCCAGTTCAGCCCCAAAATAAATAACTTGTTTTTTTATCCCATTACTTACAATTTCTCTAATTTTAACCGAAATCTGCTCACAAAATTGTGAGCCATGTTGCGAACCAACAAAAATACAGAAGGCCAAACAAAGTCCACCAATTGAAGGATACATTGAATTACCAAATCTGTGCATCTTTGTTTTGTTTGTATGTCGCTTAATTCCTAACAGGCTGTAAGAGGGTTCACTCCTTGCATCAGTGTCAGCACCTGTCTCTATTGTGGAATAAAACAAACAGAATGAACCCCCTTGTTAGTCATCAACCACTCTCTTTGTCTCTGTTGGTGAAGGTGGTTCAGTTCAGTTTCAGTTTATTTATTTATATAGCACATTTAAAAACAACCCCATTTGGCCAAAGTGCTGTAGAGACATAAGAAACAATTTACACATTTACATGGAAAAACACATAAGGATGAATAAAATACAATAATAAAAAAAAAAACTTAAATGAAGTGCATAATATATCACCTAATGTAATAAATAAATAAAAAAGAATAAAACAAGAAATAAAAACAACCAAGCTATCCTGCATAATTAAACTTGAACGCCAGGGAGTAAAAATATGTTTTTAGCCGAGATTTAAATTGGCTCAGAGACTGGGAGGATCTAATAGATAGTGGAAGGTTGTTCCACAGTCTGGGCCCTGCCACTGATAAGGGTCCATCTCCTCTGGTGGGGCTAACATACAAACACAGCGAAGTGCAGCCTCGTACTGTATAGAAATAATCTGGATCACCCTCAAAATCTAATCACTTGTTTTTGTTTTTTTTCTGAAACTTTTAATCAAAATCTTCCCAAGACCTTTTGTGTTTTGTTGCTAACTAACTGACGGACAAACCCAAAAAAATAAATAACCTCCTGGTGGAAGCAATAATAATTTTTACAGTGATTTGTTTGCGAAAATTCACTTCTTTTGTGTGTCTGTCTGACTTTAAGTTCCAACAGCAGACTCTGTCTACCATCACACCACCGCTATGGTGGTCGTGACTTTCATGTGAAACATATTCTTGTTTTTTTGGAGAAATTATGATTTAGCTATATGAACTCTACTTCAAGTAGCCACACAAATGTATACTGTGGCCGTTAAAATTAATTGATCTGCAATGTCATTAAATGCATTACATCTTAATTCCTTCCATTGTCTCTTATAAATGGGACTGTATCTAAAACTGTATCAAGACTGTAATTAATAAAATTGACTAATAGAATACAATTCTTAACACATTTTTATTATTATCACAGATAAACCAGAAACAATACACACAAATTGGTAGTACTTCAAATGCATACATTCTGCCCAATTCCAGGATTGATCGAATGAGATGATGGACTACTGTTACAATTCTGTTTGCTCGTTCATCCGCTGAGCAAGATGAAGTTAGTCTCCCAACCTGCTTGTGTTGTAATGCTGACGTTCAGAATTCTGGTGTAAGTGAATGCACCTTGCTGTGAGTGAAATTGGTGGATAAAGAGGAAGTGTTGTGTTGCTGTTGAGGAGAGTGACATAAAGACATGTTTGCAAGTTTGGAACTGAGCTCCGCTGTTCCTGAGGGAAGGTCGGCAATAATATGTCACTGTGTGTGCTTCTGTCGAGGCAAGATGCTACTTGCACAATGTCACCATAAAGCCTGTGTTGCAGGTGATTGATATAGCATCAAAATGAGGCAGAAATAGCTACTTAGTTGTGTGGACTAGTTACGACATAAACCATTATGGTATAGAGTTTCATTACCCATCCCTAAGAACATGTCATGGCTGCTCTGTGCGCCCATCAACTCATTGATATAGTCGACTGAGATCAATGACATCGCTGTTCGACTGACTTGAGACCTTGATTTGATGTATGGGCCTATTGGGCTGTGTACTCATGGTTGTGTGTTCGGCTGCAGCGGTGTGTATGTGAGGGTCTACAGAGAGGCTAATTCATAATCATGACAGGAAATACTCCATCATATCGCAGTCATCTTTAGCAAACAGCAGGAAAGAGAGAGGCCTCCATAACAAATGTGAGACAGGAGGAGGACGTGCAGTCGATTGAAAGCCATGAAGGAAGAGTGAGACAAAGATGGACAAGAAACAAATAAGAAGATGAAGCATGCTAATTCAAACCTCACAACTTTGTCGGAAAGAATGATCAGCACATTTGTAGTGTGCCACTCATCTCATGTCAAATATTGCAAGCATAGTAGTGACAAATTAGAAGAAACCACTGCATAAATGAAAAACACAAATATGCTGATATCTCCCAGGGGAATAGAAGTGTTACAGAGGTGGGATGTGTTGGGATAAATTATGTTGGGATATAATTAAGATAATGAAGGATGAAGTGATTAAGAAAAGTTTAGTATATATACAAACGCCGTTTGCATGTGAGTTGGGAAATTGTTTTAGATGTAAGTAAAAACGGAATACAATGATTTGCAAATCCTTTTCAACCCATATTCAATTGAATGCACTACAAAGACAATATATTTGATGTTCAAACTCATAAACTTTCTTTTTTTTTTGCAAATAATAATTAACTTAGATTTTTATGGCTGCAACACGTGCCAAAGTAGTTGGGAAAGGGCATGTTCACCACTGTGTTACATCACCTTTTCTTTTAACAACACTCAATAAACGATTGGGAACTGAGGAAACTAATTGTTGAAGCTTTGAAAGTGGAATTATTTCCCATTCTTGTTTTATGTAGAGCTTCAGTCGTTCAACAGTACGGGGTCTCTGCTGTCGTATTTTACGCTTCATAAAGCGCCACACATTTTCGATGGGAGACAGGTCTGGACTGTAGGCGGGCCAGGAAAGTACCTGCACTCTTTTTTTACGAAGCCACGCTGTTGTAACACGTGCTGAATGCGGCTTGGCATTGTCTTGCTGAAATAAACAGGGGCGTCCATGAAAAAGACGGCGCTTAGATGGCAGCATATGTTGTTCCAAAACATGTATGTACCTTTCAGCATTAATGGTGCCTTCACAGATGTGTAAATTATCCATGCCTTGGGCACTAATGCACCCCCATACCATCACAGATGCTGGCTTTTGAACTTTGCGTCAATAACAGTCTGAATGGTTTGCTTCCCCTTTGGTCCGGATGACACGATGTCGAATATTTCCAAAAACAATTTGAAATGTGGACTCGTCAGACCACAGAACACTTTTCCACTTTGCATCAGTCCATCTTAGATGATCTCGGGCCCAGAGAAGCCGGCGGTGTTTCTGGATGTTGATAAATGGCTTTCGCTTTGCATAGTAGAGCTTTAACTTGCACTTAAAGATGTAACGACAAACTGTTTATAGTGACAGTGTTTTTCTGAAGTGTTCCTGAGCCCATGTGTTGATATCCTTTAGAGATTGATGTCGGTTTTTAATACAGTGCCGTCTGAGGGATCGAAGATCACGGTCATTCAATGTTGGTTTCCGGCCATGCTGCTTACGTGGAGTGATTTTTCCAGATTCTCTGAACCTTTTGATGATATTATGGACCGTAGATGTTGAAATCCCTAAATTTCTTGCAATTGCACTTTGAGAAACGTTGTTCTGAAACTGTTTGACTATTTGCTCACGCAGTTGTGGACAAAGGGGTGTACCTTGCCCCATCCTGTCTTGTGAAAGACTGAGCATTTTTTGGGAAGCTGTTTTTATACCCAATCATGGCACCCACCTGTTCCCAATTAGTCTGCACACCTGTGGGATGTTCCAAATAAGTGTTTGATGAGCATTCCTCAACTTTATCAGTATGTATTGCCACCTTTCCCAACTTCTTTGTCACGTGTTGCTGGCATCAAATTCTAAAGTTAATGATTATTTGCAAAAAAAAAAAGGTTTATCAGTTTGAACATCAAATATGTTGTCTTTGTAGCATATTCAACTTAATATGGGTTGATAATGATTTACAAATCATTGTATTCCGTTTATATTTACATCTAACACAATTTCCCAACTTATATGGAAACGGGGTTTGTATGCTTGGAATAGGCCGTGCAACTAATCATATCCTCTAAGTTCCAGTTGGAACTGGGTCCAAGTTCAAGCACAGGCACATTCACTCGTATCGTCCACATTCTTGCTACTGTTGATGTGGCTTCTTCGCCAAGGTCTGAAGGACAACACCTGATATGAAGTCAGATTCCAGGAAGGAGACGGCAGAGGAAGATTCCATGCCTGGAAGCAGACACCTCATTGCATATTCATACATTGTGAAATATTCTGTAAGAGGGCGAGGGGGAGGATGCCTCCGGACAGCCCTGTGTAAGTCGCCGTATTGAATGCTACTGGGGACAGATAGCGCTCAGACAAATTGTATTAGAATTGTATCCAATAGGCAATACATACTTCTGATTTTAAGTTTATGCATCGTGTCCTCTTTAAACATCTTCTGGCTCCAGATTAAATGAATACGTTGACAGAGGCAAGCCTCCTCTGGAACAAGAATTAAGAAAAATATATATTTTTAAACCTGCTAAGCTTACTCCACTTTAATTAAAAGCAAACATGAATTGCTTCTTAGAGTCTGTAGTGAGAGAAAAAGGGTAGTATTAAAGGCCCCAAATGTATTTCATTCCCTAAACATTTTATACATTAATCATGTTTATTTGTACACATTTGCCACTGCCATTGTACATGTATCACTGCTTAGCTAGAAACTGTAATTTCTTTGAAAAATGTTTCCGTCAACTGTAATAATACTTTGTTACAGCATAGTATAGTAATCTCCAGATGTCAGCATGTTACAGCATTCTGTATATTTATTAAATAGCACAAACTAAAATTCCCTGGGAATTTAACAGTATGCAAATGAACAATATGAGCGCTAGTGTGAAACACTGGTCAATAATCTGCAGCAAGTAACTTCCTGAGGGCCAACTGTGTGGGTGTCCCAGGAGCAAAAACACATACCTTTAGTGCTTCCATTGGATTCACAAATAGACCTTCTGTTATTATCCGTGGTCCGGATCATGTTTTGTGTTTTCTGTTAGTTTTGGACTCCTTTAGTTCCGGTTTGTGCACCTCTGAGTTGGTTACCATAGCTACCTATTATTTTCACCTGCCTCTTGTGTTCGGGACGCTCACCTACTGCTAATCAGAGACATTATTTAAGCCAGTCAGTCGGTCTGGCTTCTTTGTTTGCTCCACGCAAAAAGTTACGTTGGTGATTCCTGTGATTCTTGATTCTTGTTCCTGCGCTAAGCTTCGCCATAGCTTCCCATGCTATCGGCCCGCTTTTCTGTTTATTCTTGTTTTTGTCTGCTGTTTATCTACGGTGTATGATTTACGAGAAATAAATCATCTCCTACCTTCATGCTTTCGTCCGGAGTTGTCCGTTCTGCATCTGGGAGGAACGACCCCGCATAAAGACGCAACCCCAACGTGACACCTTCTTTAAATCTTCAGTTTTCCAATGAGTGTATAGATATAACACGCACAACACATTTCCAGACCAGCGTTATCAAAAATAAGCAACTAATTAATTCCATCATTGTTATTATATTCAAGACAATTATTATAATATTTTGAGGGAGTAAAGCGTGTTAGATGACATTTATCCTCTGCAGGCATACGTTTACATCTGGGAGTGGATGGCCTCCCTCGGCTCAATAAACTGAACAACTCAGCAGTTTAGAATGACCTGCTATTGCTCACTGCTGTATCACTTTGAGAGGAGCCGCTTTTGGCAGTGTTCAATATTCTTGGCATGATAGACTGAGGGAAGACCACAGGGTACACCAGGGCATGCGGAACCTCAGAGGCAGTGGGAGAATGACGGTAAGGTAAAAAGCATGTTTTGCTCCGCTTGCTGTTTTAACACTTAACAAGATAAACAACTTGAATGTTTATATAAAAAAAAAAAAGTTATGAGGGGATTTTAACTGGAGCATCATATTCAAGTAGATCGATGCCTTTTGATAAACTCGTAAAACAGCAACTTTAAAGGGGAACAGCATTTTTAGGGGGATTTTGCCTTTTGTTCACAACCTTTATTAGAGGCAAGAACACAAGTCTTTTTTGTAGGATTTTAAAGATGATAAAAAACGCTTGCAAAATGTGGCTAATGGGATTCACCATTGTCGCCTTCAAAGCCCTCTAAGACAACTTCAAAACCCTCCAATGTTTGGCTGGCTGAAATAATGTGCAAATTATTTTATAACATGTTCTGGTTGAGTCCTCAATTACAGAATTATTAGGAGGCAGAATATTACATTTTGTTAATTATTAGAGAAGTAAACATTTATTCAGGTAGAAATATCACAAATTACAGCTGGTATAGGCTCCAGCCTAACTCTAACCCCCGCAGCCCCCTCCACCCCCAGTGACCCCAAAAGGGACAAGCGGTAGAAGGTGGATGGCTGGGTATTACCAAACATATTTGACAATCAAAGCATGATGGCAACAATCCACATGTTGTGTTATTAGTGCATGAAACTGGTGTCTAAGCATGGAAGTGTAGCTCCTCCTCTGAACGCAAGTGCTCTTAAAGCCATCCATCCATTTTCTACCGCTTATCCCTTTGGAACTCAGCTGCATTCAGGCAGTAGGCGGGGTACACCCTGGACAAGTCGCCACCTCATCGCAGTGCTCTTAAAGCAGGAATACAAATTCTGGCAAGACACCAAAACACAGCAGGCAATTTTTTTTCTTCATTGTCATTAAATGTTGTTTGTCCTTTTTGTGATGAACTGTTTAAAGAGCATACTGTTTAAAACACATTCCATTAAAACCAATTGTCCGTTCATGTGGTTAAAAATTTGAAAATGATCTGCCTAGGGTACACTTATTAATGATGAAAAATTACATCTATCTCGGTAATTTGTGATTAATCGCGATTAAATATTTAACGTATTTTTCGGAGTATAAGTCGCACCGGAGTATTAGTCGCACCTGCCCAAAATGCATAATAAAAAAGGAAAAAAACATATATAAGTCGCACTGGAGCCCGGCCAAACTATGAAAAAAACTGCAACTTATAGTCCGAAAAATACGGTATTTGTTTGACAGCCCTAAAATATATATGACAAAGTATCAGATAAAAAAAACGATATCTTAAGAACAATCAATCAGATAAAAGGCGGATGAAAAGTTACAAACAGTTAAAGGCTCATGCTGGGTTAAAAGCCAGTGAGTAAAAATGGGTTTTAAGAAGGGTCTTAAAAGTAGACAAAGAAGGGGCCTGTTTCACATGGAGCGTCAAATCGTTCCAGAGTTTGGGAACCGCAACAGAAAAGGCCCTGTCCCCTCTGAGCTTGCACTTTGATTTCAGTACCTCCAGGAGCAGCTGATCAGCTGACCTGAGGGACCGGGTGGGGGCATAGGGGTGGAGCAGTTTAGGAGGTAAGGACCATGTAAGTGATCTAGAGTGTCCGCCCTGAGATCGGTAGGTTGTGAGTTCAAACTAGGGCTGCAACTAACAACTAATTTCATAATCGATTAATCTGTCGATTATTACTTTGATTAATCGATTAATAATTGGATAAAAGAGACAAACTACATTTCTATCCTTTCCAGTATTTTATTGAAAAAAAAACAGCATACTGGCACCATACTTATTTTGATACCGTATTTTCCGCACTATAAGGCGCACCTAAAAACCACAAATTTTCTCAAAAGCTAACAGTGCGCCTTATAACCCGGTGCGCTTTATTACGATTAATTTTCATAAAGTTTCGATCTCGCAACTTCGGTAAACAGCCGCCATCTTTTTTCCCGGTAGAACAGGAAGCGCTTCTTCTTCTACGCAAGCAACCGCCAAGGAAAGCACCCGCCCCCATAGAACAGGAAGCGCTTCACCCGCCCCCGGAAGAAGAAGAAAAAACGCGCGGATATCACCGTACGTTTCATTTCCTGTTTACATCTGTAAAGACCACAAAATGGCTCCTACTAAGCGATCCGGTTCATAAAAAGACGCAATCTCTCCATCCGCACACGGATTACTACCGTATTTCACAGCAACTGATATTCCTGTGAACCGCACTGTGGAACGGGAGCACGTACGGTGAATATTCGCACCACAGGGAATGAGAAGTCATCCTTCACTGTGGTTCTAGCTTGCCATGCTAACTTCCACCCATGGTGATATTCAAAAGGAAGACCTTGCCAAAAGAGACCTTTCCAGCCGGCGTCATCATAAAAGCTAACTCGAAGGGATGGATGAAGAAAAGATGAGCGAGTGGTTAAGGGAAGTTTACGCGAAGAGGCCGGGTGGCTTTTTTCACACAGCTCCGAAGGCGAACACACCTTCACTAAGACGGGCAGACAGCCTCGGACGACATACGCCAACATTTGCCAGTGGATCGTAAATGCTTGGGCAGATATTTCGGTCACAACTGTGGTCCGAGCTTTCCGGAAGGCAGGATTCACAGAACAACAGCGACACTGACTCCCGATGACTTCTACGAGACGGAACCGGCCATTTTGGATACCACGCTTGCGCAACTTTTCAATTCGGACACCGAAGACGAAGAATTCGAAGGATTTACGAATGAAGAATAACTTCAGAAGGTGAGCGCTATGTTTATTTTGTGTGTTGTGACATTAACGTTCGAGCAACATTATGTTACTATTGCTCTACACCATTTTGAATTTTACTATGTTTGTGATTGCACATTTGCGTACATTTTGGGACAGAGTTGTTAGAACGCTGGTTTTCAATATATTATTAAAGTTTGACTGAACTATCTGACTGTTTTTTTGACATTCACTTTAGCGCAGCGTTTTTTTGACATTCACTTTAGCGCAGCGTAGGCGCGGCTTATAGTCCGGGGCGGCTTATTGGTGGACAAAATTATGAAATATGTAATTCATAGAAGGTGCGGCTAATAATCCGGTGCGCCTTATAGTGCGGAAAATACGGTAATTGTTTCTCAGCTGTTTGTAAATGTTGCAGTTTATAAATAAAGGTTTATAAAAAAATAAGAAAATAAAAAATAAATAAAAAACTAGCCTCTGCGTATGCGCATAGCATAGATCCAACGAATCGATGACTAAACTAATCGCCAACTATTTTTATAATCGATTTTAATCGATTTAATCGATTAGTTGTTGCAGCCCAAGTTCAAACCCCGGCCGAGTCATACCAAAGACTATAAAAATGGTACCCATTACCTGCCTGCTTGGCACTCAGCATCAAGAGTTGGAATTGGGGGTTAAATCACCAAAAATTATTCCCGGGCGCGGCCACCGCTGCTGCCCACTGCTTCCCTCACCTCCTGATGGGTCAAATGCAGAGAATAATTTGCCACACCTAGTGTGTGTGTGTGACAATCATTGGTACTTTAACTTTAATTTAGAAACAAATAAAATAATTTTAAAATGGATTCTAAAAGACACAGGTAGCCAGTGAAGTGAGGCTAAAACAGGAGTGCTTTCTTTTACTTGTGCTTGTTAAAAGTCGGGCAACTGCATTTTGTACCAGCTGCAGATGTGAGAGGGATAACCAGCTAATACAAAAAATACAAAAAGTTACAGTAATTCAGCCGAGATGTAATGAAGGCATGGATTATTGTCTCAAACTGCTGCCTAGAGTGCAGGTTTTTAACCTTGGTCAGCTGATGGAAATGAAAAAAGCTGTCTTTCACCACTGTGTCAATCTGACGTTTCAATTTAAAATCACTATCAATACAAAAGCCCAGGTTGGTGACCATGGGCTTAACATGCATAGCCAAGGGACCTAAGTAATCAAGACAAGTGAGTAGTGGCTGCGTTGAGGAGGCATGTTTGCCCTTTAATGGAAAATAAATGTGTGTCATCGGCATAACTGTGAATAAACATGTCATGCTTTCTTAGGATAAAGCCCAGGGGAAGTAAATACATGGAAAACAGCAGTGGTCCTAAAACCGAGCCCTGTGGGACCCCACATGTTAAGGGAGCAAGAGAAGATTCTGTGCCAGCAACATTACATTTACATGTATTTTTTTTTTGTGTGTTAAATACGACTTCAACCAACTCTAGGCAGTACCACAGATGCCCACTTAATGTTGTAGGTGGCTAATAAAAATATTATGGTCCACCGTATTAAATGCTGCTGTGAGATCAAGTAAAACTAAAATCACATGATCGCCTAAATTATCCATCCATCCATTTTCTACCGCTTGTCCCTTTTGGGGGTGCTGGAGCCTACCTCAGCTGCATTCGGGCGGAAGGCGGGGTACACCCTGGACAAGTCGCCACCTCATCACAGGGCCAACACAGATAGACAGACAACATTCACACTCACATTGACACACTAGGGCCAATTTAGTGTTGCCAATCAACCTATCCCCAGGTGCATGTTTTTGGAGGTGGGAGGAAGCCGGAGTACCCGGAAGGAACCCACACAGTCACGGGGAGAACATGCAAACTCCACACAGAAAGATCCCGAGCCCGGGATTGAACTCAGGACTACTCAGGAGCTTCGTATTGTGAGGCACAAGAACTAACCCCTCTTCCACTGTGCTGCCCTACACCTAAGTCAGTTGCTCGGAAAATGTAATTAATAACCCTTAATAATCCTGACTCTGTACTATAGAGGGGTTTAAACCCAGACTTAAAGACTTATAAAATATCATAGACCACTAAAAAAATGTTTAACTGGGTTGAAATAACTTCTCCAAGATCTTTGAGAGGAAAGGCAGTTTAGAAATGTGTCTAAAATGAGCTAAACCAGAATTGTCCAGACCAGGTTTCTTTCAAAGGGGTTGAATATTATGAACCACGGCATGTTTAAAACTGGTAGGAACCACACCAGAAGACATATTGCTATTTAAAATGTTAAGAACAGGCTGCCCTTATGCAAGAAAAAACTTATTTAAAAAAGGTAGGAGGGACAGCATCATGGGGGGAACCTGAGGGGTTCATATGATTAACTAACTTCTGTAACTGCGGCAGAGTCACTTGCTCAAACTGATTAAAAACAGCAGAGTAGTGAAAAGGGAGAGAAGGATCAGAGATCGGAATAGAAATGAGAGCCCTTTTGTGGTAACCTTATCAATAAAATACTCTAAAAAGGCATTGCACAACTCAGAGGAGGGTTCCAAACATGTAGGCTGAGGGGCATTAAGAACACAGTCAATGGTTTTAAATAAGACATGTTCATAACAATGAGTAATATGTACAATATTTACTATATGTTTGTAATTTAAAGCATTAAATGCACTAATTTCCGTAGCGCATTTATTTCCGTTTCCATAGTAGTGCACTTCCGACTTCTGGCAACAAATGTGTGTTCTACTTCCAGGAACAAACGCGAGTGTGTTGTAATTATGGCAAACTTGGTAACAGACAACAAAGATGACTATTTTTGAACAAATGAGGACAACCTTATTTTTTTAAGCTGAATATACGGAGGATGAACTGCTGCTTATAGAAACTAACACAAAAAAAAGGTGAAACGTTGGAGCAGACGGAAGCCGAGAGAGTGAGGTCAGCGTGACTTAATCACACTGAAAATGTGGAACTTGGAGCCCACCTATTTCGACATAAATGGAGTGCTTACCCAAAGTCAACTGAAAATGTCCCCGGCCAGCTGGACCAAACGCATAACTGTCCACTTTAATATTGATCCTGATACACACAGCACGTAATGAGTGGTATTTCAACTACAGTACATACGCTGTCGAGCTAGCTGTGTAAAAACAAAACATGAAATGTGGGCTAAAACTTTACAGATACTGTAATATGATTTTATATGTTTTTCAGTCAGTAAGATTGGTGTCCTTTCGCATTGTGTTGTGCATTATACACTCAAACAAGATTTGGGTGCTGACGTAGAACCTAGCTTATCTCTTGCGGTAGCTAGCTCACGGCTACTACCGTAGCACACCGATGTGTTACTATGCTAGAAATAAGAGTTTCTCAGTGTTCGCTAATACAATAACAATGTTGATACTGATTGGTTATTATACAGGTTACGGAGTGTAAATGAAGTATTGTTGGCGGTTTTGGATGCATTTCTAAAGTGATTTAGAGGCAGAATGGATTGTGCCTATTAGCTGCATTGCTTCACCTAGAACGAGCCAATTTTTACGTGTTAGAATGCAAAAAAAATAACAATTATTTTGTTTTCTTGTCTCTCATAAGTATTGTAAACAATGAGCAAAATTCCAAAAAAGGGCAGTTCCTCTTTAAAGCTTAAAGGTTTTTTTTTTAAAACAATTTTAATGTAATGTTTGCAAAGGCAGTTGTGTTTTTATAATGTTTGCTGTGATCCACACTGCTTTGACAGGAGTGTTGCATTCTTGGCAATTTACAGGCGCCAGTCAGGGGGTGTTTGTGCTGTATTTACATACAATGTGTAAACAATCACTGTTTGTGCCAATAACTGTTTGACCATCGCTAACAATCTTATAATCAGCATTGCATGTGTGATTTACACAGAACAAATTAGCAAATGCGTGTTTACTTGGAAATTATATTTAGTTGTTGCGTTTTGTTTCATGCATTGAACAAAGAGAGCACAGTCTACCAAGTCAAGTCCTAGTCTGTTTAACATACTGGGCCAATAAAGCTGATTCTGATGCTGTTTAGGATTTGGTATCACTATATATCAACGGCTATAATCACAATGCAGGATGTAATACCTAATTCAGATTTTTTGTTAAATCCTATCTTTTTATCTACATTACAATAAAAATAAAAAAAAGTGATTTCTAATGTGAACGAAATGGGTCCCTTAACTGCCCCGTATGCACACATGATGTCATGATGTCACACAAGCTGCATTGCGGTTACGGAAGAAAACTTGGCTCCAATTCTAGTAGGTCTCATTGCTGGCCCATTTGTGGCAATTTTGAGGATTTTGTGCAACTGGAGTCAACATTCTCTTAACCAAATTATTTGGCGTAGGAGTTCCAGAAGGAAGAGGGCAATAATGTTGTTTCCTGCGATTTGTAGGGCATTTGCATCAATGTGTCTACTGAGAAGCTTGTGAGCGAGCAGTCACAGTGAGTAGAGGAAGGTCAAACTGAAAAATCATCTTTTTTGGCCTGTTTGCTACTAATTTGTCGACTATTTTGGTGAAGAATTAAGATTTTTGATGACTTTTAGATCGGATGAACTTGATCTGATAATTCAGACTACAGTTGCATACACATCAGATTTATATACACATACAAAGACGACTGAGTTCTATTTTAGAAAATCTGAATTGTACTGTTTACATTGGCATGAACAAATTAGATTCCAGCCACATATGTTAAAATATTTGGAATTTAATCTGCAGTATGATCATAGCCAAATGTTTTCAAGGAGTGGGACATCTCACTTAACATCTGATTTTCTGGTGCCTTCAATTGCAGCTAACTTATTTTTTCAGTTTGAGAAAACTATTTTCTTCCGAAGTCCATTTTTTCAATTTTGGCAGGTTTCTTGCAAATTGCTACACCTGCCCTAACTGTTAATTTCAAAGCTGTAACACATTTCGCAAGATCTGCTTGTATTTTGCAATGATGGCACACAAACAGGCAACATTTATTTATTCCTCTTGTTAGAGTTTTAGGTGTGATTTCCATGGCTTCTGCAAGCCCACCTGCTTTGTTCAGAACTTATTATAAATTATTCTATTTTAATGACTATGTGTCAATGCCAAGACAAAGTGCATGTATTATGCAATCTGAGATTGTTAAAGCCCTTGTAACAAAAGACAATTTTAGATATTTGTGTTAAGAACAGTTTCACAAACTATTATCAACAAAGACTGGACAACTATTCACTGAATTTCGAAACTCAGGATGAAATATAGCTGAATAAAAGGCTATGATTTGTTTGCAAACATAATTGTGGTCATCCACACCCAGGCTTAAACCTGTGACCACACAACCCCTCTGACTGAGAGTCGAACACGGCAGCCAGTGGGCTAAAAGCCCAGGTGCCCAGGTTGTCGCAACAGCAAAGTGTAACAATATATCTACTCTTTATTGCTCAAATAGCACAATTGTCGTCATTATGCGTAGCTCCTGCCTACTTCCTTTATTTATTCAGGGTAAGACAGTTAAAAACAGATTCTCATTTGCAATACTAACTCAGCAAAAAGGCAGCATTTACATGACATAGATGTTGAAGTGTGATTATAATCTGTCAACGTCTCTCATTTACAAGCAAAACATCTCTCTCAACAGTTCACAAATGCTCTTAACGTGCAGGGGTAAATGTGTTGGAACATAAATTAATGTTTAAGATGGACAAATACTTATCAAGCAAAAAATAAACAAAGAACATTTGCAAATTGTAGACAACTGGCAATAAGGAAGCCTTTGGTTGTGTCATTTTTGGGAATTATAACTGATTATTATTAATATTAGTTATAATGAATTAAAACACTACAATCATTTGAGCATTAGCTCTAAATATATCAATACACTGTTTGTTTTTCATTTATTGTTGAAATAATGTGCTTTTTGAAGTTACCGTTACAAGGAACACTTAAAACACAGTTAAAATAATCCATAAAATCACAAGTTGATTCGATGTTGTTGACGAAAAAAAGCCTAAACACATCGCAACTCTTTTTAAAAGCTGCCACGAAATAGGCATTTAAAGGCATGACCATACTTGCCAATCCTCCCGGATTTTCCGGGAGACTCCCGAAATTCAGCGCCTCTCCCGAAAACCTCCCGGGACAAATTGTCTCCCGAAAATCTCCCGAAATTCAGGCGGAGCTGGAGGCCACGCCCCCTCCAGCTCCATGCGGACCTGAGTCCGCTTTCCCACAATATAAAGAACGTCTACAGTAAAGCAGTCCGTCTGCCGTAAACAGCAATGTTGTGACACTCTTAAACAGGACAATACTGCCATCTAGTGCATTTGATGAAAGCACTTTTGTGCGTGCCACACATCAATGCATCATCAGAGAGGGTGTTCAGCATGGTTAGAAAGATAGTGACAGAGAATAGAACAAGGATGGACAATTCAACCCTTAACTCAACAATGAGTAGATGAGTGTTATGTGTGTGTATATGTGTAAATAAATGAACACTGAAATTCAAGTATTTCTTTTATTTATATATATATATATATATATATATATATATATATATATATATATATATATATATAGCTAGAATTCACTGAAAGTCAATTATTTCTTATATATATATATATATATATATATATATATATATCCATCCATCCATCCATCCATCCATTTACTACCGCTTATTCCCTTCGGGTCGCGGGGATATATATATATATATATATATATATATATATATATATATATCTTAACCACGCCCCAACCAAGCCCCCGCCCCAACCATGCCCCCCGCACCCACCCCCACCTCCCGAAATTGGAGGTCTCAAGGTTGGCAAGTATGGGCATGACAATCACAAAAAGAAATCCAACAAATTCCTGCAGGGACTGATTGTGTTAGTATTGTACTTTTGCCTTGCCTGGTTATATTAACTCGTGGGCTACTGCGCTGTAGACGCTGGTGCTCCCTTGGTTGTCCTTAATGAAATGATCGTTTACCTGCACGTTGCCAGCCGTCTCTGCATCTCGGGGTCATGCCGCAAGCCATCAAGCACGTGACACAGTAGATCATATAGTTATATAAAACATTTACATCCACCGCATATTAATGCATCATATGGTTGCTGAAAACAATTCCTCTGTCTGATTGAACAGCTCTGAGGTGCGAGAGGTCATCAGCTCCATATTCTTACTATCTGTGAGGGTTTTTAAGTATGCTGCAGGAATCCAAGACAACATTTCACAGATGAATTCACAGTTAAACAAGGGCACACAGGGAGGTTCCAGAGCAATGATGAAAAAGGGGTGGGTGTTGAGGAACAATCGCCATCTCTCTGTCTTATTGTCATTGACTGCGTGTCGAGCTGAGAATCTCCCAGGCAGTTACTCTCTGGTTCTACATGGCTGCCCTCCAATTGGAATACCATTATACACACTAGGTTCCACACACACATGACACAAACATCTGCAGTGAAACCAACGGCTCAATCACACAAACACACACAGCATCACACAAACACTCACACAGCAAACCTGTACATAACACAAAGGGAGACTCATCATTTTCCACTTTCTATCTTTTCGTCTCAGCGTTGATGATTGCTTCCTTGACTGTTCTGTCTGTTTAATGTCACCAGCGTCAGAGCTGTGTTTTTATTCCTACCACTCTTTTCATGAGGACATGCACCATGTGAGAAACAGCATGATTTGTATCACCCCTCATCCACACCGTGGAGTATGTTTGATTTGTAATGTGCGCTGACCCTCTGTCCTCACAATGGAGTACTTTGATTTGTGACCCGCTCTGACTGCACCGTCTCGTCGCTCCTGCACGTTTTGATTTGTCGCAATGTTGGAGTAGCGGGTCGAGAAGGATCCAATGTCAACGTCTGAACGGTGTCCTTCAGTACGTGAACTACTATTGCAGGCTTTGCGATGATTTCTTGAAGTGCAATCAAACAACATGAATGAAAACTTCCAGAGCGTTTGCATATTACATTTCAACTGTTGACATTTGGATGACAAACCAACATTGGCCGCTATCACACTCCCGTCCATGAACTGGATTTACTCTCCTTATAAAAGACAATGGCTGCTAAATGCCATATCTCTCTGTGATAGACTGTGTGTGTGTGTGTGCGCGCCTGCGTGTGTGTGTGTGTGTGTAGGCTGTTTATTGTTTATTAGAGCCTTCCAGACACTCATGCGTCTACAAGAAAGTGAAAATGCCAATCTCACCACCATTCCTTCTATTTTCTTCCAACTAGTCGAAGCAGTAAACAGGCCGACTGTTTATTTAATTGTTTTCATTGCAGCACTTAATTTATTAGCCAGACTTATTCAATATCACATTTGACAAAAGACGGAAAAAGCCTGAAAATCAATGACGAAGATAGAGAGCATAGAAGAGTGTATTTTACATTTCTTATCTTCTGCAAATATCATGAAATTGCCAAGAATTGCCATTTCTAGACTTCCCCCTCTTCTCTAGACACAATAGGCTGTGTTTCCTCATGCTTTTTCAGAATTCCTTCAAATATCTGGAGAAAAACATCAGTAGAAGAGGACGCAAAATAGAATAATGGCGGCTTACCATCTTTTTCTCTCGCTTTTGAGCACCGGGTTTGCTCTTTTTTTCTGCAGGTTCTGATTCAGCCGTTCTTCCCTTGTGGGTACTCCTGATTTTTCCTTCGGCTTCAGTCTTTTAAAAAGTGGTCCATTCAGATTCAGACCAACAATCTTTTTCTAAGTCAGAATCATTAAAATTATCGCTGCAAACATAGACATATGTAGACACATTTTTTAGGTCAAGAACTATGAAATAAGTGCCAATGTTGTCAGCATTAGAGGGGCCCTTAAAGTTTTTTTCTAAAAGTGACCTAATAAAGGACAATTTAGCCCAAAAATTGGAGCTGAGCTCTTTGAATAAAACATCAAGTTAAACGCTGAAAATATATGCTAAAGACCAACCATAAGGACTTTCTTTTGCACGCTTTTATTGACTATGGAGTAGAACCTCTCTTTGGCTTGTTGACCTGCATGACCTCACTAACGATAAATGACCTCATTGAATCCAACCTGGTGAAGCTATTGAGTGCTGGGAAACAAAATAGTAATATCTGAATTCCATTATATACATTATCGTATATCCTAAAAGGCTATGTAATACCAAAAATGTTAAATACATATTGGGTTCATTGAATAAATAAAGAGCAAGCTAGCACACATTCAAGCATGGCTTTCTCAGTCTGTGCTGCCAGATGAAAAAAATACAAATTATTATACCAGAAACTTAAAAGTATCATATTTTTAGGAAAATCATAAATAAAACTTTATAAATCAACCAGGTTTTCGGAAAAAAAAAATTGATGTTTCCTGTACTTTGTGAAAATAAGTGATCACACATTGCCGATTTAGATGGCGTTTCATTGTGTTTCTAAAACCGCTGCAAACTGTGTCCCAACGTTACCGGAAAGCCTTTCTCAAAATGTTTTGAACACGGCGCCAACGCTTAGAAGTCTTCCAAGCTCTACTCCGCATTAACCGCACTGCCACTGTGTGAGGCCATGATGCCTCCGTGTTTAACTCTGCTGCCTCTGTGACCTTATCGTGTTCACATTGTGAAGGTCCGGGAAGAAAATGGGAAAGTCGATCATGTCATGTCATATTATCACAAATCTTGCGTCCCAAAAATGAAGGCTGCTGTTCATTACACAGTGAAAGCCGTTTTAAACACAGCTCATTTCAAACTGCCTAGACTGCTACGTCTAATTTTTCTGGTAGCTCCCTTCGATTCTTAGGATTCATGGCAGATGAGTGACGGATGACCAGGTTTGGTGCACAGTGTTAACACGATCTGTCCGAACTGCAATGAACCGACATGTAAACCGCCAATGTGTGAACGCCTCTTAAGTCTGTCATGTCATTGTACATGTAATATATAAATGTATTGATTATAAGAGCCATTATAATGTGAGATCAATTTACCTTTGACAGCATTTGCCAGGCTTCTAATCGGCCAAAATGTGCATCCATCCATATTTTCCTTTATCCCAGTCCGTGTTGCAGGAGCAGCAGTCTCAGTGGGGAAGGCTAGACTTTCCGGTTTATGGTCCCCAGATCTTTTACCTGGGGCAAATCCTGAATCCAACCCAAAGGGTGCAATCCACCCTTTTCCGGCTGAGAACCATGGCTTCAGATTTGGAGGTGCTGAGGTGCATCCCGGAAACTTCAGCTGCCCCAACAAAAGCCGGCGGTCACAACTTAATGAGGCCATCAGGACCACATGATCTGCAATGGTACTCTAAGGTCTTAAGCTTGACACCTTCAATACCTTGAACAGAGCCAGTGACAAAGGGCAGCCTTGGCGGTGGTCAACATTTACAGTGAACAGGTTCAACTTAATGCTGTTAATGCTCCTGCTCCGAAGGATCGATAACACGTAGTAGTAGCATGCCACAAATCTTGCACTCCGAGGGCACCCCCCGTTTCTAATACATGACATTTACTGTAGTTATTGTTTATTTACTGTGAAATGTTCAGATGTTCTTTGTGGAAAAAACGAAGCAATGTTAAAGGACAAGACACTTTTTTGAAACCATTGCAATAAAGTAATAAAAGAAAAAGTCATGACAAGTTTAACACACAACAACGTGCAACTATTTATTCAAGATTGTATTGATTTTGGGGAAAAACAATAAGCCATTCAGTTAATGGAGAATTGTGAAGGAGGGCTTGCTTGAATGCTGCCGTCAAAACCTTACTTGAAGAAAAACAAAATTATATTTTTTAGAAAGTTGTTTTATCTCAAAATAAAGTATGACAACAACAAGTAGATAATAATATAGTGCTTTTGTATCAATTAGATACTCAAAGCGCTCACGTTGGAGGTGGTAATTAAGCCACATTTGTAGCCACAGCTGCTCTGGGGTAGACTGACGGAAGAGTGGCTGTCAATTTCCTCCTATGGCCCCCCTACCATTCATTCGCTAGTGTGAGCGGCACTGGGGGTAAGGGTGAAGTGTCTTGCCCAAGGACACAACGGAAGTGATTTGGATGGCAAGAGGCAGGGAGCGAACCTGGAACCCTCAAGTTTCTGGCACGGCCGCTCTTCTGGCAAGGCTGCTCTACCCACCACACCGTGGTGCGGTGTTTAATTTAATATTCATATGGGCTCGTCCAGGGGTGTCCATAGTATGGCCTATAGTCTGTTTTTTTTTAAACAAAGAAATAAATAATAATGGAAGACCTTTGGTTTAGAGCTTGGTGTTTGCTATGTTTCATTATGTAGCGTCAATATTAAGTTATTAAATGACCGTACAATTTCCTGTAAAATGTTGTTTCACGTTACAAAAATTGTAAACACAAAGTCAGTTGAAGTTAAAAGTTCAAGTCAAAGTTCAAGTCAAGTTAAAAAGTCAAAAGTTAAAGTTAAAGTTAAAGTCAGTTAAAGTTAAAAGGTAAGTTAATGTTAAAGAGTTAAAACAGTTAAAAGTCCCAATGATTGTCACACACACACTGGGTGTGGTGAAATGTGTCTTCTGCATTTGACCCATCCCCATGTTCACCCCCTGAGGGGTGAGGGGAGCAGTGAGTAGCAGCATGGGTCGCACTCGGGAATCATTTGGTGATTTAACCCCCAATTCCACCCCTTGATGCTGAGTGCCAAGCAGGGAGGCAATGGGTCTCATGTTTTTATAGTCTTTGGTATGATATAGCCGGGGGATTAAACTGTTGACACACTAACCACAAGGCCACTGAGTCGGTTGTGATCCATCTCCTCTTAACCTTGATAACATACAGAATCTATGGCTTCATTAAGCCACATCATGCCCAATTCAAAAGTGCAGCATTTTTTTTACTGTACAGAGTAGGGATGTCCGATAATATCGGCCTGCCAATATTATCAGTTGATAAATGCGTTAAACATGTAATATCAGAAATTGTTTTTTTTATTATCAGTATCGGGTTTTTTTGTTTTTTTTATTAAATCAACATAAAAAACACAAGATACACTTATAATTAGTGCACCAACCCAAAAAACCTCCCTCCCCCATTTACACTCATTCACACAAAAGGGTTGTTTCTTTCTGTTATTAATATTCTGGTTCCTACATTATATATCAATATATATCACTAGTCTGCAAGGGATACAGTCCGTAAGCACACATGATTGTGCGTGCTGCTGGTCCACTAATAGTACTAACCTTTAACAGTTAATGTTACTCATTTTCATTAATTACTAGTTTCTAAGTAACTGTTTTTATATTGTTTTACCTTCTTTTTTATTCAAGAAAATGTTTTTAATTAATTTTCTTATTTTATAAAAAAATTTAAAAAGTACCTTATCTTCACCATACCTGGTTGTCCAAATTAGGCATAATAATGTGTTAATTCCACGACTGGATATATCGGTTGATATCGGTATCGGTTGATATCAGTATCGGTAATCAGGGGCGCCGCTATGGATTTTGGGCCCCATGAAAATAATCTTTACAGGGCCCCCAACACAGTGTCATTATTTTTTCTGTATTATAATTCCATCATCATTAGGGGCCTATCTGAGCCCCCCTCCATCATGGGACCCCAGAATCCGTCTCCTTTACCCCCCCTTTTCGGCGCCCCTGTCGGTAATTAAAGAGTTGGAATATCGGATATCGGCAAAAAGCCATTATCGGACATCCCTAGTACAGAGGTTTTCAAACAAACAACAATGTAAACAAAACATCTTCAAAGAAGGACTGAATCAGTTGTACAATGTGGCTCAGTTAAAATATACAGTATATGTATTATTCCATTCTGTATGTTTGTCTTCTTATTAGATGACTCTTTTAAATGTCTATTAAGTTTTTTGCACGTAAAATTGTAATGTGTTTTGAAATTTAGGATGCAAAATGGTTGCGAGAAAAGTTTCATCTAATTAGCATCTGGAATATATCACGCAGTGACAGCAGAATAAAAAGTGATTTGTGTGCCTGTGTGCGGTGCCAGAGAGAAATGTTACCATTGGACCCAATAGGGCCCCTTCTTTGTCCGTCACAGATACACACTGGGATAATTACCAGGCGTGAATAGAGGGCAACGTGCAAGAAAAATAGGCAGAGAGGGAGCAAGAGGAGAGGTAATTGGTGCACCTGTCTCTGAGAAACGACAGCTACTGGTGCATATCAGTGAAAAATCACAGAAGTACACACACACACACTAGTAGTCGACGCTAATCACATGAACGTATACAATGAACAAAATGACAGCAAGTGTGTATGCGTGCCTGTGTTGGCAAGTTGGTATTCAGAAGAGAAAAAAAGGCTGGTGCCTTCATTGCAAAGTTGAGATTTCTAAAATGTGACAGCTGAAAAAACACTCAAGTGTAGGTAATTTTTGTGTCTTGAGAAAAATACATTTTCTCTTTGGCTTCAACTTTGATTACACTGTCTGAAAAGAAGGATGCACTCACATCAAATCATGTAAGATCACATGATTGTATGATTGCTGAGATAGTTGTTGCTCTTCAAAAACATCACCAATGCATACCCAGACATATTCAAAATTCAAACATGAGTGCTTCACTTTGTCGTTGTAAACGCTTTTTTTTAAATATTATTACAGCAAGTTTACCTGAAAAGTACTTTTTTGTATTGTGCATGTAACATTTTTTGTCCAGGTCTTCGCAGTTATCGTGCTACCAACAATTGCTCGTAACAAACTAGTCTATTTGCCCGCGTATCATTCCGCAGAGTCAAGTGCCAAATAAAGAATCCCACACTTTGGTTTCTCAGATTCTGTTTTTTGGGGTTTTTTTGAGAACAGCTGCAAAATAATCTTCCATGGGGCGAAAGAAATGTGCAAATACTAGCATATGCTTTTAGGTTGTGGAGTCACGGCAGGATAACGCGTTGTGCTGTAAATCGCTATCTTGCACATGCGTGTGAGTTCCTTAGCTCATTGTTTTTCAACCACTGTGCCGCGGCACACTAGTGTGCTGTGATATATTTTTCTGGTGTGCCGTGGGAAATTATGCAACTTCACCTAATTGATCCCCAAAAATTTTTTTGCAAATCACTAATTATAATCTGCAAATAATGTGTCGTTCCTTAGTGTCTTTGCTGTGTAGAGCTCGGCAGGGTAACCATGTAATACTCCACGTCAGTAGGTGGCAGTAGGTAATTAATTGCTTTGTAAAAGCCGGAATGTGTCGGGTGAGATGAGGACGGTTTGTCGTGAATCCAATATGCACAAGGTAAAAAGGTATGTAACGCTTAAACCAAAAATGAAAAAAAATGGAAAGGAAAAGGCATTGAAGCATAGGGATGGCAATGCAAAAAAAAAAGTAAAACTGAACTGGCTAAAAAGTAAACAGAAACAGAATGCTGGACGACAGCAAAAACTTGCAGCGTGTAGAGCAGAGACGCCGTCCACAAAGTACATTCGTACATGGCTTGGCAATCAACAATGTCCCCACAAAGAAGGATAGCAACAACTTAAATAGTCTTGCTTGCTAACACAAAGTAGGTGCGGGGAATAGCGCTCAAAAGAAGATATGAAGCTGCTACAGGAAAACATCAACAAAACTGGAAGGGCCACCAAAATAACAGTGCAAGACAAGAACTAAAGCACTACACACAAGAGAACACCAACAAACTCAAATTAAGACACTTTGAGAAGTAGAAACACTCATCTGCGAGGTATAACTGTATTTATTCATTGATGCAAAGGAAAAGGAAATGTTTAAGAACAATAATATAGATTTTCTTTCTGGATGAATGGGCAAAAAATAATTACTGCAACATGTCCTTAAAGGCCTACTGAAACCCACTACTACCGACCACGTAGTCTGATAGTTTATATATCAATGATGAAATCTTAACATTGCAACACATGCCAATATGGCCGGGTTAGCTTACTAAAGTGCAATTTTAAATGTTGCGCGAAATATCCTGCTGAAAACATCTCGGTATGATGACGCCTGCGCGTGGCGTCACGGATTGTAGAGGACATTTTGGGACAGCATGGTGGCCAGCTATTAAGTCGTCTGTTTTCATCGCAAAATTCCACAGTATTCTGGACATCTGTGTTGGTGAATCTTTTGCAATTTGTTCAATGAACAATGGAGACAGCAAAGAAGAAAGCTGTAGGTGGGAAGCGGTGTATTGCGGCAGGTGTTGTGCCGGATAACGCACCCCCGTCGTAGAATGCACCCCCTGACTGCTGTGCCGGATAACACAGCCGGTGTTTCATTGTTTACATTCCCGGAAGATGACAGTCAAGCTTTACCATTGGCCTGTGGAGAACTGGGACAACAGAGACTATTACCAGGAGGACTTTGAGTTGGATGCGCAGACGCGGTACCGTGAGTACGCATGCAGCTGCGGCTTCCAATCATTTGATCGCTTGCCCGTACGTGCGTGCCGCTATGTGCATGTCACGTACGTAACTTTGTGGACTTTGGGGAAATATATGTGCTGTATGAACTTTGGGAAGGTGAACGGTACTTTGGGCTGTGGGATTGAGTGTGTTGTGCAGGTGTTTGAGTTGTATTGGCGGGTTATGTGGACGGGAGGGGGGAGGTGTTTGTTATGCGGTATTCATTTGTGGCATATTAAATATAAGCCTGGTTGTGTTGTGGCTAATAGAGTATATATATGTCTTGTGTTTATTTACTGTTTTAGTCATTCCCAGCTGAATATCAGGTCCCACCCACCTCTCACAGCATCTTCCCTATTTGAATCGCTCCCACTGCCCTCTAGTCCTTCACTCTCACTTTCCTCATCCACAAATCTTTCATCCTCGCTCAAAGTAATGGGGAAATCGTCGCTTTCTCGGTCCGAATCGCTCTCGCTGCTGGTGGCCATGATTGTAAACAATGTGCGGATGTGAGGAGCTCCACAACCTGTGACGTCACGCACATATCGTTTGCTACTTCCGGTACAGGCAAGGCTTTTTAATCAGCAACCAAAAGTTGCGAACTTTATCGTCGATGTTCTCTACTAAATCCTTTCAGCAAAAATATGGCAATATCGCGAAATGATCAAGTATGACACATAGAATGGACCTGCTATCCCCGTTTAAATAAGAAAATCGCATTTCAGTAGGCCTTTAAAAGTTTTACCAGCGTCTATTGTGGTAGCTTGGTGCTGCAAGGTATTCCGAGGTGCTGCGAGTCGGCCAGTTGCTGGGGTAGTGACCTTGTTTGTCAGCATGTCTGTGATCTTCTTTTAATTCTTTTTTTTTTTTTTTTTTTTATTAATTAATTAATTAATGTATTTATTTATTTATTTTTTAATATATTTTATTAATATTATTTTTTAATTTTTCCCCTCCCTCAGGGGGGGGCTCGGCAGGGCGGTTGCTGGTTGTTCCATCTCCATCGTTGGGGTCCCTGCGGGTGGGGTGGGTGGTTCCCGTGGCCCTGTGCCTGGGTGGTCCTGCGGCGGCCGGTTTGGGTGGGGTGGCCGGGGGCTGGCCTCGCCGCGCTCTCCGGGGGTGGGGGGTGGGCTCGTGGGGGCCCGGTTGCCGGTGGGGCGGGGGCGGTCTTCCCGTCCGGTTGCGGGGAGTCTCTGGGTCCCTCGGGCGGGGCGTCTCGCCTTTCTGCCCGTGTGGGGTGTGGTCTCTCGCTGGCTTGGGGTCTGGCTGTCCCCTGCTTTTCTCGTGCCCTGTCCTCTGCCGGGTGCGTCTGTCTGCGGCCTGCTGCTGGCCCTTGTGGGCGGTACGGTGGGTCGGGCTCTGGGGTTCCTGTCGCTGGCCGGCTTGGCTGCGTGGGGGCGGTGGTCCCTGGTTCCCTGGGCACCACGCCTCCTGTTTGTGGGTTGGGCTCTCGGGGGTGATGGGGCCGTGCTCTGGCTCCCACGCACTCTGGGAGTGGAATGTATTGTACATGCAAATTCACATATGCTCACATACGTACATAGGTACCTACGCTCCCACATACATACACAAATACAGTACATATTTACCTACCTAATGTTCGTACATCCACACGCACATTCAATATACAAACATACACATACACATACTGTACATATACATTCACTGTACAAACACATATACACATTCTGTACATATACATTCATTGTACAAACACATATACACATTCTGTACATATACAAGTACATATGCATACTTACACTCATGCACATAATCACGTTTCATCAAACATATATTAACGTTGTTGCCCTAGGGTAAACTGGGTGTAACACATGGCACACTGACAAAGCTTAACCTATTGTGACTATAACAATCTACAAGGTTAATGTAGGTTGCTTCTCTTTCTCCCCCTCCATTTTTCTGCATTCTTTCGTATCTCAAGTTATCATTACGTATATGTATTGTTGCATTTAAACAACTGTATTGTTGATAATAAAGGTAAATTATTGGTATTGTTCATTATCAATAGCGCTCTTTCTATTGGTATTTGTATTGATCCATTTGTAGTGTAATAATGCTCATTGTCATTTCTGTATTATTTTTTATTTTTCGCTAACTGCTTATTTGCTATTACTTTTACCATCATATTTGTACATGTCATATTTGCTGATGTTGTTGTTGTTGTTTGCTGTTGTTGTTTTTGTCTCTGTCTAATCCCCCTCTTGTCCCCACAATTTCCCCCTCTGTCTTCTTTTTTTTTCTCTTTCTATCCCCTCCTGCTCCGGCCCGGCTGCACTAAATGATAATATAAATACATTTAATAAAGTCAAATACAAATAAGGCAACAAGAGAAGTATCCTACACTTCTCTTTTGTAAAGTAAATCTGAACAGCCGACATGGGCATCTACATCAACTATATGATTTGCCTGAGAAGCTGGACAGGACACAAAAAAAAAAAAAAGTTTTACCAGAGGAGCGGAAGCTTTTTAAAAAATCATCTATTTCCAGTCTGGTTTGTGAAGATGTGATGGTTAGTATCCCAATGCTTCTGTCCAAAAGGTGTATTAAGTAAAGGCATGCACTGTACATTTATCACTGTAAATTATGATAAACAGCATATCTGATATATCTTAGAATATGCTCCAACAGTCAAACCTGTGCTGATTCGTTATGTTGTGGAATATGCAGCACACACACTTCCATTTCTGGGCAATACACTGTAGAAATGTAAACGTAACCTATTTTTAGCACGCAAAAGGTGCGCTCTGTCAGGCGCCAGTAATGTGATGATCTGTTTAGAATGATCTGGAAATGCATGTGAGATTGCAGGAAAATGCATGTTGCAAGATGTTTTTTTTTATAGAATATATATTAATAATTTATAATATATAGGGAAAAAACTAACGCCGAAAAAAATAAAAACTTGACACATACGCAGGGCGGAGGATTTTTTAACCATCATCTTTTATTGTCGTGCAATCACCTCTTTTCGCACAGCCATTTTGGCGTAATTATGCGAGTTAACACGCACATTTCAAATAAAGACGCGAAAGGGCGGCCGCAGAACAATTTTACCCTTGATAAATCACATTGCCAGTGCTAAATGATTATATTTGCATCTTCTCCCAGTCTTGTGAGCATCCTAATAATCAGTACATGTTCTGCATGTCCATCAATGCAGACACGCTAAATGGGTTACACTCTCTATTCTGCTCATTTAAGAGATATGATCAGAGATACGCATAATCTTAAAGTATCCCCTTAGCATTTTAATTAGGGCTGTCAAAGTTAACGCTATAATAACATGTTAACTATAGTTTCCTTTAACAGCACTATTTTTTCACATGCACCCTATTCGACCCTTGGTTCATGCCATTGTGTGGGAAAATGTAGCTTGTGTTTAGTTACTTGGTAAGCCATAAGCAAGGAAAAAATTAGCCAGCAGAAATGGACAAAAAAAGGTACATCATGCAAAGCCCAGGTCCAAAGCCATTGCAAGTCGTTCTCCTGACAAGACAAACTTTTTTTTTTATCCGTGATCGCCATGAGCCGTCATCATTGCAGCAAATTCCTGCTGGCACACTTGCATTCAGAGGGGTGGAGTGCCACTTCCGTGTTTACATTACAGTTTACTGCATTGATCACATAAAATGTAGATTGTCATAGATATAGGCAGTACATGTAAGTCTACAGTCACTTCTTTCACCTCGTCAAAACATGTCAAGACACCTCTTCTCCAACAAATCACACACTTCCGACTTCACATCCCAGTCGCTTCACACTCGACTGCGAACCGATCTAGTGAGAGCTGAAGATCCTGGCCAGATGAAGCCATCAGGACCACATCATCTGCAAAAAGCAGAGACCTAATCATGCAGTCACCAAACCGGATCCCCTCAACGCCCTGACTGCGCCTACAAATTCTGTCCATAAAAGTTATGAACAAAATCGGTGACAAAGGGTAGCCTTGGCGGAGTCCAACCCTCACTGGAAACGGGTCCGACTTACTGGCGGCAATGCAGACCAAGCTCTGACACTGATCATACAGGGAGCGGACTGCCACAATCAGACAGTCCAATACCCCATACTCTCTGAGCACTCTCCACAGGACTTCCCGGGGGACACGGTCAAATGCCTTCTTCTCTAAGTCCACAAAGAACTTGTAGACTATACAGGTAAAAGCCAGTAAATTAGAATATTTTGAAAAACTTGATTTATTTCAGTAATTTTATTCAAAAGGTGTAACTTGTACATTATATTTATTCATTGCACACAGACTGATGCATTCAAATGTTTATTTCATTTAATTTTGATGATTTGAAGTGGCAACAAATGAAAATCCAAAATTCCGTGTGTCACAAAATTAGAATATTACCTAAGGCTAATACAAAAAAGGGATTTTTAGAAATGTTGGCCAACTGAAAAGTATGAAAATGAAAAATATGAGCATGTACAATACTCAATACTTGGTTGGAGCTCCTTTTGCCTCAATTACTGCGTTAATGCGGCGTGGCATGGAGTCGATGAGTTTCTGGCACTGCTCAGGTGTTATGAGAGCCCAGGTTGCTCTGATAGTGGCCTTCAACTCTTCTGCGTTTTTGGGTCTGGCATTCTGCATCTTCCTTTTCACAATACCCCACAGATTTTCTATGAGGCTAAGGTCAGGGGAGTTGGCGGGCCAATTTAGAACAGAAATACCATGGTCCGTAAACCAGGCACGGGTAGATTTTGCGCTGTGTGCAGGCGCCAAGTCCTGTTGGAACTTGAAATCTCCATCTCCATAGAGCAGGTCAGCAGCAGGAAGCATGAAGTGCTCTAAAACTTGCTGGTAGACGGCTGCGTTGACCCTGGATCTCAGGAAACAGAGTGGACCGACACCAGCAGATGACATGGCACCCCAAACCATCACCCAACCATGCAAATTTTGCATTTCCTTTGGAAATCGAGGTCCCAGAGTCTGGAGGAAGACAGGAAAGGCACAGGATCCACGTTGCCTGAAGTCTAGTGTAAAGTTTCCACCATCAGTGATGGTTTGGGGTGCCATGTCATCTGCTGGTGTCGGTCCACTCTGTTTCCTGAGATCCAGGGTCAACGCAGCCATCTACCAGCAAGTTTTAGAGCACTTCATGCTTCCTGCTGCTGACCTGCTCTATGGAGATGGAGATTTCAAGTTCCAACAGGACTTGGCGCCTGCACACAGCGCAAAATCTACCCGTGCCTGGTTTACGGACCATGGTATTTCTGTTCTAAATTGGCCCGCCAACTCCCCTGACCTTAGCCCCATAGAAAATCTGTGGGGTATTGTGAAAAGGAAGATGCAGAATGCCAGACCCAAAAACGCAGAAGAGTTGAAGGCCACTATCAGAGCAACCTGGGCTCTCATAACACCTGAGCAGTGCCAGAAACTCATCGACTCCATGCCACGGCGCATTAACGCAGTAATTGAGGCAAAAGGAGCTCCAACCAAGTATTGAGTATTGTACATGCTCATATTTTTCATTTTCATACTTTTCAGTTGGCCAACATTTCTAAAAATCCCTTTTTTGTATTAGCCTTAAGTAATATTCTAATTTTGTGACACACGGAATTTTGGATTTTCATTTGTTGCCACTTCAAATCATCAAAATTAAATGAAATAAACATTTGAATGCATCAGTCTGTGTGCAATGAATAAATATAATGTACAAGTTACACCTTTTGAATGCAATTACTGAAATAAATCAAGTTTTTCAAAATATTCTAATTTACTGGCTTTTACCTGTATATAAGCACATGTAGACTATATATATTAGTATAATATGTACACACGTTGTATACAGTAATTTTTTTAAGCCCAATGCGGCCCCCAGGGCAAGAAGTTTGGACACCCATGGTCTAGAGTATATTATATGTCTACGGTAGACGTATTATTGATGAAAAACATATCTATCTGCAATTAATCGTGACTATTAACAAAATGCGAATAATCGTGATTAAATATTTTGTTAGTTTGACAGCCCTAGTTTTAAAATAAGCAAACCTTTAGTAAATCAGGCCATTGCTGTCTATAAAAAAATGACTTTGTTTTCTGACAATGCTCCAAGAATGGTTCACTCATTGAACTGTTTGCCACAACAGAATTCATTGTAAAAGGAGCAATTGCTCCACGTTATATTCCAGTCAAACATTCTGCTGGCTCCACAGTCAAAAGCACACTCTAGACTTTGAGGAACAAACAATAATTCGCACGGAAATGGCGGTCTTTGCGCAAGGGATGGAGTGTGTCTGATTTATAGATGAAACAAAGACACAACGTTGCCCTCCCACATCCAAGGACGTGCAAATGCACATGCATGTGCTGCATGTGTCTTGGTGTGGGTGTTATGTTCACAGA
The DNA here is from genome assembly GCF_033978685.3 of Nerophis lumbriciformis. Classification (NCBI taxonomy): domain Eukaryota; kingdom Metazoa; phylum Chordata; class Actinopteri; order Syngnathiformes; family Syngnathidae; genus Nerophis; species Nerophis lumbriciformis. Next base: position 25,232,996 of record NC_084582.2, read on the forward strand.
ACTGCTTTCACTCCCACAGAGATTGTGATGTAGAAGCAGGGCCTCTGTTACGACCCACCAGGCTCCTGGCCAAGTTCAATGTTTCAGTTAAACAACATCACACACACACACACACACACACACACACACACACACACGCACACACACACACATACACACGTTCATTAAACCTATTACGTTTTAGATGGCTATTAAAATATATAGTGTATTGAGAAGAAAGTGACCTTATTTAATAATTTTCTTGCTTTTTAAATTGCGTGGCACTTCCTGCACTTTCTCCCACAATAAACAGTAAGTACATTTGAACATCATCCAGGCATCCAGTCAACACATCCTTAACGTGTATGTTTTCACCTCATAATTTGGCTGCTAGAGATGGAGAGAACATAAGCAGAACAGTTGGATGTCAGCATCAACAAACTCTTCCAACGATTTATTCTTGGCTTTGAACCTGGACTGGATATACTATTTTGGCAACGTGGGATTTGTATAACATTTGTGCAGTTCTTCTCATTAATATCTAACGCTATGGTTGCTACCAAGATGTAGCATTTTGAATTGGGATTTTATCAGCAAAACTGCCATTGTGGCTTACTTTTGATGGGCCAATATATTTAAAAACAATAACAACAGTGATTGCGGGTCAACATCAAATCCATGCCTTTAAGGTATTCTTCCTTTGACTTCCAAATGTTCTATTTATATTTCTTAAATTAAAAACAATATATTGAAATATTTTGATTGTACAGCCTTGGCTTGTGGCTGAGCTTCGTAACAATAGGTATTTTAGTGGGGACCCATTATTTTGCTGAGCGCTAAATAGGGGTGCTAAGCAATACTTTATTTGAGTTCTCCCATTTACAAATGTTTTTCACTTTTTCACACATGAAATGATTTCTATACTTTTTTTGAATATCATTTGATGGATGTAATACAATAACAAAACAGATTCATGGAAAATAAAGTGTTCATTTTTTTGTTGTTGTTGTGCAAAATGTAAAATTTTACACATTCAAAACATTAATATATCTACCTTGCTGAGACGTCCAGCCGTAATTCAATGCCAGAACTTCTGCTTCCAAGCCAAGAACTAACACAGCGCGGCAAGGGGGAATTTGTAAATGGCCGGGAATATGTGACATTATATTGTTATCAGTGATGGAACAGGATGGGGCAAGGTATTCGTTTATGGCAATATTTTATATGAAGCGCCCTGTCTTTAATTACTGACATTTTGCATATGTTTATTCTCACAAAACACCACCCCACCACCCCCAACCACGCTATAGACCGCGAGGTCCAGTGAACAGCACATGACTTGCATATAGGGAGGGGCGGCCAGTATTATGCACCCTACATCGAGGCAATAATACTATGTCGTGGAAATGCTGTATATGGAGTTATTTTCCATTTTTTAGTGCAGCTGTAAAACATTTTAGATAATGGGAAAACGCTCATAAACAAACATGCACTCCATTGCTAATGTGCCACGAGCACTATTAAAAGAATGTACCTTTTATTTTTCTGTAACAAATTAACATAGAGTTGTAATCCACCAGAAGACTAATCGTTGTGTGCATGTGTGTGCTTTTAATACTTGCATTTTGAAATCCCTGATATAAAGACGAACTGTCTTGTCTATAAATACATACACAACCAATCTCTCATAAAACAGAAGCATGTGCACACTGGCGTAAAAGCGGATTGCCATAGAATTGATTATGAATTAGGTTAACAGCGCTTGCATTATCCAGTTTAAGGTCCCTTTTAAATTGAAATATAATCATCAATGATTTGACCAAGCTGTGGTTTATGTAATTAGGTCTGGGGCAAGAGTATGGGTCAGCATCGCTGAGGTTAGAAAACCAAGGTTAGAACAACACACGATTTCATTTAGCCATTTTAATCTTGATTAGTACTTTCCATCTCATTTGAAAGCCATATTTGTGTTAAACTATTCATCCTACCATGGATCTGCCCCAGGTGGATCTTGTCACTATAATTACATTAACTACATTTCTCCGCTTACTCCAGTTATAAATGCTAAAGTAGCTAAAAAAAAACAAGACAAAGATGCTGACACTGAAATATTAAACATACAGTTTGTCACTTGAGGGTTCTTGGAAAAATCAGGGATTGTGCTATTTGTCTTGGAGTGTTTCACAGATGGATGCAAATGCATGTTTTCATGTAATAAAGTTTGATGTAAACTATTCTCCACTGATATTTGTAGCTTTTAAAATACTGCTGTTGTATTTACATGTGCTGCATTCTATTTGTACACAACAGTAATCAACGGTAGTAGATTAGTTCACTTCTTTGCAAAACGAACATGTAGAGCAGCTTTACTGCCTGGTTGTTAGTGTTGGGTGCTCAGACATCCATCTATCCATTTCCTACGGCGGATTCCTTTTGGGGTCGCGACAGTGCTGGACTCAAGCGAAAGACGAGGTACACCCTGGACAAGTGGCCACCTCATCGAAGGGCCTACACAGATAGACAACATTCACACACGGGACAATTTAGTGTTGCCAACCAACCTATCCCCAGGTGCATGTCTTTGGAGGTGGGAGGAAGCCAAAGTACCCCGGAAGGAACCCACGCAGTCATGGGGAGAACCTACAAACTCCATGCAGAAAGATTCTGAGCCCGGGAATCCCACCCAGGACCTTCTCGCTGTGAGGCATGAGCGCTAACCTCTGCAACACCGTGCTGACGGGTGCAGAAAAATGTAAATAACGTGCAGGGATTGAGGAAAGTGGGGTGTTTTACATAATTTTCACAGGAAACTACAAACCCCGTTTCCATATGAGTTGGGAAATTGTGTTAGATGTAAATATAAACGGAATACAATGATTTGCAAATCATTTTCAACCCATATTCAGTTGAATATGCTACAAAGACAACATATTTGATGTTCAAACTGATAAATATTTGTTTTTTGCAAATAATCATTAACTTTAGAATTTGATGCCAGCAACACGTGACAAAGAAATTGGGAAAGGTGGCAATACATACTGATAAAGTTGAGGAATGCTCATCAAACACTTATTTGGAACATCCCACAGGTGTGCAGGCTAATTGGGAACAGGTGGGTGCCATGATTGGGTATACAAACAGCTTCCCAGAAAATGCCCAGTCTTTCACAAGAAAGGATGGGGCGAGGTACACCACTTTGTCCAAAACTGCGTGAGCAAATAGTCAAACAGTTTAAGAACAACGTTTCTCAAAGTGCAATTGCAAGAAATTTAGGGATTTCAACATCTACGGTCCATAATATCATCAAAAGCTTCAGAGAATCTGGAGAAATCACTCCACGTAAGCGGCATGGCCGGAAACCAACATTGAATGATCGTGACCTTCGATCCCTCAGACGGCACTGTATCAAAAACCGACATCAATCTCTTAAGGATATCACCACATGGGCTCAGGAACACTTCAGAAAACCACTGTCACTAAATACAGTTCGTCGCTACATCTGTAAGTGCAAGTTAAAGCTCTACTATGCAAAGCGAAAGCCATTTATCAACAACACCCAGAAACGCCGCCGGCTTCTTTGGGCCCGAGATCATCTAAGATGGACTGATGCAAAGTGGAAAAGTGTTCTGTGGTCTGACGAGTCCACATTTCAAATTGTTTTTGGAAATATTCAACATCGTGTCATCCGGACCGAAGGGGAAGCGAACCATCCAGACTGTCATCGACGCAAAGTTCAAAAGCCAGCATCTGTGATGGTATGGGGGTGCATTAGTGACCGCCTGCAGTCCAGACCTGTCTCCCATCGAAAATGTGTGGCGCATTATGAAGCGTAAAATACAACAGCGGAGACCCCGGACTGTTGAACGACTGAAGCTCTACATAAAACAATGGGAAAGAATTCCACTTTCAAAGCTTCAACAATTAATTTCCTCAGTTCCCAATCGTTTATTGAGTGTTGTTAAAAGAAAAGGTGATGTAACACAGTGGTGAACGTGCCCTCTCCCAACTACTTTGGCACGTGTTGCAGCCATGAAATTCTAAATTAATTATTATTTGCAAAAAAAAAAAAAAAAGTTTATGTGTTTGAACATTAAATATCTTGTTTTTGCAGTGCATTCAATTGAATATGGGTTGAAAAGGATTTGCAAATCATTGTATTCCGTTTATATTTACATATAACACAATTTCCCAACTCATATGGAAACGGGGTTTGTACAAGGTGGAAATTCGTGTGACTATAGATGTTCTGATGAATACAGACGATCCGCCTACAGTCTGTGAGCACAGTGGGGGTTGACCTAAGCTGTGTAGCTGAGCAAGAGTTAACCACATTGTCTAAGTTTGGATCATACTCCTTGTAATGTTTCTATTTTACTGAGTTGGTGCATTTGACTTTGTGACACAGTACACGGTTGCTCTTTTAATAGCTTTTATGTACCTGAGTGGCGGCACTGTCACACAGCTCATTGCCTTTCTTTCAAGGTTTCACAACTTCTTTAGTATTCTGGAGATTGTTTCAAAAACCGAAGCTGTTTTGATACCACTGCATGACATTTCATCTTATAGCAGCAAGCGATTCTGCTGAATGCTGATTCTTTTGTTTTTATGGGTAAAATGATACCGTGTTATAAAAATATGCTATGGTGTTTTAAGTGTATTTGCAGTGCTTCTGAGAAAGAAAGTGGAAGCTGCAGTATGTCATCATTATGTGCATCTCATTCTAGTTGTTAAAGATACAAGAGGTGGTGTGGGTAAAATAGAGACAAACTATACATATATTGAAAACAATTAAGGAGCTATCACTGTGTTATCAATCAATCACCTGTCATATACTGTATAATTGATTCCGCATTTCAAAATAAATTCCTTGAAAACTGCTGTTATTTCCAAAAATACAGAATAGAAAACACTATTGATTTTAATATAAATGAATACCTCTTATTTAAGATTAATTTCTTAAAAAAATACATTATAAGCCAACATTAAAAACAATGAACACTAAAAAAAAAACTTGAAGAGTGCACACCTCTGCCAGGCCCTATCTATTATCAATACGGTAATATAGAATCATTTAAAAACAAAACTGAATTCAGACTGTGATCTGGATCATCCCCAAAGTTTAATTAAAATCCGCCCATACATTTTTGAGTTATGTTACTAACTACCTAACAAATGAACTAACTAAGTAAATAACCCTGGTGAAAGTATCGAAAAAAAAATTGCTATTTGTCAAAATTAATGAAATAGGAATTGCTTAGCTGTTCAACAGCTAGTTGCTGAATCTGCTTCTTTAGTTCAATATTAAGGTCACCAGATAGGAAATAAAAAATGTCATATTAGAAGCTTAAGATGATTAGATTCTCTGATAAATCATAGTACACACACTATTTGATATTCTTCAGGACTATTTGTTACAGTAAAACATTACCACAGATCATGCATAATATAGCTTGTAATGCAGTTTTGTCTTTAAATAAACGAAACAATGGACAACCTAAGGAGCAATGCACGGTGCATCCTATTTGTGTTCTCTAATGGACCTGAATGAAAGGGGTCAAATCATCATGCATTATGGAATTTTTTAAATTACTGACATCATACAGAGGCTAAAATTATCGTAAAAATAAAACGATTATTGTAAATCTGTTGTACAACGCTGATCCTTTTAAAATGCTGACTTGCCCAAACTTTAAGCCACATTTTTTGAGTGGGTCTCTGTAACGTGGCTGCATTTGGTCAATGGTGTCTGTGACAATTAAGACAAAAAGCAAATCTCAGGACCTCTGTAATAAGAATCTTTTTCAGACTTCTTTCTAAGCAAAACATATTGTCTTGTATTTGGGTCAATACAGTAATTGGTAGATAAGGAAAATTGTAAATGAGACCATAATATTGTTGTTTAACACTGGACCTTCTCAATACCAAAGTAAACTGAAGGAGGAATTGGAGTTTGCCTAACCAGTTAGTGTGTGCTTTGCAGACTTGAACATGCAATTTTCTGTATAACCAGAAACATAGTGCTCAAATAACAAACCAAAAACATATAAAAACAAGAGGGAATCATTGAAAAACATAAAGGACATTAAAGAGCATAGAGCTGATGCAACCTATTGCCATTTCTAAATACAGCCACAAAGGTCAAATGCAACGAAAAACCATGAATGAGAAAATAAATTGCAAAAAAGTAAGAAAATATACATATTGCGCACATACTACATAAAGAAAGCCCAGCAGCGACTGTACTTCCTAAAAAGGCTGAGAAAATGTGGCATGCCACCCAAAATTCTCAGCAACTTCTATAGAAGTACGGTTGAAAGTGTCCTTACCAGCTCAATCACAGTCTGGTATGGAAACTGCACTGCTAAGGACAGGAAGGCACTCCAGCCAGTGATTAAAACTGCTCAGTACATATCAGGAGCAGCCTTCCCCTCACTACAGGACATGTACTCTACCAGGGCCACCAGGAGAGCACACAACATCATAAAGGACAGTACACATCCCCAGCACAGTCTCTTCAGCCTCCTACCATCAGGCAGACGATACAGGAGCCTGAAATCCAGGACTACGAGACTGACAAACAGTTTCTACCCACAGGCCATCAGGCTTGTGAATGCTAACTTGTGAATGGTAGCCCCCCCCCTTTTACTTTTATCTTTTTGAACAAAAGACAGCTACCATGACCACCCCCGAACTGTGAACCATCACTGTAGAAACTTTTCACCTTTGATCACTAAAGACACTTTAACTGCTGCTGTGACCCAAGGTCACCTCCATAATTATACTGCCGACTGTCAATCAGAATGTGCAATAATGTTATGTTACTTACTGTGCCTTGTATATACATTGTTTATTTTTGTATTTTTAGCTAAGTATTGTGTGACTTGTTGAAGGGTGGACTAGCAATGTAAGATTTTCATTGTACGGCAAACTGTCTGTTTAACTGTGCATAGGACAATAAACAATCTTGAATCTTGAATCTTGAATACTATTGCACCATGCATGGACAAATGACAAAACAAAACCACCATCTCATAGACCGCGGCGACCTACGTAATTGTTCAAAAAGACAGGAACAGAGACAAGAACAGACCCAACAAGGCAACAAAAAGAGCCATCTTAGACTGCCCACCAACCCCCGGCCAACGTCCGGTCGGCAAAGATTAGCGAGAATCCATCCAGGGAGATCGAAATGTCCAACAAATGCACATCCAGCTGGTCCCCGGAGATAGAGCGAACTTCCGCCATGCCGACCTTAGGCAAACACGGCCCGACGCTCAACGCCAGCTGCGCAGTCCCGTCCCTTCCCACGCACTCCGGTGAGGAAAGTAGTTTCCGGTGCAAATAACCGAGCCATGGCCAAAAGATTTCCACGAAACATGCACATCTTTGTGGGGATGCCATCGTGGACGATTACAGTGGGTGCCCTTGCTACTCACCAAAGTCAGCTGTGATAGATTAGCGGAAAAAGAAACGCATCGATGGATGGGGTGACTATTGCCACACTGACTAACACTTAACCCATGGGTGCGGTGATGACATTCTCCTAAAAGGTAGCTGATTGAATATGTCTTACTGATGACAGCTGCATCCTTTTGAAGACAGATTTCAGAGATAACACCCATGTATTCTTATTAATCTCGCTGTTTTGTGGGGTTAGATTTACATCTGTGTACTCATAGATTGTATGTGTGTTTGATACCTGCACATCGACACTAACATAATTACAGTACATGTGTGTCTGAACAAGTCTCCTTACAACTACAGATGCTGGCTGTTAGTCAGTGTTGCGTGACAGCCTAATTAATCGGATTGATTGAATGCTGTTGATCAATAAGCGAGGGGGTGGTTTCATCAGATGGTGTTAAAGGAGTACATTTAACTATTGCTAATAGGTTTTAAGTTAAAACATTCAGGAAAGCCGTTGATTCATTCAATTTGAAATAAGAAACATGGTAATAAATCACCTGGAAAAAGGCCAGCTCTGCCTTCTTCTCGTGTAATTATTGGACCAGCATTCATTTGTGTAAACAGCACTTGTAACTAATTTGTTTGTTCCATCATGCTTCAGTGAAGTTGACCAGAAATGGTTTGATAAAGGTCTTTGTATCGAATTATTATTTTTTTAAGAAAAACACAAACATCGTCAAAACAAAGAAACAAATCAAATAACGATTTTATAAAAATAAGAGGGAGTTGTTTAATATTAGTATAAAAGTGTCTCTGGCTAGGTCACAGCAATACGTAAACAATTAACAATGTTCACTCTTTAAAGTGCAATAATATGTAAATCTAAAGGACAACAGGAACACACTCTAATGACCCTTTTAATTATATAAGGGGTTATGAAGTATGAGAACCATTTTAGGCACCCTAATAAAAACAACACCCAGGGGAGAAATTAAGAGAAAATTAAAGGACATTATTTTCTTAAACAGTTTGAATACCATATGGGTATCTTTTTACACGTATATCATTAAAATAAACAACAAAAAAGTAGGAAAGGGCAAAAAAGGGACCACAACATCAGTGTAATAGGTGTTTTAATTACCTCCACCAAGAGGTTATGTGTTTGCTGGGGTGTTTGATAGTGAATGAAATAAGTCAAAAAGTTATTAGTGAATTTTGATGGAACTCGGAGGAAATATCAAACACGCATTAAGGAACAAACCATTTGATTTTGGGGGTGATATGGATCATTTCTACTACTGAACGCTTCTGTGTGTATGCTAGCAGCCCCGCCTCCACCAACAGAAATAAAGTATACTCCATTTATTTCATTCTACTATAGCTCAAATGCAACCAGCTACTGAGAACAATGCAAAGAGTAAACCCTCTTGCAGCCTGTTTAGAAGCGAGAGACGAATGAAGCAAACACGCAAGAACATGCCAGTTATTTTTTTCTTTAGAGTAATTACCTCTGCCAGGAGGTTATGTTTGTCTTTCTGTTTGTTAGTTAAAGACAAGAGCTCAAACAGTTATGGATGGAACTTTTAGGCAATGTCAGAAATAGAAAAATGAACAAGTGATTAGAGTTTTGGGGTGATCAGGATCACTGACAGTATTCAAGATGGGTTTTTTTCAAAGTAATATATACAAATAATAGATACGGCCTGGCAGAGGCCTCTGCTCTTTGAGTGCTTTCCTAGTTATGTATGTAAATTTAGTGTTTGAATCTGCAGTTGGTGCGTTTTACATATGGATGCAGGAAGACAATTCAATTGCTGCTTGCTAGTAAATACATGCACACAAATATATAAGTTGACACACATATGGAGAGATGCCCCATTCTGTTCAAGGATGAGAGCTCCTTGAAAACACAATTAGACTTTGAGGCAAACCCTACAACTTATATTCCCTCACTCACTAGCATTCTTTTAAAAACATGCACATAAACAGGCCAGTGTTTTAGCTTTCCAACCTGCAGCTATTTTCTGTATTAAATGGACGCTGAGCTTGTAGAGGAAAAAGCTTGCACTATGCCAAAATGCACTGTTTGGCTTGTGAGTGCGTGTGCATGTGTGCGTGTGTGTGTCTGTGTGTGCACTTTTGATCATACACAACCGTGCCTTGGGTATTAACATGTCCCACAGACAGTATTACAAAAATAGACAGTGAAAGACAAATATTACATCTGATGTTTCATATACAACATAAAAAAACATAATCCAATTTAAAAGTTATGTATAACTGAGTTATTTGTCTTTTAATTCATAATTTATTCCTGGTTTGTTTTTAAAGGGAAAAAGGCATTATTAGATGTCCGGATTTACGTGCTGTGTTTTACTATTATTATTGCTACCATCTTAGTTTTTATATATTTATATATGTATGTATGTATGTATGTATGTATGTATGTATGTATATATATATATATATATATATATATATATATATATATATATATATATATATATATATATATATATATATATGTATGCACATATATATATATATATATATATATATATATATATATATATATATATATATATATATATATATATATATATATATATAATAGGGCTATCAAACGAATAAAATATTTAATCGTGGTTAATCACATTTTGTTCATAGTTAACTCAAAACTTGACTTAACTTGTTAGCGGTGTGTGTACTTGGGTGCATGTGTGTTTGTTTACAGTTTTTATAACCTTTTAAATTGGTGTAAAGCACTTTGCTTTGCAACTTGCCTGTGTGTGAAAAATGTATATCAATAAGGTTTGGATTGATTGATTGATTGATACTTTAGGTACCCAACAGTGCTAACAAAAAAACTGTTTTGCAGGTATGCTTGCACTTCTTCAAATGGCCTAATCATAATTTGCAATTAAAAACTCTGACGAGAGCAACATTTGTCAGACTTGAACATGGAACCAAAATAAAAAAGAAAGGCAAATGAAAAGACACCAGCCAAAAACAGCTACAGCAAACATGTGGCAAAGACAGCTCAGACTCGAGTCCACTAAATGAGCTTTGTCAGTGCTCTGTGGCCCCTGAATTAGAATGCCAGTGTCAAGCTATTGTACCTTCCACGGTTTCTACAGATAAACCAGGGAAATTAAATCTGATTTAATTTTCATTGTAAAAGAAAAAGAAAGGGGAAACTCGAGAATGTCAGAGAAAATATTTGCAATGGCACCTCTGATTAGGTCATCACACGCAAACTCAGTCCCAGAAGTTGTGTTCTAATCTTTCCTGAGAACAAAATCTAGTGGGGTCAAAGCTGTTTCAGGCTACTTTTGCAGTAACCTAGAATGAGCCTGTGTCTCACTTTGTGTATTAATAAGAACGTGTCTATGTGACTGTGTACTTTAAATCCCCCAATCTGCTACCTTCAATGGGTCACTGGTTATTAACCCCCAGACAGTCACCTTGACACACTCCCTCTATCCTAACACACACAGTACCAGAAGTGCACCAGTCACACACTCATACGTACTTAACTTGTCAAAAAGACACCATCTTTATCAGAGCTCTGTGACCTGGCCCACTAAGTCAATTGGCAACCATCAATCCTAACATGGATTATCATAGACTCATTGTTAGAATAACCAATTTGTGTGATTAGTCCATTTAAAGCATGGCTTAAAGGTTATCAAAACAACGTCAAGGGAAATAATTTTGTCTGCAACACTTTATTATAGGAGTTTCAGGGGATGCATATCAAGGTGGATTAAATGCATAATTGAATTAACTATTCAGAAGTGAATACAAAAAATAAGATAAGAGAATGTGAGTGTGGAAGTGGAACACAGTCTGAACCTGTTGCTTTGCCAGAGACACTGCAGGTGGAAAATGGCCACATATCCTGCATACAACATAATATGTTTGAACCAACAAGAGTTGAAAATTTTGCATAAAGTAGCAAGAACCACGTCAATAATGAATAAAGCAAAACATGTTCTAGACCAAAAATCACTTCATATTCTCTACTGCTCGCTAGTGTTACCATATCTGAGTTATTGTGTAGAAATATGGGGAAATAACTACAAAAGTACACTTCATTCATTAACGATGTTGCATAAAAGATCAGTTAGAATAATACATAATGTTGGATATAGAGAACATACAAACTAGGGCTGGGCGATATATCGATATACTCTATATATCGCGGGTTTGTCTCTGTGCGATATAGAAAATGACTATATCGTGATATTGGAGTATACGTTCTCACACAGTTGCTTTTAGCTGCTGGCATTACACTAAAGGCTCTCCTCGCTCTTTCCTGTGTCTCCTTCTCACAGACAGACAAGTGCACCTTCTTACATACGTCGCATACTGTCACATCATACGTCACATACGCATACTCCCTCACGGAGCAGAGAGGTAGCAGAATGGGTAACGTTAGCTGTGGTGAGAGTGGTAATACGAGAGAAAGAAGGTGCAAATCTGGTAACAAATGAAGGAATAATTAATTCCCCCAAAAAACAGCACAGGGTCCATCGTCTGGCGGTGGTTTGGCTTCAAGTGGGAATATGTCAAACAGACAACCGTAATTTGTCAAGTGTGGAGCAAAAGCATTGCTATAAAAAGTAGCATTACTGCTAATATGTAGCATCATTTGAAAAGTCACCTGCTAGAGAATGAAGAGTGCTTACTACGCACGTCAACATCTCCGTTCGGTGCCACACGCCCACACCATCAAAATGCCGAGGCAAACATTTCCTGATCAACACCGTATGAAAAAAATAGTGATTTTTTTAGTTGTGATTTCCTTCTCTGCATGAAAGTTTAATAGTAACACATATTAATGCAGTATGAAGAAGAATGCTTTAATGTAGACACATAGAATCATCATACTGCTGTGATTATATGCATCAAGTGTTCATTCAAGGCTAAGGCAAAATATCGAGATATATATTGTGTATCGCGATATGGCCTATAAATATCGCAATATTAAAAAAAGGCCATATCGCCCAGCCCTAATACAAACCCTTTATATATTGAATCAAAAATACTGAACTTCCACGACATAGTGAATTTGCAAACAGCTAAAATTTTACACAAAGCAAACTATAACCTGCTACCCAAGAATATACGACAATTATTCTCAAAAAAAGAGGAAAAATATAATCTTGGAGAAAAATGTAATTTAATACATTTGTATGCATGAACAACACTTAAGACCTGCAGTATATCAGTATGTGGAATTAAATTATGGAATGGATTAAGCAAAGCAATCAAACAATGTACTAATATGATCCACTTCAAGAAACTCTTCAAACTTAAAGTGTTTACAAAGTACAAAGAAGAAGAACCATGATAAACATTCTGAATTTATTGCATCCATCCATTCATTTTCAAAATAATCGTACTAATCTTACCATGAATTGATTTACGTGGACCCCGACTTAAACAAGTTGAAAAACTTATTCGGGTGTTACCATTCAGTGGTCAATTGTACGGAATATGTAATGTACTGTGCAATCTACTAATAAATGTTTCAATCAATTAATCAATCAAACCATATGAAATGTAACTTACTTCACCGAGTATTAATATTTATTTTCATTGTGATTACTTATGGAGTATATTGTGAATAAATTGAGAACAGGAAGTGAACAAAAGTTTTAGCAACTGTTATGTAAAAGAAAAGGGGTATGATTAAATAAACTCTGCTTCTTCCTACTCCTTTTCGGACATGTTGAAAAGAGAAGCTGTAAATTGTGATGTATCATGTAGTATGCATGCATGTTCGAAATAAACTCAAACTCAACTCAATTTAACTCCTGGTAACTCTCTTTGAAATAATAATTCACCTTTGTGTCTCCCTCGCAGCCCTTCCACCATTATGTCTTATTCCATTCATGCAACAGTACAACAGTAAAAATGTCCTCTTTCCTTTCCTTACCACAGTCGTACCTCTTTTCCCCCAATCAATACAGGCTAATAGCGGTACAACATCTGAGACTCTTCTTTTCCCTGATGTATCTAATTAAGATAATCAAAAACACTGCCATTCAGTGAGAATCTTAACATCTCACAATAAACTGTTTTATCTGAAAATGTGTTGACTAGCCCTTGTGATAAGGATCGTGAATAAGAGCTAGGTACTACATTTTATACTTCTTAATATAGATAAAGAACTTAGCGGATGGAAGTCTAATAGCAAGTCAACTAACATGCACCCTGTGCGATCTCATCTGGGGAGCCTATTTTTAAGGACTTTTCTTTTCATTTTCTTTCCCATGCATGTCCATGTCAGATACCAATCATGGTCATTTATGCAGAAAAAACTAATCTGATACGACAGACAAAATATATAATTCCCTGTCATTGCACAAGTGCTTACAAAAACACCCACAGTAAATAGAAAACTTGTGGTAAATCCAAATAACACTAAATGCATAGACCATTAATTAACTGTAAACATAGTTCATTATAGGTGTGTAGACCGTACAACACAAACTGAAGTAATGCGGATAAGAGTGGAGAAGGTCAGCTGCATTTAAACACTTGAGCTTTTTTCTTCATCCATCTTATTTATTGCTGATCCTCTTCAAGGACACGCGTAAACAGGAGCCCGTCTCAGCCGACTGGCAGGATACACTCTGGATCGGTTGCCAGTCAAACAATCAAACACTCATTTACACCCACAGTCACACTTTTGGATCATTAACCACTTGGGTGTGAGTATGCTACAAATTGACATAACAATTAAATGTAGGATGCAAAATGTATGTCATCTAAATGTAGACGGAAATAGACTACAATGCTGTCTTTGGCTAAAGGTTTTCATTGTCAAATCTGACTTGTTATATTTTGTTAACTTTCAGGATTCTGAATTTTGCAATACATTACAGAAAAAAGTAATCTGAAAGATTATCAAACTCACAATGTATACTGTTTTCATGATTTTAGGGACGGCGTGGCGCAGTGGGAGAGTGACCGTGCGCGACCCGAGGGTCCCTGGTTCAATCCCCACCTAGTACCAACCTCGTCATGTCCGTTGTGTCCTGAGCAAGACACTTCACCCTTGCTCCTGATGGGTGCTGGTTAGCGCCTTGCATGGCAGCTCCCTCCATCAGTGTGTGAATGTGTGTGTGAATGGGTAAATGTGGAAGTAGTGTCAAAGCGCTTTGAGTACCGGTACCTTGAAGGTAGAAAAGCGCTATACAAGTACAACCCATTTATGATGGGCACTCGGCTGAAACTTGACTGGAAATTCGCTGCTAATCGGACATATTTCAGTCCACCGTGGGACATATTCCAACATTGGAAAAAAGTAGCTCAGTAGCTCCTTTTTCAAGCATCCAGTCATACTATTTGTTTGAGTATGCAAAAGATTATAGGATAGACAATAATGACAATTTGCCTTGAGTCATATCAAAATGGAAATGTTAATCAAATAAGTGACATTGCAACCTCACTTTCAGATCTTTATATTTTCAAAACATGTATTAAATATGAAAATATTGGATACAAGCATCTGAAAAGGCTATTCTTCACAAGGTCTATGCTGTAGAGGTAGAGTGATGAGTTCAGACATTCATACAAATCTCAGAGTGGAACCACAAATCCTTTACCTCCAGAGGCAACTATTGTTGTGGTTTTGGCAGGTTTGTCTACGCCTCAAGTTTATTGTTGCAACTTAAGTTGAAAAATAAGAGCGCAGAAATGCTCAAAAAGAGGTGGGACAACATGAGACGGTTTACCAGTAGTCCTCAGCCCGTTCAAATGTAATAAGGGAAAACCTCTTTACACATAGAACTATGCGGGGACCGAACAATAATATCACCGTTTCTTCGGTCTAGTTTGTCATTCATCCTGAAAGTAAATGATCAGTTTATGTCAGGTAAACACTATATAGGAAATAGTCAAAAAAACTAAACAATAATATGCATGTGTAATGCTAATTAGATTGTAATTTGGCAGCCAATACACAATTGTCTTGACAGTGTGGTACTTGAGAGATTTAACATCATAGCTCTCTCCAGTCAATCAGCATTTTCCCTAAGTCTGGTTTTATGTTTCTTGCACTCATCTGCCAAGCAGCAGCTTAGAATCAACAAATGGGACAGTTTCAAAGTTTTCAGAGTAGATTAAAGCGAAATAATTAAAGAATACTTTCACTCCTTTGAATTGATGCTCCCTTCAATTAGATGCAAGACTTTCAGCACATTAGCTACGGCTGAGAAAGTTTAGCAATGCTTCAGTCAATAGTCATGTGGTACAGTAGTAAGCGCTAAACCACACAATAATGAGTTCCTACCAAAACAAATAGATGTACGTTTGTAATATCATTGTGCAGCATTTCAAGCGTATTGTTTTGTAAGCTTGGTTTTTAGAAGGCGATGTGAATAATTCACCTACTAAATTCAAAACTTTGGAGTATATTGTGAATAAATTGAGAACAGGAAGTGAACAAAAGTTTTAGCAACTGTTATGTAAAAGAAAAGGGGTAGGATTAAATAAGCTCTGCTTCTTCCTACTCCTTTTTGAACGTGTTGAAAAGAGAAACTGGAGATTGTGATGTATCATGTTGTATGCTTGCATGTTCGAAATAAACTCAAACTCAAACTCAAACTCAAACTAATTAGATTAAAATATTATCTATGCAGTTTTTCCACAAAGAACAAGAACAAAATGTTTTGTATTTGTATTCAGATTTTCATGTACAGAGCCTTTGGTTTGGTACAGCTGCGTACCAATTTCCCACGTGAGGGACAAAAAGTACTGTACAAAGTCAGCGTTGTGGTACATCTCCACAAGCCCTGGTAGTCTGCCTGAAAGTGGATGAAAAGGTGATCAATTCTGCATGGAAGGGCAAATTGAGGTGGAAAAAAAACAGTACAGTGCATTTTTTGGCTAGCAGGAGTCACGCCCAGCGACAGTGTCAAGGAGAATCCAGAGCAGAGGGACCCATTTTATCGTTAAAGTCTAAAGTTTTTGAACACTTCTTCTCCCGAAATACGTGAACGGACAAATACAAGTGAATACAACAAAAAAGCTGTGTGACAAAGAGCCATCAAAGTTTCCCCGCATCATTAAAATGTACCGTATGCCATGTCTATTTAGATTTTTTTTTTGAGAAGTGCATTTATTGGAGAATTACTACCTGCCTGGAGATTACCATTTGTTCATGCTTCTTTTAAAATATTCATTACACACAAAAGCTGAGCAGCTACTTACCTACCGAAATTTAAACAATGATTTTAAAGGCCTACTGAAACCCACTACTACCGACCACGCAGTCTGATAGTTTATATATCAATGATTAAATCTTAACATTGCAACACATGCCAATGCGGCCGAGTTAGCTTACTAAAGTGCAATTTAAAATTTCGCGCGAAATATCCTGCTGAAAACGTCTCGGTATGATGACGTCAACGCGTGACGTCACGGATTGTAGAGGACATTTTGGGACAGCATGGTGGCCAGCTATTAAGTCGTCTGTTTTCATCGCAAAAATCCACAGTATTCTGAACATCTGTGTTGGTGAATCTTTTGCAATTTGTTCCATGAACAATGGAGACAGCAAAGAAGAAAGCTGTAGGAGGAAAGCGGTGTATTGCGGCCGACTTCAGCAACACAAACACGGCCGGTGTTTCATTGTTTACATTCCCGAAAGATGACAGTCAAGCTTTACCATTGGCCTGTGGAGAACTGGGACAACAGAGACTCTTACCGGGAGGACTTTGAGTTGGATGCGCAGACACAGTACCGTGAGTACGCATGCAGCTGCGGCTTCCAAACATTTGATCGCTTGCCCGTACGTGCGTGCCGCTATGTGCATGTCACATACGTAACTTTGGGGACTTTGGGGAAATATATGTGCTGTATGAACTTTGGGGAGGTGAACGGTACTTTGGGCTGTGGGATTGAGTGTGTTGTGCAGGTGTTTGAGTTGTATTGGCGGGTTATATGGACGGGTGGGGGGAGGTGTTTGTTATGCGGGATTAATTTGTGGCATATTAAATATAAGCCTGGTTGTGTTGTGGCTAATAGAGTATATTTATGTCTTGTGTTTATTTACTGTTTTAGTCATTCCCAGCTGAATATCAGGTCCCACCCGCCTCTCACAGCATCTTCCCTATCTGAATCGCTCCCACTGCCCTCTAGTCCTTCACTCTCACTTTCCTCATCCACAAATCTTTCATCCTCGCTCAAAATAATGGGGAAATCGTCACTTTCTCGGTCCGAATCGCTCTCGCTGCTGGTGGCCATGATTGTAAACAATGTGCAGATGTGAGGAGCTCCACAACCTGTGACGTCACGCTACTCGTCTGCTACTTCCGGTGCAGGCAAGGCTTTTTTGTCAGCGACCAAAAGTTGCGAACTTTATCGTCGATGTTCTCTACTAAATCCTTTCAGCAAAAATATGGCAATATTGCGAAATGATCAAGTATGACACATAGAATGGACCTGCTATCCCCGTTTAAATAAGAAAATCACATTTCAGTAGGCCTTTAAGATTAAGATTATGGTGTACCACTACACCCGTAGTACGCATCATTCTGTCACTGTATTCGCCTTCCACTTGTTGTGCTGTAATCACTAACATGGGTGAAGACTTGTCTACAGTAACCTCCAATTTAAAACTAACTCTGCGTCAACACTTGAATGTTAAATTTAAGTGTGACCTTAAGCGTGCCAACTGCATGAGTTTCTTTTTGTCACTGTTGGTTTGTGTGTGAGTGTTGTCTTGTGTGCATAGCCGCCAGCAGGAGAGAAGTGGTTCAAAGAGCATCGGGATCCTTGATGAAAGAGGTATGTAATCAGAACTGAAGACCAATAACTGGCTCGGGCTGGAGGGCCGGATTTACAAGGAAGAGAACAGGCCTGAGAAAGCCGAGGGGAAGACACTCACTGAAATTAACCAATCAATTACTACCAAAGACGTAAATTATTCTTCTTTATAAAAATTCAAGCAGAAAAAAACATAACTTCGACTTCAGAATTAACACATTCTGATCAGCAAGCTGTTTGCTTACAAAAACAACATATTTTCATCAATAGAATGTAAGGAAAGACACATACATGAGAACATTTATAATTATAAACAGTTATATATTATATAATAACTATAATTATACATATGAGGTGGTGTTAGTGTTAATGTGCTCTACTATAAGGAGTGGTAAAAGCTCATTACCACCAGTGCCAAGATCGTCTGTTAATGGTTATCAACAAAGGACAAATAATTATTTCCATACCCTACATCAAGGAACCTGATTTACTAAGATCCAAACACCACCCGCTAAACATTGTGTGCAAACAATTAAATAGAGTGTACTGTGACTACATGTGCAATGGAAAAGTGTTGCAGACTGCCAAAATTAAATGATAATTTTGCTTGATGCGTGCCAAATGATGTGTCTTATATTGTAAATACAACTGTAAAAACTAATACATATGCATCCTTTCTTGATTTGCAGTAAAACTGAATGCGCTGTGTTTTAGTGCATTCCACAAAATTCAATCAATCATCAATCAAAGTTTATTTATATAGCCCTTAATCACAAATGCCTCAAAGGGCTGCAGGGACAATTAGATTTATATCTGGTAGTTTGAATGCAATCCTCCTTATAACCTGCCAAAAGTCCTCTTAATGGAGGTAATTATGTGTGTGTGTGTGTGTGTGTGTGTGTGTGTGTGTGTGCGTGGGTGTGTGTGACCACAGGCTAGACTTAATTCTGAAAAATCCTAACCTTAACACCTTGTTGTGAGGGCAGTGCATACTGCATTTGGGTTTAATAATGATTTAGCAATGCCCAGTTTGAGCCACTCTCTGTGGCACCCCTCAGCTGTTATTCAACGAGCGTTTGAACAAATACATGTTGATTCTTTTTTTTAGCAGATGGTTTGCAGCATGCAGGGGTTGAGATCATACTTCAGTCCATAAAATGGTGTAAGTGTATTCTGCCATAATGCTAAGCAGAGCTGCTATTCTTCTGAGCTCGTCTGTCTTATTCTAGAATCAGTTAAAGCCATATGCCATATCATAAAATTAAAATCTGTCTTTTTAGAATACAACTTGAAAGACAAACCAAATGGTGTAGTTATTTATTGTTATATGAGGTTGCTATCCACATTATTCATCTAATAATAACCCATACGTTGAATTCATGCATTGTGAATTACATGCACTTACTAAACACTAGACGACGTGTTCAATGATTTGTCATTATGCGGCATGAAAACAACATTGGTTCATTTACATCAGCGCTTCACACCTAAACAGAATATGTATGAACTCATTTGCATTCAGGGTCCAAGGCTAAGGATCCGTAATAGACAGTGATGGTATGTATTACTCGTCTGCTGCTTTTCATTATGCAGTTGATGATTCTTTGTCAATTTCAATTGTAAATGAAGGAGGCACAAAAGTGGAGGGATACAAAGTAAGAGGGCAGGAAGCTACTGGTGAAAAATTACATTAGACCCTAGACGTGCTGCTTCATCACTGAAGCAGATACATCACAAAACTTCTTACATTGCCAATGATGAAATATAGTTAAGCAAGCAACTCCTGACATGACATTAAGACTGACACTGATTAAGACATTATTCTGTTCTCACATTGTTATGCATAACAACAACTCACAGATGTAGCCAAATCAAAGAGGTTCAGACTACTCCACGTTCACCGATGTGTCAGGTGAGTACAAAAGATGTGTTTTTCTGTGCTAAATTAAAACCGTTTGAGTCTTGAGTTTTTATTCTCATTGGTATGGCTTCCATGCCAATGGTCAACATAGATTACAACATTGACAGCAATTCTCTCAACCGCCTTTGGTAATAATATTAACCCCAATAAGGCCATACTTGCATTGTGCAATACAATGGTACCTCACTTTATTTACAAACCCCATTTCCATATGAGTTGGGAAATTGTGTTAGATGTTAATATAAACGTAATACAAAGATTTGCAAATCATTTTCAACCCATATTCAGTTGAATATGCTACAAAGACAACATATTTGATGTTCAAACTGATAAACATTTTTTTTTTTGCAAATAATCATTAACTTTAGAATTTGATGCCAGCAACACGTGACAGAGAAGTTGGGAAAGGTGGCAATAAAAACTGATAAAGTTGAGGAATGCTCATCAAACACTTATTTGGAACATTCTACAGGTGAACAGGCAAATTGGGAACAGGTGGGTGTCATGATTGGGTATAAAAGTAGATTCCATGAAATGCTCAGTCATTCACAAACAAGGATGGGGCGAGGGTCACCACTTTGTCAACAAATTGTTGAACAGTTTAAGAAAAACCTTTCTCAACCAGCTACTGCAAGGAATTTAGAGATTTCACCATCTACGGTCCGTAATATCATCAAACGGTTCAGAGAATCTGGAGAAAGCACTGCACGTAAGCAGCTAACCCCTTGGCTTTCGATCCCTCAGGCTGTACTGCATCAACAAGCGACATCAGTGTGTAAAGGATATCACCACATGGGCTCAGGAACACTTCAGAAACCCACTGTCAGTAACTACAGTTGGTTGCTACATCTGTAAGTGCAAGTTAAAACTCTCCTATGCAAGACAAAAACCGTTTATCAACAACATCCAGAAACGCCGTCGGCTTCGCTGGGCCTGAGCTCATCTAAGATGGACTGATACAAAGTGGAAAAGTGTTCTGTGGTCTGACGAGTCCACATTTTAAATTGTTTTTGGAAACTGTGGACGTCGGGTCCTCTGGACCAAAAAGGAAAAGAACCATCCGGATTGTTATAGGCGCAAAGTTGAAAAGCCAGCATCTGTGATGGTATGGGGGTGTATTAGTGCCCAAGACATGGGTAACTTACACATCTGTGAAGGCACCATTAATGCTGAAAGGTACATACAGGTTTTGGAGCAACATATGTTGCCATCCAAGCAACGTTACCATGGACGCCCCTGCTTATTTCAGCAAGACAATGCCAAGCCACGTGTTACATCAACGTGGCTTCATAGTAAAAGAGTGCGGGTACTAGACTGGCCTGCCTGTAGTCCAGACCTGTCTCCCATTGAAAATGTGTGGCGCATTATGAAGCCTACAATACCACAACGGAGACCCCCGGACTGTTGAACAACTTAAGCTGTACATCAAGCAAGAATGGGAAGTAATTCCACTTCAAAAATGTGTCTCCTCAGTTCCCAAACGTTTAATGAGTGTTGTTAAAAGGAAAGGCCATGTAACACAGTGGTGAACATGCCCTTTCCCAAATACTTTGGCATGTGTTGCAGCCATGAAATTCTAAGTTAATTATTATTTGCAAAAAAATAAATAAAGTTTATGAGTTTGGACATCAAATATTTTGTCTTTGTAGTGCATTCAATTGAATATGGATTGAAAAGGATTTGCAAATCATTGTATTCCGTTTATATTTACAAATAACACAATTTCCCAACTCATATGGAAACGGGGTTTGTATATTGTGTTCCACTTGTAACTCAAAACACTCGTATCTCAAATCAGCCCTTTGAAATCAATTGAATCTGTGTTTGGCTTGAACTTTTAAATAGAAAATATTGTTTGAAAAACCTCACAATAGCATGCACTACAAAAAAACTGCAGTATTGTTATAAAGTAATGCAATAATATTGTCCAGCATTTACATTAGGAGTTTGTGTATGTGTCTTCTACGGGCTGATTCTCAATCGTGTAACAATAGGAACTTGAAAATTGTTGTATACGTTGCACACATAAATATTTGAGCAATAGAGAAGAGAGGTCAGGGTTGATAACAATAAATATGTATGGCTGTGAATTATAGCTAATGTTCGACCATGTAATTTGTAGAGTCAGGGCTAGACAAAATAAGCTGAAACACAGTAAACACAGCATCTGCAGTGTCCCAATATTTTTATGAATAAATGTTTTTTGTTTGGACATGTTTGGCAGCATACTGCGACACTCGCTGCATCTATTGTGATGCGGACTGATGCTGCGGCGGTGCTGACTCCCCTAGTTGGCTGCCAACCAGTAAAGGTTTGTTACTCTGATTCGGTCGTTTGCTTCTTATCCTTCGCACAAACTTTCTCAGTTGCGATGGTTTGAGGGCAGGATTGTGTCGATCTCTGCATGGCACTCCAACACGCACGTTGAATTTTTAATCAAAACTTATGTTTATCTGTTGTGTAAACAAAGCCGGAACAGCAACGTCTAACAATATCATAACTCTTTATTGATCAAAAGGCACAGGTACTCGTAAGTTGTGATACCACTGTATTATCATCCTTTTTCAGAGATGTGAATTAAATAACAATTCGTCATCAATATATATTCTGCCAACATCAGTAATAATTCTCAAATAACATTATATTTCTGACTCAGCAGGGAAACTGGCATTGTTATTTATCTTGAGACATGTTTTAGACTTCTGATATATTATCTTGTATTGAAGGGCAATAAAGGAAAACATTGTGGATGGCTCAGCACACGAATAAACCAAAACCACCACTTTGCACCACTGAACTTTGATTTTAATAGGGGGTAGTGTATTTCAGCCTGATTATAGTGTCAATAAGAAGTCTACCCAAGGGAATACACACACGTGAATGAATGGACACACATCTGGACCAACATTATTCACTGGCAATTACAATGTCAGTACAAAGCAACGTGATCTCACACTACTAGCCACACTTTAACAGATAGACAGATACACACCATCCTTTAAATGCCCTTTAGTCAAATACTTTAGTAGTTACAGTATTTCCACCCACAACATACATGCATAATGTATATGTACATTTGTGCACTTGTGCATTGGTCCATTTAGGCTGCCTGTGGCAAAACACACTTAGCACCTTCTTATACGTGTATGTGTGCTCACACAAACACAACATCACAGACTTAGCAGTGGACCCATCAGTGTCACCTCACACTTACTCTTTTTAAGCAACACCTCATCATTTCCTATTGTCATTCATGTCTCATGAGATTTTGAAATTGAAAAGCCTTTTAATTATCCTTAGGGGTTAGTCCTAACCCCCAGCAGTATTTTTCAGTGATCAACAATCCAATATTAGTGACAACACAGAGACAAATGAGCACACACATAGTTTTAGCTCACTTTATCGTCACATATAAGCAGTTAGAATAGAAATAGAATAGAATAGAAAGTACTTTATTGATCCCTGGGGGAAATTCAGCACCACAGTTTGCTCACAATAGACAATAATAATACATAATAATAATAAATAATTTAATATATATAATATAATATATGAATTATATAGATATATTCTACATTTAAGTGCAGTCAAGGAACAAGTGCATTAGGACTAGAGATGGGATATTATCACGTCAATAGTGTGTTGTTGTTTTTTGTCAACATTTCCTGTCCATCTATTTGGGCAAATATTGTAGCTGTGGCCATACCTGCTGTACAGATTCACTTTACAAAAGAGAGTTGTCTACTTCTCTTGTTGCAATATTTGTATTTAACTTTATTCAATATTTGGACATGCTTAGGGTTTGGCGCAACTGGACCAGAGCAGTAAAGAATACAAAAAACAAGAATACAGAGGGGGAAATTGTGAGGGCAAAATGGGGAGCAGACAGAAGGACAACAACATAAGCAAAAGCAACAGAACTAAATGACCGAATACAATATATACAAATATGATACCAGCATTTATGTGTAAAAGAAAATAAGTGAAGTAGATAATAACAACACAGTATTGACAATGAACATTTTTACACTACAATTGAAATAATACCTATAGTAATAACAATATTGGTATTAAAGAAAAAAATAATCTACCTCATCATCAATGATACTAACATTTCAAATGCAACAATACATATATTAAATTAATTATTGGATTATATGAGAAAGGAAAAAGAGGGGAGAAAAAGGAGAAGATTATATTAACCGTTACAACATTATGTTAATAACAGGTCAAGCTTAGCGGTGTGCCCTGTTTAAAGTGATGTGGATGTTTATTTGTTAAGTGCAAGTGTGTACACATGTATGTATAAATATGTGTTTGCTGAAGCGTGTATGTATGCATGACTGTGCATGTATGTACAGTATCTATGTATGTTTGTCACACAGTATATGTGGGAGCCAGGGCACGGTCCACAGCCACCAAAAAATCCCCACCCCTAACAGAGCTACAGAGAACCACCGGCCCCACGAAGGCGGGCCAGCCAGGGACAGGGCTCAGCAGGCCCCCAAGGGGCAGGGCGTTAATCATGTTTAATTAGTACACAAAGTGATGTAGAAGAAACCAATCACAATTTTTTTTTTTTGCACTCCAAGTGACTTTTCTCAGGCTATTCAGGACATTGCAATGTTGCAATCAAACCAATTATACCAATCCCCACAAAGAATGCCACAACCTCACATTTTTCTCCAATAACCGCAACTTATAAATTTGGCTAGTCATCATACAAACCCTGTTTCCATATGAGTTGGGAAATTGTGTTAGATGTAAATATAAACAGAATACAATGATTTGAAAATCATTTTCAACCCATATTCAGTTGAATATGCTACAAAGACAACATATTTGATGTTCAAACTGATGAACATTTTTTCTTGTGCAAATAATCATTAACTTTAGAATTTGATGCCAGCAACACGTGACAAAGAAGTTGGGAAAGGTGGCAATAAATACTGATAAAGTTGAGGAATGCTCATCAAACACTTATTTGGAACATCCCACAGGTGAACAGGCAAATTGGGAACAGGTGGGTGTCATGATTGGGTATAAAAGTAGATTCCATGAAATGCTCAGTCATTCACAAACAAGGATGGGGCGAGGGTCACCACTTTGTCAACAAATGCGTGAGCAAATTGTTGAACAGTTTAAGAAAAACCTTTCTCAACCAGCTATTGCAATGAATTTAGGGATTTCACCATCTACGGTCCGTAATATCATCAAAGGGTTCAGAGAATCTGGAGAAATCACTGCACGTAAGCAGCTAAGCCCGTGGCCTTCGATCCCTCAGGCTGTACTCCACCAACAAGCGACATCAGTGTGTAAAGGATATCACCAAATGGGCTCAGGAACACTTCAGAAACCCACTGTCAGTAACTACAGTTTGTCGCTACATCTGTAAGTGCAAGTTAAAACTCTCCTATGCAAGGCAAAAAACGTTTATCAACAACACCCAGAAACGCCGTCGGCTTTGCTAGGCCTGAGCTCATCTAAGATGGACTGATACAAAGTGGAAAAATGTTCTGTGGTCAGACAAGTCCACATTTCAAATTGTTTTTGGAAACTGTGGACGTCGTGTCCTCCGGACCAAAGAGGAAAAGAACCATCCGGATTGTTATAGGCGCAAAGTTGAAAAGCCAGCATCTGTGATGGTATGGGGGTGTATTAGTGCTCAAGACATGGGTAACTTACACATCTGTGAAGGCGCCATTAATGCTGACAGGTACATACAGGTTTTGGAGCAACATATGTTGCCATCCAAGCAACGTTACAATGGACGCCCCTGCTTATTTCAGCAAGACAATGCCAAGCCACGTGATACATCAACGTGGCTTCATAGTAAAAGAGTGCGAGTACTAGACTGGCCTGCATGTAGTCCAGACCTGTCTCCCATTGAAAATGTGTGGCGCATTATGAAGCCTAAAATACCACAACGGAGACCCCCGGACTGTTGAACAACTTAAGCTTTACATCAAGCAAGAATGGGAAAGAATTCTACCTGAGAAGCTTAAAAAATGTGTCTCCTCAGTTCCCAAACGTTTACTGAGTGTTGTTAAAAGGAAAGGCCATGTAACACAGTGGTGAATAATCCCTTTCCCAACTACTTTGGCACGTGTTGCAGCCATTAAATATTATTTGCAAAAAAAAAATAAAGTTTATGAGTTTGAACATCAAATATCTTGTCTTTGTAGTGCATTCAATTGCATATGGGTTGAAAAGGAATTTCAAATCATTGTATTTCGTTTATATTTACATCTAACACAATTTCCCAACTCATATGGAAACGGGGTTTGTATATAAAACACTAAAGGAGGTATTCAGATGCTGATATGGAAACGGGGTTTGTACATGATGTAAGTATATATTTCATGTAGTAACGAGTACATTTATAATACAATTTAATATTTACATATATTGATCATTTTAAGCATACGCGGCACATTAATTTAAGAAACGCATCGCAATGTTTGCTTCTTTTTTTCCCCACTGATTTCTGCTCACCACAGACGTTATGAGAGCCAACAAACACAATAAAACATCACTTATCTGGAAAGTCCGCTGTCACGAGGATGCCGACTGCGAGGATATTCATATATTCCCATTTAGATGAAAAATGTCTCGTAATCCTCCCGAAGAGACGGGGTGAGGGGGGCGGGGGGGAGCAAGTGCTTTTTGTGTCCTTCTCGCCAGTTCCAGGTCCTAAATGGCTGTCAACTTGTCCCAACTTGTCGGCATACATACTCAAACTTCTTCTGTGCAAGTGAGATGCAAGATTTATGATCTAGAACAGGGGTGGGCAATTAATTTTTACCGGGGGCCGCATAAGCAACCCGAGCACTGCTGGAGGTCCACACAGACAATATTTCAATTAAATTTTGCTCAATATTATTTTTGATATACTGTAAGATAAATAATAATAATAATAATAATAATAATAATAATAATAATAATAATAATAATAATAATTATTATTATTATTATTATTATTATTATTATTATTATTTAATTTAACCTAACTTAACTTTATACAATAGCAGATTTGTTTTTGATGGTTTTATTTTTAACACTGTCTTACACAACACTTCCTGATGTATAATACAATGCACAAATGTCAATTTCTGCACAGGGTTAATTTCTGTCACTTTATCTGCATTATCTAACATTTTTCCTTGTCAGATTTGGACAACCATCTGTTGTTAAAAATCATTTTTAATCATATTTATTTTATATTGTTTTTTATATTGGTTTTATATGTAATTATTTTTTGTTTTTATTCAGTCATTGGTGGAGCTAAGGATAATATTTGAATATTGTTTTTAATATTGTTGTGCAGCACTTTGGAAACATTTTGTTTTTTAAATGTGCTATATAAATAAAGTGGATTGGACTGGATTGTCACACCTGCCAGCTTGTCCCATTTCAGTCCTAACATGTCCAAACACGCATTTACCTATGTGAACAAGTCATTACCTGTGGTTGTCTCTTTAATTGACTGCATGGCTGCCAGCTTCTTCACGATTTGAAAGTCTGTAGTTATCCCACGTAAGAAGATGAGCAGCTGGGCGGTGTCACGTACATCACAGCTCTCATCCAAAGCCAGCGAAAAACAGTCAAAGCCTCCGGCATATCAGCGCAACAGAGTCCAATAAGCACTCCTTAATAAACTCTCCGTCAGAAAACGCCTTACTTTTTCTGGCGATTTTGTGAGAAATGACTTAACTTGTCCTGACAACTGCATCTCTAGGGGTGTGAAATTTGGCAAAAAGTCCTTGTTGGGTTTGCAGTTTTATCATCAACGCATCAGCCTGCCTTGCGCGCTCTTCGTCAGACAGATTCTGCTATTTTTCCTCGTGCTTCGTCGTGTAGTGGCGATTCAAATGATATTCTTTAAACACAGCAACCTGTGTACCACAAATTAAGCACATGGCTTTACCTTTAATTTATGTAAAGAAATACTTGGCAGTCCATGTCTTGTTGGAAACACCCCATTCGTCATCAACTTTTCTCTTTTTAGCGTCTCATCACTTGTCACTGTGCACCTTCACTCACAGGTTACACCCAGACATACGCCCATAAATAACACTTTTCAAAATAAAAGCAGCACAGTTGTATTGCACGCACGACATAGATGTTTTTTAAACTTTATTTTGTAATTTGTGATTGCCGCTGTCCAAATTCACTCACAATCACACACGCGCATATGTCCACACGGAAGTAATATAAATAACGCTTTTCAAAACAAAAGCAGCACCGTTGTATTGCACACTCAACATAGATACTTTTTAAAATGTATTTTGTAATTTATGATTGGCATCACGCGGGCCGGACAGGGACACAAAGGGCCGGATGTGGCCCGCGGGCCGCAGAATGCCCAGGTCTGATCTGGAATAAACTTACAGGGAGCAGGGAAACGAATAAGCGGCTGATCAGTTGATGATGTAAACAAAGGCACACAGGAAGTGATCACGTCGCCATTATAAATAGTTTGTCTGTGTTAGCGCTTATAATATTAATTATATTATATATATATATTATTGGTTGATATTTAAGTCACAAAATGTAAATTGAGTATTGTTGACGTTTTTTGAATGGTTATGTAGCGGATTTTTTGAGCGGAATAGTGGAGCTACCATTGGTCATATTTACGTTAGTTAGAATGCATTCAAAAAATCCATCCGTTGTCATCCATCCATCCATCCATTTTCTACCGCTTATTCCCTTCGGGGTCGCGGGGGCGCTGGAGCCTATCTCAGCTACAATCGGGCGGAAGGCGGGGTACACCCTGGACAAGTCGCCACCTCATCGCAGGGCCCATCCGTTGTCATGTCTTTCATAATGATTGTGAACGATAGGCAACATTCTCCAACAAGTGCAGTTCCCCTTTAAGTAAATTTCTGACATGTTAGAGTCATATTAACCATTTCGAGTCCTGAGAACCTCAGGGAGTGGACTCCTGCTGGTGCCTAGAGCCAGGACCAAACATTGTGAAATTGAGATTTAGTTATACGCTCCTAACATCTGGAATAGTTTTCCTGAAGATATGAAACGGGCCACAATGTTAGCAATGTTCAAATCCAGCCTGAAAACACTTTTATTTAATTGTGCAAATGTCAACTGAAAGTATTTTAATTATAATTACATTTGATTGTTTTTATGATGATTGTATTTCTGATTTTAATTTGAAATATGATTTTACATTTGTATTTTTGCCTTCTTTTAATTTTCTGGAGAGCACTTTCAATTGCTTTGTGTACGATTTGTGCTCTTTAAACAAACTGACAACGGTGGCTCAAACTGTTTGTTCATGCCACAGACTATGGAGACATAAAGAGGCACCACTGCCATCACAAACGTCTGCACCTTGTAGACACTCCCACCCGTCATGATTCCCCTTGTCATTTCAGTTGCTGTACTTTTGTTAATTTCCTGAATGTCTGATTTTTTTAATCATCGTGTTTAACCTTTCAATCCGTGCAAGATGATAGTTCCCCTTTCTTTTTTCAATGCTCCTCACTTTAAAAGCAATATCTTCAGCAGCTTCTCCTTACTTCTCCTGTTCTTGTTCTTTGTCACCTCCAGCCTTGTTTCTCCTGTCCTTCTGTGTCTGCTCTCTTTGCTCCGGTTAAGTAAAATTACTAGTTGTACAGAGCAATGGAGACAGAGTGCAGAACTTAATTACACACTGGCTGACAGCAAGGGCTTCCTATTAGTGTTGTTTTCCCCCATCTTTCTTTTTAACCGCTCCAACTCTCCTCCATATCTTCCTGTCTTCCAACTTTCGCTTTCCTTTGTTGCTTACCCTATGATTATCGACATCACAACCAGGAGTGGTCCCCAGTCAGCCACAAGGCACACGCAGAGACAGTTACACTTACTGTACGTATACACTGCACTGAGTGGAAATCAGAGACAGGCTGCCTGCAACTCCCAGGCAAGTCAAACACTACTGTAGACCAGGGCTATTCAAATAAATTGTTGTGTGGCATCATTTCCATGAAGCTAATGACCAGGGGGGCGGACCTCACTTTCACTATTACTATATTCTTGTTTTGTACATTCCTGAAAACCATTGTCCTTTGTTTTCTAAACCATTGTTTTTTCAAAAAATTTTGTCAGCATTACTAAATTCCTGTTGTCTTTACATCAGGAGTTCTTTGCTCTTTTAAAGGACAAATGATCCTTTATATGACAGTTAGAGATGGGAATTAATAGGATTTCTCCTGTTCTGATTCCACTTTTGATTCTGCTTAACGCTTCGGTTCATTATCGGTTCTCTTATCAACTATCATTTGGAAAAAGGAAAACAAACACATTGATTAGCGCTACCTATAAAGGCCTACTGAAATGCGATTTTCTTATTTAAACGGGGATAGCAGGTCCATTCTATGTGTCATACTTGATCATTTCGCGATATTGCCATATTTTTGCTGAAAGGATTTAGTAGAGAACATCGAAGATAAAGTTCGCAACTTTTGGTCGCAGATTAAAAAGCCTTGCCTGTACCGGAAGTAGCAGACGAGTAGCGTGACGTCACAGGTTGTGGAGCTCCTCACATCTGCACATTGTTTACAATCATGGCCACCAGCAGCGAGAGCGATTCAGACCGAGAAAGCGACGATTCCCCCATTAATTTGAGCAAGGATGAAAGATTTGTGGATGAGGAAAGTGAGAGTGAAGGACTAGAGGGCAGTGGGAGCGATTCAGATAGGGAAGATGCTGTGAGAGGCGGGTGGGACCTGATATTCAGCTGGGAATGACTAAAACAGTAAATAAACACAAGACATATATATATACTCTATTAGCCACAACACAACCAGGCTTATATTTAATATGCCACAAATTAATCCTGTATAACAAACACCTCCCCCCTCCCGTCCATATAACCCGCCAATACAACTCAAACACCTGCACAACACACTCAATCCCACAGCCCAAAGTACCGTTCACCTCCCCAAAGTTCATACAGCACATATATTTCCCCAAAGTCCCCAAAGTTACGTACATGACATGCACATAGCGGCACGCACGTACGGGCAAGCGATCAAATGTTTGGAAACCGCAGCTGCATGCGTACTTACAGTACCGTGTCTGCGTATCCAACTCAAAGTCCTCCTGGTAAGAGTCTCTGTTGTCGCAGTTCTCCACAGGCCAATGGTAAAGCTTGACTGTCATCTTTCGGGAATGTAAACAATGAAACACCGGCTGTGTTTGTGTTGCTGAAGTCGGCCGCAATACACCGCTTCCCACCTACAGCTTTCTTCTTTGCTGTCTCCATTGTTCATTGAACAAATTGCAAAAGATTCACCAACACAGATGTCCAGAATACTGTGGAATTTTGCGATGAAAACAGACGACTTAATAGCTGGCCACCATGCTGTCCCAAAATGTCCTCTACAATCCTTGATGTCACACGCTGACGTCATCATACCGAGACGTTTTCAGCAGGATATTTTGCGCGGAATTTAAAATTGCACTTTAGTAAGCTAACCCGGCCGTATTGGCATGTGTTGCAATGTTAAGATTTCATCATTGATGTATAAACTATCAGACTGCGCGGACGGTAGTAGTGGGTTTCAGTAGGCCTTTAATTAATTTAGAAGAAACATAAATGTACAAACTCGACAGTGAGGTCTTAGGAGGCTGACAACCTCGAAGGGGTCAGGACTCAAGGGCTTCCCCAGAAAAGAAAAAAAAATATATATATATACACAATGCAAAGATCCTGGGTTCGATCCCGGACTCGGGATCTTTCTGTGTAGAGTTTGCATGTTCTCCCATTGACTGTGTGGGTTCCCTCCGGGTACTCCAGCTTCCTCCCACCTCCAAAGACATACACCTGGGAATAGGTTGATTGGCAACACTAAGTTGTCCCTAGTGTGTGATTGTGATTGTGAATGTTGTCTGTCTATCTGTGTTGGCCCTGCGATGAGGCGGCGATTTGCCTAGGGTGTACCCCGCCTTCCGCCCGTGTGCAGCTTGTATATGCTCCAGCACCCCTGCGACCCCGTAAGAGACAAGCAGTAGAAAATGGATGGATATATATATATGTATATATATATATATATATATATATATATATATATATATATATATATATATATATATATATATATATATATATATATACTGTATATATATATATATATATATATATATATATATATATATACCGTATATATATATATATATATATATATATATATATATATATATATATATATATATATATATATATATATATATATATATATATATAACACTGCACATAACAGTTTGCCAGCGTATCATTGTGTTTAATACAGTGGCCAGTCAAAGACATATTGATGATCGCCTGTGCATTTGATATTTGATACAAGAAAACATTTTATTTAGTTGTTTTGCACCTAGGTCTACCTGCTTCCACTATGCTCGAACATATATGTGCATCTTTCTTGAAACTGGGTGTGTGCGTGAGTTGAAAGGGTAATTAATAGAGGACTCCTACTGTCAAGTTCCCTTGGGCCTCCTGTCCAAATTAATAGCTGTCAAAAGTGATTAGTCTCACAAAGCGAGAAATGCCACATATATATATATATATATATATATATATATATATATATATTTTTTTTTTTTTTTTTTTTTTTTTGTCTTCCTTGAAGATGATAAGATTGATTTGCTCATACGAAGACAAAGTAAACCATAAGTAGCAGATTTGTGAATGAGGGGTATGCCAAAACCTGTTCAGTAAGTATGTGTTTTGGTCTGAATATGCAGAACAAAAAACCCCTCAGAGTACGGAGTCAACGTTGTGTCAGCTTTTATCAATATTTGAATGCAGAACAAGATAAAGGATGAATCTTTAATATGACCTTGCAACCTGACATAGACATGGAGACATAGAGAGAGAGAGAGGGTGACAGAAAGTGAGCAGAACAATGTAAGGTTGTAGAGAGGAAGCACAGTCTGAAATGTAAAAGACAATTCTTAATCATATATTATCTTCCATATATTAACACACAGTGTTATTTCATAATATACAGTAGATTGGTTTATGAATATGTTTTTAGAGGCAATGTAAAGTATTTTCCATTTTTTAAAGACATTGGCATCCAACAGCTAATCATAAAACTTCGTACTAATGCCAATTGAACACAGATGGGGGGAAATAAATGGATGGCACACAACAAAGATCGTAATTTTCTGATACTTTTTTGTAGAACACCAGAGTATCACTTATAGTCTTTTTTTTCCACCATTACCCTAAAATTGTGGGGGGGTTTTTAGGACATTTTCCTTAAAAATGTAGTTTAACTCTTGTTTGCGCAATTGAAAAAAAAGTCAGTATTTTACAGTAAAAACCTGGCATGCAGCTCAGTAGCCAGAATCTTAGAGTAAAAATTACAATTTAGAGCAGGGGTCACCAACGCGGTGCCCGCGGGCACCATGTAGCCCGTAGGGACCAGATGAGTAGCCCGCTGGCCTGTTCTAAAGATAGCTCAAATAGCAGCACTTACCAGTGAGCTGCCTCTATTTTTTAAATTGTATTTGCTTACTAGCAAGCTGGTCTCGCTTTGCTCGACATTTTTAATTCCAAGAGAGACAAAACTCAAATAGAATTTGAAAATCCAAGAAAATATTTTAAAGACTTGGTCTTCATTAACTGACAAAAAAACAGATAACAGATTTGGTGTCCAGTTCAAAGTGTGACATGATTAATTTAAAAATTTGAGAGTTGACTTTTGTATTTTACATGAGTTATTATTTGTACAAACATGGTGCAAAGTAATTCATGATTTGTTAAAAAATGTTAGTGGCTAGCTAGTTAAAATGGGATATTGTGATTTCACAAGACTGTCTTAGAAGTGATCATTTGAAAATGTTCAATTTGAAAAATGTGCACTTAGAGAAAATATAAAAATAAAGTGTTGCATATTGATATTTATCTGTTTCTATATATATTTATTGTGAGAAATCATTACGATGATCAGTGTTTCCACAAAGATAAATATCATTAATTATTAATAATAACATAGAGTTAAAGGTAAATTGAGCAAATTGGCTATTTCTGGCAATTTATTTAAGTGTGTATCAAACTGGTAGCCCTTCGCATTAATCAGTACCCAATAAGTAGCTCTTGGTTTCAAAAAGGTTGGTGACCCCTGATTTAGAGTAATGCACTGTAAAAAACAATGACTACAGATTTAACAGTAAAAACAAAAAAAAGAGTTTATTCGCCAGAATGTTACTGTAAACATCATTGTTTTTTAATTTACAGTAATTTATTGTAAAACACACCTTACATTTTACGTAAAAACTCTGGCAACTGAGCTGCTAGTTTTTATTGTTTTTTATCATAAAAATAACCTTTTTTTTTTTACAGCGTGCAGATAAATAAAATAGACATATGCTCTGACGGGTCAACATAACCCGACCTTTCAAAGCCTGATTTAGCACAACAGAAATATACTGTAACTAAGTCACTTCCAGTAAACCCCCTTTCCACTCCCTTGTACTATTGTGGATGAAAAAGAGCTATCCACGCACAAATGACAAACATTGTCATGCATCTTGACAGCAAGAGTTGGACTGCAATCAGAGGCAAGCATGTGAGGCAGCTGGTTAGTAAGCGAGCCTTTAATAATGTTTCTTTTATTTCTGTGCGCTGAAGCACACCCACCTCACACACACATGCAGGCATGCACGCACGCATGCACACACACACACACACACACACACACACACACAAACACACACACACACACACACACACACACACACACACACAGCCTGTCATCTCTGGCTGAGAGAGGCAACAAATGTGCAAAGTGTGCAGTGGTTGGTGTGTGACCATCCTCCCACAAACACACACAAGCACGGTTGCATTGAGGGAAATAAATGTGGTATCACAGACATGTTCTCATGCTTAGTGGAGTGATGGATATGTTTCATAAAATTGTCAAATGATTGAGCATTTACTTTATGAAAAAGAATGCTAAATAATAATGCTTCTTATCAAATAGATGTGATGGGGGTGGACACAAGTGTTTCTCCAGGCTTCTGTTACAATACCTCAAAGTCAGCTTTATTGTCTAAATATGCTTATCATACAAGAAATGTGTTGCCCGTAGTTGGTGTCACTTAGAACTATGGCAGAATACACTACATAGAATAACATAGCATAACATAATGTAAACATTTAACACAATTTTAACGCATTTACAGGTTAAAAAACGGCAAAATATAGAAAAACAAATCAGGAATAAGAATGTAAGTGTGCAAAAATGTATAGCAAGGTCAAAATGCTACTACAATGACAGGTACAGTAATGCGGATGTGTGTTCAAGTCTGGTGTAAAAGACACTCCATTATATTGTTGGTTTATGGATTACGCCAAATTACATGAATCCCTCCAAATGATACTTTGTGCGATCTCTGCAATTTATCTGCTCCTTTTGGCTAATCATTGTCATTTCGCCAATCAAATTTGTCCTACAGCCATGCTTTAACGCACATGTCATCTGTCCAACCGATCAAATGTGTCCCTGCAGTGAGTGGCCTGTATCGCTCACCCACATACTCATTTCCTTTGAAAAATCTGCAGTGGAATCAAGCATTTTAGGTCACGACCTTAACAAAAAAAGAGACTGTCTTGTTAACAACAACTCAGCAACATATTTGTCAGCTGCGTTTTATCTTAATGACAATGACATAAACTCTGGTCTGGATTTGGTGCAGTAGGACCTACAACATCTGAACATGTTTGAGAGGATCGTGCTCATTTAGGGCCTTCATTTTGCCAAGCTTCTAGTATATTAGTAACTAAATTAAAATAGTTGCTTTTTATGATGTTTGTGGAATGCCAGATGTGACAACATAACATGAATGTGAATACAAAACATTAAAATATATGTTCTTTTTTTTTCAAAATAATGATCATTTTCATTAAGAGCATGGAATACTTAAATTTTTTTTTTTTTACTTACTAATACACACACACAGACACACACACACACACACACACACACACACACACACACACACACACACATATATGTATACATATATGTATACACACACACACACACACACACACACACACATATCTACATATCTACATATATATATATATATATATATATATATATATATATATATATATATATATATATATATATATATATACACGTGTAATATATCCATCCAATCCATCCATTTCCTACCGCTTGTCCCTTTCGGGGTCTCAGCTGCATTCGGGCAGTAGGCCACAAGTCGCCACCTCCTCGCAGGGCTGTGTATTATATATATATATATATATATATATATATATATATATATATATATATATATATATATACATATATATATATATATATATATATATATATATATATATATATATATATATATATATATATATATGTGTGTGTATATACGTGTATGTATGTATATGTATTTCTTTTCTTTTTTTTTCGGTCTCTATTTTGGTTATTTCTCACAGCCTCAATTGTGAATTTAATTGAATAATATTTATATAGTGTTTTTTATCTAGAGTCTCAAAGCGCTTAACAAAATGAAACCCATAATCTACATCTTTACGCTACATTTAAACCTGGAACCCTCAAGTAGCAGGCAGGGCCGCTCGACCATCCGACACACACCGCCCTGATTGTAGATGTTAACAACTAAGGACACGGTTTCTTGTGTTAATTAAAAATATTTAAATCAATGACTTGTTTTATTTTCGAACACATACCATACATGACATTTTTTAGGCCGTTGTTGCATTTGTTCCTATTTTTTGCACATTAAAAGCTGCTTGAATACTGTATGAATACTAGATGTTGGTTAATATGTTGTAATATTCACACTCTATAATGCAGCTCACGTCCTGAAAGGCCATGAGAGATGCTTCATTAAGGTGAATGTACTCTTTCTATGTATAACTGACATTTTGAAAAACTAGACCCTGTGAGAGTACTTTGGAGGTTGAACCTTGACAATACATTCAGTAGTGTCTAAATGAAGGGGGAAAGGATATGATTTCAGATGTCATATCAAGTATCAACTACATTCAATGTGTAGTGTGGAACAAACTTACTGAGTTTTTTCTATATAGTGTGTGTGTGTGTGTGTGTGTGTGTGTGTGTGTGTTGTGTTTTATCATGTCCAATGTGCTGATGTGAAAAACACTGTGAAAGTGCGCTGATTCTGGCCGCGCAACATTTTCCCCCTCGACTTAGGTCTGCCAGTGATGCACACTTAAGGTAGACCAAGCCTTAAATGTGGGCGTTCCCTGGTAAATCCAGGTTTGCGTGTATTCTCTCATGGACTTAAGTACTTTTGTTCTTAGGCGCTTCTGAGGCAAGAGTAAGTCCAGCGCCTCTGGAAGATGAAATATTATATTGCACTTGAAGTTTGGATGCCGCGTACACCACATGTAATAAAATGAGGAAAGTAATCAAATCTATTCTGATCACTTCAGTTGGAGACACCTGGAAACATCCATTGAGATGGAGAAAAAAAGGACAATAACGTCAGTCTGAAGTATTTGTTAAAAATCAAAATGGATATTGTTGTCTTGTGAGTTCAACCACAGTGGAAGGAGACCGCGCGTTTGATCATCTGGGCGCTCAAAAGTAAGTACAACTAAGTCAGTTGAAGACAAATACAAGCTGGTCAAGTAGAACTGTTCACTGTACAATTATTAAACCAACTATGAAAATTAACCATCATTTAGCATAAAATTACCATATTTTCCGCACTATAAGGCGCACTGGATTATAAGGCGCA
Organism: Nerophis lumbriciformis; assembly: GCF_033978685.3. Lineage (NCBI taxonomy): Eukaryota > Metazoa > Chordata > Actinopteri > Syngnathiformes > Syngnathidae > Nerophis > Nerophis lumbriciformis. The sequence goes on from NC_084582.2 coordinate 25,270,848, forward strand.
CTTTCAATGAATGGCATATTTCAAAACTTTGTTCATATATAAGGTGCACCGGATTATAAGGCGCACCTATGCATGCATTAGATGGATCTGCGCTAAAGGGAATGTCAACAAAACAGTCAGATAGGTCAGTCAAACTTTATTAATAGATTACAAACCAGCGTTCTGACAACTCTGTTCACTCCCAAAATGAATAAACAGTTTATTGTTTTATTATTTTCCCCGAGGTAAAGTCAGTGACGTGGTGTGTTGTTTATCTTTTAACAACAGCAAGGTATAACATGTAGTGCAACATTTATATCACATAGTAGAGGGGAACTTTTCCCTGATTCAATAAACACGTAAAAAACCAATGATACTGTTACGGTAAATCAAACGTCAGTGCAATCACAATATAGTAACACTCAAAATAGTGAAGAGCAATAATAATATATCAATGACTCAACGTTGCTCAAACGTTAATGTCACACAACACAACACACAAAATAAACATGTAAAGCTCACTTTATGAAGTTATTCCTCATCCACGAATCCCTCGAAATCTTCTTCTTCAGTGTCCGAATTAAACGAAGTCGTCATTAATGGAGTCAGTGTCGCTGCTGCTCTATTCCAGTGTTCTACTGCGTGACTGATCGTCTTAAAGGCCTACTGAAATGATTTTTTTAAATTTAAACGGGGATAGCAGATCCATTCTATGTGTCATACTTGATCATTTCACGATATTGCCATATTTTTGCTGAAAGGATTTAGTATAGAACAACGACGATAAAGTTCGCAACTTTTGGTCGCTGATAAAAAAAAAGCCTTGCCTGTACCGGAAGTAGCGTGACATCACAAGTTGAAAGTCTCCTCACATTTCCCCATTGTTTACACCAGCAGCGAGAGCGATTTGGACCGAGAAAGCGACGATTACCCCATTAATTTAAAAGTTAAAGTTAAAGTTAAAGTACCAATGATTGTCACACACACACAATTTGAGCCAGGATGAAAGATTTGTGGATGAGGAAAGTGAGAGTGAAGTATTAGAGTGCAGTTCAGGACGTATCTTTTTTCGCTCTGACCGTAACTTTGGTACAAGGGCTCATTGGATTCCACACTCTCTCCTTTTTCTATTGTGGATCACGGATTTGTATTGTAAACCACCTAGGATACTATATCCTCTTGAAAATGAGAGTCGAGAACGCGAAATGGACATTCACAGTGACTTTTATCTCCACGACAATATATTGGCGAAGCACTTTAGCTTCGGAGCTAACGTGATAGCATCGTGCTTAACTGCAGATAGAAACAAAAGAAATAAGCCCCTGACTAGAAGGATAGACAGAAAATCAACAATCCTACGAAACTCTGTACCTGTAACCACACGGTTAATGCTGTACCGCCTGACGAAGCCTAGCATTGCTGTTGCTAACGACGCCATTGAAGCTAACTTAGCTACGGGACTCGACAGAGCTATGATAAAAACATTAGCTCTCCACCTAGCCAGCTCTCATCTGCTCATCAACACTGGTGCTCACCTGCGTTCCAGCGATCGACGGCGAGACAAAGGACTTCACCCGATCATCAATGCGGTCGGCGTAGTCACGGTAGCGCGTCTGCTAGCCAACTCAAAGTCCTCCTGGTTGTGTTGCTGTAGCTAGACGCTAATACACCGATCCCACCTACAGGTTTCTTCTTTGCAGTCTCCATTGTTAATTGAACAAATTGCAAAAGATTCACCAACACAGATGTCCAGAATACTGTGGAATTTTGAAATGTAAACAGAGCTGTTTGTATTGGATACAATGGTGACCGTATACTTCCGTTTCAACCATCGACGTCACGCGCAAACGTCATCATACCTAGACGTTTTCAACCGGAAGTTTCCCGGGAAATTTAAAATTGCACTTTATAAGTTAACCCGGCCGTATTGGCATGTGTTGCAATGTTAAGATTTCATCATTGATGTATAAACTATCAGACTGCGTGGTCGGTAGTAGTGGGTTTCAGTAGGCCTTTAAGTTTAAACTCTGCGTCATAAGCGTGTCTCTTAATAGGAGCCATTTTGGGGTCTTTACATAAACAAACAAAAGTAAATCAAAACGGCACGCCTCGAGCAGTCATATATCCCAGCATGCACCGCGCGCTTCTTCTTCTTCCACGGGGGCGGCTGCTTACAGTAGAAAAATAACTTCTTCTTCTATGGGGGAAAATGAAGACGGGGGAAAATGAAGTCGGGAAATGAAGGCGCACCGGATTATAAGGCGCACTGTCAGCTTCTGACAAAATTGGAGGTTTTTAGGTGTCCCTTATAGTGCGGAAAATACGGTAGGCATATCTGCTTTATTAGGAAGCATACGTGATCATTTTGACTAATCACGGTGTCTCCAGCTGTGGAGAACACTTCTCAGGAAGGTGGCATGCAAACTGCCAGTCAGACGCCATCTAGTCATGTGATGCATGAGAAAAACATTAATTTCACATTTACACTTAATAATAGCACGTTTAACATGACGGGCAGTGTTAGTTTCTCAGTTACCTGCAGGCTAACAGCAGACGACTTGCTAACTGGTGGTGATTCACTTCAATCTCGGAAGCTGTGTCTGCTAATGTTTAAGGTGGTCATTTCTAAATTTGATGCAAAAATCCACTTTGCAATTATTGCAAGTTGCCCTGTTGTCTTCCTTTCTCGTGAATAATTCTAACGTTTGAGCTGCTGATCAACGCCATGTGTGGTGAAGTCATGCGTGCCCACAGGCATCGATAAGGGTATCGTTAACAAAACTGTCAAATCAAAACCATGGAAGCCGATTCTCAACAAGAACTGTTTTTTGATTCCCATCCCTACCAGTGACCCACTAGAAGGTGTAAAGAAAAACTTACTGTAGGATTTGTTTTGTCTATCAGACTTATATGTTTAGGTTTTTTAAGCCTTGGCAATAAGTGACATTCTAGTTAAGGTTTTCATTTATCTCCTCCTCCTGTCCTTGCTGTGATAAAGATAAGAGTCAAATCTTATCTCCAGCCACCATCTCAGATAATCTATTGCTTTTGTCTGGGGTGATGCAGCTGTTAGTGCGTGGCCTTGACCAGTTCAACCTATGGAGTAGGTGGGAAATATAAATAGATAGTAGCAGTATCTTAATAATCATTGATGCAACTCAAATATCCTAACTGATAATAAAGGCAAATTTTTTCCATGGATTATATTTTGTGAAATCAGTGCTGCCATGTGGTTGGCAGCTGTTGCGTGATATCTTGATGAATGTGTTGCTGCTTTTTAAAATAATTCCTGTATGAATTCAAGGCGGCTTTACCGTGCCAGTAATGCAACTCTTCCACTAATTAGCACTTTGTGTGGAAATGATCTAACTGAGGAAACAATGCCTATTTTTAAAATAAAATTAAAAAAAAGAGTTAGGACATACAGTCGTGGTCAAAAGTTTACATACACTTGTAAAGAACATAATGTCATGGCTGTTTTGAGTTTTATCATTTTTACAACTCTTATTTTTTGTGATAGAGTGATTGGACAACATACTTGTTGGTCACAAAATCATTCATGAAGTTTGGTTCTTTTATGAATTTATTATGGGTCTACTGAAAATGTGACCAAATCTGCTGGGTCAAAAGTATACATACAGCAATGTTAATATTTGGTCCCTTGGCAAGTTTCACTGCAATAAGGCGCTTTTGGTAGCCATCCACAAGCTTCTGGCAAGCTTCTGGTTGAATTTTTGACCACTCCTCTTAACAAAACTGGTGCAATTCAACTAAATTTGTTGGTTTTATGACATGGACTTGTTTCTTCAGCATTGTCCACACGTTTAAGTCAGGACTTTGGGAAGGCCATTCCAAAATCTTAATTCCAGCCTGATTTAGCCATTGCTTTACCACTTTTGACGTGTGTTTGGGGTCATTGTCCTGTTGGAACACCCAACTGCGCCAAATGTTTTTGTGACCGACAAGTATGTGCTCCAATCACTCTATCACAAAAAATAAGAGTTGTACAAATTATTGGAAACTCAAGACAGCCATGACATTATGTTCTTTACAAGTGTATGTCAACTTTTGACCACGATTGTATTTACGCCTTAATGCCGTCTTACGCTTTTCTAACACTGATGCATGAGTAAAACAAATACTGTCAAAAGAGAACAGATGCATTGTGATTTTTTTGTTTTTAATCGATTGAGTTGCATCACCTCCTTTTGAATGTGTTTACAAAGCTGAATGCATTGTGTATTTGTCGTGATGAATGCTTTGTCAGCCTTGTCTGTTACAGATCCTTGAACTGGAAAAGTTGAGAGGAAGATGAAAGAATGTAGTCATTTAACACGGTGGTCCCCAACCTTTTTGTAGCTGCGGACCGGTCAACGCTTGAAAATGTGTCCCACGGACCAGGGGGGGTTATGGTATCATTTTTTAATTTATTTTATGTATTTTTTTTTTTTTTGTCATAAAGAAATACAGACAATCAGACAAAGAGCAGCTTGAAGACCTTTATGAAGAAAACAAACAAGGAACCCAGATTTCCCTTGCCCGGACGCGGGTCACCGGGGCCCCCCTCTGGAGCCAGGCCCGGAGGTGGGGCACGATGGCGAGCGCCTGGTGGCCGGGCCTGTCCCCATGGGGCCCGGCCGGGCACAGCCCGAAGAGGCAACGTGGGTCCCCCCTCCAATGGGCTCACCACCCATAGCAGGGGCCATAGAGGTCGGGTGCGATGTGAGCTGGGCGGCAGCCGAGGGCAGGGCACTTGGCGGTCCGATCCTCGGCTACAGAAGCTAGCTCTTGGGACGTGGAACGTCACCTCGCTGGGGGGGAAGGAGCCTGAGCTAGTGCGCGAGGTGGAGAAGTTCCGACTAGATATAGTCGGACTCACTTCGACGCACAGCAAGGGCTCTGGAACCAGTTCTCTCGAGAGGGGCTGGACTCTCTTCCACTCTGGCGTTGCCGGCAGTGAGAGGCGACGGGCTGGGGTGGCAATTCTTGTTTCCCCCCGGCTCAGAGCCTGTACGTTGGAGTTCAACCCGGTGGACGAGAGGGTAGCTTCCCTCCGCCTTCGGGTGGGGGAACGGGTCCTGACTGTGGTTTGCGCTTACGCGCCAAACCGCAGCTCAGAGTACCCACCCTTTTTGGATTCACTCGAGGGAGTACTTGAAAGTGCTCCCCCGGGTGATTCCCTCGTTCTACTGGGGGACTTCAATGCTCATGTTGGCAGCGACAGTGAAACCTGGAGAGGCGTGATTGGGAAGAATGGCTGCCCGGATCTGAACCCGAGCGGTGATTTGTTATTGGACTTTTGTGCCCGTCACAGATTGTCCATAACGAACACCATGTTCAAACATAAGGGTGTCCATATGTGCACTTGGCACCAGGACACCCTAGGCCGCAGTTCCATGATCGACTTTGTAGTTGTGTCATCGGATTTGCGACCTCATGTTTTGGACACTCGGGTGAAGAGAGGGGCGGAACTTTCTACCGATCACCACCTGGTGGTGAGTTGGCTGCGATGGTGGGGGAGGATGCCGGACAGACCTGGCAGGCCCAAACGCATTGTGAGGGTTTGCTGGGAACGTCTGGCAGAGTCTCCTGTCAGAGAGAGTTTCAATTCCCACCTCCGGAAGAACTTTGAACATGTCACGAGGGAGGTGCTGGACATTGAGTCCGAATGGACCATGTTCCGCGCCTCTATTGTCGAGGCGGCTGATTGGAGCTGTGGCCGCAAGGTAGTTGGTGCTTGTCGTGGCGGTAATCCTAGAACCCGTTGGTGGACACCGGCGGTGAGGGATGCCGTCAAGCTGAAGAAGGAGTCCTATCGGGTTCTTTTGGCTCATAGGACTCCTGAGGCAGCGGACAGGTACCGACAGGCCAAGCGGTGTGCGGCTTCAGCGGTCGCAGAGGCAAAAACTCGGACATGGGAGGAGTTCGGTGAGGCCATGGAAAACGACTTCCGGACGGCTTCGAAGCAATTCTGGACCACCATCCGCCGCCTCAGGAAGGGGAAGCAGTGCACTATCAACACCGTGTATGGCGAGGATGGTGTTCTGCTGACCTCGACTGCGGATGTTGTGGATCGGTGGAGGGAATACTTCGAAGACCTCCTCAATCCCACCAACACGTCTTCCTATGAGGAAGCAGTGACTGGGGAGTCTGTGGTGGGCTCTCCTATTTCTGGGGCTGAGGTTGCTGAGGTAGTTAAAAAGCTCCTCGGTGGCAAGGCCCCGGGGGTAGATGAGATCCGCCCGGAGTTCCTTAAGGCTCTGGATGCTGTGGGGCTGTCTTGGTTGACAAGACTCTGCAGCATCGCGTGGACATCGGGGGCGGTACCACTGGATTGGCAGACCGGGGTGGTGGTTCCTCTCTTTAAGAAGGGGAACCGGAGGGTGTGTTCTAACTATCGTGGGATCACACTCCTCAGCCTTCCCGGTAAGGTCTATTCAGGTGTACTGGAGAGGAGGCTACGCCGGATAGTCGAACCTCGGATTCAGGAGGAACAGTGTGGTTTTCGTCCTGGTTGTGGAACTGTGGACCAGCTCTATACTCTCGGCAGGGTCCTTGAGGGTGCATGGGAGTTTGCCCAACCAGTCTACATGTGTTTTGTGGACTTGGAGAGGGCATTCGACCGTGTCCCTCGGGAAGTCCTGTGGGGAGTGCTCAGAGAGTATGGGGTATCGGACTGTCTGATTGTGGCAGTCCGCTCCCTGTATGATCAGTGCCAGAGCTTGGTCCGCATTGCCGGTAGTAAGTCGGACACGTTTCCAGTGAGGGTTGGACTCCGCCAAGGCTGCCCTTTGTCACCGATTCTGTTCATAACCTTTATGGACAGAATTTCTAGGCGCAGTCAAGGCGTTGAGGGGATCTGGTTTGGTGGCTGCAGGATTAGGTCTCTGCTTTTTGCAGATGATGTGGTCCTGATGGCTTCATCTGGCCAGGATCTTCAGCTCTCACTGGATCGGTTCGCAGCTGAGTGTGAAGCGACTGGGATGAGAATCAGCACCTCCAAGTCCGAGTCCATGGTTCTCGCCCGGAAAAGGGTGGAGTGCCATCTCCGGGTTGGGGAGGAGATCTTGCCCCAAGTGGAGGAGTTCAAGTACCTCGGAGTCTTGTTCACGAGTGGGGGAAGAGTGAATCGTGAGATCGACAGGCGGATCGGTGCGGCGTCTTCAGTAATGCGGACGCTGTATCGGTCCGTTGTGGTGAAGAAGGAGCTGAGCCGGAAGGCAAAGCTCTCAATTTACCGGTCGATCTACGTTCCCATTTTCACCTATGGTCATGAGCTTTGGGTTATGACCGAAAGGACAAGATCACGGGTACAAGCGGCCGAAATGAGTTTCCTCCGCCGGGTGGCGGGGCTCTCCCTTAGAGATAGGGTGAGAAGCTCTGCCATCCGGGAGGAGCTCAAAGTAAAGCCGCTGCTCCTCCACATGGAGAGGAGCCAGATGAGGTGGTTCGGGCATCTGGTCAGGATGCCACCCGAACGCCTCCCTAGGGAGGTGTTTAGGGCACGTCCGACCGGTAGGAGGCCGCGAGGAAGACCCAGGACACGTTGGGAAGACTATGTCTCCCGGCTGGCCTGGGAACGCCTCGGGGTCCCACAGGAAGAGCTGGACGAAGTGGCTGGGGAGAGGGAAGTCTGGGCTTTCCTGCTTAGGCTGCTGCCCCCGCGACCCGACCTCGGATAAGCGGAAGAAGATGGATGGATGGATGGATGGATAAAGAAATACAATCATGTGTGCTTACGGACTGTATCCCTGCAGACTGTATTGATCTATATTGATATATAATGTATATATTGTGTTTTTCATGTTGATTTATTACCAAAAAAAAACAAAACATTTTTTTATTTTTTTTTATTTCTTGTGCGGCCCGGTACCAATCGGCCCGGTGGTTGGGGACCACTGATTTAACACACATACAGTATATACCAGTAGGATTATGAAAAAGGAGATAATCTGCTACATTACAAAAATGCATGCAGCAGTGTAATTATTTACGGTAATTGTAATTGTATTAATATTAATACATTAGCACACTAGCTTTTTAGACTTCAATTTAATAAAGAATGGTTTAAAGAATAATACAAAACAAAACAGATGGCACAGAAGCCAGTTGTTTTATCTTGCAACTTATTTTGCCACGCTTGAAGTAAATTATGGATAGTTGTAGCAGGTTGCTTTTTGATGAGATTTGTGGACAGCAGATGTTACAACATAACATGAATGCATAATGAATACAGTACATCAAAATATATATTTTTTTCTGAAATATTCATCAAGAGACACTGAGTTACCGTTGTACTTGTTTTAAATGTATGTTATTTATTTTTATATACATACTTGTTTTGATTTATTTCTTTATATTTCTCAAGTTTTTTTTAAACATATCCATATTGGTTGGAAAGACAGGGTTTCTCAATGGCTGACTTATCTCTGTTTAGAAGTGCATGCTACTGTATATGTGGATTTAGATCAGAGGATGTTGTTGTGAGTTTGTGAAGCCCTTTTGGCAAATAAGGGCTAATTAAATATAATAAAAAAAAATTTTTTTTAAAGCTGCTTATACCAGTGTTTTCAACTACTGTGCCGTGGCACACTAGTGTGCGGTGAAATACAGTCTGGTGGGCCGTGGGAGATTATCTAATTTCACCTATTTGGGTTAACAATATTTTTTGCAAACCACTAATTATAGTCTGCAGCCGGTAGCTAATTGCTTTGTAGATGTCGGAAACAGCGGGAGGCAGCATGTAGGTAAAAATATATCTAATGCTTAAACCAAAAATAAACAAAAGGTGAGTGCCCCTAAGAAAAGGCATTGAAGCTTAGGGAAGGCTATGCAGAACGAAACAAAAACTGAACTGGCTACTAAGTAAACAAAAACAGAATGCTGGACGACAGCAAAGACTTACTGTGGAGCAAAGACGGCGTCCACAATGTATATCCGAACATGACAAGACAATCAAACATTTCCCCACCAAGAAGGATAAAAACAACTGAAATATTCTTGATTGCTAAAACAAAGTAGATGCGGGAAATATCGCTCAAAGGAAGACATGAAACTGCTACAGGAAAATATCAAAAAAAGAGAAAAAGCCACCGAAATAGGAGTGCAAGACAAGAACTAAAACACTACACACAGGAAAACAGCAAACAACTCAAAATAAGTCACGGTGTGATGTGACAGGTCGTGACAGTACAACTTCTTTGAGACAAGAGTTATATTTCTTTCTCAGTGGCCTAGTGGTTAGAGTGTCCGCCCTGAGATCGGTAGGTTGTGAGTTCAAATCCCGGCCGAGTCATACCAAAGACTATAAAAATGGGACCCATTACCTCCCTGCTTGGCACTAAGCATCAAGGGTTGGAATTGGGGGTTAAATCACCATAAATGATTCCCGGGCGCGGCCACCGCTACTGCTCACTGCTCCCCTCACCTCCCAGGGGGTGATCAAGGGTGATGGGTCAAATGCAGAGAATAATTTTGCCACACCTAGTGTGTGTGTGACAATCATTGGTACTTTAACTTTAACTCTATTGATGCATGGTTGGTTATGGTTTAAAGTTATATCCAACAATTGCGACAACGACTTTTTACTGTCAACTGAGTTTCGTTTTTCAATTATTTCTGCTGGTAGTGTGCCTCCGGATTTTTGCAATTACAAAATGTGCTTTGGCTCAAAACAGGTTGAAAAACACTGGCTTATACTGTGTAAATACTCGATGCAAGTTAGCGCGTTGTAATATCCATACTTTATAAGGCAGCTTGCGCCCCCAACAGGCCATGAGAGGTGAATGTACACATTGTTTTAATGTATAATTGACATATTGAAAAAGTAGACCCTGTTCGAGTATTCCTGGAGGCTTAGTCTTGACAATACATTCAACAGTGTCTAATTGCATTGGGAGCAGATATGCTTGCATATGTCATATTAAGTACCAAATACATGCTGTGTTTAATTTAGAACAAAGTTAATTTGTGTTGTATTGTGTGTGTATTGCGTTTTATTATCTCATTAATGCCTAGCCACCAACTCCGCTCTGTGCAGTATCCTATTTCTTATCACCGCGCATCCCCTTTTAGCTGCAGTGGGTGCTGCGTCAAGGCAGAGCAGAGAAACTGACGCGAGGAAATTGTAGTTCCTGTCCACATGGTGTCCAGTTAAAGACACACAAGCGGCGAGTGAGCGAGAGAAGATCTCTCATCCTGTCTTTGCCAGAATGTAACAGTCGCCCACGTAAATGTCCGCTTGGCTTTGCTCTGATCACATAATTGCTTTGTGCGCACCTCACCCACACACACACACACACACACACACAAATGTATCCACATTGAAAAGACACAGAAGCATGCTTAGAGAGCTCACTTGCGGCAGATCCACAAGCCTAGCTCTAAAACACACACACACACACACACACACACGTGCACATAAACTAATGAAGTGTGCAGGTATGCCCGCAAGCATTCATGTGCCAAAACCTAACAATGACTCCCACCATCTCACCACCCACACGGTAAACTCACATTACAGTGTGGAGTGTACGAGAGACCCACACAAGCACACGATAGGAAAAGGTGAAGGGAAAAAGTAGCCTTTCTTTTCTCGCTTCACTCAAACACACAGCGAGCAAGCTCGGAGTGACAGAGAGGGTAGGTTGAGGGTCAAACAGTGCACAGTCTTCTCTACTACTTGTTCCAAAAAAGGAAATACTTCTGTAAAAAATATATGTGATTTGTCAATTGAGTATACACACATTTCCTCTGTCACAATTGTTAAAACACCAATACAATATTTTCATTGTAAAAACACAGACGGAACAGAAACATTTGCCAATATTTATTTATCATTAGGCCCTTTTCCCGGAACCTCTAGTGCCTGAAACTATAGGTTCCTGCAGAAGTGTGTGGTTTGTGTTTTCAGTGCAATTCACAGTTCAGGGGAGTTTATACAAATCAGGCTGGTGACGTATGGAGGAGTTTTATAGTATATTGATATTAGAGATGTCCGATAATATCGGCCTGCCGATATTATCGGCCGAAATAAATGCATTAAAATGTAATATCGGAAATGATCGGTATCGTTTTTTTTTTTTATCGGAATCTTTTTGTTGTTGTTTTTTATTTTTATTTTTATTTTTTTAATTATTAAATCAACATAAAAAACACAAGATACACTTACAATTAGTGCACTAACCCAAAAAACCTCCCTCCCCCATTTACACTCATTCACACAAAGGGTTGTTTCTTTCTGTTATTAATATTCTGGTTCTTATATTATATATCAATATATATCAATACAGTCTGCAAGGGATACAGTCCGTAAGCACACATGATTGTGCGTGCTGCTGGTCCACTAATAGTGCTAACCTTTAACAGTTAATTTTACTAATTTTTATTAATTACTAGTTTCTATGTAACTGTTTTTATATTGTTTTACTTTCTTTTGTATTCAAGAAAATGTTTTTAATTTATTTATCTTATTTTATTTTATTTTTATTTTTTAAAGTACCTTATCTTCACCATACCTGGTTGTCCAAATTAGGCATAATAATGTGTTAATTCCACGACTGTATATATCGGTTGATATCGGTATCAGTTGATATCGGTATCGGTAATTAAAGAGTTGGACAATATCGGAATATCGGATATCGGCAAAAAGCCATTATCGGACATCCCTAATTGATATCATGTAAATAAACAGAGAATATTAGGTCATTGTTCTGTGCAATAACATGCAAAACGATATTATCTAAAACAATTAAGCATACCGAATTGTTCATAATTGTTCGAGTCATACCAAATACTATAAAAATGGGGCCCATTACCTACCTGTTTGGCACTCAGCATCAAGGGTTGGAATTGGGGGTTAAATCACCAAAAATGATACCGGGGCGCGGCCACCGCTGCTGCTCACTGCTCCCCTCGCCTCCCAGGGAGTGAACAATGGGATGGGTCAAATGCAGAGGACACATTTTACCACACCTAGTGTGTGTGTGTGACTATAATTGGTACTTTAACTTTAACTTTAACTTTAAAAGTCAGGCATTTTTTCCGCAATCAGTCAGAAAGTCGTCCTCTAGGTAAATGATGAGTTCATGAGTGTCAGGTGAAATATGTTGGTTTATTTCAGTTGTGAATAACAATATATAAATAATAAATGTCAGTGTTTATCTCACACAAACATGTTGCTTTAGCTTGTTAGCATTAGCATTATGTGTACTGGGGTTGAGGCTAATAACTACACAAATGGTGGAGTTTCATTGACTAATCTACAACATGTAATAAAGTAAAGTTAATATTTCATGTTATTTACCTTCATTCCACTCGTCTACCGCGTCCTTTATTTTACATTTATCCAATGAAGTCAGAGTACTAAGGAGCTGAGGTCATCACTTCGAGTCCGGCTTCATACACACTTCTTGTAGCTTCCCGTATCGAAATGAAGCTTGTTGAAAATAATAAACAACCCTAAACTATATGCAGTTTAAAGACTACGGCTGAGTGAAAATACTGCAAGATAGTTTCCATGACCACCGTTCTTCAGCAAAAAGATGCCCCACTAAAGTTCTTGCAAGTCAAAAGTTCATTTTGTTCTTCTTTCTCTCTATTGTCAAGTATGGAACGAACAGGGACAAGAACATATTTGGACAATAAAGCGGACTTTGGGTAAATGAGAAAATGTGTGCTCACCACAAACATCTACCTTTCCCAGTACAGAAAATTGTGACTCCTTGCTCTTGTCATTGAAAAGTAAAGTATGTACGTTGTAAAGTACAGTATGGATGTATATTTACAGTCATGCATCATCACATACAGTATGTTCATCATAAATTTGAAAGGAAGTTTGAGTATTACAGCTTTGAGACATCAAAGGACTTTAAAACAGATTATTACAAAAGCAGTATTAAAATTATGTATTTTCCCAAAATAGTGTGTTAATTTTGATTGACAGTATCAGAGAGGTATGAGTGGTTGTACCTCTTTAAAAAAAGGCTGCTTTGGATTTTGATCATCCCTGATTCTTATGTGCCTGAATACTGAGGCCACTAAGGGTCTGAAAGTGTATTGCAGTGCTTGGAACCTATGTTGGGATTATTGCGTTAACAGTCAACATAGTCAATATGACTACATTTACACTGCAGGGCAAAGTGGCCCAAATCAGATTTTTTTGGAATGTGATTTTTTTCCAGCTGACTGTTTACACTGCAAGTAAAATGTGATTTTTATCAGACTCCAGTGTAAACGTGCATGTGGCCCCAATGTGGCCCCGATGTCACTTGCATGCGCAGTGCGATAAAGTAAAAAGGTTGACCGGGAGGAAGTCGCTACCACTACAAAATCAAATATAAGTTGCCACACCTTAAAAATTAGCAATTTCTCACGTGAAAATAAATCAAAGTGATATAATGTATGAATGGATGCATATAGTGTAATATATTTGGGAGGGTTCTAATCTTTTAATGGCTGTTAAGTAGAGGAGACACGGACATCAGCCTGGATCTACGGGAGCTTTATTCGTAAGGTACACCTGTGCAATAATTATGCTATTTAATCAGCATCTTGATATGCCACACCTGTGTGGTGGGATGGATTGTCTTGGCAAAGAAGAAATGCTCACTAACACAGATTTACACAGCTTTGTGAACAATATATGAGAGGAATAGGTGTTTTGTGTATATAGTAAAAAATGTAGATCTTTGAGTTGAACTCATGAAAAAATGGGAGCAAAACAAAAGCGTTGTGTTTATATTTTTGTTCAGTATAATTATCCTGTGTATTTTCTTACTTAACAAAAATGAATCTGGAGTGAGCAGTATAACAATTCCACAATCGTTTGGCACCATTGACAATTGCCTACTTCCAGAAAATCTACAAATCTAACATCCGTTGTGATAAAATTGACCTCGTATTGCTGCATGTCAAACAAGTTAGTGAATACAAAATCCTCACATTTCAATTTTAAAACATTATCAAATTACTACACCAGTCTTGGGCAAATTTAAGCCATTTTGCTATCTCCAAAGATTTGGGAAAAAAAAGGCCCAAATAGCATTTGCAGATCTATCACTGACTAGGTAAAACAACACCAGCACCACTGACAGCAGCAGTGATGCATGCAGAGAAAGGGGGAAGCTGAGGAAAATGTTATTTTGGAATTTTGCCTATTATTCACAATCATTATGAAAGACATAACGATGGATAATTATTATTTTTTTGCATTCTAAATGTTTAATAAATGCGATCAAAGCTCCACTTATAATGGAGTTTATGGAGCCGCTCTATTCTGCCTTTAAAGGCCTTAAAAGAAAACATCCAAACACCTCCATTAAAGTTGTATATGCATGATGTAAGTATATGTAATGTAGTAATGAGAACATTTATAATAACATTACATATTTACGTATTTTGATTATTGAAAGCATACGCGGCAAATTAATTTCATAAACGCATCACGACTTTTGCTTTTATTTCCAACAGCATAACTGATTACTACTCACTGCAGACTTTATGAGCACCAACAAACATAATTAAACACCCTTTACTGTGCAATGCCTGCTGTCATTAGGATGACAGCAGGAAACTGCTAGGATATTCATATATTCCCATTTAGATGAAGAATGACTCATAATCCTCACGAAGAAAAGGGGGGTGGACCTAAGTGTCTTTTCGTGTCGTTCTCGCCATTCCCGGGTCCTAATTGACTGTCGGTGTACCATTTTGTCGGAATACGTCTTCAGCCTTCTTCTTTCCAGGTGAGTGGCATGATTTATGATCTAGAATAAACTTACAGGTATTAAGGAAGCGAGGAAACAGCTGACCACTTGATGATGTAAACATTACACACAAGCTTGTGATCACTGCACCGCTATAAATATTTTTTTCTGCCTTAGCGCTTATAATGACAATATCACTAATGTTTGTTTAATATTCAAATCACAAAATGTAAATGGAGTATTGTTGGCATTGGTTAATTATTGTATTTTGTGGACAAAAAAGAGGACCTCCTATTGGCTCCGCTTTAAAAGGACTTTTATTTACGTTTCTTTTACAAGTTAGAATGCATTAAAAAAAATCCATCCGTCGTCATGTCTTTCATAATGATTGTGAGTGATAGACACAATTCCAAAAAAAGTGAAGTGAAGTGGAAAGTGGAATAATGTGTGTGAGAGAGAGAGTGGAAAATGCTGAAAATAATATAAAAAATGGCTGACTCAATCAGCACTCTATAGACCCTGTTTTACGTTAAGAGGCTCCTGAAAGCATGCTTGGAAAAAGAAAGGGAGCATTTGACAGCTAGAGTGAAGATCCAGTGAGTGACTCGCATTGAGATGAAAAAGAGAGAAGAAAACTGAGAAGACTGATGGGTGTTTCCAACCACAGAATGAAAGTGAAACAAAACACAAACAAAATGCTTTAGAGAGTTTAAGGATAAAAACGCCCATTTTTAGGCCAACGGATGTTAAATATCATTTAAGAACAAGAACCAACAGAAGTATTTGCCCTACCAGAGTTC
The DNA here is from genome assembly GCF_033978685.3 of Nerophis lumbriciformis. NCBI lineage: Eukaryota > Metazoa > Chordata > Actinopteri > Syngnathiformes > Syngnathidae > Nerophis > Nerophis lumbriciformis. The sequence continues at coordinate 25,286,332 of NC_084582.2, forward strand.
CTCTTGGAGATGTACTTGACGTCATCGCTGGCTCCTGAGGCAAATAGGGCAAGGATGAGGAAGAGAAAGAGTGAAGTCATCGTTGCTCTTCTCTCCGCTGGGACCTTATTAACAAACCAAACAGAAACAATTTTACACATAACACGTCATATATTACTGTGTAATTTCATTAATCTTAAAAATCCACAACACACCTAAATATTGGCATTGTAGAACAAATGCAGTGCCTCAGCTCAAGAGCGCCCCAACATATTTTTTTTTTTAGATATGAGTCGTCTCTCGGCTAATTTTTTGCTTAAGTTTGTGTTCCGAGTCAGCTTCAGACACCCTCATCTCCAATCGCTGTTCCCACCAAAAAAAACAGAAAACGTAGGAAATAATCAAAAAACAAAACATAAATGGTAAATTAGTTATACTTGTATAGCGCTTTTCTACCTTCAAGGTACTCAAAGCGCTTTGACACTATTTCCACATTCACCCATTCACACACACATTCACACACTGATGGCGGGAGCTGCCATGCAAGGCGCTAACCACGACCCATCAGGAACAAGGGTGAAGCGTCTTGCTCAAGGACACAACAGACGTGACAAGGTTGGTAGAAGGTGGGGATTGAACCAGGAACCCTCAGGTTGCTGGCACGGCCACTTTCCCAACAGTGCCACGCCGTAAGTGTGCGGGGAGTCGACTCGGCAAAGCACTTCGAGCATGACACTTTCTAATTAGCGCCATACTAATGCAGGAGGAGTCAATAACAGGCCTTGATAACGCAAGCTATTGATGTTCTAATAATTTCCAAACAGCAGACATTGATCCATGAAATTATGGGAATACATTAGATTTCATAGCGAGAACTGGACTGATTTCTCAACCAATAATATCTTAAATCAGAAAATGTAATCTTAGGGATTTCAATCCATCCTAACTAGACTGTTCAGTTTGTCTTACAATACGTTCACCCTCTCATCTGAGCAGACTTCATCATAGACTTGTACAGAATAGTCTGAGCGCTTTGTGTTAAAACTCAAACCATTTATGGTCTAACACATGGGTCTCAAACTCATTTTACCTTGGGGTTGCTTGAAGTATAAACTTCAAAATCACGTTTTAACCATGTGACTAAATGGGTTAACTTCTTCAGCCAGCAGCTATACAGGTAGTGACCCGGAGCTATGTTAGTGTGCTTTCAAATGCGATTCAAGATTGCCATAATAAATGGTACTACTAGCCGCACAGAGTGTGCAGGCCGCGAATAAACTCTAAAGTTAGATAGAGGGCCACATAATATGAGCCTGCAAGCTGCAAATGGCCCATGAGCCATGACTTTCAGATGCCAGCAAGACAGGTGCATGCCCAGACAGAAATGGTGTTGCTCTATTATCGTGCATTACAGCTGTCACCACAACAACAATCATTAGAGCTGGGATTCCCTTTGTTAACATTGCATTATAGTGTGGAAACACATACACAATATCAGTCTTTAGGATGGAATCAATTTCATGAGCATTCCATGTATGTGTATTAACCCCTGGAACCAAAAAAGTGTCTGTCTTTTTTGTATTAGTGTTGAGTTTCGTAAGAAGGGCTAAAAAGGACAGTATTGTTAGTGGGAGAAAAGTAATGTCGCAGACTACCTCCTCTCTTCAGGGATGTTTTTTTGTTTAACTTTGACATAGGTGACTTTCCCAACACCCCTTTTGAGCCATCCGTCTCCCCTATCCAGAATATTTACATGTTTCCCCTCATAGGAGAGCTTTCTCTTTGAGGTGCAGGTAGACAGCTGAGTCTTAACCTGAAGAGTGTGGCCGTCTGTGTTGTCTGCAAGCGGTTGTTTTTTCCTGAATAAATGAGAATATCAATTGGCACATAAAAGGCAGAGCCGGCCCAAGGCATAAGCAGACTAAGTGGCAGCTTAGGGCCCCGCAGCCACTAGGGGGCCTAAGCGTACACATATATTTACATTGTTTCAATAGTAGTTTAGGGGTGTTCACATTATGGCCTGCCGAAGTCTTTAGTGCTGCCCGCGAGACATCACAAGTTAATAACGAATGGCCCACAGTGTATTTTTATCTATATTCATACCGCTGCAATTACCTTTGGTATGATATCGAAAAGCTTTTGACACCCTCATGGGGAGATCGATGGAAACATTAGTTAATAACCACAAGTTTGTTTTGTGATACAATCAGCACAACATTAAAGTATATGACCCAATCCAAACAACTCTACCCACTCATGGTGTAAATTAACTATAATCGACAAATAAAGTCAACACACGTTCGCAAATAACAAACATTCTGCTCATTGAACTTTGTGGACATTAGAAAAACAGTTAAAGTGGAAGTAGTTGAAGTTTTGTGTTGTTGTTCGGTCGGTTATAGTTTGCTTTAATCAATGCAAACTGAATTGAATAATAATAATAAGTTTGAATAATAGAAGTGGTATTTTGCTACAAAAGATTGTTGTTATTTTATAATCAACCCTTGCCGTGTTGCGAAAAAAAGTGTTGTAATGTGTGTATTTGTCTATTCGTATCTTTGTGTGTGTGAGAGTGTGTGAGCGCGCATCCATATAACAGTGAATTGCCGATTACTTTTGAAAAGGGCTTTATTGCAGTTTGTACTGTATTCTTTCATGTTTGGCAAACTTCCCTTTTTTCAATTCGGTAGGAAATAAATATGTAGACTTAAAGCATAGCCATCGCAGAACATTCCGTAACATTCAAAGAACATCATATGTAAAGTTTCGGGAACGGAAAAAATGCTTGCCGTATGCACATATGGAACCAAAAAGCAACCCATATGCACCCATTAGGTAACGTTAATTCCCCAAAAAGGCTAATGTAATCACAACGTTCTGGGAACCAAAATGTTGAGCTGTGTTAATTGAAAAACATCTAAGTAAACGTGAACACAGATCACTCTGAGACAGTACACATAGTTGTAATGAATAATATTACAGAAACAACTGAAGTTAGTGTAGTTATTTACATATCAAATGTATTTACAGTACACGCCTACATTTACATTTAAACTATTTTTGTTACCTTGTTTCTGGCAACTTTTTTCATTAATAATATTTAAGTGTTTGCTTGATATTTTATTTAAGGTAGAATGTAAACATTAAATAATAACAATTAGCTAAAAAAAAAAAACCCTGGTGATTTAAGACTAATACGTACAAGACTGGTGAGACAAGGTGACACTTTTACTGTAAATACAAAGCTTTATCACTTGGAACGTTCAACCCCCAGGCCACTCTGATAGCTGAATGTTCTACATTTTAAAATTAGGACCCATAAGTGACACCCTGGACATCATTCAATCATTGATATTATTTGTGTTATTATTACATTGGTATTATTTATGTTCTTCACTGGGCCACCAGCATGTATTTATAAATCACATGCCATATGTATAGACATTCCAGGCAACAATAGGATAATGTACACAACACTGCCAAAGCCGCAATGAGATTATAGTAGATGTGTGAATGATCAACAATCAATAGTATTAGCAGAAATAGAGGGCCCAAAAATCAGATATAAAAGACCGCAAAATCAAATTTTGCTCAGGGCCCTATGGAGGCTTGATAAAATGTAATCGTCTCCAAACAGCAAGAGTTTCCTGTTCAGCAGTAAGATTAGTTTCAAACAGGGTGGAACCGATTTTTTTTTTAAACAACAATAACGCTACATTTTCATAGTCGTATTTATGTTGTAAAAAGCACAAAAACAGTGTCTATTTCTTAGAGCAATGCAGAAACCATCTTCAATGGTGTGTTTTAGATGTCAATCTGTGCCATACTTAGAGTTTTTATCAGTCTGTTGTTGGGTGTCGCGAGAGAAGAAAATGGAGTAAGCCCATGTATGGAAAAAGTGGGCCTAACAAAAGAATACAGTAAAAACATTAATATTGATCGAGGCAGGTTTTGCAATTGTAGTGCTGCAAATCGATATTTCCAAACAAAATTAACAAACAAAAGACCTAAAACACACACACACAGACATTAGAGTGAACTGCATGTAATCATATTGATTTCCCCCTGTTATTACACACAAGCACAGAGTGTAAACCACAAAGCTGAACAATCGAAAAAGACGACCCAGCACTCATTCAGCTGCATTCTCCAAAAAAAAAATTAACAATGAAGGGGACATATATACTTCAGCTTGAGTGATGACATCGTACCAGATTCCCGAGAATGGTAGTGTAGATAATGACAGGACCAACGTTCCATGCGCAATTGCGCACTGCTCATGCGTTCTCTATGCACAGCAATTCAATGCCGCGCAAATAATCTAATTCCATCGGAACTCTAAACAATATAAACACAATTTGTTCTGCATGACTTGCAACGCAAAGCGGCCACAACAGATAATGATCGTCAACACTGTTCAAATATTGTAACATCTGTCGAGACGCTTTAAAGAGTACAGGAATGACATCGATCACTTTAGTGAGCAAAACTGTTTATTGTCGGCCGTAATAAGTGTCAGTGCTCGAGTCATTGTTACTTGCCGGAGCTTTTTAGTAATGGACACACTACACGAGCAACAACAACAGTAGGAATCCACACATGTAAGCTTCATCACGATACCTGGTCAGTTTTTTGTATGAAGATATTGTGCATGAAGATATTTTGTTTGTTTTGTATTGCAATTGCTGACTTTGTGATGTTCTTTGTATTCATAGTTGTGTTGTTTGTCTGAGTAACTCTGGCGGTCAAAGCTCGTTTAATACATCTGCATTTGACGAGTAGAGGGCAATATCGCTTCATTTTAGGTTTCATTGTGTTGAGCCACATACATTTTGTGCAATGTTTGCTGTGGATGTTTAATTTGTTTTTATTAAAAAGCATGTTACTTGTTAGAATTCTGGTGTTTTAGCCTCCTCCCCCCTCCCAGAATGGAATAAGGGCATTTACTAATTTCAATAAGGAACATTGATTTGAAAAATCAGACCATAAGGGTGACCATACTAACGTCAACACAGCCGTTAAACTTGGCACTATTTTCACCACGACAATCGAGATGACCATGGCGACCTGTCCAGGGTGTACACCGCCTTCCGCCCGAATGCACCTGAGATAGGATCCAGCACCCCGAAAGAGACAAGCGGTAGAAAATGGATGGATGGATGTCTTCAACAACTGCCTCATCAATCCAAGGTCCCAACGTTGGGGAGCATTGCCAAACGACGAGATGCGAGATGTTCCGAGACATCATCAAGAACATCATCAGCTCCATATGACATTGGTGTGCCTTTGATGTAAACAATGTGGAATGAAAAAGCGGGACCGCAACGCTAACTAACAACATGGGATAATAACAAAACAGCTAAACAGCTAGGTGCGACTGCAAGTTGACCAAGTTTTGGCGAAACAACGTATGCCCGGGGTTTCAGTACATGGAAGCCCAGTTCTAACTTAGAGGAATTAACCAAGATGTGACAAAGTATTTTCACGCCGTGGCCGTGTAGTAGGGGTCGGTGACGTTTGGAGAATTCACAAAGCGTCGAAAATGTCGTATACATTATTTTTTCTAAATTCTCAATCCAGGGAAATATTAGATTTATTATTAGTGCTATTGGGCAGTACGGTGGAACAGGGGTTAGTGCATGTGCCTCACAATATGAATGTCCTGAGTAGTCCTGAGTTCAATCCCGGGCTCGGGATCTTTCTTTGTGGAGTTTGCATGTTCTCCCCGTGACTGCGTGGGTTCCCTCCGAGTACTCCGGCTTCCTCCCACCTCCAAAGACATGCACCCGGGGATACGTTGATTGGCAACACTGAATTGGCCCTAGTGTGTGAATGTGAATGTGAATGTTGTCTGTCTATCTGTGTTGGCCCTGCGATGAGGTGACCCCAAAAGGAACAAGCAGTAGAAAATGAATGGATGGGTATTAGTGCTATTACTTTGCGGACATTAGAATGCATGAAGGACTTAAGAATGCATGAATCGCTTGTGTCATCTCTGAGGACATACATACAAAAATAATTGGAACCAGTAAGTCACAATACATATTTTTCTTAACTTTACAAGCAGTAACTAATATCTTATGTTGCACAGTGACCTACTGTTGAGTAGAACTTCAATTGCTGCCATACATTATCACAGCAGTTGAGTGTCACTGACTAAAGGCTCCAATTAGTTCTTGTTGAGCAAAGGTCAAAGCCATAGCACACCCACAACAACAACTGTGTTTTTGACACACGCAGTTCTATTTATCTGTTGTTTTTCTGCATGTTGTACTGCACAACACAAAATTGTTCAACAAGCCTGGCATCCACTTTATGAAATTGATTTATTATGTGTTGCATGTGGTGTCTGGCTAAACGGTCCTTGAGCATAGTACACATACATAAGTATGTGCTAGCTTCTAAAATTTATAATAGGAATTTGGGTGGTCAAGTACTGTTTTCATAAAATATAAAAAACATTTGGGCTTGTGTGCCCCTTTAACCAAATTACTAGTACAAATACAGCTAGTACAATTTTGTGTTACAATGTTTCACTGTGGAGAGGGGCGTGGTTCAAGCGTTCCCTGCGGGCGAGGTGTGTGCAGGGGCCGGCCATGAAGCAGCAGACAGGTGAGTGGATAACTCAGCTGGAACAAGTTATCTAATCACCTGTTCCTTTATTAGCAACGTCGGAGACCATGAGGGGAGAGCGGAGCTGGAAAGCAGAAGCGAGGACACAAAGGACAGAGCTGAAAAGCCAAAGGAGAGACATTGGATTGGTGGAAGAGCTGAAAAGCCAAAAGAGACTTGTGTGATAAAAATAATTAAAACAATTGTAAATGCCGCAGCAGAGTGTTGTGCCCTTTCCTGTGGTCCCAGAAGAACCCGAGACAGAGACATCTTCAAATTCACATTATAACATGTTGTGGTCACAACCCACTAATTTACAACTACTGTACTTACATGTGTGCAGTGGAAGAAAAGGTCACTACACTGAGAAAGGACAATATCACTTTTTAGTGATGCCCTACATTGTGTCACCCAGGCATAATTCAGACTCGTCTGATTGTAGTTCATCAAATTGAAGAAAAGTGAAGTCAAATTAGACATTGTGAAATGCTCAGCAAAAAGAACCGTTGCTACCATCATGGACAATAAAGTAAGTATATTTGAATGTGTGAAAAGGATCCGCTCCTTCAAAAAAAAAAATAAAAAAAAATGAATGGTCTTATTATCGAGACTTACTGCTTCCAATAATCCTGTGTCTCCCTCCTTTGCAACACCCCTTCCAGTGTGCAAGACAACCACAAAGATAAAAGTAGTTTTTGTATCACTGTTAAATGTAACTTATTTACTTACTAGTACTAGTGCTAATGTATTGTTTTTATATGTCCATCATGTATTGTGTGTACAGTTGGAGGGGACCTAGGTGGTAATGTATGTATAATTTAGGTAGCTTCGACAATAAACCCGAACATACAACACCATTGTGGGAACATAACTCGTACGTAGACCAAGCGGGAACCTCCTGTCTTGGCTGTAAAAAGTAAAAATGCCCGTGTGTGCAAACAAATTAACTGCAGTGGCTCTCAACAAGTAATCATATTTACAAATCCTTTACAACAACTTTCATATTTAACGTTGATGTCAATACTGGCATACATACGTCACATTTATACCACTATAAACCAATGAAGGACATGTGGTGAACCTATTTCCACTAAGTTTCTAAAAGTACAAAGAACAAAACGATTCCCAGTTGTGGTTGTGGTGTACATGTGTAAACAAATATTTAATTACAATATATTGCATCTTATAGAGTTCGATCAAATCTAAAAGGTGATAAGTGAAATATATATTTTTTAAGATACTGTCAGTTGCCACTGTTCTGTTTATTGTTAAAAACAACAACAACATTTCAGTGGATGACACTGTGCTGCATGACACATCATATATGGCATGAGGCAATGGATCAACTCAAATCCCTCCAGCTTGTCTAATTAACAATCTGCTCTCATGCGCTGCTTTTTATGCCAACACACAATACATCCTTTGGCCATCATGAGAGAGTTTATCATCATTTCAATTACAAGCATTACCAAAGAGAAAAGTTTGGATGTTCTGTTTTCATGTTCAAGTTAGTAAGTGATCATTGCATAATGTCATACAAATATTCCTAAATACTAGGGGTGTGGGAAAACATCGATTCAAATTCGAATCGCGATTCTCACATTGTGCGATTCAGAATCGACTCCCATTTTTAAAAAATCAATTTTTTTAAATATTTATTTATTTATTTATTTTAATGAATCAATCCAACAAAACAATACACAGCAATGCCATAACAATGCAATCCAATTCCAAAACCAAACCCAACCTAGCAACACTCAGAACTGCAACAAACAGAGCAATTGAGAGGAGACACAAACACGACACAGAACAAACCAAAAGTAGTGAAACAAAAATGAATATTATCAACAACAGTATCAATATTAGTTACAATTTCAACATAGCAGTGATTGAAAATCCCTCATTGACATTATCATTAGACATTTATAAAAATAAAAAATACATGTGACAATAGTGTCACAGTGGCTTACACTTGCATCGCAAGTGTAAGCTTGCGATGCAAGTGTAAGTGTCATAAGCTTATGTAAGTGTCATAAGCTTGACAACACACTGTGTCCAATATTTTCACAAAGGTAAACCAAGTCATATTTTTGGTTCATTTAATAGTTAAAACAAATTTTACATTATTGCAATCAGTTGATAAAACATTTTCCTTTACAATTATAAAAGCTTTTTACAAAAATCTACTATTCTGCTTGCATGTCAGCTAAGGCTGCAGCTAACGATTATTTTTCTATCGATTAATCTATAGATTATTTTTTTCGATTAATCGGTTAATCTATAGATTATTTTTTCGATTAATCTATAGATTATTTTTCCTTTTACCGATTATTTTTTTTATTTAAAATGAAGATGAAAAAATAAATGTTGGCCAGTTTTTTCAAAAGGCATGACTTTTATATACAAAAAAAAAAGTATGGCCACTCAGTCAACATTGACAACAACATGACAAAATATTCTGTAACAATGTAAACATTTAAAACTTTTAACATTTAACAAAATTAAAAGTAGCTTATTTGCTTTTTAATGTGCAAATATAAAAGTAAACATCCAGTGCAAATCTTAATATTCTGCAATAGTATAAGCATTTCTAAAGTAAAAGTATTGCTTATTTTGCTTTAAAATGTGCAAAAATAAAGATAAACATCCAATACAAAAAAGTGCAAAACGAAATATTCTGTAACAGTGTAAACATTTCAACAAAAGTAAAAGTATTGCTTATTTTGCTTAATAACACAACAATGATAGTATGATTAAAGTGAAAGTTAATTGTTGGTTTGTACATAGTATATGTAACTGTTAATGTTGTAAAAGGTATTTGCACAACTAATTAACGTTAGCGTTAAAGAGGAGCGCGTCTTTGTAAACACTGAACAGGCATGCCAAACGCGCCTCTCAGAGCGAAACAGTGTTTTAGTTTATGAATTTACAACGCAGATACAAATGACACATTCATGATTTTGTGTAATGATGACAATGTATACTCACGCGGACGATTGACTAGTTGATGGTGATGGCAAGAACGCTGTCGGGTGTTTTCTTTTCAAATGTTCCTTCATAGCCGTTGTGCTGCTATGATAGGCCATTTCCACTCGACACAGTGTGCATACAACAACTGTCAAGTGTTTTGCTTTTTTCGCTGTGCTTATCCCACACTTGAAGGGATGTACCAATGCTGAATGTGGCTTCTGGATTTCACTCAAAAGACCAGACCGTAGTTACTTTTTCCTTTTATTTTCCTTTAGTTTGCAACAGTTTTTCCAACCAAGAAACAGCTTCTTTTTTCTTCTTTAGTCTTTTTAGCAGTCTTTAGCAGTGTTAATAGACTTTAGTTTATTTAGCTGTCATTAGCTGTCTTTAGTAGCCTTTAGTAGCCTTTAGTAGCCTTTAGCTTCTTTAGTAGGTGAAAAACCTTTAAGGACAAAACACCACAAGATAAACATGCTGTAAAAAATCAATCAATTATCAATCCCATAATTTACAACTATTAACTAGCTATCAAACTCTTAACCATTAAACAAGTGCAAGAAAATGGACACATCTTTTCCCTTTAAGTTAAAACAGATTTTAAATAAATTGTCTCAACATAAATGCACCAAGATACATATAAAATACATTTAACACCAGAAACACAATAGATAAATGCAACAGAAAACCCAATATGCAAATACATAAATACCTAACCAATTAACCACCTATTTAGATACATATTTAAAATCCATATTCAATATAAATATATTATTAATTTAGCAGTGAAACACTCAATCTTAAACGCTGTCTACTGGTAGAAAAATGCCCCTTTTTCTACGCCCTCACCAACACAGTTAAATCCAACACTTTAAATTGAGCGACTTCACCCTCCTGATGAAGCAAACTGCTCCAACATTTATCAAACTAAGCAAAGAATATCAACACTAAACAACAGTTACATAACACACTGTGTGTATTTAGCCTCCAGACTAAGCACGCTACATGCACACAACCCCCCCTCCCATCTCACCAGCGCAACAGGTGCGCCACACCCACGAAAAGAAATATTAAATCTTACATACTTTTGGCACAACTCTGGGTTATCTGTAATGAACTAAACCTTTTTCCACTCTGCGCTGGCGTCTTTTGTACTCCTTGATTTGACACAGCGGTCTAATTACCGGGCTCGCGCACCAGCAGATGAGACAGGAGTGCGCCGCGTTATACCTGCGCGCGAACGTAAACTGATCGGCTCTGATTTTATAAGCCGACTGGCCGAAATAATGCCGAATTATATACATTTGTTTATTGAAATACTCCCACACTTTTGACGACTTTTGGCGTGCTTTTTTTCCCTCGCTCGCACCGCTCGCATCATCTGCTTTGCGCTCCGCCATGACGGCAGTGTGACGTAAATATGCGACGCGTCGAAGCATAAAAACGACGTCGACATATTTACGTAACCGATGACGTCGACTACGTCGACGCGTCGTTTCAGCCTTAATGTCAGCAGACTGGGGTAGATCCTGCTGAAATCCTATGTATTGAATGAATAGAGAATCGTTTTGAATCAGGAAAAAATTGTTTTTGAATCGAGAATCTTGTTAAATTGAAAACAAATCGATTTTGAATGGAATCGTGACCCCAAGAATCGATATTGAATGGAATCGTGGGACACCCAAAGATTCACAGCCCTACTGAATACTGTAGTTTTGAAATGCAAATGGAACTGGAAAGACAATTGAAGTTTCTGGGCTTTTTTTAATGTATTTTTTTAAGAAAGTGATCCATGTTCAGATGGTACTGTAGTTATTTTTATGTTCCAGGAATTTTCGGGATCTTTCTGTGTGGAGTTTGCATGTTCTCCCCGTGACTGCGTGGGTTCCCTCTGGGTACTCCGGCTTCCTCCCACCTCCAAAGACATGCACCTGGGGATAGGTTGATTGGCAACACTAAATTGGCCCTAGTGTGTGAATGTGAGTGTGAATGTTGTCTGTCTATTTGTGTTGGCCCTGTGATGAGGTGGCGACTTGTCCAGGGTGTACCATGCCTTCCGCCCGATTGTAGCTGAGATAGGCTCCAGCGCCCCCCGCAACCCCGAAGGGAATAAGCCGTAGAAAATGGATCGATAGATGGATGTTTTGTTATTGATGTTTACACATAGTTTGCCTGCATTGTGTGCATCTACTTGTACGAGTTGTTACATTACAGATGGGTCTCTTGAATTGTTCATGTAAATTGTGGTCTCCAACAGGTAGCTCAAGATGTAGCAGTGACTCACCACCTGATACTAAGTAGCAAATCAAAAGATCAAATAATGTTTGCCTAAATTTGTAACTGCTCAATTCCAACATGGTGCCTCTATTTAATGATACAATTCCACAAGACAATGTTTAAGCAAAGGTATCTGCATTGTGAGTACATTATAAATGCTGCCAGTCATACAAATAAAGACAAGTACCTCACTTCTCCTTTCTTTTTTGTCAAAGTAGGTCTGATAGGGACGATAAAAGTGGGAGACCCCTGATGTAAATAATGGGATGATAGGCACTAAATCATAATCGAGCACTTAGACCCGCAGCATAATTTCAGCCAGCGAATCCAGCTGGTGTGCAATTAATAGCAAAAGCCACTAGCAAGGAGAAAACAATTTCCACAAGGTAACAACGTTAATTGCTTCTACATTACACATCCTTGCTTTTCAGGATGCATTTAAAGCATTTGAGATTTTTGTAGTTCACTGAGCTCCTCACAAGGTTCTGGGACTTCTCAATAGGAGATGTATTTCAGAAGGCGGGACCTTGTAAAAAAAAATCATTGTATGTGATTGGATAAACCACTTGTCCGTTATCTTGAATGACGTGCTACTTCAACCACTCACATCGAAATCAACCCGTGACGCTGATGAGAGCGACGCTGGGAAATCCAAAACAGAACAGCCGACATATTGGATAACGACAGAGCGAAAACTTCTCTGTTCATCTTTTGAATAATGAATATTCGATAGATTCGTCAAAACAGTTGCAATACCAGAATCAATGTCAGCACACGACTCCTCGCTGCGTGTCGCCATTGTGGTTTGAATCAAACAAAACAGTTGCAATACCAGAATCAATGTCAGCACACGACTCCTCGCTGCGTGTCGCCATTGTGGTTTGAATCAAACAGTCGCTTCGGCGCTACGTCACATCTATGAAATCCCGCCTGGCGATCCTGATTGGTTCATTATTTTTTGCTATCTTGAAGGTGTTTGCATTGCCCTCGAGCCCAGATCCTTGTGTGGAGCTCAGCGAACTACAAGGATCTAGCGAGAGTCAGGTTAGTGCAGCATGACTTCTGGTCAAAACATTAAAAAACATGGAGATTTGAGATCTGAGTTGCACCCACCACCTGATGGTACTGTAATGACATAGGCTCCAGCCCTTCGCCGCAACCCCATAAGGGACAAGCAGTAGAAAATGAATGGATGGACGATTACACCGCCAACTAGTGGCCTAGTATGTGTACTACAGCATTAGTTGTTCTAAAAAATTATGTTCACAAGGATCCTCTTCATAATTGTATTGTTCAGATTTAGGACTTTAAAATGCAGTGGGAAAAGTTTTTAAAAAGGCCGATTGTCATGTAAATGTGGCCCTGTTATTTTTTCCCTTCATTTTCATACACACGCAGGCTCACACTTTTTTTTGCTCTCATGCAGGCTCCCTCATCACTAAACACAGCTCTCCTTATCTTGTCCGTTTTGCCTTCTCCCTTGCCTACCGTCCTTATCACGCACACATACACACACATGCACACACATGCACACACACACAAGGCCATCAAGGTCAGTCTCTTGCTCTCTCTTCCAAGACATGAGCACCGATACATTTGCTAAGAACCACCAGCTTGTTTGATGTTTGATCCAGCGTGAATTTGAGCAAAGAGAGAAGAGAAGCCCAAGCATAATGTGTATCTGTTCTCTCTCTCTGTGTGTGTGAATGTGTGTGTACTCATACAGAGAATTAGACCTGAGAAAGAAAAAAACTAAATGATTGGGAAAATGTAGTTTTAGCTCAAACTTTATCTGCAGGGCGTGTGCACACAAAAACACACACTGAGAGAAACAGAGGGAGAGAGCAGGGCAGAACAAACACTATTAGAGCATTACAATCCTCATATATTTCATCCTCTCTGTTGCTCTGCTTTCGGTCTGTCTGTCCGTGATAATATTATGCCAACAGCCGAGCACGGGGAGGTCGAAGCAGGGTCAGAGTGTGTGTGATGCACACATCACATTGTGTCACACATGACATGCACTTAGAAAGGCTGGGCTATGTTTTGTTCATGCCTTAGAGTTAAAAGTGTGTTTGGGAGGCAGTTTTTCTTATCAGGTCGCGCCAGTTATCTTATCAAACGCAGCCCATTTGGCTTTTTACTATGTGTTAGTTTGACAATGAGTGGTATAATGTTTTGAGCATTGAGTGTGAACATTATAATGCATTATTGCTACAGTGAAACTGCAAAAGTCAAATAGCTTTTGAAAGAAATCTGGGGAAAATTGCCACTAAAGTCCATCCATCCATCCATCTTCTTCCGCTTATCCGAGGTCGGGTTGCAGGGGCAGCAGCGTAAGCAGGAAACCCAGACTTTCCTTTTCCCAGCCACTTCGTCCAGCTCTTCCCGGGGGATCCCGAGGCGTTCCCAGGCCAGCCGGGAGACATAGTCTTCCCAACGTGTCCTGGGTCTTCCCCGTGGTCTCGTACCGGTTGGACGTGCCATAAACACCTCCCTAGGGAGGCGTTCGGGTAGCATCCTCACCAGATTTGTAGGGATCAAACTTCACCACAGTAGAGATGCGCGGATAGGCAATTATTTCATCCGCAACCGCATCAGAAAGTCGTCAACCATCCGCAATCCACCCGATCTAACATTTGATCAGAACCGCATCCGCCCGCCATCCGCCCGCCATCCGCCCGCCATCCGCCCGTTGTTATATATCTAATATAGACGATGCAAGGCATTAGTGAGGTTATAAAGCTTTTGCCTGTTAAAGAAAGGAGACTGATCCAATGCAGCACAGACATTCGCGTGCCACGCTGTCACGACCCAGACGCACACCAGTGCGCAATCATATGGGAGCCGTGCTGAGCGCACCTCCAAGCGCGTCTCGCTGCCGGCGACGGCCGGGTATATGGGCCCGACGCTCCAGCGCCATCCATTTTCAGGGCTAGTTGATTCGGCAGGTGGGTTGTTACACACTCCTTAGCGGGTTCCAACTTCCATGGCCACCGTCCTAGCTGCTGTCTATATCAACCAGGGTGAGCCCCACCCCTTTCGTGAGCGCACTGCGCGCGGAGTGACCCCTGTTACGCGCCCCCGGCAACAGGGGTGGCGGGCAGGTAAGCTGCGCGGGCGGAGCGCGCGGAGTGAGCCCTGTTACGAGCCCCCGGCCACGGGGGTGGCGGGCAGGTAAGCTGCTTACCTGCTGCGCGTGACGCCGGCCGCGGCGAAGGCGGACGAGGCAGGGTGTCGGTGCGGTGGGCGCGGTGGTGACCCTGGACGTGCGTCGGGCCGTTCTCGCGGATCGCCTCAGCTACGGCTCCCGGTGGGGCCCTCTCGGGGGAAGGGGCCTCGGTCCCGGACCCCGGCGAGGCGTCGGGGGCCTTCTCCGCTCCGTAAAAGTGTCCATCTCTTTTTTTTTTTTTTTTCTGTTGTGGCATATGCAGCAGGTGCCTGCTCGTTTTTCGTATGTGGGTAACAACATTTAACTATGTATATATATTTCCGAATTGGTTTAACTGCCACCCGCCTGAATCTATTTAAAATCTTTTTTTTTTTTATTTCAATCGCCCGACCCGACCCGACCCGACCCGCTGATAAAATCTAATTTTTTTAAATTTCATCCGCCCGATCCGCGGATAATCCGCGGACTCCGCGGTTGTGCCCGCAAACCGCGCATCTCTACACCACAGCGAAAGGGGACTGTGCGTATATTTGCCATGTTTGAATATATTGAACGTTCAATGTATCTGGTCTATGATCTTTGAACTATGTGACCATCTCATAGAAAATACATATCTAATGTTGCGACTAGAAATTGATTTGATTTTTTTTTTTTAACGTCAATCTGTCAGCTGTCACGCTCCCGATTGCACAGGCACACAAAACCACACACACATATACACACAAACAGCTGACTAACACAGGAATTCTAATGGATACGTACGGCTGAGGAACGGCGCCACCACAGAACATCTCCGCCATCCGCCTTCCACCAATTCCCAGTTCTGATGCCCATTGTTACGGCTCCACCATGCAGCGAAATAGACTTTTACAAAATCTCACAAATCTGCGTGTAATCACATGATAAGGAAAGTTGTAGTAAAGCGGACCACATGAGGACATGCTGATTCTGTAGGACCAAAATCAAAGAATCATATTACAGGCATATCCTGGACAGCTATTCCAGGTCCTGTGTCAAATACCAGCTTACACGGGGTCGGGGAAGCTTGAGAGTGGTTAGCGGGAGTTGAATGAAATGTGTGTGTGTATTAGAGATGCGCGGATAGGCAATTATTTCATCCGCAACCGCATTACAAAAGTCGTCATCCATCCGCCATCCACCTGAACCAACATTTTATCAAAACCACACCCGCCCGCCACCCGCCCGTTGTTATATATCTAATATAGACGATGCAAGGCATTAGTGAGATTAGAAAGCTTTTGCCTGTTAAAGAAAGGAGACTGATCCAATGCAGCAGAGACATTCAATGCGTGCCACGCATTAATATCTCTTGGCCACACATTAGTGGCTAAGAGATATTAATGCGTGATAATATTATTTATCATTATTATAATATTATTGTCATTTCCATTAAGAAAGTGTTGACTATTGTTGCCAATGCCCTCAGATCAGGAGTGTGTTCCTCACACTTTGTGTGCGCAGTTGCAGCAAGCAGAACGAGGCTTTTAAGAAGTTAAAAAAATGTTTTAGAAAGACTAGGCCTATATTTACGTTAGGTAAAAAAAATGTTCTGAATTTATTTCAATGAACATTGTTAACGTTATAATGCTCAAATAGGGACGAGGGCGGGGTGCACAGTGAAACAGTGAACAATTTCGCGACAAAGATGAACCTTTATTGATTGATCTGCAGCCATGACAAAATATCAGACAATCTCCATTGTCAACGACAGGCAGGAAAATAAAGATAAACACATAGCCTATGTTGTAGGCATAGGCATAGGCTCATACGTTTTTAAGTTGAAATAAAAAAATAAATAAAAAATGTGCCTCATAAGCCTTAGGCTGTCAATCACGCGCACAAACTTAAATTATACAAAAACATATGTATGTCATCTCTATTTAAACAAAAATAAATTAAATAAATAATAATAATAACTTACCTGCAACTTATTGGCCAAATAGCTGAAGGGGGGAAATCAAACCCATCAGACTGCACTTTATCATCAAACTTGAATTATAATGAAAATAGACGGTCGCGACAAACAAAGCAGGCTAAATAGCCTTACATTGTCGCCAATCGGAGATGCGCTTCACTTGAAAGCGAGGCCAAATAATTATTCACACATAGTAGTATATCTCGAATAGAAAAAAAACACAATAAACAACGCAATTGCCTTAATTCCTTTGCATTGTAGTGCGCCCAAACAACACGTAACCATCAAAATTATTTAGCTGACCGAACTCAATATAGGTTAGACATGGGCTTATTTGGTATAGCCTATAGGTAACATAGACTAATTCGTTTAACATATCCAACCGTATGTCTACTTACTTTTTTTTTTGTTAGCACTATGCAGGAATAAAATGGCATCTACAGTGTAAGGATTCATGCGAGAGCGCCTGGCCTCTAAAATGCGCCCTGCTGGGCTGAAGGAGCGCTCACTTGCGCCACTTGTTGCTGGGACGCGGTGCCATCTTTTTCTTTTCTTCTTCTTCCTCTGTTGTGTTGTGTTGTGCTGCAGTGCCTGATGAATAATTGACTGTTTCAAAGAGTGCTGCTCGTTTTTCGTATGTGGGTAACAACATTTAACTATGTATATATTTTTCCGAATTGGTTCAA
Organism: Nerophis lumbriciformis; assembly: GCF_033978685.3. Lineage (NCBI taxonomy): Eukaryota > Metazoa > Chordata > Actinopteri > Syngnathiformes > Syngnathidae > Nerophis > Nerophis lumbriciformis. Next base: position 25,303,961 of record NC_084582.2, read on the forward strand.
CCGCCAACCGCCCGCATCTATTTAAAATCTATTTTTACCCGCCCGACTCGCGGCTTATCCGCGGACTCCGCGGTTGTGTCCGCAAACCGCGCATCTCTAGTGTGTATACAATGCTAGCCAGGCTTATTGTTACTGTTGTCTTGTTTCTTGCTACAAATACAAGAATAAAGGTGTTGTTCAACAAGGCAAAACTGTTCTCTTTTCTTTGAGTCAAGTCAAGTCAGTGCCATTACAGAGGCCCACCTGTGGGTATTAATGGATGGAAAAGCTTGAGACATTCTGAGGATCTGCCATTCAGCAGCTGTTAAGCACCTCCAATGGGCAGGTTTGAGTTTATTTGCTTCTGATCTTCTGTTAGGACAGAATAAAATGTTTGTGGTTTGCTTTACAACAACCACCCTTATCACGTCATTACGTACAGATTCGCGAGATATCGTATAAGTCCGCGTTACTTCACTGCACATTAGAGCTGCAACAATGCGCATCAGATCGGTGGTGGGGATTGGCATACAAATCTGGGGCAAGCCTCCTTTGATTAATCACAGCCTAACAAACATTTGTACTAAACAGAACTGCATAACTGATAACATCACACACAACATCAGGGTGGTTATAATAACAAGTGAAACCAAAGTTTAATCTACGGAGTTACATTCAGCCAGAAAGAAGACGCTGTTGTGCGTGTATACGCACACACTACATCACCATGACAACACACGTTCAGGTGACAAGCACTGCCTTGATTGATGCGGCCTTTTGAAGTGAATTTCAATTAGTTTCACAAGTGTTAGTAAAACTTTATGTTCTATACTTTTTACACAACATAGAAAAAAAAGGGTCGCCACAGCAAGATCTGCCTCATTAATAATGAGCCTGTCTTCATTCCAGACTTAAGCATTTTTGCCTGATTTACGCAGGCTGGGCGTATCAGCTGGATGGGCGAATACGAATAAGAAACGTAACTTCAAATTCATTAAAAAATACTTAAGAGAAAACAGCATACTTGCCAACCTTGAGACCTCCAAATTCAGGAGATTTGGGAGGGCGGTTAAGGGGGAGGAGTATATTTATAGCTAGAATTCACTTAAATTCAAGTATTTCTTATATATATATATATATATATATATATATATATATATATATATATATATATATATATATATATATATATATATATATATATACATACATATATATAAATAAAATATATACTTGACTTTCAGTGAATTCGAGCTATATATAAATATGTATTTTATTATACATATATATATATATATATATATATATATATATATATATATATATATATATATATATATATATATATATATATATAAATAAAATAAATACTTGAATTTCAGTTTTCATTTAATTACACATATACACACATAACACTCTTCTCTACTCATTGTTGTATTTAAAAGTGCAATGCTTTGCAGCCAGTAGCACAGCCTTTGAAGGAGCATAGGTATGTGCAGTGTAATATTCTGGGTTGGAGTCAATAACCAGGCGAGGTGATGAAGTTACGTCTCTTTACTTAATACTTCAGAACAGACTCCCACACTTGCCGTCAGGGTGCAATAAAACGTAAACCGTTGGCCAACCAAAAAGTAACTTTTTGGTTTACGTTGTATTGCGCACTCTGACGGCAAGCGTGGGAGTCAGTTCTGAAGTATGAAGTAAAGAGTGGACGTGACGACAGGCTGTCCTCACTCAGGTCTGCACGGTCCTGGAGGGTGCGTGCCTTAAGTCCGGCTGGAAATCGGGAGAAATTCGGGAGAATTGTTGTCCCGGGAGATTTTCGGGAGAGGCACTGAAATTCGGGAGTCTCCCGGAAAATTCGGGAGGGTTGGCAAGTATGGCAAACAGTCGAATAGGGCCCTAAGTGACTACTATTCTTCAGTAAGGACAGATTTTTGACACTAACAGTTCCCTTGCATTTGCTGGATTGGCCGTGTATTCAATGCAAGGACCCCTGTGCCAAAAGGAATGAATGTCACGTGCATAGATAAATAAAAATGCAAATTTAAACACATGTAATGTAAAATCAATGTAAAAAAAAACCTACACACCGGAACACACAAAACAAGTCCAATGTTCCTATCACTCACAATCAATATAAGAAACCAGAATACGAATGTATTTTTTTCATGCATTCTAACTCGTAAATAAACATAAATTCACGTCCTCTTACAATGGGGTCAATGTGAGGTACTATTTTCCAGCCATAAAGCCCTCTAAATAACCATTCAAAAAGTGCCAACAATACTCCATTTACATTTTGTGACTTGAATATTAACCAAATATTAGGTATATTGTTATTATAATCGATAACGCAGCCAAACTCTGTATAGCAATGTCGTGATCACAGAGACCTAACTAGGTTATGCTGCTATGTTGGCATCACCAACTGCTTTCTCGCTTCGGGGTTAGTGAAAGTTAATTCTAGATCGAGATCTAGAATTCTTCATTCTTCATCTAAATGGAAATATATGAAAATCCTATCAGTCGACACCAGTGACAGCAGACATTGTACAGTAAGTGGTGTTTTATTATGTTTGTTGGCTCTCAGGAACTCTGCAGTGAGTAGTAATCAGTGATGTTGAAGGAAAAAGCAAAAGTCGTGACGTGATTTTTAAATTAATGCACCGCTGTATGCTTCAGATGTTCAAAATATGTGTGAGCGCTTTGAGTATCTAGTCAATAGAAAAGCACTATATACATCTAATCCATTATTATTAGTATTATTATGTAGATATTACATGTTATTATAAATGTACTAGGGATGTCCGATAATATTGGCCTGCCGATATTATCGGCCGAGAAAATGCGTTAAAATGTAATATCGTAAATTATCGGTATCGGTTTTTTTTATTATCTGAATAATTTTTTTATTTTTTTAATTTTTTTTTAAATTGTATTTATTATTATTAAATCAACATAAAAAACGCAAGATACACACGTCTTTCTGTTATTAATATTCTGGTTCCTACATTATATATCAATACAGTCTGCAAGGGATACAGTCCGTAAGCACACATGATTGTGCGTGCTGCTGGTCCACTAATAGTACTAACCTTTAACAGTTAATTTTACTCATTTTCATTAATTACTAGTTTGTATGTAACTGTTTTTATATTGTTTTACTTTCTTTTTTATTCAAGAAAATGTTTTTAATTTATTTATATTATTTTATTAAAAAAAAATTTAAAAGTACCTTATCTTCACCATACCTGGTATATATCAGTTGATATCGGTATCGGTTGATATCAGTATCGGTAATTAAAGAGTTGGACAATATTGGAATATCGGATATCGGCAAAAAGCCATTATCGGACATCCCTAAAATGTACCTGTTACTACATTACAAATATACTTACATCATGTATATAAAACCTTGATAAAAGTGTTTAGATGTTTTTTTTAAGTGCTTTATAAGCAGAGTAGAGCAACTCCAATAGGCTCCATTGTATTCAGACCTCTGATCACATGTATTTACTAGTTAGAGTACATAAACAAATATGTGTTCTTGTCTTACATTAGGATTGTGAATGACAGAAAACATTCTAAAATAAGTGCAGTTAAGTTAATACAAATGGTCACTGATCACATAAGGGTTAAAATAACAGTTCAAATGTCGAGTTGATCAAAAACTGGCTTGTAAAAATAGTAAGTACCTGGCATTGGGACCTTGAATAGGCCACTTAAGTGTAGTAGTTCATAATAATGGAGGACCATTATGACTTATGATTATTAAGCATGTCAAAAAAAATAATAGTGCTTTAATTGCACAAATAATCCTTGCACGTTTGGGAAAAGGTTACAATTTCAGTTGTTACTTGCAATATGTTGATAATATAATAACTAGTTTAATTTTGAGTTAGGCTTGTGTCAAAACACAAACACACACACAAACGCACGCAAACCCAGATAGCATACTATTCTTGTCTCAAATAGACCAATGCTAAGCCATTAGGGTGCATCAGCCACACATCCAATATTAAAGACAGCCTCCGGCTCTTTTCTGTCACACTATCTTTTCTCTCCCAAACTGCATGAGTCATGCTGTTTTGGTTACAGAGGCAGTCTGTGTTTTACATGGAAGCATAAGCCGCCTTGTCATCATTATGCAAAATGTGATATCTGTCATTTTAATCTCCTCGTCAGGGCGAGTAATTAGTTTGAATCTCAACTCATGTACTCAATTTAGGCTGGATATAAATAGTGTACAATAGTGAACAATGTTATGAGGACCTTTTAAAATGAATGTCTAAGTACTTATTTTACGCTGCCTCTGGACAAAAACAAACAAACATTATGTACACTATATTAGTGTGCACTCATAATTGTTTTAATTTTCTGTCTTCGGCTTATCCCTGTGTTTTAGTACAAAATGGTAGTGTATTGAGATAAAAGCAAATTGAATTCAAGTATTTCTCATAAAGTGAAGTTAGGAAAACATTTCACTCTTGAACAACATCTGCACAGTCAAATGAGATATGTGTGACTAATATTTAAAATAATACTTTCCTACTTAAAGTAGGGCTGTCAAATGATTAAGGTATTCAGCGAAAATGCAAATCGAGCTAAAACGTACTGCACACACAGACATTAATATAGTTTGTCTCTTGTAAAGCACTGAACTTTAATAGTGTTAACAAAAAAAATGACCTGTACATGTGATTTTCGCTCATGACAGCCTGGACTTTTATGTGTTGTTTACAGTGTTTTGGTATTTAGTTCCTGTCTAGTGCCCTTATTTTCCCATTCCATGTACTGTCTGCCTTACTGCCAGACACTTTACCTCTGCATTTAGTACGGATTATCCATATTTGCTTTTTAGTGATTAGAGGACTCACCTGCCTTTAATCACTTTGTCAGAAGGTTTTAATTGCCAGTGTCGCCCCATAGACGACGGTTTATTATTACCTGTTTGTTGGTTTGGAAATGTGCTTTTACGTCCTGATTGCTTTGTCTTGTTTCACCTCAGCGATCTGATTTTGCCTTGACATATTTTTGCCGTTTGTATTTCACTCGTCATCCACTGCTGCAACAACGTCGGTGCTCCGTTTGTTGGTACCCTATCAAAATAACTTATACCTGCTCACTCTCCATCCTAGAGTCATGCCACCTACTGACAACCTAGAACATTACAGCACAAGCTGTATAACCACGTTAGATACCATCAACATGATGTGAGCTTTTTTTTGTATGAATCACAACAAAATTATGCAGTACTTATATGGAACAATCCTTACATCTATTAGTAAAATAAATTGTTGGAAAATGTTGTTAGCGCAGTCAGTCTGGATGTTGCACAGAGCACTGTTATTGAGAAGACTGGAAGTGTGCTTCTCTTAATAAGGGCGCTTGATGGCTGCTATGTTTCAGAGTGGAAACAATGCAAGGCCGTATTGAAAAACATTTTTTAGCTCCCGTTCTGTCTGTACAATGAGCATGCATAGGAGAAAACTAAACTAAAACAGCGGTTGAAGATTCTCTTGTCGACAGCCCCAATGAAGACAGTGACTCAGTAACAAAGCTCTGTAGAAGGTTCTGTGAAGCTGTGATGACAGCTGCAGGTAAGCACATCCAGCTGAAATCAGTCGGGAAACGAGGGAAATTGCAAAAGGTAAAAAGGAAGGAGATGAATTGAGCGAAAGTTCCAGCATCCAGTCTACCCAATTTAAAGAAAAGGATGATGAACTGAAGAAAATGCTCTAAGAAAGAAAGACAGATATCTGGGGACCTGAGGTGTAATATGTTAAGGGAAAGAAGGAGATGGGGTGTATCCTTCAAAGTTTCACAAATGTACGAAACAACCCAGCTGCACGTATTATCCCTAAAAATGGTTCGAGCTATGTGAGTTAGAAACAGAAAATAAACACTTTTGTGAAGCTGTACAAGGAAGTAAGCTCACTCAAGATAGCCTAAGACACAGAGGCCTAAAGAAGAAGCCATTTAAGACTAGAGGACCCCTTCTCAGAAGCATGTGGAGATTTCACCTTGAACAAAGTCGAAGTTGACCTAAAATGTCTGAATCAATCGAAAGCCTCTGGGCCAGATATGATCCATCACCAGTTCCTCCAGGACATTGGCCCTGTCGCAATCTCCACGCTCCACAAGATCTGTAATCTATCCTGGTCAAATACCTGAGTTACTCAGACCTTGCGAGTGGCAGACGTCAGGCCAATTCTAAAATCAGAAACAATCTACAGAGACTTGACAGTAATCGGCCCATTTCACTGACATCGACAGTTGGAAAGGTGAGGGAGAGATTGGTGACAAACAGGCTTTCCTTTATCACAGAAATGTCATCATGTCAGAAAACCAAGCTGGTTTCCGGCAAGGACGCAGTACCCAGGATGAGCTTCTCCATCTGTCTCAGGCAATAAGGTTTCCAATGCAACTCCATGCATTGGGTAACCTACGACAGCATAAAGAGCAAACAATCACCACGCCTATTCCTGTTCCTGTTCTACGACGACCTTCCAATCACCCTCAACATTGCAAAGGTTAGCTTTTTTGCAGACGATGTAGTTGTTTGCGTTCAAGACAACCACTTTCAAGGGGCAGAGCAAAAACTGCCGCAGCTTCTGCGAGGAATTGGAGACTGGAGCAGGCGGTGTAAATGGAGCAGTCCAAACAAAAGTCTGAATGCTCTTTTTTTTCCACCAATACAAATGAAGCAAATTGGCGCTTGTGCCTTCAACTAAATGGGCAACCCATCAAATATAATGGCAATCCCAAATTTCTGTGAGTGACATATGACCGCCAGTTAATTGTTGCCATTCATGCATCAAATGTCATTAGCAAACTGAAGACACAAGTAGTCGTCTTGCGCTGCTTTTACGACGACGGACTGCGGCTACGACCCTTCGAACCATCTACATAGCCACTATGAGAACATCGGGCCAACACATCTTCGAGACTTTGGGGCACAATTCGGGAGATGCTGAAAAAGATCAAGTTTGGGCATTGAAGCATCTTGAACAGGACATAATAAAACATCACTTACTGTGAAATGTCTGCTGCCCGTTTAGATGAAGAATCACTCATAATCTTCGCAAAGAAAAGGGGAGTGAAACTGAGCGTCTTTTTGTGTTGTTCTCGCCATTTCCGGGTCTAAATTTTCTGTCAAAGTGTACCAACATGTTGGATTACATCTCCATCCTTTTACTACGCAGGTGAGAGGCATGATTTATAATCTAAATATTTTTGCTTATAAAACAATCAGATAAAAGTATGTTTTGCTCTTCTCTCACCCCTTCCCAGGAGACAGGAGGTTTTGCCCCAACTCCTCCTCCACCTCCTCTCATTCCCAAGGGTTATAAAGTTGTCGAAAACTTATTTGTCGCTCTCGCTGTCTCTTGCTCTTCTTCTTTTTGCAGCAGCGAAAACTCTTTCTCTTTTGTAATCTGATGTTATTTGAATATTCAAATAAACACTTAAAAATATCTTAGTTTTTCTCTGGACATTTATTTATGGAATAGGAAAAAAATCTAAAACAATTTTGGTGTCGGATAACTTACGACCTGGCAACAGACAGTGACTCGCTCTCCAGAAATGCAAATGCAGATCTGCCTCTTTCCCAAATTTTTCTGGATGGGAGGACCGCCCATAAACCGAACATCGACTAGATCACCTCAGGATTTCACGACGAGCCCTTTGAGCCTCCTACATTTGCCCAATATGGTAAGGAAAAATTCATCATTTATTTTAAATCAATTGTATTAAATTTCATACATTTTATTGTATATGATTTTTTCTTCTAAAAAATACACTTCGGTAGAAACCTAAGTGAAAGGAACAAATTAATAAAAAAGAAAATAGATGAAGAAACATTGCTTCTGTTTTTACACTTCCAAGACTGTGGCCCGAAGAAGGACATTGTCCTTAAGGTAACGATGACACTGACGTAGTCTTGTACACTTTGAGATTTTTACCTCCTTGGGTGCGATAGTATTACAGGGTATACGTACTAGTACTTGACAGGAATCCGCAGATTCAGGGTTGTTCAAAACACCTGATGTGACACAAATAGAGTTGGCTGGTGGGGTGTTTCAAAAATGCCGGGACGAACTTACAATCCATTGAGTGGTGTTTTGGGATTCGGTAGAGGTCCAAGCCTTATTGGGTGCAGATCGCCGTAAGATGAGATCTAAAATGAGTATGCCAGGCTAGAGTTAGATGGGGTGGTACTCACCAATGATTAAAGGTATGCGCAGAAAAAATGGCAATTGATGTATTGAATGTCTTAGCAATTGTGTGGAACAGTTTTGGGTTTCCCAACACTGGTAGTTTGAGCCAGTGCCAGTTGGCAGCTCCTAAAGTGAATTTAAATGAGAAGGAAGCCTGTTAAAACTACAAACTTACAGACGATTAAAATGCATGGGAGTATTGTACATGTGGGAAAATACATTTTGATAAGGGCTGAGCATGCAAATACAAGAGAAAAATAATGACTTAAGCGCAAATAACGACACTCACCTTTTTTTCTTCTCCACCACCCTACAAATCCCCAACCCCCTCTGACTTCTGTCTGAGGTTGTTTACGACTAGACCTTCGGGGGCCTTGAATGACGACTGGGTCTGCCGTCTGTGCCGCCAACCGCAGCCACCGCTTGCCCGAGAAGAACCACTCGTACTCAATGCCCATGCTACACCTGAAGATGCCACAATGGCAGGTCTTTTAACCAATGCTACAATCACCACTCGTGGGCCCATACCCGCATCGGACGCACGGTGCGGCAACACAATGTGTCTCCCATTGCTGGGTCGCCCTTGCAACTAAGACGGCGTGCGGGAGCCCTTCCCAACCTTCAAGCATCAATGGTTGTACTCTGAAATGCTGATGATAAAAATGTCCCAGTATTTGTGTACTGCAAAACTGAGTCTGAACTCCTCTCTGCTGCCATGTCCTCCCTCCCTAATGTCAACCAGGAAGGCAAGAATTTTGACAAAGCACTCAAGGCCTTCTGCCGCTGCTAGAGGCTGGTTGTGTCAAACTTGTCAACATATTGAAGAGCGTCAATGGGTCAGATAACCACACAAAGGAACTGTTAAAGTCCAGGGACATGCTCAGTCTTGTCTAAGGACCTCCAAATAGAACGACAATGACCCATACGAGCGCCAAATCACCGCCATTCTTGCTGACCTCTGCTCTGACCATGAGACGTGAACAGGGACCACCACATCATAGAGGGAGTTCTCTGAGGGGTCATGGAGGAGGAAGAGGTGACCGCCCTCAGCAGAAGCAGTTTAACAATTGTGGCAAATTGGACATTGTGGCAATGATTGTCCTCACCCACATGATCGACTTTGGCAAGGATGTGGAAGTAGGCCGCTGTCGCGTGGAGGGTTGATGCCCAGCTCGCTATGCAACACCTTTAATTGACTTCAAAGTAACCCCCACTTGTCAGATGGTGACAATGCACACACACACATGCACAAGCATGCACAAACATATACATTGATGATGACACACACACAGTGATAAGACAGAAAAAACGGAATTTGGTGGTTATTTTGATAATCAAGTATACAATGAAATTTCTAAGCCTCATAGGTCCAAAAGGGACATCCATCCATCCATGTTCTACCGCTTGTCCCTCTCGGGGTCGCGGGTGTGCTGGTGCCTATCCCAGCTGCACTCAGGCAGAAGGCGGGGTACACCCTGGACAAGTCACCACCTCATTGCAGGGCTAACACAGATAGACAGACAACATTCACACTAATATTCACACACTCGGGTCAATTTAATGTTGCCAATCAACCTATCCCCAGCTGCATGTCTTTGGAAGTGGGAGGAAGCCGGAGTATCCGGAAGGAACCCACGCAGGATCAGTGTTTGAGTCATTTTCCAATCCTGCCTTTTGTATTTTTTTAGGCTGAACCACTGACCCTGAAAATCAATTGTGATGTCCTCCGTTTGCCCTGTAAATGTGTTAGGGATAGTTTGATTTTATCTTCAGGCATGATTTTAATTGTGATTTTTTTTTTAAAAGGCATACATATTATGCGCACTCGTCCGGTCTCAGCCTCTGACATGCTTTTATTGTCCTACACACAAATGTTGACCGCATGCCAGACGACAGACTCACGTTGATTTGACACACGCTTTGACCGGATCTTTGCTGACTGCATCACATTGACATGTATATTTTTACAAGAAGCGCGGCGCTGCTTCTGTGGTTTTGACTTTACCTCAAAGCAAGTTTTTTTCAGAGTGAGTTTTCAGACCCACACATTTCACTTGCAAAGAAAGAGAACATGCCTGGGAAAGACTTAGGTTGATTCGTGCATGACTGTAACACAATGTCTAATATGCCGGACCTGTATATTTACTCCAAAGTACAATTTGGCTTCTAAATCAGCCGGCAGGACATACAGACAAAAAATACCTCCCCATCTAGTGGCCTGTCTTTAATTATATGCTGAAAGAGTGCAAAATGGACACACGTGTTAGACCAGTGGTCGGCAACCCAAAATGTTGAAAGAGCCATATTGGACCAAAAATCCCAAAACAAATCTGTCTGGAGCCATATTACATACAGATAGTGTGTCATGAGATATACATTGAATTAATAGGACTTAAAGGAAACTAAATGAGCTCAAATATAGCTACAAATGAGGCATAATGATGCAATATGTACATATAGCTAGCCTACATAGCATGTTAGCATCGATTAGCATGCAGTCATGCAGTGACCAAATATGTCTGATTAGCACTCCACACAAGTCAATAACATCAACAAAACTCACCTTTGTGTATTCACGCACATCGTTAAAAGTTTGGTGGACAAAATGAGGCAAAAAAAGAAGTGACATAAAACACGTCCTAGAAAGTTGTACATGTAAACAAACTGGTGAGTTCAAGGACCGCCACAATTATTAGGACAAAACGGCGCTAGCCAAATGCTCGAATCAGTGAAGCATGTTTAATATAAACAGTGTGCTTTATAACAATTAGGGAATTTTGTGTCATGTTTGTCCTCCTACAGAAACAATATTAACACAAAAAATATATTTTTTTCCCCTCATCTTTTTCCATTTATCATACATTTTTTAAAAAGCTCCAGAGAGCCACTAGGGCGGCGCTAAAGAGCCGCGGGTTGCCGACCCCCGTGTTAGACCATGTGTCAAAAAAGGTGGAGGGGGTCCTCATACAATATCAAAATGTTTGTACTTCTTACTATTATAATTTCTGGCAGTAAAGGAGCGAGGGATATCCTGGTGGGCTTTCACTTCAGCACCGTCGTCCCCACCTCTATTAATGATAAGATTGATTTTTGTATCTTTTTTTCTTTGTTTGTGTGTGCACTTACTGCGACGGTGGACATGTTTGATTAGAAGAAAAAGAAAAGTTGCGTTGACAATTGACCTTTTCTTTAAAATCAATTGGCATTTAAGTACAACATAAGTGTATAAGTAAGTTAGCATGAATAATTGTACATGGTGGCCACCTTATAAAATGTATAAAACGCACATTGGGAAAGCAACATTCATGATCATATGTTTTTGTGAAGAAATTGTTTACTATGCTTTGTTTGTTTTATTAGTAAAGCATTATTGTGTTTGTTAATTCATACAGCAACAATCGCAGACATATATTTTGTTACAGTCCCCTGTTGACTCCCTTAACGAAGGCCATTTTTGTAATGTACACTAAACCTGTTATTTTATAATGCTTTTTCCAATAAAATGATTATACTTGATTTTCTACCTTCAAGGTACTCAAAACGCTTTGTCACTATTTTCACATTCACTCACACACTGATGGCGGGAGCTGCAATGCAAGGACCTAACCACGTCCAATCAGGAGCAAGGGTGAAGTGTCTTGCCCAAGGACACAACGGATATGACTAGGATGGCTGAAGCTGGGATCAAACCTGGAACCCTCAAGTTGCTGGCAGAGCCGATCCACCACCTGAGCCACGCAATCCAAAAATAAATGAATCAAACCATTTCCGTTCGAAATACGTGCAAATCCTATTACAGGTATCATTTGACCCCTCAACCATTAAACATATATTAGGTTTAAAAATCTAAGACCTGCCAACAACTTGAAGAGAAGAGAAGAGCAGAGCTCTCCACCAATCACCACCTGGTGGGAGGTTTGATCCGATGGTGGGGGAGGATGCCGGGCAGACCTGGCAGGCCCATATGCATTGTGAGGGTCTGCTGGAAACGTTTAGCAGAGTCTCCCTTCTGAGCGAGTTTCACCTCCGGAAGAACTTTGAACATGTCATGAGGGAGGCGCTAGACATTAAGTCCGAGTGGACCATGTTCCATACCTCTATTGTCGAGGCAGACGATCGGAGCTGTGGCCGGAATGTGGTTGGAGCCTATTGTGGCGGCAATTCTAGAACCCGCTGGTGGACCCCAGTGGTGATGAATGCCGTTAAGCTGAAAAATAAGTCCTATCAGGTCTTTTTGGCTCATGGGACAACGGACGCAGCAGACAGGTATCGACAGGCTAAGGGATGTACAGTTTTAGCGGTCGTGGAGGCAAAAACTCGGACAGGTGTGGAGTTTGGTGAAGCCATGGAAAACCACTTCCAGATGACCTTGAAGCGATTCTGGATCACCATCTGCTGCCTCAGGAGGGGAAAGCAGTGCACTGTTAACACAGTATATGGTAGGGATGGTGTGCTGTTGACCTCATTTCGGGAGGTTGTGGATCGGTGGAGGGAATACGTCGAAGATCTCCTAAATCCCACCTGCACGTCTTCCTGTGAGAAAGCAGTAAAAAGCTCATCCATCTCCGGGGCCCTGCCACCGAGGAGTTTGTTTTGGTTGTTTTTTTTGTCCTCTCCAGCCACACAGGCAAATCATTTTGTTGATATACCGGTAGATGCCCATGTCTGCTAGACATATTTACTTTTCAAAAGAGAAATGTGGGATACTTCTCTTGTTGTCTTATTTGTATTTGACTTTATTAAAGGGATTTATTTCAATGTTTGGCGCAGCCAGACGGGTTGGAAAGAAGAACAAAAAGGAAGACAGACAGGGAAATTACTAGGACAAGAGGGGGATAAGGCAGAGAGACGACGACGACAACAACAACAACTACAGAACAACATCAGCAAATACGTATAATATGTACAAATGTGATACGAAAAGTGACAGCAAAGAAACATTTAATGAAGTAAATATCAATAACACAGAAATGACAATTAACATTATTGCACTACAAATAGAGCAGTACAACTAACAATAGAAATAGCACTATTTATAATGAATAATAATAATTACCTCAAACATCAACAATGCAATTGTTTCAAATGTAACAATACATATATGTAATGAAAACTTAAATTACAAAAGAAAGCAGATTAATACAGAGGGAGAAAGAGAAGCGAAAGAGGGGAACAATGTTAATATATGTTTGATGAAACGTGATTATATGCATGAGTGTATGTACGCATATGTGATTGTATATGTACCCTATGTTTACATGTATGTTTGTGCAGTAAATGTGCATGTGAATGTACAAACCCTGTTTCCATATGAGTTGGGAAACTGTGTTAGATGTAAATATAAACGGAATACAATAATTTGCAAATAATTTTCAACCCTTATTCAGTTGAATATGCTACAAAGACAACATATTTGATGTTCAAACTGATAAACTTTTTTTTTTGCAAATAATCATTAACTTTAGAATTTGATGCCAGCAACACATGACAAAGAAATTGGGAAAGGTGGCAATAAATACTGATAAAGTTGAGGAATGCTCATCAAACACTTATTTGGAACATCCCACAGGTGAACAGGCAAATTAGGAACAGGTGGGTGGCATGATTGGGTGTAAAAGTAGATTCCATGAAATGCTCAGTCATTCACAAACAAGGATGGGGCGAGGGTCACCACTTTGTCAACAAATGCGTGAGCAAATTGTTGAACAGTTTAAGAAAAACCTTTCTCAACCAGCTGTTGCAAGGAATTTAGGGATTTCACCATCTACTGTCCGTAATATCATCAAAAGGTTCAGATAATCTGGAGAAATCACTCCACGTAAGCAGCTAAACCCGTGACCTTCAATCCCTCAGGCTGTACTGCATCAACAAGCGACATCGGTGTGTAAAGGATATCACCACATGGGCTCAGGAACACTTCAGAAACCCACTGTCAGTAACTACAGTTGGTCGCTACATCTGTAAGTGCAAGTTAAAACTCTCCTATGCAAGGCGAAAACCGTTTATCAAAAACACCCAGAAACGCCGTCGGCTTCGCTGGGCCTGAGTCACTCACCTGATTCACTTCGGTGAGTGACTATAGTCAGTTGAAAAAAAAGAACACGTTTGCCCTCACTATTGTTTAGTATTGCAAAGAAAAAACGATGGTTTGAGCAAGGCACAGACTCCGAGTGGTTCACATTTTTTTCTTCAACTGTTCCATTCCTATGTCAAGGTGATATATTTTACTTGAGCCAAAACCTCATTATAGCTTGTACAGTATTCTGCGTTCAGCCCCGTCACTCTTAAAATGTCCGAGAAACCCATGTCCACCACAAAGAAAATGGGTCTGCAGTCCTTTACAGTTCACTGGAAATTATGTCGGTCAGTTTATCTGCGTTAGATTGGTATAGTAGACAATTAAGCTTACTCATATCATTGTGGCTGGGTTTTAGACGACAGTAAACTATCAAGCTTCAAAAAGAGATGGTTGATTGATCACCTCCTTGTTATCCTTACAAGGTCTTGCTCGATGTTTCACTTTAGGTGTTCCGTTCACGTCACAACCAGGTATGGCATGATGTGCATGTGAAAATTACAACGTTTTTACAGGTCATCCCTAATTCTACCTCGCATTACTAGAACATTGTGGTGATAGTTGTAGTTTATAATATACCTATAGTATACTGTATATTTATAATACACTGTATATTTGAACTGTATGCTGTTATTTTGTTAAAATTATTCAAAAGCAGCATATGATTAGAAGCACATGTCAACATAATATAATTACATCATGTACAACCATTAACGACATGCATGTTTAATTACATCTGAGGTAGAAATAATAGCATGCAGCATGTCTATCCTAAGTAAAGATAAGTGTGTCATGTGTAATATACAAACATTTGATATTTTCAGTTTCATGCAAACATCTAAATGCCTTTGATCCATGTCCTTTCGGCAGTGGGAAAGGTTAAATTGACATAATTAAAGTGTGATTAAAATCTTATACATAATGAATCACATGACTGACCAGAGAAAAGTTGCAAATGATTGCACAGGTCTCGCCTTCATTTGCTTGATAGTATGCAAAGTTGATAACAGTTCATATTTTGTTTTCATAGAATAGTTGATGGAATCCCTATGTTAATCCAAATGCAACAGGATGAGGCATAAAATGCGTGACCATCCTATCTGCATCCCTTAATTTGAAAGACACGGTGCATACTTATCAGAACCTGTCCAATTATGCACACCTCTTCTAGTAAGGACAAGTTGATTTAATCCAGCGAAGGACAAAATAAGTATAGGACATTTATGTGTCTTGGACTAAATACATACCTTGAAGTCAAGTAAAAAACCATGTTGCATACATTATTATTATTATTATTAGCGTTAGAAAATAGATGGATTATTATTATTATTTTGTCCACCATCGACGCTGAGATCATTATTTATGCGTTCGTTACGTCTCGTCTCGACTATTGTAACATATTATTTCCGGGTCTCCCTATGTCTTGCATTAATAGATTTAAGTCCCATCTTAAAACTCATGTGTATGCTTTAGCCTTTAAATAGACCCATTTTTAGACCAGTTGATCTGTCGTCTCCCTTTTCTGCTCTGTCCCCCTCTCCTGCGTGGAGAGGTTATCAGGTGACCACGGATCAGCCTCAACGGAGGAAGTGCTAGCTGTTCCAAGTCAGGACCCGGGGTGGACCACTCCTCTGTGCATCAGTTGGTGACGTGTCTGCGCTGCTGACTTGTCTCCATTTAAAATGATCCCCTGCTGGCCTCCCAATGGACCGGACTTTCACATTATGAAGTTGGGACCCTCGATGACGTCTCGGCGCCCCGACTTGTTTACATGCAAGAGGATCCCCTGCTGGCCCCACTATGGACTGGACTCTCACAATATTAACCCTATCCACTCGGCATCCATTGCACCGGTCACTCAGGGGGGGTCCCCACATCTGCGGTCCTTTCCAATGTTTTTCGTTGTTCCCATTGGGTTGAGTTTTTTCTTGCCCTGATGTGGGATCTGAGCTGAGGATGTCAATGTGGCTGGTGCAGCCTTTTGAGACAATTGTGATTAAGGACTATACAAGAAAACTTTGATTGATTGATTGACTGATTGATTATAATGAATTATTATTATTATCACACGTATTATGAATAATAATAATGATAACAATAGCATTAATAGGAATAATAATTAGTTTGTTAGTCATAGTATATGATTTACTGTGATTAATTATGATTTAGAAAATCAATTGCAAAAATAATTGTTTGACAATTAAATTATATATAATTTTGAGATAGGAGAACAAATAATAGCACCTCCTATATATTTAAATATGTTGGTGTAAAAAAAAAAAAAAGATATTTTATAATACAATTTTATTTTTCTAAAAAGGTTATCTAAAAACAATTGCTGTACATATGGGAAACATAAATGGGGTATTTTCAACATACACTTATTAAAGGGGATGTTTGCAACATTTGCACAGATGCCTACTTTAGAATCACGTTCAAATGCATTTTAAGCAATAAATCGCACCCTTTTATGGCTTTAGGACGTTATGACGTAATTACGTAAATATGTAACGTGTACGCCTGCATTAGCTGTGGGTGTTGTTAGCTAATGAGACCGATTTGGATAGTTAGTGATAGCTTTCATTGAACGTATTTTGTATCATAACAACAACATGACTACAAATTGTCCGCTGCTTCTCTAAAAGGGGAACTGCAGTTTTTGGGGGAATTTTGCCTGTCGTTCACAATTATAATGAAAGACATAACGATGGATGGATTTTTTATAAATATTAAATACATTTAAATAAAACTCAGCTGACAGCGGAGCCAATGGGATCTCCACTATTCCGCCCATAAAATCCGATAACTAACCATTTAAAAAGTGCCAACAATACTCAATTTACATTTCGCGACTTGAATATTAACAAAGTATTGGTGATATTGTTATTATAAGCGCTCACGTAGATAAACTATTTATAGCAACGATGTAATCACTTCCGTTTGTCTCTTTGTTTACATCATCGAGTAGTGTGCTGTTTCCTCGCTTCCCTGCTCCCTGTAAGTTTGTCGTAGATCATAAATCATGCCTCTCAACTGGAAAAGAAATGACTGAGAATATAATCCGCCAAGTTGGGACACTTTGACCGCTATTTAGGACCTGGTGAGAACAACACGAAAAGCGCTTGTTCCCCCCGCACCTGCCACCCTGTTTCTTCATGAGGATTTTGAGACATTGTTCATCTAAATGGGAATATATGAACATCCTAGCAGTTGGTATCTTAATGACAGCAGACCTTACACCGCAAGTGATGTTTTATTATGTGTGTTTGTTTGCTCTGATGAAGTCTGCAGTGAGTAATAATCAGAGATGAAGGGGGAAAAAAAAGAAAACGTGATGCGTTTTTTAAATTAATGCGCCACGTATGCTTAAAATAATCAACATACTTAAATTGCTCTTGTATGTATTTATGTGCTCCCTGTGCGTATGTGTTAACGAGACAGGGTGAGTGACTGCCATAAACACCAATATTTTTTTTTTGCCCCGGCAACATTTTTTATTACATAAACTTAGTAACTGTGAAAAATTGGTTTGCAAACAAATGTGTTCTGTTATACCACTAATGGTAAGCTGTGTCCTGGGCATGACGTTAAAGTGCATCCGGCAGTGGAGGCTCCTCTATGGGGTCTTGGGGCACTAGGAGATTAACCCCTTTACTACTGTTACCCCAGGTGGCCCTTGGCAAAGGCCTAGTACCTGACTGCCCCCTAGCCAGGGATACGGTGAAGACCTCAACGGCGGAGTAGGCGGAAGACGGTAGATGTATGAACTACCACAACGGCTGCGATGGCGGAAGAAGGCACCCCCACATCCATGCGGGACCAGTTATGGGGAAATAACAACCCAAGACCTCAACGGTGGAACAGGTAGAGAGGATGATTGCTAACCCTATGGAGCGTCACAACGGCTGGGATGGCGGCTGAAGGCTGCAGCAGAAAAGGGACCCCAGTCGTCTTGGACTCCATGCCACTGGACCCTGAACCGGATCTGTCAAGGATCGTGTGGTGACTGTCTGTGCACCAGTCTCCCCACGTTAAACAAAGTCACACACAGGCATCCTCCTTAAAGGGATACCCCCTACCAGGAGGATCGTCATACTCGTTTCGAGTGACCGCTGATGATGACGAATGAATGGTAAGCTAGCCAATGGTTTTCTTGTTAATTTTATTGTTTTGTAAAATGTAACTGTGAGGAAGTTACAAACAACCCTTAAGGTCTGAATAGACCTAAAAACAATTGCTCTGATTAGCATTAGTTATTATTGGGGGAAGGAAATTAGGCGTACTGTTATGCTGTTATGTTTTTGAGGGGATGTGCATTGTCCTAAACTTTGAAACTCTTAGCATACATTGTATTTTTAAAGGTACTATCCACATTCCAACCCCTTTTGTGGAGGTCAACATTTAATTATCAATTAAAAGACACACAAGAGTGTTTATCTTTGTTTAATTGGCTTTTGTTTTCTGTAGGAGGTATTCCAGAATCAACGGTTCTTGTTAAATGCCCAATAAATTGAGCCGTGAACAACAATTCATTCATACCCATAAATCACCTTAACTTGCTTCAGGAAATTAATTGGAAATGCTTGAAAATGGATTAAAAAAAATTGATGCATCTGGTTACTAAACTGTCTGAGAGCTGCTTCTTTGCACAGCAAAACACAACTATAGGCGCTTATTAGGTCTAATGCATGCCAGCAATGCATTTCCCACATCTGCAGTGTGCACATTTGGCAGTGAGAAGGTTGGCATCGTTTACCAAACTTTGTCTTCAGGCCAATTCCGAACCCTACCGTCATCATCTGCAGCAGCGTGCAACATAAAATAGGACTAGCTTGTGTTATTCACTGTTCAACATCAACTGAAGCTTCATTCTATATTAACTGACAGGACAGCAGGCTGGCACAGTACACAAATTTGACTTCTGCGTACTGAGCTGCCCTTTTGACCGCCACTGTCAAGATATTTTATTTGTATACTGAGTGAGTCTTACAATTCCCTCTGACATCCCTCATCAACATGACATATGTGCCCTTAAGACCGCAGCGGCTTATGACTCAAATATCTCTCAATTCAAGTCATTCATTCATTAAAGACACAAATATAACAACTACTTCTGACACGAAGGAACACACAACACAATCACACTACATCCATTTGTCAGCTGTAACGTGTCTCTTCTCGAAACTTCACTAAAATATTCTAATTGCTGCTAAGTACCCATTTGAGAGCAACCTCCTTCTTTCCATGCCTTCTAACTTATTCTTTTAGTTTTCTCCTTTCTCTACTTTATTTCCCACAATAAATGATAGCATGTTCCACGGACTCTACCTCATTGCAGCTGTCACATAATCCTGTTGGGTTTTTATTTATAAAGGTGCAATGTCTTATTTAGTTTGGTGTGTCTTAATCGAATAAGTGGTATGATTCCTTCCTCTTTTGTGCTCCCCCTTACAGTTATTCCTGCTCCTACTGTGTTCTGTATTGCAGATAATTGTCTTCAATTGTACTCATGTCCCAATAAGATTTCCAGTTTTTCAAAAGATTTCCTTTAAAATATGGTTTTCCCTGTCTTACTGAGAGATACCTCTCTGTGCAGCTCTAGCATTATGTCTGTTTTGCCAGCTGATCTGCCAATTAATTACCTTTTGTTCCTGTGTGAGCCGGAACCCATAGGAATCTTACACTGGTATTTCACTTTTGACATTAACTAAATCTTGCCTCCTTTTGCAAATTAAAATTTTGAATAGAAATTAAAGCTGACCTCGAGTTGGAGCAGACCACCAACTTTTTTAGTCGTGACTCTTCTACCCACTGTAGTGCTGCTGTGATTGCCAATAGCTTGACTGTAAACACTGCCAAATCGTTCGTTGTTCTTTCTTTTACTGCAATCCGGAGCCTTGGTACTACAAAAGCAAAGCCTGTATTTCTTGTGATTGGATCTTTCCATCCGTCCGTAAATATCGGAGTAAATAAACGGTATTTTGTATTTAAACGGTCGTCAACCATCACTGCCACACTTCCACTTAGCCCATGACTTTTGGCCTTCTTTTTTAGGCCATATATCCACTAAAGCCACAGGAAACAACCATGGAAGAGTAACTGTTAATGGTCTTAATTAAGAAAACTGCATTTGTGTGATTTTTAAGTCTTTGGATATTCTCCTCCATACAAAACAACAATCATATTTAGGTGCTTGCACTGAGCCTAGTCTATAAAATCCACTACACCTCCCTGGTACCGAAGTACATGTCAAACGACTTCCTTAACGCAAATGACCGCCATAACCACAACACCAGGGGGAGCTCCACTAACCACGTTAAACCCAGATTCCGATCTAACAAAGGTCTTAACTCATTCTCTTTCTATGCCACATCAATGTGGAATGCGCTCCCAACAGGTATAAAAGAAAGGGCATCTCTATCCTCCTTCAAAACCGCAATAAAAGTACACTTCCAGGCAACTTCAACCCTAAACTAACACCCTCCCCGGATTGTTAATAATCAAATGTAAACAATCATATGTAGATACTTTTCTTATGCCTTCTGATCTCTCTCTCTCTCTATGTCCACTACTTGCTGTAAATATCCTACCAAGTCAGACCTACACTGTTTCAATATCCATTTCTCTGTTCTCAATTGTTGATGACTGATGATAACAACCAAACCTAACCCCCTCCCTCCACACCCCGAATTGTAAATAATGTAAATAATTCAATGTATACACCCTGATGATTATCTTGTGTGATGACTGTATTATGATGATAGTATATATGATAGTATATATCTGTATCATGAATCAATTTAAGTGGACCCCGACTTAAACAAGTTGAAAAACGTATTTGGGTGTTACCATTTAGTGGTCAATTGTACGGAATATGTACTTCACTGTGCAACCTACTAATAAAAGTCTCAATCAAAAGTCAATTGTACGGAATATGTACTTCACTGTGCAACCTACTAATAAAAGTCTCAATCAATCAATCAATGCTGCATTGATGTCACACTTACATTAACTATACCACACAGGCTTCACAGAGTCATGGTGTGGAATTAATATTTCTACAAACATATTTGGCGACATGCTAACAAACATACATAGGAAGGTGCCATCCACCAAGGGAGTGTACTGAAAAAGTCTAGGCTTGTCTAAGCAGAGAAAATAATTGTGGCGACTTTTAGGTTTATGCCATGTGTACGGCCAAGTGCTGTCACAACTGACTGAGTGCAGTGCACTTAAACGATTTTTTTAGGAAGTTTTATTATGGGGAACCATAGTTTTTTGCTCTATTTATCCAGTTTAGTTTTTTGTTTGTTTATTTTGGTTTTGTACAATGTAGAAAATAAAGAGCTGTGTTCAGCAAATGGCCTCCGGGTCACATTTTGAACGACACTGGTTTATGTATTTCACCAGGAAAACAGCTCACAAATGAACAATTGATGTAGCTCGCCAAGAAAAAAAGTTATGTACAGTATATGGTACCAAGGATACTGAAAAAAAAAAAGCTATTTATGTCATTTTTGCAGGTTGCCATCGACTTGGTATTAGGGATGTCCGATAATGGCTTTTTGCCAATATCCGATATTCCGATATTGTCCAACTATTTAATTACCGATACCGATATCAACCGATACTGATATCAACCGATATATACAGTCGTGGAATTAAAACATTATTATGCCTAATTTGGACAACCAGGTATGGTGAAGATAAGGTACTTTTAAAAAAATAAAATAAAATAAAATATGATAAATTAATTAAAAACATTTTCTTGAATAAAAAAGAAAGTAAAACAATATAAAAACAGTTACATAGAAACTAGTAATTAATGAAAATTTCTAAAATTAACTGTTAAAGGTTAGTACTATCAGTGGACCAGCAGCACGCACAATCATGTGTGCTTACGGACTGTATCCCTTGCAGACTGCATTGATATATATCGATATATATTGTAGGAACCAGAATATTAATAACAGAAAGAAACAACCCTTTTGTGTGAATAAGTGTAAATGGGGGAGGGAGGTTTTTTGGGTTGGTGCACTAATTGTAAGTGTATCTTGTGTTTTTTATGTTGATTTAATAAAAATAAAAAAAACTAAACAAAAAACGATACCGATAATAAAAAAAACGATACCGATAATTTCCGATATTACATTTATCGGCCGATAATATCGGCAGGCCGATAATATCGGCAGGCCGATATTATCGGACATCTCTACTTGGTATGGAATTATTGATGTTTGTTTGATAACCTTAACACTACTGGAGGTAAACAAAAATATCTAGCATGTTTGATATAACAGACCATGCAAACACATTGAAACATTTTACGTAACATGTATTGACTTACTGTGAACTTTTTGGAATAAATATTACCAATGTTGTGCAAATGCGAGACTGAATAATACATTATATTGATCAGTATTTACATATTTGGCATGCTTGGGTAGTAAAGCACAGATGTTAATGGTTTCAAAATCAAGTCTTTGACAGTAGGAATACCAGGATACATGACACTGACAGACACATCAACATGCATGCAATGAGACATTCACAGCATGAGACATGTGCTAATGAATGCAGTACCACCTGTTCAGTAAATGTTTCAATGGCTCTCAGCAGATTCCCATTTCCTCACTTGTGCACTGTTGCAGAACCGTTTAACAGGTAAAGGAGGCTTCTGCAGTGAGCTTCCGTTTGCATCACACCACCACCTAGTCAACATTTAAGAGCATCTTTTGTGATGCCAGAGAGCACCAGCTTGCTTTCATGTGACAGAACTGAGAAATGGATGGGGGAGGGGGAAAAGTGAGATTTTAAAAGGAAACGGTACAGACATACAGTATTTTGAAAAGGGATCACATGAATGTGCAGCTCAGAAAAAAAAAAAACATATTTTAACATATGGTAGAACTTTGAGAGAGGTTAATAAGTTGCATAATTTCTGCAAAAAATTATGCTTTACTAACTTTACTAATGGATAGAGAGAGGCAGCTGCGTGACAAGTTGTAGGTGTTGGAGTTGTTTAAATTAATAATCGGGGCAGCTGGCTCATATATTGATGTTTTCCATTTTTCCTCAGGTCGTAGCCCTGTTTATACATAAACCCATTGGAAGTTCACAATGGCAAAGAGTTATCATAGATGTATTTTTCAGGAATGTCAAACTGAAATAAGATTATCTGTGTCATGATACGCCGGACCAAAATTGTTTAATCAGAATAAATATTAAAAGGTATATTAATTAAAAGCATAACTAAATAGATGTTTTATGATGACTCCTCACACATTTGCACATCACCTCATGTTGGCAACGAGCTCAGAAGTTAGTGATGTGTGAGGACGCCTTAAGGCAGTCACACTTCTCGATTTTGGAGAAAAAACAAACAGTTATGTAAGCCTATTTCAGCGTGAAAAATTATTTTTCTCCAGTATTAAGTGGGTGTTTATCCACCAACCTTAATGTATACATTGTAGCTACTGCCATGTTTTTTTAGATTCAATGTCATATGCTTAGTTGGCTAAAATTGATACAGCTGCATTATTGGCACCGAAGAATAGTACCGTATTTTTCAGACTATAAGTCGCAGTTTTTTTCACAGTTTGGCCGGGCTCCAGTGCGACTTATATATGTTTTTTTCCTTCTTTATTATGCATTTTAGGCAGGTGCGACTTATACTCTGGTGCGACTTAAACTCCGGTGCGACTTATACTCCGAAAAATATGGTATTACTACTCTTAATGTTGCACACAAAAATACTATTTTTTGGCCTTCTTTTCCTTTCATTGTTTTCCTCACCTGTTTGAAGTTGGCTCAACCTTCTTGTCCAAATCTCTCTAAACATGTCCCAATTGTTTGTGCCCATTTGTGCTGGAAAACGTTTTGTTTGTGCCTTTACAGTTTTTAAGTCTATCTAAAATACATTTTCTGATTAGTGATGTCATCCAGCCACCCGTGTTGTCCAAATCACCCCAAACTTTTTCAATTAGTTTGTGCTTGTTTGGATTTTTTGGTCTGACTATCATAGTTTTTATGTTATAAATAATGATAAATGGGTTGTACTTGTATAGCGCTTTTCTACCTTCGAGGTACTCAAAGCGCTTTGACACTACTTCCACATTTACCCATTCACACACACATTCACACACTGATGGAGGGAGCTGCCATGCAAGGCGCTAACCAGCACCCATCAGGAGCAAGGGTGAAGTGTCTTGCTCAGGACACAACGGACATGACGAGGTTGGTACTAGGTGGGGATTGAACCAGGGACCCTCGGGTTGTGCACGGCCACTCTTCCACTGCGCCACGCCGTCCCTTTTATTACTTTTTAATATTCATAACCAGCACAAACAAAGCAAAAAGGTTTGAGACAAGTTAGTGACTTTACTGCTGTTATTGTGCAGGAAAATATGGGGAAAACAACTACAAGTGTGTGCTTCATTCACTAACGGTGTAACAAAAAAGATCAGTTAGAATAATACATAATGTTGGATATAGAGAACATACAAACTATTTATTGAATCAAAAATATTGAAATTCAAAGACTTGGTGCATTTACAAACTGCTAAAATTATGTACAAAGAAAATTATAACCGGCTACCCAAGAATGTACAACAATTCTTCTCAACAAAAAAAACTTTCAAACTACAAGTGTTCGCAAAGTACAAACAAAAACAAACATAATGAACATGTTGAACCTTTAAAAAAAAATACATAATGATTATTTATGTATTAATTATTTGGTATATGAATTTATTTATTACGTATTTATTATGTATCCATTATGTATTTATTCACTGTTCTGTTACAAATACAGAACAAGGAAATAGGATGCAAATGCTATGATATGAAAAGGGGTGGGATTAAACAAGATCTGCTTCTTTCTACTGCTTTTCGGACATGCTTTAATGAACCAACTGGAAGTATGTGATGCATTGCAGTGTATTGTCTGCATGTTCGAAATAAACTGAAACTGAACTGAACACCTGCACACTCTGATCGATTCAGATTTTGCATAAGAAAAAGCTGCTTCAAAAAAGTTCAGACAAGACAAAAACAAAGAGAGCAAGCTGGGAGAAGAGGGAGCGGACAAAAATGCTACCGCCCTCATCAGAAGCAAGACAGAAACATAATTGAATTGAATTTGAGAGCACCCAGCATGGACGAATAGAACAGACAAGTCATTGTTTTGTCTGCTCGCGGAAAACAAACATCCTAATCTACGATTTGACTCCCTCGAATGGCTTTGATGCTGTGGAAACAGGACCAGGCTGTTCTGAAAAACACCCCCAAGGACACCTCAATGATGGACGCTTTTTACCTCCCTCCCTCCTCAATGACACCTGGAGTCAAACTTTTGCAGATCGGCCTCAGTCTAAAAAAAACATTACATCATCACACCCAAGACAATTGGGCACACACATTCACACCCCCCTCCGCCACCCCACGCCTTCACCACCGCTTGTTTTCCCCTTGGGGTGATGGTCGGATGGCAGCGCTTCATAGCAGCGGTCGCCTTCCAGGGCTCCAACTCCCCGCTCCTCTGTTGCGAGTTTGTCGTGATTAAATGTAACGTGTTTATGTGTGCATTGCATGGAGGTTTTTTTCCCACTCCAGACTAGGCCCCCTTAGAAGCCCAGTCTAGATTGTATTCTTTTACTCATCTTTTTCCCCAGCATTTTACCTTTTTCCCATCTTTTACGGGGTGCCTTGTGGCGACCCATCAGCGTTCCTGTCCTGTAACCCTGTACACTGTTTGTTTGTCTAATCTTGAACGGGTTTGTGCTGAAAACAAAAGTTTTGTTGTACTTGTGCAATGACAATAAAGACCTATCTGATCTGATCTATCTGAGCAGCATTTATGTAACAGCATGTGGCACGTTGGTGTTATTATGCACTGGTTAGATGAAAATATTGCTTTATCTTACCTTTTTTGTGTCTTTTCTCTTAACCTGAAGCAGAGGGGGAGTTTCTCCTCCCCTTCTGGTTAAGAGCTTGACCTAATGTCCAAATAAGAATGTCCACCCCGCAAACAGACATATTCAAAACTGCATGCAAGCTCACGCCTAAGTGCATAACCCTTTTGATTTGACACTTTGGCATTGTTTAATACAAGTATCCAATATAGTAACAAATGTACCGTATTTTTCGGAGTATAAGTCGCACCTGCCGAAAATGCTTAATAAAAAAGGAAAAAAACGTATATAAGTCGCACTGGAGCCCGGCCAAACTATGAAAAAAACTGCGACTTATAGTCCGAAAAATACGGTAAGTCAAAAAGACAAAATATCGCTCCATTTTAAGAACAATCATGCACAAGACGAAAGACAGTTATTTATTTTATAGTTACTTTTGTTATTTTACATAAATAAATCGTATAAAAACGTTTCCCACGAATACAGTCAGGCAAACAAAATCAACCAAATCACTGCAGCGCAAGGGATGGAGACAATTGGGTCTGTGGGTCTTATCAACAAGCTGTCCCTTATTTTTTTTTCAGGGAGTTAGCGACCCAAATTGTCTGTTTCCCTGTAAATAGTGTTTCAATTGGCTGCAGTCAGCGTTTTTGGGGGAATCGGAGCAGATAATGGTTTTCACATTTCCTGGTGTACTGGCCTCTTCTCTTTCTATATCCTCCACTTTCATGACACTGTCCAGAGTAGGCACAGCATACATTATGGCCACGGTATGTATTGATGTGCCACTCTGGATGAGCTGCACTCCCTGAGCAACTTCTGTGAGAGGCAGATACAACGTCATGCTACCACGAGTGGCAATGGCACTGTAAAACTGGCCCGAAAGGACTAGTAGAGGAAAACGGTCAGTTGTTATCGCCTGCAAAATCATTTCTTGAGTGGGATTTGTATGACTTGTCGTTTCTACCTGCTGTCTGTTCTATGCGTCTAATAGCAAATGTTATTTGCTTCATAATTGAATAGGTCGATATGCTGGAAGTGTGATGGACCTAAGATTACTAATAATGTGTCACCTTTTGTTTTGAGTAACGTTTTAGTTTGAGAAAATACTTCATTGCGCTTAAATGTAAAGTCATTTGTTCTTTATACATCTTCTAAACACATACAGTACATGCCCTTGCCAAAGTAGAACAAGACATGGGTCTATTAATGAAAACAAATTATACTACAACTGCATAAGCTCTAGTAATAACATACTGCTGCCCTAACTTTGACATTTGGAAATTTGACCAGTTCACATCACCTTTTGTATAATGCGTATTATGCCGTAATGGCTCAAAAATAGACCGTGACATAGAAAGGCATGATAAGCAATCAAACCTAGAAACCAGCATGACCATTTGTTGACTCTGAACAGGGGATTTGTTTTTTTATCTACAAAAATTGCATAAAGACACAGAAATGTTTTAATCAAGCCCAAGGTTTCACAATTAAAAAAAATAAAATTATTTAATAAAAAAAAAAGAAAAAAAAAAAAAAGAAAACATTTTTTGGAAGTACAATTCTCAAGTAGAAAAACAATTTTATGCAGGTAATAAACCGATTTGTAGTTGTAAAAACAATTTTCCTCAATAAAAACAAAAAACCCGATTTGCAGTAAAAAAAAAATGTTTTCAAGTTAAAACCTTGCATGATCCACACACTTGCACTCAGAGCACCCGTAATTTGCACTCTACAACGACAGGTAGTGCTGCTGAGTACATTTTAAGGCAATCAGCGCTTCTGTTATTTGTGCATGATGCCCATCCCATCCATCCATGTTCTACCGCTTGTCCTGTTCGTGGTCGCGGTGCGTGCTGGAGCCTATCTCAACTGCATTCGGTCAGAAGGCGGCGTACACCCTGGACAAGTCGCCACCTCATCGCACGTGTGCATGATGCCATCAGCCAAAAATAACAAGGAAGTAGAAGTGGGGTGGCGAGTACAGTAAAATGGCGGAAAGAAGAAAGGGTAAACAAGCTCAACCTGGATGAATTATTGATATCCACAATTTTAACTTGAAGAAAATTGTTTTTATACTTGGGAATCTCTTTTTTTTTTAATTGAAAAAATAAATGAAAAAATGAATATATATATATATATATATATATATATATATATATATATATATATATATATATATATATATATATATATACTTGCAAATGTATTTTTTTTACCTGCAAAATGTTGTTTTCGTTTTTTGTTTTTTTTACAGGCGAGTGTTTTTTTTTTTTCATTGAAGAAAATTGTTGTTATTATTGCGAATGATTGGGCGTGAGTAAAAACATTGTGTGTGTTCGTGGAGTTTCAGCAGTAATTTCACTCCATGCATATATGCCAAGATTGCAGGGATGTGGGGTCAGAGGAGACAGGCGAAGCAGAGTTTAAATTGTCATTACAAAAAAAACATAAGAATACATACTAATATTTTTTGTAATGTATTTTCTGTATGATTACAATCTTTTTTAAAAAACAATTCCCAAGTATGAAGTTGATATGGTATGGTTAAATCACAAAATGTTCCCATTTCCTGATCATAAACAGGGTAGAAACCGGACATGAGGTCGTTATTGGCCTGCTGAGTGTGCAAGCGAATGTATCAGTTTAGTGCACTACGCCTAATGCTTAGTACGCTGCATGAATACAAGGTAGAAACCAGAGGTGTGGACTCAAGTCACATGACTTGGACTCGAGTCAGACTCGAGTCACGAATTTGATGACTTTAGACTCTACTTGACAAAATGTAAAGAGACTTGCAACTCGACTTAGACTTTAACATCAATGAGTTGTGACTTCACTTGGACTTGAGCCTTTTGACTTGACAAGACTTGATACTTTCCCCAAAACCCAAAGATTAGAAAGTTATTCAGGAGCGCTCCGTATCTTTCATTGTGTACGTGTGTGTCTGTCAGCGTGTGGGCTGTCAGTAGGCTACAACATCCAATCAAATTAGATCCACGCTGTTTTCATCCAACAGCATTTATCCAATCAAATTGCAGGACAACCAACGAAGAAGAGCTGTCAAACAACACGCCAGTGAGAAAAAATTATATTTGATAGTTTGACAGTTTCGTTTGGGTTTAAAAACTACGATTTGGTCAACAAAAAACGAATTGCAGTATGCAAAACATCCGGTTCGAAGGTTACAGATGGAGACGCAATAACTTCCAACTTTGTTCGACAAGTTCGGTAAGTTTTGAATGTAAGCTAACGTTTATTGGCTAAGTAACATAACTTTTATTTGCTGTGTAGTTAAATCAGTGAGGCTGTAAACTCACTGCTGACGTCATAACTTTATTGTAAACACGGCAATCTGTCACTGCATTTCGCTACCTTATTCATACTTTTTGTCAAGTGATTTTTTTTAAGCAGGGTTTCATGAGGTACCTATACATAACGTTACGCTAGTCCATGTATCACACACAGTAACGTAACGTTAGTCCATGTATCACACACAGTAACGTAACGTCAGCAGCACCGCGTATTTTAGCCACCTACAAAATGACAAAAAATAGTAAAATAAAGGTCAGTTAAAATGTACACTATATTATGAATATGTGTACTGTTTTAGCTAGCTTTCCGACATACTGCTGGTTGTTTACCTCACCACACACGTGAGTTGCAGTACTGGAGACAGTGAATTAACAAGCAATATAACTTAAGTTTCTTTACAGAATGGGCTGTCTTGACGGCAAGATAAAGCAATGAAAAAATTATTTGTATGGCTTAAACTTAAAATGACATTGATTTTATTTAAGTTTGCCTCTTTGAGGTGGCTGAAATACGTTAAGCTGCTGACCCCGTCCACAGCAATGTAAAACCTAAGTCGTGTGCTGGTAGCCTGTATGCATCTCTCTATTGTGAGTGGGTTGCCCGCCATTTTCCGTGTGGTCCCTCATACAACCCCGCTTCACAAATCCCTCCAACCCGAAAAAAGTTTTAAAATACATGAATAGTGCTGCAATCTGCTACAGCAGCAACTGTAACCTATTTTTTTCCTGCAATTTCAAAATGCACTTGTTTTAATAAATAAATACAGTTTTAAAGGCCTACTGAAACCCACTACTACCGACCACGCAGTCTGATAGTTTATATATCAATGATGAAATCTTAACATTGCAACACATGCCAATACGGCCGGGTTAGCTTACTAAAGTGCAATTTTAAATTTTGCGCGAAATATCCTGCTGAAAACGTCTCGGTATGATGACGCCTGCGCGTGACGTCACGGATTGTAGAGGACATTTTGGGACAGCATGGTGGTCAGCTATTAAGTCGTCTGTTTTCATCGCAAAATTCCACAGTATTTTGGACATCTGTGTTGGTGAATCTTTTGCAATTTGTTCAATGAACAATGGCGACAGCAAAGAAAAAAGCTGTAGGTGGGAAGCGGTGTATTGCGGCAGGTGTTGTGCCGGATAATGCACCCCCGCCGTAGAATGCACCCCCTGACTGTTGTGCCGGATAACACAGCCGGTGTTTCATTGTTTACATTCCCAAAAGATGACAGTCAAGCTTTACCATTGGCCTGTGGAGAACTGGGACAACAGATACTCTTACCAGGAGGACTTTGAGTTGGATACGCAGACGCGGTACCGTGAGTACGCATGCAGCTGCGGCTTCCAAACATTTGATCGCTTGCCCGTACGTGCGTGCCGCTATGTGCATGTCACGTACGTAACTTTGGGGACTTTGGGTGTGCTGTATGAACTTTGGGGAGGTGAACGGTACTTTGGGCTGTGGGATTGAGTGTGTTGTGCAGGTGTTTGAGTTGTATTGGCGAGTTATATGGACGGGAGGGGGGAGGTTTTTGTTATGGGGGATTCATTTGTGGCATATTAAATATAAGCCTGGTTGTGTTGTGGCTAATAGAGTATATATATGTCTTGTGTTTATTTACTGTTTTAGTCATTCCCAGCTGAATATCAGGTCCCACCCGCCTCTCACAGCATCTTCCCTATCTGAATCGCTCCCACTGCCCTCTAGTCCTTCAATCTCACTTTCCTCATCCACGAATCTTTCATCCTCGCTCAAATTAATGGGGAAATCGTCGCTTTCTCGGTCCGAATCGCTCTCGCTGCTGGTGGCCATGATTGTAAACAATGTGCGGATGTGAGGAGCTCCACAACCTGTGACGTCACGCTACTCGTCTGCTACTTCCGGTACAGGCAAGGCTTTTTTATCAGCGACCAAAAGTTGCGAACTTTATCGTCGATGTTCTCTACTAAATCCTTTCAGCAAAAATATGGCAATATCGCGAAATGATCAAGTATGACACATAGAATGGACCTGCTATCCCCTTTTAAATAAGAAAATCGCATTTCA
The DNA here is from genome assembly GCF_033978685.3 of Nerophis lumbriciformis. NCBI lineage: Eukaryota > Metazoa > Chordata > Actinopteri > Syngnathiformes > Syngnathidae > Nerophis > Nerophis lumbriciformis. The sequence goes on from NC_084582.2 coordinate 25,335,517, forward strand.
GTAGGCCTTTAAAAGCATACACAATCTGTGTAAATATATTAGTCTTTGGTTAAAAGGAATTGAAAGGACTCAAAACTCAAAATGGCGGACTTGGGACTTGACTTGAGACTTTCCAGTCTTGACTTTGGACTTGACTCGGGACTTGCCTGTCTTAACTCGGGACTTGACCCGATACTTGAGGGCAAAAACTTGAGACTTACTTATGACTTGCAAAATAATGACTTGGTCTCACCACTGGTAGAAACCAGGCGAGGCAGTGGGGAGTATTTACTCTGTTTTTTGTTTAGTGCGCAAGCAAGCTAAAAAGTATCTGAGTGCCCTCAGCAGTCAGCATATGGCTATTTGTGTTTGGCAGCATATCGCTGCTGCTATTACAACTACTATACTACTTAAGTAGTAGAGCACTTTCAAAAACTAAAGATGCTTTACAGAGTAAAAAACAAATATGAGTGTATAAAATAGCGAATGTAATGTAAAAAAAAAATCATGCAAATAATGTATGCAGAAACATTTTTACACCATTCATTTCTACACTTTCAAATCTACAGCCTGTGTAATGTATTTAATATACATGTAATATAATTATTGTCACGACTCTGCCTGTAAAATATAGAACAATCATAGAGTGAGGCACTGTAGTCATGAATCATCATGGGAAGTTGGGGGGGGGGCATACATGAGCTAGCAGGTGATTGACGCTACCTCTTTTGTAAAGGGGAAGCCAGTGTTTTTTTGTTTTTAGCAACAAGTTAAACATAAAACGTATATTTTAATGCTCTTCTGAATGTTTATGGGTGTAAAAGGGGATGCCAAAATGAAGGAATATGTTCCAAATCAAAGACTTCTCCAATTTGGACTTTCAGGTAAAACACAAGGTGATCACACTTTTATAACAAACTAAGTTTTCCCGTAGAAGGTTAGGCACATGCACTTTATACAAATAAAACTTAACACCATAGATGTTTTTAATTTATTTTATAAAGGTGAATAATGGGAATAAAATGTGTTGGACAACAATATTATAAAAATGAATTATCAACTACATTTTCTTACCCGAATAAGCAACCTGTATTAACAGTGATTAGAGCACATGAAACAACTCAAGCTATCAGTGCCTCCCCTAGCCTGATGCTTACTGCAGGATGTCTCTGCGACGTTAAGGAAATTGTATGCGTATATAGCTCAATAAAGTTTGGGAATCGCAATTTTAGAAGACAATTTTCGCATTTAATGGAAGACCTGTGCATAAATAATTTAGACTTAAAGGCCTACTGAAATGCAATTTTCTTATTTAAACGGGGATAGCATGTCCATTCTATGTGTCATACTTGATAATTTCGCGATATTGCCATATTTTTGCTAAAAGCATTTAGTAGAGAACATCGACGATAAAGTTCGCAACTTTTGGTCGCTGATAAAAAGGCCTTGCCTGTACCAGAAGTAGCAGACGAGTAGCGTGACGTCACAGGTTGTGGAGCTCCTCACATCTGCACATTGTTTACAATCATGGCCACCAGCAGCGAGAGCGATTCGGACCGAGAAAGCGAATATTTCCCCATTAATTTGAGCGAGGATGAAAGATTTGTGGATGAGGAAAGTGAGAGTGAAGGACTAGAGGGCAGTGGGAGCGATTCAGATAGGGAAGATGCTGTGAGAGGCGGGTGGGACCTGATATTCAGCTGGGAATGATTAAAACAGTAAATAAACACAAGACAGCCACAACACAACCAGGCTTGTATTTAATATGCCACAAATTAATACCGCATAACAAACACCTCCCCCCTCCCGTCCATATAACCCGCCAATACAACTCAAACACCTGCACAACACACTCAATCCCACAGCCCAAAGTATTGTTCACCTCCCCAAAGTTCATACAGTACATATAGTTCCCCAAAGTCCCCAAAGTTACGTACGTGACATGCACATAGCGGCACGCACGTACGGGCAAGCAATCAAATGTTTGGAAGCCGCAGCTGCATGCGTACTCACGGTACCGTGTCTGCATATCCAACTCAAAGTCCTCCTGGTAAGAGTCTCTGTTGTCCCAGTTCTCCACAGGCCAATGGTAAAGCTTGACTGTCATCTTCCGGGAATGTAAACGATGAAACACCAGCTGTGTTTGTGTTGTTGCAGTCGGCCGCAATACACCGCTTCCCACCTACAGCTTTCTTCTTTGCTGTCTCCATTGTTCCTTGAACTAATTGCAAAAGATTTACCAACACAGATGTCCAGAATACTGTGGAATTTTGCGATGAAAACAGACGACTTAATAGCTGGCCACCATGCTGTCCCAAAATGTCCTCCACAATCCGTGACGTCACGCGCTGACGTCATCATACCGAGACGTTTTCAGCAGGATATTTTGCGCGAAATTTAAAATTGCACTTTAGTAAACTAACCCGGCCGTATTGGCATGTGTTGCAATGTTAAGATTTCATCATTGATATATAAACTATCAGACTGCGTGGTCGGTAGTAGTGGGTTTCAGTAGGCCTTTAAGTACACACAAAGGGTCTCTCATTCAATCTCAACCATTTTCTCTTGCTCTCATCCATCTAATGTTTATACCTCTATATTGTCTGGGGTTATGAGGGAGACTGAACGTTAATCCAGGTGGCAACACCGTGACTGATAAGATGATCCACATTTCGGGGAACGGGGCATTGACAGGGAATGGAGCCCATTATCAGCGGCTAGTACAGGAACGACTACACCACACAATCCCTGCAATCTTTCAAAGTGTACATTTTCAAACCATCTACTGTACAGACACATTCCGGGGACCAGCATGTGATACAGTTCATGTCAGAGCTTCTGTTTGCAGATATTGGATATCGGCTTGCCTAGCAGAGTGCTTGCTACATCGGCCAACTTCATTTGGACAGCATTGAATTGCACAATAAAGTTGGCCTCTATGCCAAGGACCCTTGCTTCCGGAGCAAACAACTGCAATCAGAAACGCTTCCAGACATGTTCCAGAAAAACATGTTTTTTGGCTGCAGTAGAAACCCTCAAAAATCTCTTTACATGGTGGATGATACGTTACAGTTAAGCATTTTGCCTCTAACGCAATGCATCGCAACAATCTGTTTGCGGCTGACAAGGTATATTTAAATATGCAACTTTAACTGGTCCTTTATTATTGTTAAAAAGTATAATCATGACACATGAACTGCAAAAAGCAAGTTTTTTTTATAGTAATCCGACCAACATATTGGCTCGATGTAACCCTTTATGGTCATGGTTTGTATGTCGGCATGCTTGCTTCTACACAGTCAAGAAATGCTGTGCGGAAAGATAAAAATAATGAAACATTTTAAAATATCATCCGCTGAACTGATTCAATAGCTGTTGTGTTTTTGTGTTGCAACCATTTGCATAATCAAATTCAATGTGACTACCGACAGTGTGCTATATGAGGCAGACTGCAGTATAAGTGCTCCCGCATGAAGTGAGTTAAGGCAAATAAATATGCAATAACATGAATAAAAAAAAAATATTTTTATCAAGACAAAATGCATCCTACTCTGTATTTAATAGTCATGTGCCCTATCCATCACTTTTATAATATCAGTTGTTATTTGTATATTTGAAAACAAACCTTTAATTGCCAGCATTTAAAATAAATATATATATTTCTAAATTTAGTTGATTTAAAAAGAGTGACAACATCTGCTGCTTTGGCTGTGCAGTTTTATGAGCAAATATTTTATGTAATATACCAAGTAAACATTCTGCTTTGCATCTTTCTGTGAAAAAAAACTCAAATCGGACCTTACTGCAAGACTCCCCATTGTTCTCTTTCTCCTTTTACCAAACTGTTAACTAAGGTCACTAAAAAACATTTTCCAAAGTCTCTTGCAGATTTTTGATGGAAAACCTAACTTCCAGATGATGCCTATAGAGAGATGCATTGTTTTATTATTATCAATTGATGTATCACTATCATTTTACACAAATAGGTTGCATTGAATACATACTATACCATATGTAATATGCCCATTTAAAAATAAGCCAAATGCACAAAATAGCACTTTTTGGGGGCAAAACACAACCTTTAAAGCCAATCATTAGCCACAAAAATACAAACCCCGTTTCCATATGAGTTGGGAAATTGTGTTAGATGTAAATATAAACGGAATACAAAGATTTGCAAATCCTTTTCAACCCATATTCAGTTGAATATGCTACAAACACAACATATTTGATGTTCAAACTGATAAACATTTTTTTTTTTTGCAAATAATCATTAACTTTAGAATTTGATGCCAGCAACACGTGACAAAGAAGTTAGGAAAGGTGGCAATAAATACTGATAACGTTGAGGAATGCTCATCAAACACTTATTTGGAACATCCCACAGGTGAATAGGCAAATTGGGAACAGGTGGGTGCCATGATTGGGTATAAAAGTAGATTCCATGAAATGCTCAGTCATTCACAAACAAGGATGGGGCGAGGGTCACCACTTTGTCAACAAATGCGTGAGCAAATTGTTGAACAGTTTAAGAAATACCTTTCTCAACCAGCTATTGCAAGGAATTTGGGGATTTCACCATCTACGGTCCGTAATATCATCAAAGGGTTCAGAGAATCTGGAGAACTCACTGCACATAAGCAGCTAAGCCCGTGACCTTTGATCCCTCAGGCTGTACTGCATCAACAAGCAACATTAGTGTGTAAAGAATATCACCACATGGGCTCAGGAACACTTCAGAAACTCACTGTCAGTAACTACAGTTGGTCGCTACATCTGTAAGTGCAAGTTAAAACTCTCCTATGCAAGGCGAAAACCATTTATCAACAACACCCAGAAAGGCTGTTGGCTTCGCTCGGGCTGAGCTCATCTAAGATGGACTGATACAAATTGGTAAAGTGTTCTGTGGTCTGACGAGTCCAAATTTCAAATTGTTTTTGGAAACTGTGGATGTCGTGTCCTCCGGACCAAAGAGGAAGGAAAAGAACCATCCGGATTGTTATAGGCGCAAAGTTGAAAAGCCAGCATCTGTGATGGTATGGAGGTGTATTAGTGCCCAAGACATGGGTAACTTACACATCTGTGAAGGCGCCATTAATGCTGAAAGGTACATACAGGTTTTGGAGCAACATATGTTGCCATCCAAGCAACGTTACCATGGACGCCCCTGCTTATTTCAGCAAGACAGTGCCAAGCCATGTGTTACATCAACGTGGCTTCATAGTAAAACAGTGCGGGTACTAGACTGGCCTGCCTGTAGTCCAGACCTGTCTCCCATTGAAAAAGTGTGGCGCATTATGAAGTCTTAAATACCACAACAGAGACCCCCGGACTGTTGAACAACTTAAGCTGTACATCAAGCAAGAATGGGAAATAATTCCACCTGAGAAGCTTAAAAAATGTGTCTCCTCAGTTCCCAAACGTTTACTGAGTGTTGTTAAAAGAAAAAGCTATGTAACACAGTGGTGAACATGCCCTTTCCCAACTACTTTGGCACGTGTTGCAGCCATGAAATTCTAAGTTAATTATTATTTGCAAAAAAAAAAAAAAAAGTTTATGAGTTTGAACATCAAATATCTTGTCATTATAGTGCATTCTATTGAATATGGGTTGAAAAGGATTTGCAAATCATTGTATTCCGTTTATTTTTACATCTAACACAATTCCCCAACTCATATGGAAACAGGGTTGGTACAGTCAAATTGTTCAGTAAAAACTGTCAAACAGCTTTGTCTACTAAGATCCAAATAACACGCGCTATGTAGTTTGTGCAAAGTGCAAATTATAAAATTGTGTGTACTATTAGTCGGCGTGTTGCAGGTGATCTATGTAATTATGGTATCATTCCACTACCAAGTAGAATAAAGGGCCAATATCGTATATCGTATCGTATGCTAATATTTTTTACTTAAAAATGTAATGACCATTGAATATTTTAGTGAATTTGCTTCTAGCTAGTTGATTATATTTATGAAAACAAAAGAAAAATGTGTCAGGCAGAAAAAAATATATTATAACTATATACAGCAATCTAAAACAATGTAATACATACAGTAGTATCGATCCGATACAAATACCTACCTTCTTATTGATACTATCATTGTTTAGATCGATACACCCACCCTTACTTCCAAGACAGTGGACTTGATTTACTACGATCCAAACATCATGCACTAAACAGCGTGTGCAATTTGTAAAAGTGTGTGTACTATTAGTGGACATGATGCGTGTGATCTACTAACACTGTGTATCAATTGTAAAGTGGTACAAATCGCCTTATTTAAATGAGGATTTTGTGTGTACTATATGGGGCATCACCATGGAGACACTGGATCATTTACTGCACATTCATTTTATCATGCTCTGACCTGCGGCGTTTTGCTATGTTTTCAAACATGCAGGAGAGAAATACCACTTTCTATGGGCATTTTAGACACAGTCCAAAGTGCATCTACAACGGAATCCACTTTTTTAAATTTTTGTTTCACCGCAGACGGTGCCAGCACCCCCCACGACCCCAAAAGGATCGGTAGAAAATGGATGGATGGATGGACGGTGCACACATGGGAGAAAGGATGCACATACTATGCTCAAGATGCAAAAAAATGCATACTTCAAGAACTTTTTATCACATAGGATGTATGTTAATAATATGTATTCTATGTAAAAAACAAAAACAAAAAAAACACCACTAAAAAACTAAAGGACCCCAAAACAAATCAATTAAATTAGTTTTAATAAGCCCTTTAAGTGGACCAGTATAAAATTATAAAACTATGTTGCTGAATAAACAATATGTCAAATATCGTTCACAACTGGACTGCTTGGTTTGTTTCGCCGCTCATCCGAGAAGGCTTCATCGGTTCGTGCTCATAGACTTAGATTGGTCAGTGCAGTCCAGTTGCGAACGATTGAATGCCCTGAGATGACAATGACCTGGATGAATGATAACCTTCCTAGGTAAGATATGTCAAATAGTTTTTATTTCTGACACAAACCTGCAGCCGTGTGTGTAACTGTTAGTTTGCACATACTTTTCAGATGTTCTAATAACGAAGACAGAAGCAAAATGGATTGCACCCCTTATTCTGATCACTTAACAGCAGTGTTGGGACTAACGCGTTACAAAGTAACGCGTTACTGTAACGCCGTTACTATCGGCGGTAACTAGTAATCTAACGCGTTATTTTTTATATTCAGTAACTCCGTTTCCGTTACTACATGATGCGTTATTGCGTTATTTTGCGTTATTTTTTATGTAGTATCGGCTAGAAACTGAGAAGATCTGAGTGTTGCAGCGCTGCTGAAGAGGCGATAAAAAAGAGGCGCGCCGCGCGCTGTCTGTGTGTACGTGTGTGTGTGTGTGTGTGTGTGTGAGTGTGTGTGTGTGGGAGGGGGCGTGTCTGTGTCTACTATCAAGACGTCATGGCGAACCCCGAAGCCGAGTTTCTTAAAATGGAGATATTTTCAGTACGTTTCTTTTATCGACCACAAAGAAAATAACATTTTAGTTGAATGTAAGTTTCAAATATGCTGAAACAGCGACAAAAACAACATGCTTCGACAAAGCTAGTAAAGAGACACACACTCACCTCCACTTCCAACAGCGGCTGGATTTTAACGAGGCACTGCACACTGAAGGTACACACACTCTGTCAATTCTCTTATATACTCTTTCATTTTAAACTTTTAGAGTGTTTGATTATCACATCACTCTAAATGTTTAGACTATAAAGTTCACAAACCTAAAGAGTGATACTAGTGGGCCAGGCTAATATTTCCTTTTCTCTAAACTAAGTGGGGAAATGTGTAGAGTGTTCTGGGCTTCAGACATGATTTTATTTCAGAATTCCTTGAGAAAACGCCTGGTTAGGCTTTATGTATGTAGTGTGTGCCTTTCTTGTTTTACAGCTATGTTGTTATTATGCTGTTTGTTACTTATGTATGTTAAGTTGCAGCTATTTAAAATAGTTTTGTCAATTTGTTCTGGTCTGAAACAAATTGGCCCTTTAAAACATATCTTTGTCTTTGTGTGTTGTATGTAGAGCACATTGCTTAGCAGAGTTCAGTGATGCAAATGCATGTCAAGTTGGTCAACAGATTGTATTATTCTCCAGTGCAATAACAGTACTAAAATGAAGGCTAAAAGGGCATTAAATGGGGCCTTAAAAAAATAAAAAAATAAATATATAAGTAACTAAATAGTTACTTTTCACAGTAACGCATTACTTTTTGGTTTAAGTAACTGAGTTAGTAACTGAGTTACTTTTGAAATAAAGTAACTAGTAACTGTAACTAGTTACTGGTTTTCAGTAACTAACCCAACACTGCTTAACAGACACAATCCATGTTGTACAAGTTTAGTAGATCAGCTTTGCGCGTGCTATCAAGTTCTCACGTGTTTTAGTACACGCAAACCATTATTAAATCAGGCCCCGTTATGTTTCGTAAAATTATGCAAAACCAACTTTTCTTACCTTCTGTTACCTACTGATGTGTATTTGGGATCTGCATAAGTCCTGAAAATGTACGCGCGATCGCCATTGTAGTCCGTGGCGATACTGTGGTCAATAAGCTTCTTCTTTGCTCTCTCTTCTTGTTATGGGGCATTCATCCTGCGCTGTTGCCATTTCTAATACGAAGTAGCGTAAAGTTATCTTTTATATCTGTCAGTAGACTCGTGACAGAAGCGCCTAAAACTACAGATGTAGTGGGTTTACATAATTCACTCACGGAACTTAAGTTAGTAGTGAGTTCCGGTTGAACGGTTTTTCACGGGACACATTTCCGGCGTTGATGTTGCGCTAATGAGCCACGGATGAGGCGATGCTGCTCCGTTGATTTAAGTCAAGTCTGAACGTCATTAAAACAGTTAGCTTCATCTTTTGACACTTCTTCGGTGCCCGTCCTTGCACGCCACACCGCTACAACAAAGATGACGGGGATAAGACGCTGTCGAAGTAGAGCCACGTAAATAAGACCGCCCATCAAACAGGGCATCCTGCAACCAAGGTCAGTAAGCGACTTTTAGATTGTAAAACATAATTCATGCAACATTTTATTCAATAAATGCGATCAAAAGTCAGCTTACAATGGAGCCTATGGGAGCCGCTCTATTCTGCCTATAAATCCCTTAAAAAAAACATCCAAACACCTCCATTAAGGTTTTATATACATAATGTAAGTATATATGTAATATAGTAACAGGCATAACATTTAATATTTACATATTTTGATCATTTTAAGCATACGCGGCACATTCATTTAAAAAACTTATCAAGTTTGCTTTTTTCATTCATCATCACTGAATATTACCCACCGCAGACTTTATGAGAGACAACAGACATAATAAACAACACTTACTGTATAAGGTCTGCTGTCATTAGGATGCCGACTGCTGGGATTTTCATACACTCCCATTTAGATGAAGAATGACTCATAATCCTCACAAAGAGACAACGAGAGTGGGAAGTGGGGTGACCAAGCGTCCTTTCGTGTCGTTCTCGCAATTTCCGAGTCCGAAATGGCTGTCAAAGTGTACCAACTTGTCAGAATACGTCCTAAGACTTCTACTGTCCAGTGTTGTTGTTATTTTTTGTTGTTAAAGGGAAAAACAAACATTGTGATGCGTCTGTAAAAGTTATATGCTGCTGTATACTTAAAATTTGCAAATAATATCAACATTACATGTCTTGAATGTGCCTGTATACACTGTATATACTTACAGTGTGTATCTAAAACAATAATGGGGCCTTTTTGATTATTTATAGGCGACTCTCAATGGCTCCATTGGTACTTTTTTTTTGCGTTTATTAGCGAGGTAGAGTGCATTAAAAAAACAAAAACATACAGTATGTGCGCTTGTCTCACCTAAGGACTGTGAATGATAGACACCATTTTTAAAACATGCAGTTCCCCTTTCAGTCATCCAGTCCATAAAATGACATTGCTGAATAGGTGATCCGCATACTATTTGTATGTCTTACTGTCCAAATATGTTGACACACACATGCGGACAAATTATTCTACCTCCATCCTGCGGCACATCTATTGGTGCATAACTGTGCCAGATTGCATGTACCTTCCAAATGTGCTCATCATACAGGTAGATGCAAAACAGCTGCTTATTGACTATAGTTGCATTTATTTGACCTATTTCTTTGCCCAGTTTTGTGGGCGTTCTGATAGTCAGCATATATTCTGCATATACATGAAGACAGACACGTTAAATGTTATTAAGTTTGTGTGGTTTTAATACATCCAAATATTTAATAGATCAGGCCCTAAGTGTATTGTAACACTCAATTCAGATACTTCCATGAATAGTTTTTTTTTGTTATCTCATGTTGTTTTGAGTCTGGTCCATCTTTGGAGCAAATGTTCCCCCCATTCGCACCAATCACGCGTGTCGGCCAGTTGTAGGCCAGACTGCTCTGACAAGTGTTGCATAGGGATGATTACCAAATTTTGTTGTTTTTTAGATACCAATCAAAGTATTTCGGTACTACCGGGTATCGATTCAGATAAAATCAAATTCTGCTATAGTTTGATACCTTCGTTGCATGTGATGCCACATCTGGTTGCAGACTTAGCACTGGCCTCAGCACTTTAGCGGGAAAAAAGTAGTCACAATCTCGGAGCGAACTCAGGCGAGCTGCCTCTAGGACTCGTAATGTACAATTTTCCATGCTAACTAAGCAAGAAGGCGGCGCTAAAAAGTACAGTAAGACGCCACATTTCAAAATGTGCTAGCTCAATGATAATTTCAATTTGATTTGCCTTTGACAGGCTACTGGTTAGCATTAGCAATCATACATGGCGATTTAAACACCTCCAAACTTGGTAATCAAAACTACAATTTTGCAGGGCTCAACTGAAAACAAGATTTGGCACATTCAATGTAATGGCTAAGGCAGGAAGTAGTCTGTGTACTACTGCCATCTAAAGTCTTGGAATTTCAATTTCATGCAAAATCTACTGCATAATACTTGTAAAAGCGACTCAGAAGTGAAACATAACAAGTGGCCAGCAACACTAAGTGTTCAATGTTAAGTTAAAAAAAAAAAGATTTTACATCTACAACATTTATTAAAGGGGAACTCCACTTTTTTTTTTTTTTTTGCTTATTGTTCACAATCATTATGAAAGACATAACGACAGATGTATTTTTCAATGCATTCTAACTAGTAAATAAATGAGATCAAAAGTCTGCTTCCAATGTAGCCTATGGGAGCCACTCTATTCTTCCTTTAAAACTTAAAAAAAAACATCCAAACTCCTCCATGAAGGTTGTATATACATGATGTAAGTGTATATGTAATGTAGAAAAAGGCAGATTTATAATAACATTTATTATTTACGTATTTTGATCATTTTAAACATACACGGCGCATTAATTTCAAAAACGCATCACAATGTTCTCTTTTTTTTTCTTCATCACTGATTATTACCCACTGCAGACTTCATGAGAGCTAACAAACATAATAAAACATCACTCACTGTAGAATGTCTGCTGTCATTAGAATACCAACTGCTAGGATGTTTCATAATATTTGGGGAAAAAAGGGGGGGATCTAAATTGGATGTCAAAGTGTGCCAACTTATTGGAATACATCCTCAGCCTTCTCTGTCCAGGTGTGATGTATGATTTATGATATTTTACAAACTTCCAAGGAGCAGGGAAGCGAGGAAGCAGCAGACCACTTGATGTTGTAAACATAGGGACACACGGTAGTGATCACGTTACCGCTATAAATAGTTTGTCTGCGTTCGCGCTTATAGTAACAATATCACTAATAGTTGGTTAAAATTCAAGTCACAAAATGTAAATGGAGTATTGTTGGCACTTTTTGAATGGTTATTTATTGTGTTTTATGGGCGGGATAGAGGGGCTCACATTGGCTACGCTGTAGGCAGACTTTTATTTACGTTTATTTACGAGTTAGAATGCATTATTAAAAAAAATCCATCCATCGTCATGTCTTTCATAATGATTGTGAACGATAGACAAACTTCCAAAAAAAATTGCAGTTCCCCTTTAACACAATTTTGAACACACAAAAAAGTACCAAAAACAGGTACCGTTGAATACCGATTATATATCGATTCCCAGGTACCAGGAATTGGTACATTCCATCCATCATTTTTCTTTACTGCTTATCCCCACTAGGGTCGCAAATAAGCTGGAGCCTATCCCAGCTGGCATTGGGCAAGAGACAGTATACACCCTAGTCCTTAGACTGGTTGCCAACTAATCACAGGGCACAGATAGGCAAACAACAATTCACATTAATTTGTTTCTATAAACAATTTAGAGTCTTCAATTAACCTAACATGCACATTTTGGAATGTGAGATGAAGCCAAAGTACACAGGCAAAACCTACGCAAGCATGACATTGAGTTGTCCAAAAAAATGTATTAATTAAAAAAAAAATGACACATTTAAATCAAATCCTGAACTCTACAACCTAATTTTAAGTGATATGCTAAATAATTTTCACATGCACACAAAGCATGTGTAACACTAGTGACAATAATGTTCCCAGAAAATAGTCCTCTATGCATGCATCATTCATTTGTAGTGTTTGGAAACCTCGTCTTGACTTGCAGAATGTAAAGGCCGCACAACAGCAATGCAGTACTATTAGCATCCCCAGTGCTGCTTCAGTGCTCAGTCACACTACTGCTGTGCAACCATCTGTTTCAGCACCACAACTGCCCAAGTTTAAGATAGTAAAACCTTTAGAAAGTAATTGAATAGCTCTGCTGGTCTTTCAAATGTAAATAGTTGTATTCGTACAAACATTATATTTGCCAAAGATGTTGTTAGATATTATTCCAACACTTTTTCGCAGTCAAAATAAAAACAGTAAGGCATCGTCAAATCACATGTATTGTATTATTATTTTTTAATTAGATTGTCTTCTTTTCTACACTGTATTTGGACAAAAAGTGGTTTCTGTCAGAAATGAGCACTTAACTTTTCTTCAGGGCTGACAATGTGTAAGGGAATTTCACGGGAACACCCCAGTGAGCCCCATTACCTTGCATAAAGGATGTTTCAAATTGACAATTTACACCAAATTGCCACACTGTGTCTGCTTTGAATAGACCTCCACATTTGAAGCAGTCACACTGATGCGTGTTCATCCAATATTTATCTGGAACCTTTTCCAGCGCCTGAGAGAGGAAATCCTAACAGAGGACCAAGCTAACTGCAAACTGCTGAGTTGGGCTAGTTTTTATTGGACCTAACTAAAAAAGTGCTGTGATGCATTTCCAAACAAGAATTTTGCAGTAGAACTTGTGTTTTCACTCTTTGTGCTTCTTCTACAATGGTAATTTTTTTTATGCAGCATGTGTTTGTGTAAACATGTTATGTTTGATTTGGGTACAGGGGGCTAATATAGAATTTAACCTCCACCACAGAGCAATATATGGTCACATATAATTTGAGATGCACAGCAAAAAACATTAAATACATGTGCTTAATCTTAAAATATACAATATAATAGCATGCTAATGTTGTAATAATTCATGAATAATGTGTATATTTAATATAAAGATACATTAAAGACCCTGAATGTCATTGTGCTCAAAAAGAACAGTTTAGAGACGATCCATTCTTTGGAATAACAGTTATCTTTCACTGTAAAATCCGCACTGCAGGCTGTGAAGAGTAAACAAAAAAGTAAGACTCTCTGTTTTTACAACCATATGAGTAAGATTGCTAATATGGTATCTCACTAAGGGTTAGTAGACCCAAAAGGTGCCATATGTAGAAATTTCATATCAAGTCATCATTAAATGGCCCTGATATATCAGAAGGCATTAATAAATCATCCATCCATCCATCCATTTTCTACCGCTTATTCCCTTTGGGGTCGCGGGGGGCGCTGGAGCCTATCTCAGCTACAATCGGGCGGAAGGCGGGGTACACCCTGGACAAGTCGCCACCTCATCGCAGGGCCAACACAGATAGACAGACAACATTCACACACTAGGGCCAATTTAGTGTTGCCAATCAACTTATCCCCAGGTGCATGTTTTTGGAGGTGGGAGGAAGCCGAAGTACCCGGAGGGAACCCACGCAGTCACGGGGAGAACATGCAAACTCCACACAGAAAGATCCCGAGCCCGGAATTGAACCCAAGACTACTCAGGACCTTCGTATTAATAAATCATGTTCTTTTCAAATACCCCTATAACTGATAACGGTAGTTCGGCCGGGATACATCAAAATTAGATTTACAGCCCCGAAATCCTGTTATTGTTATTGTTTTAATGTTGATGCCCCGCCCTCCACCGGTTGACCAATTAAAAAGTCTGTGAGTGTGTCACATCCAGGTTACCAGTTACGCACCGCCGCCTTCGTCTAGCTACTGCCACTGGTAAAGTTACTAAACATGTCAGATCTTAGTAAATCTAAATGGTGTCGTAACGATTCTCAACTTATTCATGACAAAGCCAGGAACAAAACGAGGATTTGTATCGGGAAAGCCTATGAAAGATGGAAACGATTGAAGGCGGAGAAGATTTTTTCATCTGACGCCAAATTTCTTCCTTGATAGGTAAGTAAGGCAATTACGTTTTCGTATTACTTGTAATAAATGGAAATGGGCATTCCGTATGTAAACTATATTGTCCAAAACAGTCTATGATCTTGTCTAAGAAAGCTAGTATGTTCGTGCAACATACAGGCTAACGGAGGAAATATATGCCTGTTAGTCTGTATGTCGATGTGTCATCCAACTCACAAGGCTAAATATATTTTCGACAAATACAATCTATGTGAATATTGGTAGTGTCAGTGCCTATTTCGTTCTCAATATGCTGATATGCTGAGGAAATGGGTTCCAACATTAGCACTGCTGCATTTACATTGTGAAACGTATGGAGACAGCCAAATCACATGATAAAATAATTCCTCATTGGTGTTTGCATATTGTGGACTACATGGCACTACATGGCATGACAATATATGGCAATCTGAAACGTTTGAAACAGTAGCCCATAGGCATACCTTGGTAAAATGTCTCCTCTATAGTTTTGGACGTATATTAGACTGCTAAGCATGCCGTACTTATTTTCACCAGTACAACCATTGCTAGCATTGGTTGTAGTTCATTTTAGTCTTTGTTTTCTGATAGTACTGACAATAACCATATGATTGCCATTTGTTGTGATATTGTACGCAGGCATGACATACTTCTTCCTGAAAATAGCCTAATTTATGTGTAAAATGGAGTAGTCCAGTCGATCGAGCTGGATTCGGCTGCATATCTGGCAAACTCAGTCAGGGAGAGGAGAGGGTACTACATCATTTTGACCATAATTGCAGTACAATTTCTGCCCACATTATTACATATGGCTCCTTTAACATTTTAGAAGGCTTCATCATAGGACAACATTTTCAGTTAAACAACAACAACACTACTAGTCATGCGAGACTTCATGAGAGCCACTACTTTGGGACACATTATGATCGAGAACTTTATATTTTTGGGCCTGAATATAACAAGGATGAGCTACAAGTTTCAGAAGCTGTGATTTTCTTCTTTTTTTATTTTTTTAGAACATGTCCTGTCCATCATATTGTTGATATTGATAGAGAAATACCGCATATGTGGGGGTTACTCACATATGCGGTCCTCTCCAAGGTTTCTCATAGTCATTCACATCGACGTCCCACTGGGGTGAGTTTTTCCTTGCCCTTATGTGGGCTCTGTACCGAGGATGTCGTTGTGGCTTGTGCAGCCCTTTGAGACACTTGTGATTTAGGGCTATATAAATAAACATTGATTGATTGATAGATTGAAATTGCAGAGTCAAGAGGGGGATAAGACAAAGGGACAACAACAACATAGCAATATCCGCAAATACGGACAATATGTACAAATATATATTTTTATAGCAAATTAGCAGTTCATGAAGTAGATAGTTATAACAAAGAAATGCCAATGAATAAATGGAACAATAAAAATGCCAATAGAAACAATACTATTGATAATGAATTATAATAATAATTACCTCCATTATCAGCATTACACTCGTTTCCAATACAATAATACATATATTTAATAAATACTTGAATTACAAAATAAAACAGATAAAGGGGGTGAAGAAAAAGGAACAGACTATATTAACCTTAAAGATTGTCATAGTAAAAAAGGTTAGGCTTTAGTTATGTGCTGTGTTTCTACCCAGTTTACTCCAGGGGAACAACGTTAATATATGTTTGATGAAACATGATTATATGCGTGAGTGTATGTATGCATATGTGCTTGTATATGTACAGTATGTGTATATTTATGTTTGTGCAGTAAATGCCAGTGTGGATGTATGTACCGTGTGTATGTATGTATGTATGTATGTATGTATGTATGTCCGTGCTTATGTACCTTTGTATACGCGTGTGTACAGTATGTATGAATGTAGGCATGTATGAACATACGTGAGTATGTGTGATCGCATGTACAAAATATTTGTCTCCCAGTATGTGCAGGAGCCAAAGTACGGCCCCAGCCACCCAGAAAGCCCAACCCAAAACAGCAGGTGCGGTGCCCAGGGAACAAGGGACCACCAGCCCCACGCAGGCAGGCCGTCAAGAGGAGACAGAGCTTTTGCGGTAACAGTATTGCTTTGTTTTTTTGTGCAGTTGTGGCACATTCCAATTGCTTAGTTCTCTAGAATCACTTAGTTTTCCCTTTGTCTAGATTACCTGAGCGCTAACGAGGGGCAGTGCAGGAGACACATCTGCAGCAGGAGGACGCAGAGTTGTCTTCAGCACGTCTCATACTTTGACATCACCTCCCTTCGCCTGCTTGCAGATGACATTATCGATCTCCTACCCTTGGTTTTGGCATGTAATGTTTTGTTTTTGTGGCTCTTCTGGCCTCCTCTGTGTCTCCTGTGGCCTTCCCGACTGCCACACTCGTTTTGACATTGTCCATTCTACGGGCTTTGTGTTTTGCCTTTTGCTTGTTGGACTTTCTCTATTTTACTAGCCTTGTGTTATGCCTTGTTTTCCTATTTTAGACTGTATTTTTTGATTGTACTTTTTCCCAGCTTGAATTTAATAAATACTTATTTTTTTTCACACCACTGCCTAGCACCCTGGATTTTTACTTGCACCCCACGTAATGAGCAGGCCCTAAACTTGGGAAATGTCTCCTTCTAAATCTCAGAGCTGCAATATATCCAGTGACTTTTGAATCTTCTTTAAAAACACATTTTTTTGTTTAACACAAGCTAAACTGAATTTTGTACGGACATTTTTTTTTATTCATCGTTGCCTTTTTTTAACAATTTTTGTGGCTATTATTTCATTTCTATTCTATCTACCATTTTGTTCGGTTCATTTTAGTATGTTTTTTTAGCATGTTATGTACTTTTTCTTTATCTTTTTTTTGTAGATTTTTGTTTTTAATTTGACCCTGCGATGAGGTGGCGACTTGTCCAGGGTGTACCCCGCCTTTCGCCTGAGTGCAGCTGGGATAGGCTCCAGCACCCCCGCCACCCTGAGAGAGACAAGCGGTAGAAAGACTCCTCCCACCCCCACCAAGGACTGTTTTCACTGCTGGACTCTAGAAAGAGGTTCCGCAGCCTCTGAAGCAGAACCTCCAGGTTCTGTAACAGCTTCTTTCCTCAGGCCGGAAGACTCTTGAACGCATCATAATTAAACTATCCCCTCAACTCCCCCCCCCAAAATGGATTAACTCGCTGGAATAAAAAAGACAATATAACATACATCCATAAACGTGGACGCATGTTAAAAAGTGCAATATATTTATCTGTACAGTAATCTATTTATTTATATATATTTATTTATTTTGTATATATATTTATATATTATTTATATATATTTATTTATTTATATATGCACCTATTTGCTTTTTTATCCTGCACTACCATGAGCTTATGTTGTGAAATGTCGTTCTTATCTGCGCTGTAAAGTTCAAATTTGAATGACAATAAAAAGGAAGTCGAAGTCTAACATGAATGGATGTTTTTAATTTGTACATCACTTTGGAGCAGTAGTGGATGTTTTTTTTAATTTTTTTTAATTGTTCTGTATGATTAAATATTTAACTTGTATGATATTACCACCTATCTCGACAATGTATTATCATGTTGATTAACTTTCAAAGCATTGTAAAACTTATCTTGCTGTACAATACGCGATCTACTCCAAAAGTATTTACAGTAAAAGATAGATTGGTATAATTTGGTCATGTGGGACTATATACTGTAATAAGAATTGTTGCCTAAATGTAAGAGATGTACTCAATTTTGTGATATCTTCCTGGGAAGAAATGACACTCGTATTCAAAACACAAATGTTTACTGCAGAGGATGTCAAGCTACATTGCTATGTTAATGCCATGTGACTCTCTTTAAATTGCCTGAATCACATGATCATGTGCATTATGATAATTGGTAGAAAAAAAAAGCAAAGCAGGGATCTACATGGATTATATCTATGCATTTTGTATGTCTTACTGTAGCATGCTCGGTCCCTAATGTTCAGTATGGTACCAAGGCAGAATTATGCACTCAAATCAGCCACTATGCAGTCAGACTCTAGCATTTAGCAGGTGTTTTACAACAGCTCCCAACTTGTCTCCAGCAGTCAGAACTGATAATGCTGAACATTCACCACCGTCTCCCCTGGTCATGAACATGACGGGGGATTTGTCTTCTCCATTTAACTGCAATGTCACGTCAACATACAGAATTCTACTGAAGCCAATTACATGCAGAGATCCGTGGAGAAGTTTCAGTGCATTTTGATGAGACATGATGCCCAAAAGACAAGCTTCACATCCAAAATGTGGTGAATTTGTGATTCGAGACCTTCTGGAATCCCTTTAATTATGCCAGGTTAAAAGCAAACAATTCACAAATGAGCTAACCCAGTGGTTCTCAAACTTTTTTTGTCATCCCCCACTTTGGACAAGGGGGAGTTTTCAAGCCCCACCTGCCCCCATCGCCCCAACAGAACGCTAATGCCAAGCTTAACATTTTCAAATTTATTGAACATCAAGTAACATCAAGTTGTATACATTCAAACTCAATAACATAAAATAACTGTGCAGCTGTGGTATAACTTGCCCATCCATCCATCCATTTCCTACCGCTTATTCCCTTTGGGGTCGCGGGGGGCGCTGGAGCCTATCTCAGCTACAATCGGGCGGAAGGCGGGGTACACCCTGGACAAGTCGCCACCTCATCACAGGGCCAACACAGATAGACAGACAACATTCACACTCACATTCACACACTAGGGCCAATTTAGTGTTGCCAATCAACCTATCCCCAGGTGCATGTCTTTGGAGGTGGGAGGAAGCCGGAGTACCCGGAGGGAACCCACGCAGTCACGCGGAGGACATGCAAACTCCACACAGAAAGATCCCGAGCCCGGGATTGAACCCAAGACTACTCAGGACCTTCGTATTGTGAGGCAGATGCACTAACCCCTCTTCCATCGTGCTGCCTGGTATAACTTGCATCAAGTTCAATAATAAATAAAATAACTTGCATCAAGTTCAATAATAAAAAATAAAAAAAGTGTTATAACTTGCATCAAGTTCAATAATAAATCAAATAAAAGTGTTATAACTTGCATGAAGTTCAAAATAAATAAAATAAAAGTGCCACTTTGCAATCTTTGCAAAAAAAAAAAGGAGGAGCTATGCATTTGGCAAGACAGGGCAAGTGACAGCACTTTGCCCCGGGAGAGCCACCTTGCTTCACTGTGAAACACATACTTGCCAACCCTCCCGGATTTTCCGAGAGACTCCCGAAATTCAGCGC
Organism: Nerophis lumbriciformis; assembly: GCF_033978685.3. Taxonomy (NCBI): domain Eukaryota; kingdom Metazoa; phylum Chordata; class Actinopteri; order Syngnathiformes; family Syngnathidae; genus Nerophis; species Nerophis lumbriciformis. The sequence continues at coordinate 25,355,312 of NC_084582.2, forward strand.
TTCTCCCGAAAACCTCCCGGGACAGATTTTCTCCCGAAAATCTCCCGAAATTTAGGCGTACCTGAGTGACGTGTCGACAGCATGTTTTCACGTCCGCTTTCCCACAATATAAACAGCGTGCCTGCCCAATCACGTTATAACTGTAGAATGATCGAGGGTGAGTTCTTGGTTTCTTACGTGGGTTTAATGTTAGGCAGTTTCATTAACGTCCTCCCAGCACGGCAACAACACACAACAGCAGTCACGTTTTCGTCTACCGTAAAGCAGTTTGTCTGCCGTAAACAGCAATGTTGTGACACTCTTAAACAGGGCAATACTGCCATCTAATGTACATGCATATGTGACATTAACATCTAGGGCTTTCAGAGAGTGCAGTGCACAACTGCGCACACAACAAGGAGACGAAGTAGAATGCATCATCAGAGAGGGTGTTCAGCATGGTTAGAAAAATAGTGACAGAGAATAGAACAAGGATGGACAATTCAACCCTTAACTCAACAATGAGTGTTATGTGTGTGTATATGTGTAAATAAATGAACACTGAAATTCAAGTATTTCTCTTATATATATATATATATATATATATATATATAGCTAGAATTCACTGAAAGTCAAGTATTTCTTATATATATGTGAAATACTTGACTTGGTGAATTCTAGCTGTAAATATACTCCTCCCTTCTTAACCACGCCCCCACCCCAACCATACCCCCCACCCCCACCTCCCGAAATCGGAGGTCTCAAGGTTGGCAAGTATGGTGAAACAGCACGGCTGTATGATCAGCTCCCATTTCCTCACACAGTGCAGAGAACAGTCGCGCTTTCAGTGGTCGTGTTTTGATCAAATTTACCGCGCTCACATCTGTTAAAACCTCATTGAGTTCGGGACTGAGCTGCCTTGACTCGAGTGCTTCCCAGTGAATGACACAGTGTGTCCAATGCGCATTTGGCGCAAGCCTCTTTATTAGAGCCTGCAGCTTGTTTCTTGACCCTGCCATCATGGTCATTGCGCCATCAGAGCAAAAGCCCACACAGTTTTCCCATTTAAGGTCGTGTTCTTTGAGGAAACTGTCCATTATCTTGAACAGCTCATCAGCAGAGGCTCTATTTTTGATGTATTTGCAAAACAGCAAATCCTCGCACAGTGACTCGCCATTCACAAAGCGGACGTATGCGATGAACAGGCAGTCTTTATTGCTGTCAGTAGCTTCGTCCACTTGTAAAGCAAAACGACTTTCTTTTCATTTGTCTACGAGTTGTTCCTCAAGATCACTTGCAATGTCGCATATACGTCTCGCAACTGTGTCGTTTGACAGTGGGACAGCTTTTCATTTTGCTGCGCTTGTCTCGTCAAGTTTGTTCCGCTTAGCCCCGCCCCCATTAGTTACTGTTGCTATGTCTGTCAAACTTTTGCTCCTACCTAGAAATTTAAAGCCTACAGGAAAGATAAGTAATATACATTTATTTATATAGCGGATTTCACAGACAGAATCACAAAGTGATTTACAGTGTGTATAGAAAATGAAAGCATAGTAAAAAAAAAAAATCTAAAAAAAAATTAAATTTTTTTTTTAAGTGAAATTCCCTCCCGTTCCTCGCGCCCCACCTGTCATGTCTCTATTCCCCACCAGTGGGGCGCGCCCCACACTTTGAGAAACGCTGAGCTAACCTAACTATTAGTGTTGGAACGATACCAATATTTTGGTACTGGTACCGGTACTAAAATTATTTCTGTACTTTTTGGTACTTTTCTAAATAAAGGGGACCACAAAAAAATTGCATTATTGGCTTTATTTCAACAAAAAATCTTAGGATACATTAAACATATGTTTCTTATCACAGTTAAATCCTTAAATAAAATAGTGAACATACTAGACAACTTGTCTTTTAGTAGTAAGTAAGCAAACAAAGGTTCCTAATTAGTCTGCTGACATATGCAGTATCATATTGTATCATTTATCATTCTATTATTTTGTCAACATTATTAAGGACAAGTGGTAGAAAATTAATTATTAATCTACGTGTTCATTTACTGTTAAAATCTGCTTATTTTCTCTTTTAACATGTTCTGTCTACACTTCTGTTAAAATGTAACAATCACTTATTGTTCTGTTGTTTGATATGTTACATTAAAGTTTTGGATGATACCACAAATTTGGGAATCAATCCGATACCAAGTAGTTACAGGATCATACATTGATCATATTCAAAGTCCTCATGTGTCCAGAGACGTAATTCCTGAGTTTATAAACATAATATAAATGTATTTTTAAACAAAAGGAAGATGTTATGATGCCAAAAAATATCGACGTAATCATAGTAGTAATACTATGATTATTATTATGACTAGATATGCTACTGTACTTGGTATCATTACAGTGCACTGCAAAAAGTCAGTGTTCAAAAACAAGGGAAAAAAATACAAAAAATTGGGTATTTTATTTGAACTAAGCAAAATTATCTGCCAATAGAACAAGAAAATTCGGCTTGTCAAGACTTTACAAAACAAGTAAAATTAGCTAACCTCAATGAACCCAAAAATACCTTAAAATAAGTATATTCTCACTAATAACAAGTGCACTTGAATAACAAGTGCGCAGAAAAAAAAAGACCTTTTTGCTCAATATGTTGAAAAATATTCTTAAATTAAGAAAATGCTAGTGCCATTATCTTGACATAATGATATGCGCTCGGCATCATGATTTTTTTTCTTCATGCTGGAAGTAAGAAATTATTACTTTGAAAAAGTAGTTTTATACTTGTGAGTGTTAATGACACAGCTTTGCATCAGTTGATATTCTAGTTTCAAGCATGTTTTACTCAATATAAGGTCATAAATCTCAGCAACAAGCTGTAATATCTTACTGAGATCATTTAGGACCAAAACCCTTAAAACAAGTAAAACACTCTAACATAAAATCTGCTTAGTGAGAAGAATGATCTTATCAGACAGAAAATAAGCAAATATCACCCTTATTTGAGATATTTAATCTTACTTAGATTTCAGTTTATGCAGTGTGGATGTCAGGTGTACATCCACCCATTTACATTTTGATGCCGGTGAGCTACGGTGTGTAGTGAAGCATGTTTAGCTATTCCTCATCCTGCAGGGATGATACTTGTAAGAAACTCACTTTATTTGTTGCCATGGAGGCGAGGATTAGTGATTTAGAAGTAGCTAAAACACTGCCGACGGCTGATGGACGTTAGCTGCTAGTTAGCTAGCCATGTTTTAAAACACCTCTTCTCGAGGGTGTTTCAGTGTTATAACTTCACCTTTATCAATAGTTTTTAAGCCAACATGTGTCCGTTCTCCCTTCTCTGTCTATACACTGTGTCTGCTTGTAAGTACTCTGTGATTGTGTGCCGCTGAACATGCTCCTCTACTCGTAAACCACCAATGTCACGACGTGACTTCGACGTGGGCGTGTGGGGGTGCGGGACCGGTAAGTTTCAGAGACGGTATCGTACAGAAAATGATTCATTAGTATCGCGGTGCTATACTAATACCGATATACCGTACAACGCTACTACCTATACGAGCATATATCACTGGGAAGCACAAAGTCTGTAGTTGAAGAAACCATCACAATTATTTTGAGGGTTTGAGACTTGCAGTAATTTCAAAATAGCAATTCAAATCCAATCACTGGTTAGTACTCATACTTGCCAACCCTCCCGGATTTTCCGGGACACTCCCGAAATTCAGCGCTTCTCCCGAAAACCTCCCGGGACAAATTTTCTCCCGAAAATCTCCCGAAATTCAGGCGGAGCTGATTGATGTGTCGACAGCCTGTTTTCACGTCCGCTTTCCCACAATATAAACAGCGTGCCTGCCCAATCACGTTATAACTGTAGAATGATCGAGGGCGAGTTCTTGGTTTCTTATGTGGGTTTATTGTTAGGCAGTTTCATTAACGTCCTCCCAGCGCGGTAACAACACACAACAACAGCAGTCATGTTTTCGTCTACCGTAAAGCAGTTTGTCTGCCGTAAACAGCAATGTTGTGACACTCTTAAACAGGACAATACTGCCATCTACTGTACATGCATATGTGACAATAACATATACGGCTTTTAGAGAGTGCAGTGCTCAACTGCGCACACAACAAGGAGACGAAGCAGAATGCATCATCAGAGAGGGTGTTCAGCACGGTTAGAAAAATAGTGACATAGAATAGAACAAGAATGGACAATTCAACCCTTAACTCAACAATGAGTAGATGAGTGTTATGTGTGTGTATATGTGTAAATAAATGAATACTGAAATTCAAGTCTTTCTCTTATAATATATATATATATATATATATATATATATATATATATATATATATATATATATATATACACAATAAAATAAATATATATAGCTAGAATTCACTGAAAGTCAAGTATTTCTTATATATATATATATATATATATATATACATATATATATATAATACTTGACTCGGTGAATTCTAGCTGTAAATATACTCCTCCCCTCTTAACCACGCCCCCAAACACGCCCACCCCCCCACCCCCCGAAATCGGAGGTCTCAAGGTTGGCAAGTATGTTAGTACTGAAATGGCCAACTATTTTAAATATTTGCAAATGCCTGTTAAATAAAATGAATATTTGCCACAGTGGTAAAAATAATTAATATCAAAGTAAAACATTTGTACTATTATTTATTATATTAAAATGGCCTTTTAAATGGTAAAAGATTTGCATGTTGTCCGTGGTGTGTTGTGCTGCTACAAAAGCCACCTCGTGGACACTTGGTGCAGGATATCAGTAACACTTAACAGAAAGGCGATTAAATCACACCAAAATTAAAGCCAGCATAACATTGCTTCAAACTGCAATAAAATGCAGCAAGCAGTTGTTCACACGCTCATACACAGAGATATGAAAACACAACATAGAATCGGATGCCCACATTATACTCGGATGAAGCATCCTATGACTATAGCACACAGCCAAGTCCTGCAGGACATTTAGATCGGCATGCCAGACATAAATTAACTTTGGGACACACACGGACACACACATCCACACATCCACACACACACACACATACACACACACACACACACACACGCACACACACACACACACAATATAAAACTGCAAAGTTAACAGCTCTGATGAGCCTGGAGATATCACTACTAGCACGACAGCAACATATGACATCCTAACCCCACACGCAAGTACACAAACACAGCTGTGCACGGCACATGCTTAAATACACAAATTTCACATTTGTCAGGGCAAATATTGTTTAAACAAACAATATGTTCTCAAGTATTTCCTGGAGTACATGAAACAAATAAAATCTAACTATACTTGCACCCACAGGGGGCATTCAGGAGCATCTATGGGTCCATGCTGATACAACACATGTGTTTAAAAGATAACCCCGTGTGTCTAATTAGAACACAACATTATTATGAAATACTTGTAATGTCTTGGTGATCATGTTTAGTTTGGCTATGTTCTGTTTGGTTTTTGCACTCTGTCAGTTTCTGTTTATTCACTCCCTGTTTTGTTTCCATGACTACCAATCAGTTCACCTGTCCTCACGACTCACGCACCTGATTCATTTGAACTCACGCACCTGTTTTCAATCACCACATGACTATTTAAGCCTGTCATTTTCTGTTGTTTGGCCTGGCGACATCACATTCATGCTCTTCACTCTCTACACACCTTTGTTGATGATCCATGCTGCTCTTTTTCATGTCCTTTACTCGTTCCAAGTAAGTTCTCTTTATTCAGGCCATAGTTTGCAAGTTTTGTTTTATGTCCATAGTTCTGCCTTCGTGCTAGTGTTTTATTTTCATAGCCAAGTTTGTTGTCCGCCATTGTGCGCACCTTTTGTTTGCTTCCTTTTTTTGTATTCATAGTGTTATAAATAAAAGATGTCATTACCTTCACGCCATGTCCGGTCCAAGTTCACTTGTATCTCGGGAAAACAACCACTCCATAGTCCACGTTCTGACAATACTATGTTTACTATTTATTTGACAACCTTAGATTGATGGTAGAGATACATCTATGGTTCAAACTATCAATTTATAAACAACCGAACAAACCACGCTACCTCCTGAACCACAGCATGCAATTCCTGGCTAGCTAGGTCAGTAGGGTGAACCCTTCTTAGGGAGTGATGACCCGGGAGTCCGTGTGACCCCAGGTAACATGTTTTATCAGTATCATGCTTTAAACCCAGCTTCGAAAAACTGTGCGCTACAAAACATGCTCATTGTAGCCATTGATCCTAACTTCCTCATTCTGATTATACAATTAGTACAAATTGTATTATTCACTTTTGTTTAGTAGGCTTACTATTTATTAAGTTCATTTAATTGTATTTTTCAGTATCATTCATTCAAAAAAAAATGTGTATACGGATGTATTTTTGGGGGATTTCACACAAATTGATTCACTTTAAATCTTTTCCGTTACAGCCTAAAAAAACATGTTAATAAAGTTACTTTTTGTTGTAAGTTGATCTATATTTTCTGTAGAGGGGGTCTACACTTGTTTGGGGGAATATTGCCTATCATTCACAATCCTCATGTGAGACGAGCACACATGTTTTGTATCATAAAAAAAAAAAACACTAGCAAGAGTCAGCTAACAATGGAGCCAATGGAAGTCACTCTATTTCGCCTATAAAACACTTTAAAAAAACATCCAAAAACATTTATCATTGTTTTACTGTATATACACACTGTAAGTATATATGTAATGCACATTCATAATAACATGTAATATTCACATGTTTGTCATTTTGAGCATACGGCAGCATGTTCATTTCACAGTCACAACCCAATGTGCGCTTTTCCCTTTAACAACACTACCACTCATGGTCAGGCCTGTAACTAGGATTTGACAAATACAGAGGTCAAAAAAGGCTGGTCTAAGAGAAGCTTTGAAAGGCTGAAATCATGGGTATTCCAGCACCATATTAATAAAAACGTGGACAGTTACAAAGTCATACAGATTGTCAAAGATGTTAGATAATATAACGTTTAGAAGCTGTGTTCTAAACAGATCCAGCCTTAGTGAAACACTAAGCATAATGTAGCAGTTTTGCTAAATGCTGAACAAAAAATACAAACTATGAACATAATAAAATAATCACTTACTGTACAATTTCTGCTTTATGTTAGATGCCGACTAATTGGATGTTAATATATTCCTGTTTAGATTAAGAATTAATCATAATACTCATGCAGGTTAAAAAGAAAATGTGCTGCAAACAAGCTTATTGTTGTGTCTTTCTCACCATCTTTGGGTATAAGTTAACCAACTTCTCGGTTTATGAGCCACCAACTCTGAGGCGCTGTAGCAGTAACAGCAGCAGTAGCATCTCAGTATGTCAATACTGTAGCTGCATAAACTAGTTAGCTCTCTGTGATCACGGTGCGGCTAAAAGTAATGTGTCTGCTTTAGCGCTTATAGTAACAACATTGCTAATCCTTGCTTAATATTCAGGTAACAATATGTAAATAGAGTATTTTGGTGCTTTTTTTATGTTTCTTCAAAAGGCTTACTATAATACTGCCATTAGCTGCTTTTTTAGCCACCTTGTGCTTGCCCTATTTTATGAATTACAATGCATACGAAAAAAAAAATGTGTGTGTTCTTGTCTTACATAGGGATTGTGAAAGATAAGCACAATTCCAAAAATAAGTGCAGTTCCCCTTCAGTGTTAATAATGATACTGTGGTATGCAGAGGTGCATATATAACAATGTTATAGACAAATGGTACTATTTCTATTTGCAGCATCGGGTGGGAAGATGCAGAATGTTTTCTTCTGCCAAGGAGGCGCGTAACAGAAACACATTGAGAAACACTGAAAGCATGTAAACACACTTGCATGTTTATACAGTTAGTCATTGCCATAAGAACACACATGTACACACAGAGGTTAAGTGCTAGCCATAATGAGATGAGTAATGAGTTATGTCAGTGCCAGGAAGAGAGAAGACTGGAGGAGCATGCACTATGACTGGGCACCTTCTCTAACTCTTTTCATTTTCCTTTTCAAGATCACTTTCTTCTTTGGCCAGGGATCACAAAGGATGTGGAACATTGTTTCTGCCCCAGGGCGACAAAGTGGCGAATAGCTTTGGCCACAATTTCATGTCTGAAGAACCCCACCGCCTATATTACTTCAGCGAAGGTAGTGTAGTTGATGACATCTTTGTCTGAACTCAGGAGACAAGGAAGATAAGGAGAGAAAGAGCTAGCCCTGCAGGCACAAGACATTGATACAACGTTGATTATCATACATGTCCTTTAAAACTGGGTTTGAAACAACGTTGAATTGTAGTTGCAATTGTAAATTGTGCAAGCATTGATGTCTAACGTTGGCATACTTGCCAACCTTGAGACATCCGATTTCGGGAGGTGGGGGGTGGGGGGTGGGGGGTGGGGGCGTGGTTGGGGGCGGGGTCGTGGTTGGGGGCGTGGTTAAGAGGGGAGGAGTATATTTACAGCAAGTATTTCATATATATATATTTATATATAAAATATATATATAAGAAATACTTGACTTTCAGTGAATTCTAGCTATATATATATATATATATATATTTTAATATATATATATATATATATATATATATATATATATATATATATATATATATATATATATATATATATATATATATATATATATAAATAAAAGAAATACTTGAATTCCAGTGTTAATTTATTTACACATATTCACACATATAACACTCATCTACTCATTGTTGAGTTAAGGGTTGAATTGTCCATCCTTGTTCTATTCTCTGTCACTATCTTTCTAACCATGCTGAACACCCTCTCTGATGATGCATTGCTGTGTGGCACGCACAAAAGTGTTTTCATCAAATGCACTAGAGTCTAGAATCTTCCATCTCTCCCTAGCATGGCCCAAAACCGGTCAATCCTTGCTTCCTGAGGAAGATCTTCACTGCCAAGCACTTGATAGTCCACTACTTTTTCCTGGAGGCTATCCAGATCAAATCGCAGCTGCGGCTTGGAACTTACAAGCGCATTTCTTCATCTTACTCGTTGTCGGCGTCGCCACGCCTGTATTTTCCTCGTTCTTCTGCTTCGTCTCCTTGTTGTGCGCGCAGTTGTGCACTGCACTCTCTAAAAGCCGTAGATGTTATTGTCACATATGCATGTACAGTAGATGGCAGTATTGTCCTGTTTAAGAGTGTCACAACATTGCTGTTTACGGCAGACAAACTGCTTTACGGTAGACGAAAATGTGACTGCTGTTGTTGTGTGTTGTTACCGCGCTGGGAGGCCGTTAATGAAACTGCCTAGCAATAAACCCACATAAGAAACCAAGAACTCGCCCTCGATCATTCTAGAGTTATAACGTGATTGGGCAGGCACACTGTTTATGTTGTGGGAAAGCGGACTCAGGTCCGCATGAAGCTGGAGGGGGCCTGGCCTCCAGTTCCGCCTGAATTTCGGGAGATTTCCGGGAGAAAATTTGTCCCGCTGAATTTCAGGAGTCTCCCGGAAAATCCGTGAGGGTTGGCGAGTATGAACGTTGGATCCCAGTTGTTGGTTGGAAAATTAACAAATGTATCAACGTCAAAACCGGATATTGAATTAACGTTGTGAAAAAGCATGTTGTTTCAACATTGTATTTGTGTTGTAGAATATTGGTTGGGGAAAACAAAAAAAGCATTGGTCAAATCAACGTCAGAACCCAACATTGATTAAACGTCATCAAAAACATGTTGTTCCATTGAGTTGCTCAATTCATCAAGTTCTTAACATTAAGAAAACAGTGCAGTATGCACTTAAGTACCTAAGTGATAAAAGCTGCGCACTGGTGCTAATTCTGGCAGTGCAGCATTCTCTCCATTCGCACTCTGGGTGAGCAACCCTTAAATGTGGGCGTACCCTGTCGAACCAGGGTTTTGGCGTATTCTCCCATCGACTTAAGTACTTTTTCTCCTACCTATGCACTCAATGCAGTAAGTCCAGCCCCCCTGGACATTGAAAAAATATTCCACTTGAAATTTGGCTGCAGTGTACAACACAGAAAAAAATTAGAGAAGAAACTTTCAGAAATATATCAAATCTATTCTGACCGCCTCAATTGAGACATCTGGAAACATCCATTCATATGAGGATAAAGGGATTATTATGCCACTCTGAATTAAGTATCAAAAATCAAAATGCACATTGTTGTCTCGTCTGCTTAAGTGGAAGAGAAGCTTGCGACCAGCGGGACGATGCAGACGATTGACAAATGTATATGCCGATTTCAAAAGGCCATGGCCCCCTGACACTCCTTCTCAACTGTCTATGCGACGTCAAGGCTTTGTTAGCCCAGAATTGTTTAATAATGAATGAGGGAAAAACGGAAATTTTAGTTTTTTTCCGGCTCTCACTGACTTGGGACCATTGCAAAATGATGTGCGTCCCAAAGTCACCAGCCTTGCCGTCACTAAAGACAGTGATTTTAAACTTGACAAACAAGTCAATGGCATTTAAAATCTTGTTTTTATCATCTTCGTCTTTTAGCAAAGGTAAAACCGTTTTTATCTTCTAACCTTTTTGAACAAGTCGTGCATGCTTTTATTTCAAGTCGCCTGGACTACTGCAATGCACTTTATGCTAGCATTAGCCAAAAAGCTCTCTCCCGGTTGCAGTTAGTCCAGAACGCGGCAGCATGACTTTTAACAGGAGCCAGGAAACGCGATCACATAACTCCAATTCTTGAGACTTTGCACTGGCTCCTTGTTCATTTTAGAATAGATTTAAAAATGTTGCTGTTTGGTTTTAAAGCTTTGCATGGACCGGCACCTCATTGTATCTCGGACCTCATCCAAATTTACGCGCGCTCTGAGATCCGAGAGCCAGCTCCAGCTCGTTGTGCCCAAGACGAGACTTAAAGCCAGGGGAGACAGGGCCTTCTCTGTGGTCGGTCCTAAGCTCTGGAACACTCTGCCCCTGAATGTTCGAACTGCTCCCACAGTGGAGTGTTTTAAGTCTCGTCTTAAGACCCACTTTTATTCTCCGGCTTTTAACACTACGTGAGTTGTGTGGTCCCCTGTGTTTTTAAGTTTTTATTTTTTATTTATTGGTTTTACCCTTTAAAATCGTTTTTGTATTGGTTTTGTATCTATTTATTTTGTTTTTATTCAGTCATTGGTGGAGCTAAGGATTGTATTTGTATCTTGTTTTTAATTTTTTTGTGCAGCACTTTGGACTTTTGTTGTTTAAATGTGCTATATAAATGAAGTGGATTGGATTGGATTGGATTGGATTGGGACGACACGTATATTGGCCGTGTTTGGATATTGTAAGACCAACGAAAGTTCAATACATACAAATATTTTGGCTGGACCGTAGGCCATCATTGATTGATCATCGATTTGAGTTATTCTTTAGACAGACAAAATCATACTTTCAATAGTCACACTCGCCTTCGCAAGCACACGTACACAAACACACACAAACAGACATCCTGATGTGTCACAGCTTCACACACATTTGTTGTAAATGGAACTTTCACACATGGTCATCAGGGTGGTAATAATTAGGGTTGTCGTGATGCCATATATTGGATATCAGTCGAAACACAGCGTATTAAAAATTCCCTGTCATTACTGTGTACATTGGAAATTCAAAAGTGGAACGCAATCTGTCTTGACAGGTTGTTATTCCAAAACAATTGTTCCATTGGAAATACTATTGATGAACATTCCAGCCTAACCGTAAGCCATAAAATAAACAATTAGCCACACACTCATTTCTGTTTGTGTGTGTGTGTGTGTGTGTGTGTGTGTGTGTGCATGACAACGCCCTAGCAAAGACAAAGACAGTGGGTGACTGACAAGAGTGTTCACTCTGTTTCTTTCATTCCGCCATCGTGTAGATATGGCGGAATAACTTGCCTAAATGTAAGCGATGTACTACTTTTTAGGAATTGTCCTACATGGGTTAAGGAACAACCGATTACATTTTGGGGCTGATCCGGATAATTTATACTGCTATATGTTGCATTATGTTTAAATTGTGAGCGTCAACCTATGTGTGTATGTTAATGGTCCCACTTCCACCCACAGAGACAAAGACTGTGGATGACTGACAAGAGGCTTTGCTCTGTTCCTTTCATTCCTCTACTGATAGCCCCAAAAGTTATGGGCACATTCTGATTAAACTTTAAGAAAATGTCAGAAATGGGATCAAGAACAAGTGATTATGTTTTGGGGGTTATCCGAATCACTGTCTGTAGTTAGGGCTTTTTTTTCACTATTAGAAGGTAGGGGCTAGCAGTGATCTGCACTCTCTAAAGGGCTTTTGTAGTTGTGTTTTGCATTTGTTTGTTTGTGTATTTAATAACGCTTATGTCGACAAAAGTATTTTGGGGAGCATTGCAAATACATGGATGTTCACATTCATCCATATCATTGTATTCTTTGATGAGATTAGACTAGACTTGACCAATCTAAGTTGATGAGCATGCGAATGAATGCCCTGAGAATTGTAAATAATTATTTATTTGATATTTTAAGATTTCAATTTGGCCATGCAATTGTTTACCAACATTTTTGTTAACAAGTCAGCTAAGCTTGCCTTCATTTTGAATAAAGATGAGAAAATCTAGTGAGTACAGCATCACAATTTCCTGAAGGCTGTGTCAGATGTTTGCCTGGGGCAGTGGTGGGCGGAAAAAGGAGTGAGGTCGTTTGAGGGCAATTTTTTCCCCTCCAACTGATGTCGTATTTAAAACAGAAGCCTCCAGGTAGTATTTGGCCACAATTTTATCCTCACATACATTTGTGATAGACATGTTATGTCTACATATTGTAAACAACAGTACATTCATCAATATGATGGGAATTGACTTGCTCTTTAAAACATAGGGACTCCCTTTTTCCCCTCAACATCAAAAATGATGATCAGTCGTTCTCTTCTCTCTTAATAAAATGTGAGTAGGAAAATTAGCGCGGCACTTAAGATGATGTAAGGAGAGGTCGAATGCATCTGTCTGCGTGTGAGAGAGTCAGCAGGGCCGAAAAATTTTAAATAAAACAGCTGGATTTTAAATACAAAAAACACATCTAAGTAGGGATGTTCCGATCAAGATTTTATGCTACTAATTACCATACCGATTATTCCTGAGTGAGATCGACCGATTTCTGTACCGATTATATATATTAAAATAAACTCTGGCATTGTAAATTAATATACCAAAAGGAAAACACTAACATCAAATCAATGGCTTGTAGAATAACAACACTACATCATCATGTGCATTTCGGTTATTAATACAGCATAAAATAGATTATTAAAGATTAATAAATAGGCACGGATGACAGTTGTAGACACTTAAGTTTATGGCCCACATGAGTAACATTTTCCCCTGGTGGATCAATGCAGGTAATCTTAGTCTTATGTTATTAATACAATTATTCATTCATTTATTTAGTTATCATTAATAATGATTTATGTTTATATTATTATTTATATTTATATTATTTTGTATGATGTAATTATTTGATTACTGGCATTCCCAGACACATCAAAATATTTAAGCCCTGAGATCGGTAGGTTGTGAGTTCAAACCACGGCCGAGTCATACCAAAGACTTATCAAAATGGGACCCATTACCTCCCTGCTTGGCACTCAGCATTAAGGGTTGGAATTGGGGTTTAAATCACCAAAATGATTCCCGGGCTCACTGCTCCCCTCACCTCCCAGGGGGTGAACAAGGGCATGGGTCAAATGCAGAGGACAAATTTCACCACACCTAGTGTGTGTGTGACAATCATTGGTACTTTAACATTAACTTAACTTTAATGTGGTTTTATACATATGTTGTTGTAAAATTACTCAATGCATATTAATCGTTAAACCATATTTATCTCTCTGACTATAATTGTACAGTCAACATCTATTATTGTTGCATATGTACACACCAACAGTTGTTGAAATACCATGTCCGAAGACTCTTATTAATCTACTTGTTATTTCCATGTTCATATCTGCTTCATTTCTGCTGCAACGCGGTTCCTTCAGCACCTCTTAAACTTTACAAAGCACTATTTTTGTATGTTCTTTCAAGCTTGCTTTTCATCTAGCTAAGCTCTTAGGTTGCTTAATGCTGGCTTGCTCTTATTTGGCATCATGCTTAGCCTTGTCCTTCAGTGATAGTGTTACCTATGAAAGAAATGCAGGTTATTTTTCACAATGAAGGCAAGTGGCTCCACACTGTGTATGGAAATACACTGTTCGCTGCTACCTTGTCAGCCAGAGTGCATCAACGCTTGTTATCGGCATTGAAAGGCATTAATCGGCATACTTTTTCACAAAAATTGTCCGATACTGATAGGTGGGCGATTTATCGGCACATCCCGAGATTTAAGCGCTGGGGTGTCCAAAGGAGAGTTACAGAGAGTCACGGTGTCATGCTTTTGTCTGTTCTTCTTTTCTTCCAATGCCCATTCTTGGTGTTCCGGGGGCAGAGCCACAAATCCAGTTTGTAATTACCAGTAGGCCTTATTAACCTTGTAACTGCTGCCCCATTTGCCGACCTGTTCGCTTGCCATTTCTGAGCGAGCGTTGGCTCGTTTGTCTACTTTTGTTTTAAACGGTACAGTCTCTAATTTGTTTTTGTTAGCTTTTTTCACATATGTGTGATTTTTTTTTGTTTAAAAACATCATCTATTGCCTGAGTTTGACATTGGGTCCAAATTTATAGACATACGGATTTGTAACACAGGGTGGTGTCGTGGGCAGATGACATGCACACATTTTTGTGTCAATTAATTAGCAGCTGCTAAGTTGGTCTGCAGTCCAACATGGCACACTCCCACTCAGACACACAAGGGGCTAACAGACAAGCCATAAACACACACGTCAGAATAATTCTACCCTACTATTTATGCCAAAATCTAAACCCACCCTCCCTATGAACATCTATGAGAATGGCATTTTCAAGCTGACACACACACACACACACACACACACACACACACACACACACACACACACACACACACACACACACACACACACACACACACAAAGAAAATGTGAAAGGTAAGGGAAAGACTGAAAGGGCATTGAGACACATATATTTATAGCAACAACAGTAAGGCAGTTGGAAAATATGTTTCTCTAACCTGCACAACATGATTACAAATCAAATTTGGTTCTAGACATTCCATCCATTTTTTGACGCTTGTCCCTGTCGGGCTCACAGGAGGGCTGATGCCTATCCCAGCTGCCATCAAGCGGAAGGCGGGGTACACCCTGGACAAGTTGCCACCTCATCGCAGGGCCAACACTGTTACAGCTACTGCTCCTGTTGTGATTACAGTTGTATTTTGTGATAGAAAATGAAACGTCGTACCCTGTTGTCAGTTCTGCAAGACTTCACATTCGTGTAAGAAGTGAAGGAAATCTGGGGAAACTCTCAAACATTTTCAAATGAGGCCTTGTTTAAAAATGCAGAATGCTATCCTTACAGCTCACTAGACAGGCCAGCCAGCTTTAGTTCTACCTCTACATGATCTCCCACTGCTTCATTCAGCAGGTTATTGTATTCCAATACAATCCTGTTGACTGGGCAGCCTGGTCCAATTTCTAAAAGGAGTAGCGTGATAATCTGGGGAAAGAGAAATAGATTTTCCCTTGAACTGGTTTCTGATCCGTGTTGGGTAAGATGAGCAGTGTGGACTAGAAGGACAAGGGAAATTATGTGTTGAATAGATCAGTGTTTTTCAACCATTGTGCCGCGGCACAGTAGTGTACCGTGAGATATTGTTTGGTGTGCCGTGGGAAATTATGTAATTTCACCTATTTGGGTTAAGAATATTTTTTGCAAACCAGTAATTATTGTCTGTGCTGTCAAGAGCTCGGCAGAGTAACTGTGTAATACTCTTCTAAATCAGTAGGTGGCAGCAGGTAGCTAATTTCTTTGTAGATGTCGGGAACATAGTTTGTAGTGACCACAATATGCAGATGACAGCGGGAGGCAGCGTGCAGGTAAAAAGGTATCTAATGCTTTAACCAAAAATAAACAAAAGGCAATGAAGCTTAGGGATGGCTATGCAAAACGAAACTAAAACTGAACTGGCTGCAAAGTTAACAAAAACATAATGCTGGACGACCGCAAAGACTTACAGCGTGTGGAGCAGACGGCGTCCACAAAGTACTTCCGTACATGACATGACAATCAACAAAAAACTAGAACTAAAACACTACACACAGGAAAACACCAGCAAACTCCAAATAAGTCACGGCGTGATGTGACAGGTCGTTACAGTACAGTTACTTTAAGACAAGAGCTATAGTGATGCATGCTTGGTTATGATTTTAAATAATATCCAACAATTGCGAGAAATACTTTTTACTGTCAATATCAATTGCTGAGTTTGATTGTTTTATGTTTTCTGCTGGTGATGTGCCTTCGCATTTTGCCAATGAAAAAAATGTGCCTCGGCTCAGAAAAGGTTGAAAAACACTGGAATAGATGTTTATTTGACAGTTTTTAGCATCGGTTAAGAAACAAGGGGAGGCACAAACAAACTTGTTGCATGGTTCATGTTACCATGCATTTGCGTGTTTGTGATTTCATGACTATACTCTGTAGGCATGTGCAAGTGTAATGCCTGTGATTTTTAGTCCGTCTTAATGTGAGCGTCTCAGTGTGTGTGGCTGAGAAGTGACACAATATGGCACCATTACGCCACTTCTAATAACATCACATTCAGCGCACAGCCTCTCAGACCACAATCACGTCTCCTACACAATGTTGTGCACATGTACACTCACTCGCAATGGTTCTAGGGATGCTGAACTACAGTGAGAGGTGCCCGTCCCAGTCATCATAATCTGTGTCAAAAAGTATAGTATTTAAATTTTAGAAGATACAACTGTTTTCATCAATTCGCTGTTTTCATGAATTCATTACTATTGTATCAACACTACTTTAATTCATTCACTGAAATAAAAGCACTTCCTTCATAACATTTGAGATATCAAAAGTTTTACCACTAACAACATGTTGGTCAGGCGGTTATGTGATGCATTTTCAAGAAAATATTTGCTGTGCATATTCACAAAACATATTCCAGCTAGCGAAAGAGCTATAGTTGTGAGTGTTCATGTACAAACCCCGTTTCTATATGAGTTGGGAAATTGTGTTAGATGTAAATATAAACAGAATACAATGATTTGCAAATCCTTTTCAACCCATATTCAATTGAATGCACTACAAAGACAACATATTTGATGTTCAAACTCATAAACTTTATTTTTTTTTTGCAAATAATAATTAACTTAGAATTTCATGGCTGCAACACGTGCCAAAGTAGTTGGGAAAGGGCATGTTCACCACTGTGTTACATGGCCTTTCCTTTTAACAACACTCAGTAAACGTTTGGGAACTGAGGAGACACATTTTTTAAGCTTCTCAGGTGGAATCATTTCCCATTCTTGCTTGATGTACAGCTTAAGTTGTTCAACAGTCCGGGGGTCTCCGTTGTGGTATTTTAGGCTTCATAATGTGCCACACATTTTCAATGGGAGACAGGTCTGGACTACAGGCAGGCCAGTCTAGTACCTGGACTCCTTTACCATGAAGCCACGTTGATGTAACACGTGGCTTGGCATTGTCTTGCTGAAATAAGCAGGAGCGTCCATGGTAACGTTGCTTGGATGGCAACATATGTTGCTCCAAAACCTGTATGTACCTTTCAGCATTAATGGCGCCTTCACAGATGTGTAAGTTACCCATGTCTTGGGCACTAATACACCCCCATACCATCACAGATGTTGGCTTTTCAACTTTGCGCCTTTAACAATCCGGATGGTTCTTTTCCTCTTTGGTCCGGAGGACATGACGTCCACAGTTTCCAAAAACAATTTTAAATGTGGACTCGTCAGACCACAGAACACTTTTCCACTTTGTGTCAGTCCATTTTAAATGAGCTCAGGCCCAGCGAAGCCGACGGCTTTTCTGGTTATTGTTGACAAACGGTTTTTGCCTTGCATAGGAGAGTTTTAACTTGCACTTACAGATGTAGTGACCAACTGTAGTTACTGACAGTGGGTTTCTGAAGTGTTCCTGAGCCCATGTGGTGATATCCTTTACACACTGATGTTGCTTGTTGATGCAGTACAGCCTGAGGGATCGAAGGTCACGGGCTTAGCTGCTTACGTGCAGTGATTTCTTCAGATTCTCTGAACCCTTTGATGATATTATGGACCGTAGATGGTGAAATCCCTAAATTCTTTGCAATAGCTGGTTGAGAAAGGTTTTTCTTAAACCGTTCAACAATTTGATCACGCATTTGTTGACGAAGTGGTGACCCCTGCCCCATCCTTGTTTGTGAATGACTGAGCATTTCATGGAATCTACTTTTATACCAAATCATGGCACCCACCTGTTCCCAATTTGCCTGTTCACCTGTGGGATGTTCCAAATAAGTGTTTGATGAGCATTCCTCAACTTTATCAGTATTTATTGCCACCTTTCCCAACTTCTTTGTCATGTGTTGCTGGCATCAAATTCTAAAGTTTATGATTATTTGCAAAAAAAAAATGTTTATCAGGTTGAACATCAAATATGTTGTCTTTGTAGCATATTCAACTGAATATGGGTTGAAAATTATTTGCAAATCTTTGTATTCCGTTTATATTTACATCTAACACAATTTCCCAACTCATATGGAAACGGGGTTTGTATATATTGTCACAAATTGTCTAATGGCATAGGACTACAGGTGGTCCTCAAGCTACAATCAAGTTCCTTTCCTAGATTTTAGTTGAGTTTAGGCTATGTTCACACTGAAGAGTGAGATATTGTTGTAAAATACGATCTGTAGATGTAGTCGTTCACATTACACAAACAAATGCGATGTCTAACTCACACATGACGTCATGAAGTCACACGTGCTGTAGTGTTTACGGAAATAAACATGGCTCCAATTTTAGTAGGTCTCAGTCCCAGCGCATCCGTGGCAATTTCAAGGATTTTGAAAAATCAAAGTCAACATTTTCTGAAGCGAATTATTGCACATAAAAGATTGAGAAGGAAGAGGACAAGCATTTAGGCTCTCGCAGTTTGTGGGACATTTGCTTTGACGCCTTCTCCGAAGAGCATGTGGGCAAGCAGTCAGAGACAGGAGTGGTGGAACATTGATGAGTGTTTCTAAAACAATTTATTTTTGCCTGTTTTCTGCTCATTTGTAAACTACTTATATTGCAACTGTCTATTTAGGTCAAGAAAATTGACGCTTATCGCTTTCTGATGACGGATGAACGCTACCGGGTTGTTCAGACTGCAGTCGAATGGCATACATATCTGATTTATGTACCCGTATGAAAGAGGCCTAGGTCGGATTTAAAAAAATCATAATTGAACTGTTTGCATTGACATGAAAACATCACATGGGGGGGGGAAAGTCAGAATTGACCTGCAGTGAGAACAAGGCCTTAGTGTAGTCACAATGTATACCTAAAAAAAAAAGAACATTTTCTTTTCATGCGGAAGCATTTAAAGACTTGAGCTAAACCAGGCAATGACAGCGTCTCCTCAGAAACCCTGTCCTCTGGATGTTCTTTCTTTAATTCCCCCCTGAGTTTCAGACCATGGTGGTGGTTTGGCCATTTTTAAAAATATATGTATTTAGCTGTTGTCTAGGAAATATCAGTTAGGAAATATTCAAGTTTTGTACTGCTGTGTGATATAGTTTACCAGCTTCTAAATTACATCAGTTATTTTATTTCTGAATTTCCATGTGTTTTGGGAGACGTTTTGCTTCATTATGACAACATTTTAATCCGTGCGAATTTTAATATAAGTGTTAACATTTATGCCGTTTTAAATTGGTGAATGAACACAAGTGCCTGTGTAAACGTTTCAGTTTCAATGTGTACACCTGCGTGTGCGGCTAATATATCTACAAAATAAAATGTGTCCCAAAATTTGGTGGGTGCCACTTTTAATTGGTGGGCTTAATAGTCGGGATATTACGGTAGTCATCTTTATTGTCTTAATTGTTGTCTAAAAATATCTGAAGCACACATTTAAAAGCTGATGGCAAAATAATAGCCAATAATAATGTGATTAGTCGACTAATCGTTGTAGTCGATGATTAATAGACTATCAAAATAGTGCTCGTTTCAGCCCTAGATTAAATACAAAAAAATGTAAAATTATAATTAAGAAGAATAACTCCTTAGTTTGATCTCTGTAGTGTCTATAATGGGTGTTGCAAAAGAGTTCAAGTTGGAATAGTACATTTTTCAATTAGCATTTTACGATCTAATTTTCCCTTCTCTTTGTCCATCCATCCATCCATCCATCCATCCATCTTCTTCCGCTTATCCGAGGTCGGGTCGCGGGGGCAGCAGCCTAAGCAGGGAAGCCCAGACTTCCTTCTCACCAGCCACTTCGTCCAGCTCTTCCTGTGGGACCCCGAGGCGTTCCCAGGCCAGTCGGGAGACATAGTCTTCCCAACGTTTCCTGGGTCTTCCTCGCGGCCTCCTACCGGTCGGACGTGCCCTAAACACCTCCCTAGGGAGGCGTTCGGGTGGCATCCTGACCAGATGCCCGAACCACCTCATCTGGCTCCTCTCGATGTGGAGGAGCAGCGGCTTTACTTTGAGCTCCTCCCGGATGGCAGAGCTTCTCACCCTATCTCTAAGGGAGAGCCCCGCCACCCGGCGGAGGAAACTCATTTGGGCCGCTTGTACCCGTGATCTTGTCCTTTCGGTCATAACCCAAAGCTCATGACCATAGGTGAGGATGGGAACGTAGATCGACCGGTAAATTGAGAGCTATGCCTTCCGGCTCAGCTCCTTCTTCACCACAACGGATCGATACAGCGTACGCATTACTGAAGACGCCGCACCGATCCGCCTGTCGATCTCACGATCCACTCTTCCCTCACTCGTGAACGTCTCTTTGTCCTCTATTATTTATTTTCTATGGGACGCTGTCCCCAAAAGATTCACACTGGGAAGACATAATGAAACAAATAAAGTGAGAAATACCTGTACTTAAATCTGATGGGGCACAATTCCCTGAAGGTCTACATTCTCAATGACCAAAAATTAATCAGCTGAGAAGCTGTTTTTCTAACATGGGATCACCGTGTTTGTGGATGAAACCAACTTTTGTGATTGACATGTTTGACCCGTGATCTTGACCTTTGAATTGAGAAATATGGTACACATCAAGTGTTTTTGTGGAGAAAAAGTAAATACTTTATTAATATGTCACGATACATTTGACAAAAAAAAAGTTAGTCCTGCAATTTATTCGTGTTGGCAACAGGAGTAAAACCTGGGACAGGTAGGTCAGTCTCTTACTACTTCTTTTATCACAGTACTATTGCCACCAATAAAAAACCTAAGAGAGACTATCAACCAACTGTACTGTATGTGTTTTAAGTTTGGAGATGATTGGTTGAAAATACAATTTCAAAATGTCCACTGGATAAATGTGAAAACAATAATATGTAGTATTACTGAGTCATTACTCGAAGAAACACACCATCTCCAGGTTGCAATATTGAGACATAATAATGACGTTCCCATACGGAAACACCATATGTCCTCATCAATTAAACATACTGATGTATAATACATCACCAAACACAGTCTGCTGAATGACACAAAGACAGTAACACAACAATTCATTGCCAGAACCAGACACAGTTAAGTCAGTGTAATGACCCATTTGGCATTGAGCAGCATCTGCTTAGCAAATCAACACTTGTGTTCAGGAATTTACCAGTTCTCCACGACACTCAGCATTCTACTGTCTTAAGAGGCCTCATGAGTCCATCCTCTCTTGATCTCATATTCCTTTTTGTTGATGGCGCTGTGCCCCCCACTGAGTGTAAATATCTGCTTCTTACAAGGGAGGTTCAAGGTAAGATATGATATGATCTGTCAAGCTTTGTGTGATTGTTTTATGAACCATTTGCAACATTTACAACCATTCCATGCAGTACTGCTGTGCATTAGAATTGAAATATATTCATCAAGTTTGAAAAAACCCAACTATTGATTGTAACTAAAGGTATCTTCACACTAGGGATGGGTACTTAATAACGCACTTTAATAGATACCAACCAAATTCTGTCAGCACTATCAGGAACCGATTCATGTAAAATCAAACAATACCATATTTCGATACCTTTTGTTGCACGTGACCTCATATCGGATTACAGACTCGGCACCGACTCAAGTTTTTATTGGGCAAACAGGCTTTTTCGTACAGGACTGTCTTTAGGTAATGTTGCAATTTTCCATGCCAACAAAACAAGCGTGTATGATATAAAGCCTTCAAAAATCAGGCATCAGTTTTCAAAACGCGCTAGCTGGATGCTTATTTACCTTGGATATGCCGTATACATTCTACTGATTACCATTAATGGTTTCATTGCCTTATACTTACAGCATAAACACATTGTAGGGCTATACAAATGACAAGACTGACACATTTAACTTAATGACCACTGGCTGACTATGGCAACACACCAAGGACAGACTAATGTGATATCTTTGTATATGCACTCAAAAAAGAGAAATGTATCTTTAATTTTGTTGGCTTAATTTACAGACGGTGCAGCAAAAACTTTCATTGTGTCTGTGTAACTCCGTAGTTCTGCAAAACTGCCCTCTGTGTAGTGCTCTGTAGCCTATACACTACTGACTTTTAAAGTATTGGAATTGCAGCTGCATACAAATTATACTACTTAACACTTGCAAATTCTGAGCATAGGGTGCACTGGATTATAAGGCGCACTGCCGATGAGCAGGTTCTATTCAGGTATATTTTCATTTAAGTTAAAAAGTTAAAAGTTAAAGTACCAATGATTGTCACACACACACTAGGTGTGGCGAAATTATTCTCTGCATTTAACCCATCACCCTTGATCACCCCCTGGGAGGTGAGGGGAGCAGTGGGCAGCAGCGGTGGCCGCGCCCGGGAATCATTTTTTGGTGATTTAACCCCCAATTCCAACCCTTGATACTGAGTGCCAAGCAGGGAGGTAATGGGTCCCATTTTTATAGTCTTTGGTATGACTCGGCCGGGGTTTGAACCCACAACCTACCGATCTCAGGGCGGACACTCTAACCACTCTAACCACTAGGCCACTAGGCGCACTCAACTATAAGGTGCATTAAATGGGTCATTTTATGTTAGTTTTTTTCGACATTTAAAACACTTCCTTGTGGACTAAATAACATGTAATGGTTCTCAGGTCAAAATATTCCATTCTACGGATCATCTTCAAACCGCTTTCTGAATTCTCTTCAGGAGGCGCAGTTTTGGGGGGGGGGGGGGGGGGGGGGGGGGGTTATATACATGGCTCCACTCCGACAGCGTCTTCTCCCCGTCACCTTTGTTGTACCGGTAATTTTTAGTGCTTCAATAGCAAGTCTACTGACAGAAATGAGTTAGAACTTAATACGCTACTTTGTATTAGAAATGGTTACAGCAGGAATGCCCCACAACAAGAGGATTGAGGGAAAAAAAAGGAGCTTACTGACTAAGGTGTCGGCGCAAACTGCAATGGCGGACACGCGCAATTTTTCGGGACTGCTGTATATCCCAAAAATACACATCAGCAAGTTCCAATACTGTAAGAAAAGTTGGTTTTACATAAGATTGTGAAACAAAACGTCAGATAATATGTCCCCTAATAGGTGCCGTTTTGCGGTTTTAAAGACACACCATAATAATGCCCGTATGTTGAAGCACAGTAGGTCTGACTACGGTAGCCGCAAGGCTCCCAAAATCCATCAAGCAGTGCGGCTTTGTAGATTACCAAAGTTGTACTAAAACATTTTGACAGATTTTTGAGCGCCGTTTGTAATGTTCTAAATTCTCAATGACACATCAAAGTGTTGGGCTTGTTTGCTCGCGTCATCTTGCAGTCCACATGAATCTCTTCTGTGTGACTGCCATCTACCGATCACACCTATTATAACAACTTGTACCAAATAAAAGTGTTTCAAGGTCCGTAAGCACAACCAAAATGATTCCGTACATTAGGCGCACCGGGTGATAAGGCACACTGTTGATTTATTTATTTTATTTTTTTTTGAGAAAAATAAAGTATTTTCAGTGTGCCTTATAGTCAGAAAAATTAGGTGCATTGCGTGCATTTGTGTGCAATACAAATCAATGTTCAAGCACACCTTTTCCAATTATTCCAGGTAGGAAACATTTTCCAAACTTGAGCACTGCTTCAAGTGCTCACACTTTATCCAAACATACCAGACTCTTGGTGTTAAATTGGCCCAAACAAAGTTCAAATGGCTTAATACACCCTTAAGCTGCATTCTTATTAGGTCATATTTTCTTAACATTGCCATTACTAATCATCTTAAACAGCATACGGTCTCAGTGTTTCATGGATAACTCCCTTAGTACAGTATGTTCAGCACATTGAATTGTTTAATACATTATACCAGAATATATGTATTTATTGTCCTTACTTGACTAATCGTTTTAGAGGTTGGTAGATAATACCAACAGTAGTGAATACCACCGGTCCCCAATCTTTAATTGCCTGGAGTACCTTCACTCACAGGTGATGGGGACTCTGCAGAATTGGCCTTTGGAAACAGAGCACACACAGATTGTGTTTGTACTTGCACTTGCATTTTTGACATTTTAAAATTAATTCTATTGAAAATGTTTGTACAACTACTTTAACAGTAAAACTAATCTTTTTTATTTAACAATGTTAATTATTAAAGATATTTTTTCTAATATAAAACAAAACACATGTCGTACACAAATTAAAATGACGGGAAAAAAATTAATACTCTACAATAATATTTTGAACACAGATCATGTTCTACAAAAAAACAGTCTAGATCAGGGGTGGGCAAACATTTTGGCTCAGGGGCCACATTGGCTTTTGAAATTTGACAGACGAGCTGGGTGAACACATGATGCATTTCAAAGCATATCGTATCTGTTGGAACTAAGAGTAGACTTCCCAAACATGGGCTATACATCTATGTTCAACAATATCGTATCAGAACCTCAAAGAAACACACAAATGGTATTAAAGGGTTTACCCTTACATTATCTTTCAGTGGGAACAGTGTTGTTGATCACTTTTTTTTTGCTAATGCGTCAAAGTCCAGTATCAGTTTTGTTGTGGCAATTCTCAAAACAGATTTTTGCCTAATTTTGTTGTACTATTTGGCGAGCCGGATTAAAAAGACCAACGGGCCGGATGTGGCTCCGAGGCCGTAATTTCCCCAAAAACTGGTCTAGATAGAACCTAGAAAAGATATTTGGCGGCGGTTGTCTTGTCCTACCATGTTTCTAATTTTTCCACTTTCTGCTAATTATGGTGGTTACGCTCTAAGACCAAAACGAAAAAAAGAAGAAGTATTTGAGACAACCATATAATGTGTATTTTTGACACATTAATTTTCTAACCAAAAAAATATTTAAAAAACGGCAAATTTCTGGAGTCACAAATGCCAAATCACAATTACATGGGGACCCACTATACACCCTTAAACATGTTTATTTTATTTTACCAGAATGAAATAAATATTTTGTATTTGCATTTTGTGCTGGTGGATTGTAAATGGAGATTTAAAATGTAAAAAGAAGAAACAGGAGCAAGCGAAAATAAATGATCAGTTATTAAAAAAACAAAACATTTAAACTCAAACGAATTGTGTCATATCTGCCCAGGTGTTCCAATGAGTGTCTTTCCATGTCTACCCAGGTGCTTCCCATCACTGCTCATTACTTGCTTTGTATATACTCCCCTGTCTTTCAGTCTAGTTGCGAGTTTGTTGCCATTCATGCCACATCCTAGCATCTATGTACTCATGCCTTTCTGTCACTGTACCCTGCCTGACCTTTGATCTTGCCTATTTCCTCAGGCCCTCCTTGCCTCTGCCATTGTTTGGACTGCCTTCATGTGTGTTGATCCTTGCCTGGAATAAACCCACCGGTATCTGTTCTGCCAACTTGTCTTTAAGTCCTCCTTTCACCAGCAAGCCTTGACAAATTGTTGATCAGCTGATAAAAGTTGAAGACTGTAGCCTTAAAAGGGTTAAATGTGGACTGGAATCTAACTTTCTTGGAGGTTAATGTAAGACATTCACACTGGAATGAAGGTCTTGATGGCAAAGGCTTTTGGTCTTTTCACGGAATTGTACAACTGAACAAGAAAAGGCTTCTTGGTGGCAAAGATGGATGCAGTAAGATATCAGTTTTATTTTTCCTATAGGATCCTACATGTTAAGATGTTTAATGGTAGAGAAATTAAAAAAAAAACACCCACGTAAACATGGGCTTTGATGGGCTTGTTCATGAGGCACAGGCTGCTCTTCAACCCAAATTGACAGAAAATTATATAAAAGACAACATTTTTAGGGATGTGGTTTGATGTAGTCGTGTGTTGGTACATGGGAAAAAGACCAAGGATGCAGATGTTAAAGTATAAAATAGTCTGAGGTCCTTAACAAGAAAAATGCACTGTAATCTGGTGGTACGTAATATTTTCTTTGTCCCTTTTAAAGACAGTGCAAACATGACAGCAGTATCACAAGCACATGTTCATGTGCACACATACACATATGTACCCTTTCTGAAGACATGACACTGACTTGCGTTCAATGTCTATGAAGCATTGTGAATATTTAATACACACACCGGTATTCTCACTAGTAGTGTTTACCAACAACAGACTGACCGTTTCAGAGGTGAAAGGTAAACGAGTTCAAAATCTATTTTCCATTAAAACACCAGCTAATGTAACCCTGCTAAATATTTCCATTGGTAGTTGCAAAGATGGAAGCCTCAAAGTGGGTGATATATTTTCCATGCTAACGTTGTGTGTACAGTAGAGATGCGCGGATAGGCAATTATTTCATCCGCAACCGCGTCAGAAAGTCGTCAACCATCCGCCATCCACCCGATGTAACGTTTGAGCAGAACTGCACCCGCCCACCATCCGCCCGTTGTTATATATCTAATATTAATAAAAAAATTAAAAAAAAGGGTGAAAACTACGCGAATTGCACCTTGTGCAGACAAGATTTTTCGATCGGACACGGAGGAATTAGCGATGTAAAAGACCACGTTGGGACAAAAAAACACAAGTCTAATGCCGTTGCTAGCGATACAAGTGGAAAACTTTCAACGTTTTTCGTCGCCCAAACAGATTATTTGGATGTGATAAATGCCGAAGTTTTATTTACGGAGGCAATAATTGAGCATGGACTTCCAATCGCACTGGCTGATCACATGGGACAGTTAATAATGTAATGCAACCTTTAAAAATCATTACGCGGTGATCGCGATCCCAAAAATAAACTTTTCTTGCATGATAATGTCCAGAAAAATTCGCTTTATATTACTATAGAGTCCTTTTAACGAATGAGTTTGATGGTTTATCACAAACCTTAAATGAAAGAAGTCCTTTGTTCTCCTGCACCATGCATGCGCAATCCTGTCGGCTGTATTTCACAGCACGACATACTGTTAAAAGTGTTTATACTATTTATACTTTCAATTAACAAATTGAAGTCTTGTGAAAGGTTGACAGGATAACTGGCATTAACTGTCAAAATAATTTCAAACTATTGAAGTTAGCTTACAGAATAAACATGTCAATCAACCCATATGATTTTTGCTGTAATATTTTTGTTTTGAAAAGTCACTGTGACTGATAGAAAAGTGATGGTTTTAGCAACATTTTAACCTGTCTGAATGCTAATAGTCATTTTGCGTCGGGGGGCGAAGCCCTGAACCCTCCACCAGGACTTTGTCCTGGACCTACCGGGGCCTGCGGCCCTTGGACCCTGGCTACTAGGTTTTTCTGATTTAAAAGTTGGCAGGTATGGTGAGGTTATAAAGCTTTTGCCTGTTAAAGAAAGGAGACTGATCCAATGCACAGACATTCGCGTGCCACGCTGTCACGACCCAGACGCACACCAGTGCGCAATCATATGGGAGCCGCGCTGAGCGCACCTCCAAGCGCGTCTCGCTGCCGGCGACGGCCAGATATGGGCCCACGCTCCAGCGCCATCCATTTTCAGGGCTAGTTGATTCGGCAGGTGGGTTGTTACACACTCCTTAGCGGGTTCCAACTTCCATGGCCACCGTCCTGCTCTCTATATCAACCAGGGTGAGCCCCACCCCTTTCATGAGCGCACTACGCGCGGAGTGACCCCTGTTACGCGCCCCCGGCAACAGGGGTGGCAAGCAGGTAAGCTGCGCGGGCGGAGCGCGCGGAGTGACCCATGTTACGAGCCCCCGGCCACGGGGGTGGCGGGCAGGTAAGCTGCTTACCTGCTGCGCGTGACGCCGGCCGCGGCGAAAGCGGACGAGGCGGGGTGTCGGTGCGGTGGGCGCGGTAGTGACCCTGGACGTGCGTCGGGCCCTTCTCGCGGATCGCCTCAGCTACGGCTCCCGGTGGGGCCCTCTCGGGGGAAGGGGCCTCGGTCCAGGACCCCGGCGAGGCGTCCCTTCTCCGCTCCGTAAAAGTGTCCATCTCTTTTCTTTTTTTTTCTTCTGTTGTGGCATATGCAGCAGGTGCCTGCTCGTTTTTCGTATGTGGGTAACAACATTTAACTATGTATATATATTTCCGAATTGGTTTAACTGCCACCCGCAAAAAAAAAAAAAAAAAAAAAAAATGAATCCGCCCGACCCGACCCGCGAGCGGATAAAATCTTAGTTTTTTTAATTTCATCCGCCCGATCCGCGGATAATCCGCGGACTCCGCGGTTGTGTCCGCAAACCGCGCATCTCTAGTGTACAGTATGCATCTGTGATTGTTTATGCATGTGCGTGGGACATGGGTTGGTCAGTCTGTTTTCGTATCAGCATTCGCTATTATTTCCGTGGCATGCTGACTGAACCCTTTAACTAGATGTTAGCTTGGGTCACACACCAGCTATGAGAATAAATATTGAATGCGAGATTAAAAAAACTCAAACAAAAGGATCTTGTTCATAGTATGTAAATGTAACGAATGCCAGCTTTGATTGATTGATTGATTTATTGAGATGTTTATTGACATCTTAAAGAATTGAATCCATGTAATGCTTTAAAAAGGCAAAAGGATGGCACAGAAAGCCAAAAGGCTTGTTTCCATTGTGGTCCATTAAATATTAATCACATTTGATACATTCACTAATAAAAGATATAAAACCTGTAACATATATTTAAAAAAATACGTTAAAAAAATTGATAAATTATGAACATATACACAGTATACATGTCAGGTGATTTGAAAAACAATATATACAAAAAAATACACTATGTACATGACACTATGTGCATGACTATGCACATGTTGACTCCAAGAGTGTGCAAAACAGAATGAGAAAATAGATATACACTATAACCACATATAAACCTGTTTGATGCTTCAAAGAGTTGCTGGGGATCAATTTTGGTTCGGATCAGGTAGAGGTTGAGCTGAGCCATGATTTTATGGCAGCTAGTGTGGCTGTGCTATAATATGTTACGTAAACTTCACCTTTTGATGCCTTAAGAGCTGTTTTGGACAATGAGTTGACAGCCATAGACTTGTAGGTCATTGGCGAGCAATGCACCAATAAAAATGCCATCTTTGTGAATTTCTGGTAGCTGGTTTAAGGACTGGACTGCACAGGATGACCCATTTTAAATGTATTTATTTCTATTTAATGATCATTTGGGTAGTTTTGTTTTTACTTATATATCCCTTTTAATGGTTGCATTTAATTCCAGTGTCTACTAATCTACAATTAATTTCCTTCAATTAGCTTTCAAATTTGTAGAAATACGTATTTGTGACACGTAAAAGCAGTATACACATTCTGGCTGTTTAGCATACAATGCTGTCACAGGGATCCTCCGGCTCAAGGATTGTGGCAAAGATGAGATTGCCCTTTATGATGCCCCCTTGTAAATGTGTCTGCTGCTTGTCATAGGATGAAAACACATTTCTTCCTTTTTGCATTTTGTTTTAACAACAGTTTACTTCTACTTACACTTGATAAACACTGGGCTGGAAGTTGATAAATAAATGAAATACTGCCTCTGCAGTTAAATGTTTTATGTTCATATTGCCAATGGAATGGATGGAATGGACATCATTTTTAACTAGAACAACACAACATTGTGTTCAATGTAAGAAGTTCAATGGCTCCTGCTGCAGCCATAGCTGATTAAAATGACTAATAGCGCTCCAGAATTGTTATTGCATTCTAAACTAGAAAGGCACTCATAGAGCGCAGACCTCCACCAAGCCTTATTTTATGGAAGTATTATTGTAGAAAAATTATTTGCAAATGCGTCTCTCTATCTGTATGTCTGTAATCCAATTTGCGTATCTGCATACTAATGTGTGTGTCTGTATCTCCGTGTGTGTAATCAGAGTTTTTTAAGTTGTCTGTATTATGAGTTGTCTGTGGGTAAAAACTAAATCTGTCCATCCGTATATCCTCGATTGGCTGTCGTTTTACACTTGACTTATTGCTTCGTTTTTGCCTTGAAAGAGTTGTGTGCATATTCAAATGTGTGTATGTGTAAAGCAATGGTAAATGGGTTATACTTGAACATCACTTTTCTACCTTTGAGTTACTCAAAGCGCTTTGACACTATTTCCACATTCACCCATTCACACACACATTCACACACTGATTGAAAAAGATGGCGGTGCTCCGTTCGGCAGCCTCTCCCCGCTCTCGTCACAAGATTTGCGTATTTTGGTTAATTTGTGTAGTTTTTGTTTTTTGTTTTACTTCAACCAACGGCACAACAATTGTTTACGACCGACAGACTCTTTTGGACATAAATTCAAAAACAACTCACCAACTTCAACGAAGCTCGGACCTCTTGAAGGAACTGCCGGCAGAATTGAGAGTCCATTCTAATGCCGGTAACAACAACAAAGGAGAATGGCGGACACACCATCGATACCGTGGCAGCCGAGGGGGAATAAGGAACCGCGTGAGAAGACGTGCGAGCCGGATGCCTCTCCCTTCTATCCTGCTCTCTAACGTCCAGTCAATTGAGAACAAGCTGGACGACATCAGGGCGAGGATTAAGTTCCAGCGGGACATCAGAGACTGCAACGTCCTGTGTTTCACTGAGACCTGGCCCACACCGGAGGTTCCAGACCACGCCATCAGCCTGGAGCCCTTCTCCGTGTACCGGAGCGACAGGAACGAGTCGTCGGGGAAATCGAGAGGCGGAGGCGTGTGTTTTATGGTGAATAAACACTGGTGTGGACCGAGCAGTGTGGAGAAGAT
The DNA here is from genome assembly GCF_033978685.3 of Nerophis lumbriciformis. Taxonomy (NCBI): domain Eukaryota; kingdom Metazoa; phylum Chordata; class Actinopteri; order Syngnathiformes; family Syngnathidae; genus Nerophis; species Nerophis lumbriciformis. Next base: position 25,386,593 of record NC_084582.2, read on the forward strand.
AGGGGAACACTGCTCACCGGAATCTGGAGTTTCTCATCATCAAATGCCACCCGTTCTACCTACCAAGGGAGCTAACATCAGTCATACTCATCGGAGTATACATTCCACCCCAGGCCAACGTTGAGACCGCACTTTCGGAGCTCTACGACCAGGTAAATAAACTCCAGACAGCTCATGTTGATGCTGCTATTGTGGTTGCTGGGGCTTTAATAAGTCGAAACTTAAAACGGTATTACCAACGTTTTACCAACACGTGACCTGTCCTACCCGAGGCGATACTATACTAGACCGCTGCTACTCGCAGTTCAAATGCGGCTTTAAGTCACAATCTTTATCAGCCTTCGGTAAATCAGATCACTCCGCCATCTTGCTCGTACCCGTGTATAAACAAAGATTGAAGCGCACCCCCGTGGTGACGAGAGAAGTCAAACGTTGGTCTGTGAACTCAGAGAGCGCGCTCCAGGACGCGCTAGATTGTACAGACTGGAGCGTGTTCCACGAGGGCACTGACAACATTGACGAATATACAAACACTGTGCTGGACTTTGTTGGTAAACTGGTAGAGGAAATAGTCCCCACATACACAGTAAGGGTTTTTCCAAATCAGAAGCCCTGGGTTACAGCAGAGGGCGCGCAACCGGCGACATGCACGCGTACAAGGCAGCGTGCTATGACGTCAGGCGTGTAGTGAAGCAGGCAAAGGGAAGATACAAGGACAAAATGGAGTTTCAATTTCAGCAGGCTGACTCCAGAGCTGTATGGCAAGGACTCAGAACCATGACAGACTACAAAGGTAGCCCCCCCATGGTGAATGCTGATGTCTCCCTGGCAAATGAGCTGAATACCTTTTATGCACGGTTTGAGAATGCAAATTCAAACAGCAGCCTACATGGCGCCGCAAAAGAGGGTATGGCCACTGGCAATGGAGACTCAGCATTCAGAATAACAGAACATGACGTGAGGAGAACCTTTAAGAGGGTGAATACCAGGAAAGCCACATGGCCAGACGGCATCCCCGGTTGCGTCCTAAAAGTCTGTGCTGACCAACTGGCACCGGTATTCACAGACATATTCAATCTGTCCCTTGAACAGTCCGTCATCCCCACCTGTCTGAAAAAATCCATCATTGTCCCTGTTCCAAAGAAATCTGCCCCTGCCTGCCTCAATGACTAACGCCCCGTAGCCCTCACCCCCATAGCCATGAAGTGTGTTGAGTTCAAATCCCGGCCGAGTCATACCAAAGACTATAAAAAATGGGACCCATTACCTCCCTGCTTGGCACTCAGCATCAAGGGTTGGAATTGGGGGTTAAATCACCAAAATGATTCCCGGGCGCAGCCACCGCTGCTGCCCACTGCTCCCCTCACCTCCCAGGGGGTGATCAAGGGTGATGGGTCAAATGCAGAGAATAATTTCGCCACACCTAGTGTGTGTGTGACAATCATTGGTACTTTAACTTTAACTTTAACTTTTACATAGGGACGGCGTGGCGCAGTGGAAGAATGGCCGTGCGCGACCCGAGGGTCCCTGGTTCAATCCCCACCTAGTACCAACCTCGTCATGTCCGTTGTGTCCTGAGCAAGACACTTCACCCTTGCTCCTGATGGGTGCTGGTTAGCGCCTTGCATGGCAGCTCCCGCCATCAGTGTGTGAATGTGTGTGTGAATGGGTAAATGTGGAAGTAGTGTCAAAGCGCTTTGAGTACCTTGAAGGTAGAAAAGCGCTATACAAGTACAACCCATTTATCATTATTTATTTATATACTCCCCCCCCCCCACTATAGACCCCCTGCAATTTGCATACCGCCCAAACAGCTCAACCGACGATGCAATTGCACACGTATTGCATACTACCACGACACACCTGGACAAAAGGCAGGGGAACTATGTGAGAATGCTGTTCATAGACTACAGTTCAGCATTCAACACCATAGTCCCATCCAAACTCGTCATCAAGCTCAAGGACCTGGGCTTGAACTCAACCCTCTGTCAGTGGGTCCTGGATTTCCTGACAGGCAGACCACAAGTGGTGAGAGCAGGGAACTGCACCTCATCACCCATCATCCTCAACACCGGTGCCCCCCCAGGGCTGTATTCTGAGCCCCCTCCTCTATTCACTCTACACACATGACTGTGTGGCTAAAAACACCACCAACTCCATTGTGAAATTTGCTGACGACACAGCTGTGATGGGTCTGATCTCCGGTAACGATGAGACGGCCTACCTGAGTGAGGTGAAGAACCTGGCACTGTGGTGTTAGGAGAACCACCTCGTCCTGAACGTCAGCAAGACCAAGGAGATCATAGTGGATTTTAGGAGACGGGGGGCAAGAAACTACAGTCCACTCAGCATAGACGGCACGCCGGTCGAGAGAGTGACCAACTTCAAATACCTTGGAGTGACAATATCAGAAGACCTGTCCTGGACCACACACATAGACAACGTGGTGAAAAAAGCACAACAGCGTCTCTACTTCCTCAGGAGACTCAGGAAGTTCAAGCTAAACCACAAGATCCTCAGAAACTTCTACTCATGCACAACAGAGAGTGTCTTGACTGGATACATCACCTCCTGGTTTGGGAATAGCACCGCACACGATCGCAACAGACTGCAGAGAGTGGCCAGATCAGCCGAGTGCACCATCGGAGGTGTGCTCCCAACCATCTGCAACATCTACACCAGGCGGTGTAGATCCAAGGCCAAGAGGATAATGAGGGACTCTAGCCACCCAAGCAACTGCCTCTTCTCACTGCTGCAGTCAGGCAAGTGCTACCGGAGTCTCATGGCCAACACGGAGAGACTCAGGAGGAGCTTCTATCCCCAAGCCATCAGACTGCTCAACTGCACCGCTGATTAACACTTATCACAATTGCACAAAACCGCACGCACAAGAATCACTTTACCTACCACTGTAATTACCGGACTACAATACTCTTCATTCAATTACTGTAAATAATGTAAAAACAAGAGTATAAAGAAGTCATACTGTTCCATTACCTTTGTTCATACTACTGTCACTACTCAACTGCCAAAGAACTGTATACATCTTAATATTTATTACTTCCTATATTGTATATACTGTGTATACTGTCTATACTGTTATACTATTTGACATTGCACTGGTACTGTATGTGACTACTGTACTTTTACTTGTACTGATACTTCTACCATAACTACTGGGACATATTGTGCAACTTATTGTCTTGTAATTAATGTACATCAGAGCTATTCAATTGTTTGTATTTTTTGTATTTAGTGTATTAGATTCAGCAACTAGTGTTAGGATCCCACTGTTCGCAATAGAGCATGGAAAAAAGCATTTTACTGTAGTGTACTCTGCATGTGACCAATACAACCTTGATCCTTGAACCTTGATGGCGGGAGCTGCCATGCAAGGCCCTAACCACGACCCATCAGGAGCAAGGGGGAAGTGTCTTAGTCAAGGACACAACGGACGTGACTAGGATCGAACCAGGAACCCTCAAGTTGCTGGCACGGCCACTCTACCAACCGAGCCACTGTGTCTCGGAGTGGCAACCCGTGTCGAACAGAAATGTCTGTAATCCGATTCGTGTGAAGCAAGAACCCTGATCGGCTATCCGTTTTCACGTGACTTTTGCAACACTTCTGCCTTGGAAGAGCTGTCTGTCCATGCTGGGATACAAAATTGTAAAAATAGTTGTCTGACCGGAACTTCACCTTGCCTTTCCCTATACTCACCACTAGTCAGCGCCTTCAGAGGGTCGTAGCTACGTGCTGTGTTAAGATAGAGGAACTTTTGCGTTCGAACACTGTGGAGATAGTAATGATAAAAATTGTGGATTGTTACGTTCATGCCTTGATTGTCAAATATGTTGTTGGTAAGCATGATCTTCTCTATTCTGCAATAAAGCGTGATATTGCTAAGCGGCCAGCCCACTACTATGGATGGGCACCGAATTCGGTACTTTATTGGCACTGACCGAAACCGGACGGTACTACCGGGTACAGATTCACGTAAGATCAAATGGTGCAATGTTTCGGTTCTGGGGTTGCGTCACGTCACATCCGGTTTCCATAGCAGTGGCGTGGGTGATACTTGCTAGAAAAACAGGTGATTTCGAAGCAGAAATACCCTTCAATTGTTCATGACAAAAACCCAACCATGCCAGATAGAAAACTCTAAAGTGTGGCTCCACTTTTCAAATTGTAATGCTGATGCAGATTACGATCGCTGCAATATTTCTGGCGCTAAAATCCAGGTAATGGGCCGGGATACCTCCAGTCTGAGGAAGCACCTAGTTAAACATAAGATTTATCTCATGGCTGAAGAGTGCAACATTTTTGACAGCCGAGATAGATGACGGCTACAACTCCGGCATTTAGCAACTGTAGCGACTCGGCTGCAGCCAGCGACACAGAAGACGAAACAATATGAATATTTAGTGACGTGTCGTGCCAAATTCTGCATCTACTGCCGTGGGAGCAAGCATGGGGGCGGAGCTCTGTTCTTTGTTGAGACAGCGGTAACACTTCCGTGTTATTAGTGATGTCAATGATAAATGTGGATTATAACGATCATGCTTTGTCAAAAATGTTGTTGGTGTAACATTTGACATTCGTACCTGAATAAATGCTTTTGATTATCTGTACATTCTGTGTTGTACTTAAGTACTCACTACACTGCTTAATTATGTCTTAATAAGCCTAATTCTGCAAAGGAGCCCATCAGCCTGCTACTTTCTGGAAATTACATTAATAACATCCTGTAATTTCATTTTATGAATATGTATTTCATGTTCTGATAGATTGAAAACATTAACACAAATACAATGGGAACAAACACTGCCATGTAAAAAAAACCATGTATTTTATGCCATAAATGTGTCTCACATACGTCTATTTTGCTCAAACAATGTACTAACATCATGTCGATTAGTATGTACAACGTTAGTATTATACAAAACTTGTGAATTTGGACTTATTTTACTAATCACAGATGCAGCTAGAAGGGGATTCATAATTTTGTCCATCCTGGACAAACTGAAGGCCAAGTTTGAAGTGAAAGATGAAGATTCTGCTTTCAAGATGGCAATCAAGGAGAAGGCCTGGGAAGGCCTCTCCCATCCTTACTCAGTATGTGGTTAAATTATATTTTTTATCAATAGACACTTTTGTTTAAAATCTACTTAATGGTGCAATTATTTATACATAAAATGCATGATGAAAATGTCAATGTCTATAGGAGGCTACCTAGTTTTAAATTAAAGTACCACTGATAGTCATACACACACACTAGGTGTGGTGAAATTACCCTCTATATTTGACCCTTCCCCTTGTTCCACCCCCTGGGAGGTGTGGGGCGCAGTGAGCAGCAGCGATGGCCACGCCCGGGAATCATTTTGGTGATTTAACCCCCAATTCCAACCCTTGATGCTGAGTGCCAAGCAGGGAGGTAATGGGTCCCATTTTTATAGTCTTTGGCATGACTCGGCCGACCGAGGCTTGAACTCACAACCTACCGATCACAGGGCGGACACTCTGTTTTGGGCCCGCCTAGAGAATACAGCTGTAGAACTTATAAGTACAGGGGACAAGTTTTGTAATGTGGATTGCCGAAAATGTGTTCTGTTAGAAATTCTAATGCAATCATATTATTTGAATTAACTGTTCATGAGGTGGCGACTTGTCCAGGGTGTACACCGCCTTCTGCCCGAATGTAGCTGAGATAGGCTCCAGTGCCCCCCTGCGACCCCAAAGGGAATAAGCGGTAGAAAATGGATGAATGGATGTTGTGTACTTTGTTTAAAGGGCAAGAGGTGATCCAGCAGCAGGAAGAGCAGAATACGTCTGAAGGTGAAGAAAATCTAGCAGCGCCACAACTGTAAAAAGGAAGAAAACACATTCAGCTCTTGGAGAGCTCTTTGAGGATGAAGACCACACAGTGCTACGACAGACTAAGGTAGACAACAGTGTACTTTCTTTGTCTGATAATGCCAAGAAAGAGTTACATATCTACTGGAGCTTTCCAGCAGTCCTCAGCTCAGTGCAACCCATTGGCGTTGTTAGGCCTATTTTAGGGGGGCTTGAGCCCCCCTAAAATAAAAACACACACATTATTACACAGACATGTGAATTGGATTACAGACACACAGATTGAGATACACATTTGCAAACAATTTTGCTACAACATTACTTTTTATTTCCCCAATATAAAACAATCATTGTGAAAGAACTGTTGGTCTATAAAGACCACTCTATAAAGCATCCTCAATCTTTGAAGATTGTCCGCCCAGAACAACGATGGTAGAAATCATTTACACTTATGCCACTCTTTATTATTGAAGACACTTATGATGAAGAGGATGTCCATGTTGGTGTTTATGTACATGGTTGCTACAAAACAAAACATAGAATTATAATCAAATAAACATTGCAAGTTAAATATGCAGTCTTTCTAAAACAGTCATAGATGAATGTTTTACTTTAAAATGAAGATGACGTCAAGATTTATTGAAAATGGCGAAGGAGTAAAATACTGTCATTTGTGGCAATTCTCTTTAAAACATGAAAACATATTATGTATTTGAATGCAGTATTGGCTGTAAATACGTTAAGGGTAACTGCAGATTATGGACTAACTAACCTACAAAGAGATAAACCCTAACAATTGCATACCCTCCTGCCGGCTGTAATGAAGGTATATGAATGGTTTGGGAATGTTTGTCATAAATACATTGTAAATCATATCACTGCGGTGGCAATCCTATCTTCAATGGCGGACTTTTTTTTATCATTATGAAAGCATGATTATTAATCACAATTATTCATTGTTAGGTAAAACATAGTGTTGTGGGGGGGTAATTAACATTATTCATATATTTAAGGACAGTCCTTTTTGTGTTTTGATTAGGGCTGCAACTAACGATTAATTTTATAATCGATTAATCTGTTGATTATTACTTCGATTAATCGATTAATAATCGGATAAAAGAGACAAACTACATTTATATCCTTTCCATTATTTTATTGAAAAAAAAACAGCATACTGGCGCCATGTTCTTTCAACTTGCCAAATAAAAGAAGGAAAATGTTTCAAAAATGCACACTTTTGACACCCCTGCTATAGATAATAACAAATTAAATCGATAAATCTATGGCTAAAAAGCAGAGCCTGACGACGCATGCGCGTTTAACACAATTATCTCTCTCTCTCTGTCTCTCCCCCTCCCTCACGAATGCTGCTGAACGCACAAATTGTTGTGTTTTTAACCTTCTTAAACTTGAACGTACATTGAAAATACACGCAACCCTAACTCAAAATGCCGGACATTTGAGGCATTTAAGAAACACCGCCCGACAGCTCCGCAAAAGAGTACATGTCCGGTGAAAAGAGGACGTATGGTCAGGACCGAACTCGGTCGCTGCTAGCATGCTATCACCGGACATGTCCTCTTTTGACAGCATGCTAGCAGCTAACGGACTACGATAGACTGACCATACGTCCTCTTTTCACCGGACATGCCCTCTTTTGCGGAGCTGTCAGGGCGGAGTTTTTCAAATGCCTCAAATGTCCAGCATTTTGAGTATTGTTTACACAACGTGCAGTACGCTACTTAATATGTTCGTGTGGAAACTCGTTCGGTACACCTCCGCATCGAAACGAAACCCCCGTACCGAAATGGTTCGATACAAATACACGTACCGTTACACCCCTATTATTTTGATTATTGTTTCTCAGCTGTTTGTAAATGTTGCAATTTATAAATAAAAGTAAAAAAAAAAAAAAAAAAAAACGTAGCCTGTGCGCATGAGCATAGCATAGATCCAACGAATCGATGACTAAATTAATCGCCAACTATTTTTATAATCGATTTTAATCGATTAGTTGTTGCAGCCCTAGTTTTGATTATAATAAGTACCGACATTTCATGTTGTTCTCATTACTTTATGCCTTTACTTTATTTATTCATTGTGGAAGTTTTTTGGGGGGATACTATTGACCTTATACATTTGATTGTTTTAGTGGGAAGCACGCATATTAAATGACAAAGTATAGTGTTATTATTACATTATTGATTGTACTCATTACATTTCCACAATTCCTGCAATTATGCGCATGCGCAGATGCGGGGGGTAGATCAATTCCAATGAGGAGCACGTCTCGCCAGAACACCAGCAAGAAATGTTTGCACTTGACGGAAAAGTGTCTTCAGACTTTATTTAGGGCGATGGCTAGCCGTTAGTCCTGCAAGTGCGACTCCAAGGAGACAAACAGAGCAGGGTATTGTAAAGGCGTCTACACCTGTCACTATTTAATAACGGCCACATTTTTAACACATGTGAGTTAGGGCCTGGCCCCACAGAACCTTTTTTAGGTGGAAACCGTGAAGAGTACCGTTTTAGTCTTTTAACCCCACGCAAATGTCATTTTTGGTGGTCTGAAACAAAAGTTTTTGAAAACTGGCTCCAGAATGACAAGGTCTGAAAACTCCGGCATTGTCGTTTCCGTGCTGCGAAAGAAGCCGCCAGAGTACCCAAGATGGATTCCATTCAATTCAATCCAAACAATTTTATTAATCCCTCAAGGGGCAGTTCATTTAGAGCAGCATGTTGTCGTGGTTCATAGAGCCTATACATGGCCCACAATAAATAAGTAAATATATATATGAACAGCACAACAATACAACAATCAGAAATGTCGCCGCCTCCTTCCCAACCTGCCGCCGTCCCCACAGAGTGAAGGCAGGCTCAACAGCTATCAACAACAAGGCTGTGATTGTGATGTAGAGTAGTTACTACGATTAGCTCTTCGGCAACAACACCTTATCATCATCTGCCAACTATACATCAGCCTTGTGAGCACCCTTTGAGCAGAAAAATTTACGAAAAAAAGGAGAACATTCAAACTCTGAAATAATTTTTTTGAAAATCAAGCCTACATTTCCTGCAATTAGGTGTATTTCTACACTAGTTTACCTTTACATTTATTCTCATCTACCAACCACTTGTGGCTGTCTTTTTTACATGTTTACGTCCCATGTAATGTACCGAAGAATTTTTAGTTAGTTTGTTTTAGTATGTAATTCAATAACATTAATGCAATTGAAAATGTAACTTAGAAACTCTGTAACTTGCGTGCAAAGAACTCAGAAAACGTTTCCCATTTGGCAACTCCATCCTCTAGCTACACCCCCGTCAGGTAATACTTCTGGTGTTGACGCCTCTGTTTACGATCACTCACGTCAAAAATATACCGTCTCGCTGGCTACTAATAAATACTCGAGAACTACAACTGTTTCGGAACTAACAGTGTTCAGATGGTAATCATCCAAATTTGATTTTGTAAATTGTGCACCTAATGACCTCAACTCTTTTCCTTTATGGTTTTGTTATTTGACAGTTTTGTAGTGAATTTACACATTGTAGCATGTTGGAGGTGTGCGCATGGGCTTACTTGCATGCTCAGTGAGTGAGATAGTGATTTGTGTTGATGACCCTCTATTCTTTTGTGCTGTATGAGAAAATATTTGCTAAGCTGCTATTTGCCAAGAAAAGAGCCGGAGTCGAAGTGTAGCCTTAGGCAAGTTCTTATGTAACTCAAGCTCGCCATAATGTTTGAGACTCTTGCTCCATGTGAGTCAGTATCCCACCTGTATTGGGTGCCAACCTGACACACATATCCTGACCTGACTCGCAAATCAGTGCTCAGCTCAAATAAACGTTCCTCTTTTTCCCCACCTCATCCTTGTGGCGCCCCCTTAAAGGGGAACATTATCACCAGACCTAAGTAAGCGTCAATATATACCTTGATGTTGCAGAAAAAAGACCATATATTTTTTTAACCGATTTCCGAACTCTAAATGGGTGAATTTTGGCGAATTAAATGCCTTTCTATTATTCGCTCTCGGAGCGATGACGTCAGAACGTGACGTCACATCGGGAAGCAATCCGCCATTTTCTCAAACACATTACAAACACCGAGTCAAATCAGCTCTGTTATTTTCCGTTTTTTCGACTGTTTTCCGTACCTTGGAGACATCATGCCTCGTCGGTGTGTTTCCGAAGGGTGTAACAACACGAACAGGGACGAATTCAAGTTGCACCAGTGGCCCAAAGATGCCAAAGTGGCAAGAAATTGGACGTTTGTTCCGCACACTTTACCGACGAAAGCTATGCTACGACAGAGATGGCAAGAATGTGTGGATATCCTGCGACACTCAAAGCAGATGCATTTCCAACGATAAAGTCAAAGAAATCTGCCGCCAGACCCCCATTGAATCTGCCAGAGTGTGTGAGCAATTCAGGGACAAAAGACCTCGGTAGCACGGCAAGCAATGGCGGCAGTTTGTTCCCGCAGACGAGCGAGCTAAACCCCCTGGATGTCTTGGCTCACACCGTCCCTTATGCCACCGAAGATGATCAAGAGAAGAATATCAACCCTAGCTTCCCTGGTCTGCTGACATCAACTCCAAAACTGGACAGATCAGCTTTCAGGAAAAGATAACGGATGAGGGTATGTCTACATAATATATTAATTGATGAAAATTGGGCTGTCTGCACTCTCAAAATGCATGTTGTTGCCAAATGTATTTCATATGCTGTAAACCTAGTTCATAGTTGTTAGTTTCCTTTAATGCCAAACAAACACATACCAATCGTTGGTTAGAAGGCGATTGCCGAATTCGTCCTCGCTTTCTCCCGTGTCGCTGGCTGTCGTGTCGTTTTCGTCGTTTTCGCTTGCATACGGTTCAAACCGATATGGCTCAATAGCTTCAATTTCTTCTTTAATTTGGTTTTCGCTACCTGCCTCCACACTACAACCATCCGTTTCAATACATGCGTAATCTGTTGAATCGCTTAAGCCGCTGAAATCCGAGTCTGAATCCGAGCTAATGTCGCTATAGCTTGCTGTTCTATGCGCCATGTTTGTTTGTGTTGGCATCACTATGTGACGTCACAGGAAAATGGACGGGTGTTTATAACGATGGTTAAAATCAGGCACTTTGAAGCTTTTTTTAGGGACATTGCGTGATGGGTAAAATTTTGAAGAAAACTTTGAAAAATAAAATAAGCCACTGGGAACTGATTTTTAATGGTTTTAACCCTTCTGAAATTGTGATAATGTTCCCCTTTAAGAATGCTACACTAGGCAATTGCACATTTGGCCCACAGCTAAAACTGCTTAAGTATGTGTTGAAAATAAGTACAAGTTTGAAACATGTATAAAAATATTACTTTTTTTGTTATATTTGAGTTTTTAATAGAGAGAACTTTGGAACAATACGATTCGCAAAAGTTAATACATGTCTAAAGATGTTCCTACTTCTGGGAAAGGGAACACAGCCAAGTCACTTAGTGCTGAGATTCTTTCAAATAAACATTGGGAGAAGAGAATAGAACAGTTTAGGCGTTATAGTGGGCCAAGTCCCTCAGCACAGGTAAACTAAATAAGCTCCAGGGCAGGAGTTGACGTTAGGTTTCATTTCAATAATAACGCTTATGTGAAGCGGACGGGGAACATTAAGTGCTCAGATACATGCACACAACCACCAACATGGTGATTTATTCTACCTCCACGGATATTAAACTAATGTGAATTTATCCTTAAACCCTTATCGTGAAAACAATATTCAGACTTTGTCACAAACACACACACACACACACACACAGTCAAGCACACTTAATTTTCCATAATATTCCCTTTGCACCCATTTTAAAGCCTGCTCTATTGACATTGCAATAGTCCACTGGGAGCCCTAAGAAATAATGTGCAGACAAGATGTATTGCTCACACACACACATTTGTGCGCACAAACTTACAATACATTATTCACACACATTTGGAAACATTCCTCCCTGTATAGGGCACAGGGAGGCACACATAAAGAAATAGTGTTGTGCAATATGTACGCTTCACACACACGCACGCGCACACACACTCACACAAACATTTGCAGAGGGAAGGAACCTATTTAAATGCTAAGTAAGCAGTCTCTCCCTTTTGGGGCAATGTGATTATACAGTGGATCTCATAAGCAATGCTTCACAAATAGATTTGCACATGTAGAACTTAATTACATGCGGCCTCGTTTCTCTCTGTGTGTCATAGTCACAGGAATCTATCTATTGAGGGAGGTGGCGTTCAAGAAATTACCTCCCTACAACATGTTTGCTTGTAAAGCCGATCCAATGCAGTTGAGATTGGATGGATGTTTACATAAACAAGTCCAAGCTTAGTTTCCGGCGTCGCCCTGCAGATTCAATACAATACAAATTTAGCTTCTGCAAGACAAAAATGAACCCCCCTGTGAGTTGACAAAATTGAGTCTGTGCAATTTTATGAAAGAAGATGCCTTTTGTTCTTAGCCAAAAGCCTCTTAAAACGGACCGACAATCACATTGTCATGGTCAGAGACACACGTTTAGAGTGTTCTTTGCTGATCCGAGACCTTCTACCTTGGAAAAACATAAAATGGAAACCCCTGTGAGCGTAGTGTTCAAATTCTGGCAAGAAAAAAAACGCTTCTTATAGGCTTATTCAGACTGTAACAGAGCAGAGGCCGTACCACTGTGGACTGGCTGGTCCAAAAAGAGGTGCTGTTTGGCATGATAATGTTCCAGCTGCAGTCAACACAGTGCAGCCGTGCACTTCAACCTGTTTTTCCAAATTCCTTGTTTTTCTTAACACAACTATATCGCAGTCTGACGTTTACAAACGACTTCTTTTTTTCTCCATCTTACATAGCACAAGAATGAATCTCTTAAGAGTTTGCAATCTGAAACCAGCAACTATGCTCTTTCTCTTCTTCTCACTGTTAATAAAGCTGTGGCTACTATGAACAGAGGCTGACAGAGATAAATGGAAAGGGAGAAGAGGAAAGGGATGAAGGGAGGAGAAAGAATTGGCGAGCAGGATGCACAGGAATAAAATAGGCCTTCATTGTTTCATATTTTCACAGGCGTACATTCAAACAGGGTTTCTATTTTGTGTTTGCTGAGGCAACTGAAAAAGAGATCCCTCTCAGGACAAAGAGGTTAACTGAACGTTTTAAAGCTCCACCACACACACTACAGAGATACACTGAGGGATGGCATGGGTCTGTCTTCATGAGGAAACATGCAATGTGAGAGTACTCATCTATTTTGATTAGAAATCACAACAAACACCTGGGGATGATGTCTTTAAATGATGTAGGCAGTCTGTTGTAGAGTGGGTATCTAGTAGATGTGGGCAGATCGGTTAAAATATAGATCAATAACAGTGTTAGATCTGTACTAGTGTAAGGAGATCGATATTATTATGTTCTATTCTCTTAGTTTTTTCTATTGGGTTGTTCAAATCTGTGTATGTACATATCACTTTATGAGGTGTCTATGTGAAATCAGTAACATTGGGAAATACAAAAAACTATACGTTTGATAGCTATAACAAAGAGGAGGAAACATAATATATCTTAAAGGTGTTTTTACCTCCAAATGGAGGTCGTGTTTTAGCTGGGTTCTGTCAGTGGGTTACTTAGTTAGCAACGTAGCTCAAAATATACATGGGGAGATTTTCAATTAAACTTTCAAAATATGTCAGAAATGTGATTTTGGGGTTAATCTGGATAATTTCTACAACGTTACCTTAAATTACGAGGCTGCATTTATTTTTGTGTGTGTACGCTAGCAGTCCCGCCTCCACCCACAGAGACAACAAGGTGGACTAGTGGGTTCACTACATTTGATCTAATTTTGCTAAAGAACAAATATGATTGATCAGAAAAATTATGTTGCTTCGATTAATCGTTTAATCGACTAATGCAATTTGTAACTAATACCACATGGAGTGCCCAGAGCTTTAAATAAGATGTTATTGGCTGCTGCAATAAAACGCATGTGACTGCAGTGGTGTGTGGATGCTGTGATCTGCCATGCAGATCATGACAGAGTTTTTAAAATGTTTCATATTAAATAATGCACATGTTAAAAGTGTAATTTCAATCTTGATGATGTGCATTTAATTGAAAAAAATAATAAAGGTGAGGGCAATCACAAAAATTGTTGATTTCAACAATGTTCCCCATAATACGCATTGAGGCTACAACATTTTGTTCATCTAATTACGTGAATAATTGACTAATCGATAGATCGGTCGATTATTAAAATAACCGATACCAAGAGTAAACCCTCGTGCAGCTTTTTTTGAAAGAGACAAAGAACATAAACACACACAGACTTGGCGATTAAATGTATCATTCGATTAATTAACTCTGCCAGGAGGTTATGTTTTCGCTGGGGTTTGATTGTTAATCTGTCTGTTTTTAGTTAGCAATATTGCTGGGATTTAAAAGTAAGCTTTAAAGACATTTCACAAAAGGGACAAGAAAGAAGTGTTTATACAATTTGGATGATCTGCGTCACTCTCAACATGTTCTTTCCCGCAGTGCGGTGCATCCATGAGGGGGAGGTGTGTGCCGTCGATGCTCAGTGCTTCATTGCATATCTTTTCAGTGTTTTTCTGTACCGTGGTACCTCAAATTGGATTCCACGACCAAGATTGTAACTCAGAACACTCATATTCAAATCAGCGCCACCGATTGAAATTAATTTATATTAATATAATCCGTGCTTGGCCCTCCCCCAAAAAACACAGTTTTAATCGGCAACATGCCCTTTAAAAAAAAAAAACTTACAGATACGAAAAAACGATTTAATATTGTATACAATATAATATACCACAAACAACTACCATAGTTTAATGCAATAATGTAATAATATCGTACAGCATTTGCCTTTTCAGCGGACGAATGCAGTGTCTCCTTCGCTGATTCTGCATCCAGTGTTACCAACTCTGCATTTATCTACTTATCATAAACAACTTGTTTTCTTAGAGCTGTTGCATGCTTCTGTCCTCACATCTGGCAACACTATATCTGACATCTTTGAGGGACTGACCGGAAACAGAAAGGCATTCACAACAAGCGATGTGCATGATTGTGTACCAAATCCTAAACCATCCAGTTTGTTGAGTGAGGACTAGACACAACAAACTGAAATATGTCAAACAGCGTCTGCGGCTTCTCAGTATATTGGTGCAAGTCTGCGCTATCCGAGTGCTTTTCTAGTTACTTTTTTGTTTGGAACTACCTTAATGAAAATTATTTTTGATATCATTGCTCTATTTGAAATTAAATCACTGCAATTAATTAATTGTAAGTATTTTTTTGTGTTAGTAATGCCTTGGGTAATAGCACCATTCCCTAGTTTTTGTAGAGAACAGGGACTAACGTTTAATGATAATTGGCCCTCTTTCTGGGGCAAATTGGGCTTGCTGAGGAGGGACCCTAACTGGGAAGGCACCATCACTCTGTCCAGAAATATAGACTACTATTTGAGTCAAGCTTGACTAACTACACTAGAGCAAGCTCGGACACAAGCAACTACAGTGTATGTTAGCCCGGGTGAAGAGTAAGTTAAGCTAGAACTAACCAGCACCAGGCTGGAAAATTTCTGCATACATAGCATTTCTCATAGAATAATATACAACTCACATAATCTTTTTTTTTCTGTTGTGACTGTGCCAGAGGTGGACATGCATTCTTCTGAGGTGGCAAATTACGACGTGTTAAATCTATCGCAGCACCGAGCAAATAATCTCAATATCTCCATCATATCAATTTCTAGATGTGATCAAAATTATTTCAGGCGCACTACACAAAATAAACATAAGGTTATTAATATCAGTAGTATGGATACCATTAACACCATTTCTTCAAAACAGCCCACTACCTATAACATGGGCTTTTTGAACATCAGATCATTGTCTCCCAAAATATTATTAGTCAATGAGGTCATTAAAAACAACAATCTTAATGTCATTGGTCTCAGCAAAACTTGGCTAAAACCAGATGATTTTTTCCCGCTTAACGAGGCATCTCCTCCTAACTATGCGAGTGCACATATTGCCCGTCCCCTTAAAAGGGGTGGAGGGCTCACACCAATAGCCAATGAAAATGTTAACCTTACCCTTAACTTAAGTAATAAATATAAATCATTTTAGGTGCTTACTATGAGGTTATTCATAACCACCTTAAATAAATAGATGCGTTTTAACAGTATTGTTAAAAAAAATAGATATTTATTTTTTAGGATGTAGTCATGGTTAGCTTGTCCATTGTCTGCACGCTCATCCAATCACCAGGCATGACTCAGCCTGCACACATTCAGGACCTCAGAGAAGGTTGGAAATACTGTATAAAACCCTTTTTTTTTAATGGTCAAAAGGAAGCCACAATCAGGAGGCTAAAGAGTTGCAGACGCCTACAGAGCGGATGTTTGTTGAAGATGAACACCTTCCATTGTATAGAATGTCACAATAACGCAGACACTTAGGAAAAGTTGTCATATAATGGAAACAAAAGGCCAATGACCTTGTTCTAGAGCAAGAGCACACGCCAACTTTGATGGCTGCAGGGAAATGTCTTGTGAAACTCTCCATCTGGTGGGAGAGTTCATGTTTTGATAATGTTGTTTGTGTTTAGTAAATGTAAGATATTAAATCATACAGTACTTTACTGCATCATAAATTCTCAATTGCATTTGTAAAATGACCTTCGGCAGGTGTATACAAGCCTGCAAACTAAGAGGCATGCAGCAAAAATGTTTTATGCACTCATAAACTGTTTATTAGCAGTTATTTGTAAAATGCTTTGTTAAAATATGTTCTCCAAAAAAAAAAAAAACCTTCAATGTCCGTGCAGTTGAAAAAATGTCCTACTTATTTGTTGTAGAGGTTTTTTTCTTTTTTCTTTTCCTGGGTAATGAAGTCGAATCAGCACAGAAACATGTCGAATCAGTTTTGCAAGATGCTGATCTTTGCCATATTACGGCTGCTGTTTTAGCAGGCCGGCGCTGCACTGTTGCTGTTGTGTACACTATTACTCCACTTGATCAGAATCCATAGGGACTAGCCTGTCCGAGCACATTAAGTCAACAAAGAAGAGGCTACAGACACTGGTAGATTTGCTGAGGGGTGTACTGGAGAGTCACAGTGATGAAGAGGAGGCGCACCCTCAAAAGAGTGCAGATCTTTGCAGTTCTTCTATACTTAACTTAGATTATACATGCACTATATCACTGCATTTGTCTGAAGGCCAAAATTATTCTCAGCAGACACTGCAAGGCCAGATCTGAGCATACAATTTAATGATATATTATTTCATAATGGCATATCATCATACAACCTGTAGAGATGGGTTCCATATTTGGTATTTTATGCTGTAGGTACTGACTGAAGTTAATTAGTACTACCAGGCATAGATTTATGTAAAATCAAATGGTGCCATATTTCGAAACATTTGTTGCACTTGACATCACGTCTGGTTGAAGACTTGGCACCGGCTCAAGCCCTTTGCTAGGAAACAAGCAGTCAAGCATTCAGTTGCACTGCTTCTAATTAATGTTACAATGTTCCATGTAAATAAAGTGAGAAGAAGGCGCTGAAAATACAGTAAGTTTTCACTTTTCAAAATGTACTCATTGGATGCTAATTTACCTTGGATCTGCCATAGACATGCTACTGATTAGAATTTGCAATTTTACATTGGGAGTTCAACACTTTCAAATTTGGTAATCTACTACAACTAAGATGTGTATTACGGTCAAACAGCTGGTGTGTAATAAATATATAAAAACAGTTTAAAAACTTTGTAGGGCTCAACAAAAGAGAAGGCTGGCACAATTAATGGCAAAGACTACTTTCTGGTTAAGGCAACACACCGTAGCCTGTACACTATTGCCATCTATTGTCATAGAATTTAAACTGCATGCAAAGTATAGTATGTAAGACAGTACAGTACTTGTAAATGAGACACAAAAGTGTAAGAAAACCAGATAAAAGCTCGGCATCACAGCTCAGTGTTACATTTTTTTTGTATTTCTTTACTATTCACATTTATTAATACATTTAGAGACAAAAGTACTGCTAATTGGTACGGTATTGGTTCAACTATGAAAGGTACCCATCCCGAGCCAGCCAACTGTATGTAGGCCTACACATAATTCTGACCTTTGACCTCTGCTAACACGGTGATCGTGTGTTGATTATAGTCGAAATCCTTCAACATCTTCAGCCATAATCCTATTTACAGGATGACGACGATGAAATGAAAACCATCAACAATGCCCTACATCCTTCCAAGTGGATACCTTCAAGCTAGTTCCCTTTTAAGCTTCTTAAAATCCCCCCCATTTTCTGCTCAATTTCTAAGAGCCATTCTATTTACATATTCTAAAACCGCTGCCTATTAAAGTAACTCAACTGTTTAATTTTCTTTTTTAAAGATTACTTTTGTAAGACAATGACTGTGGATGCTGATTCGGAAGGCTGTATATGCAGATAGCTTTACATTTCAGAGTACACTTCACAGCTTAAAAAAAAATATGGAACTTGAAATAGCCGACAGCGAGATAAAATACTTTGGTGTTCTGCTCCGTTGCCAAGGTTTCCTCAAATTCTTCTACCCTGGATGCTGATGAAAAATGTCTTCTCACTCTGGGATCCAATCTCATTTAAGCATATTTCCTCTTTTGTCAAGTGAATTGAGAAAGAGACCTGTGACCAGAATGTTGAACACAAGGACAGTTAATAGCGGCAGTCCAGACACTGTGACCGCCGAGAAGGCTTAACACTGTGATGGAGCCTGTCTCCTGTCAGGGATATCATGAGTAACACAAGGCGTTAAAGCTGGACAGCATTAAATGACACCTCCACCCTGTACTTACTGCGTTAACATTGCCTTTCCCCCCACAACACTATCCTAGCAGGTCTTCTTAGCTGCGGCAAGAATTAAAGCAAAACAAAAATTGGAAAGTGAATTAGCTTGTCATGTTCATGTGAGATACATCAACCTTGAACTGAGGGATCTTAGTCCAAACGTTTTGTCAGCAGACAGCCACCCTCCTGACTGAAAGCAAGATACTGAATCACCAAATCCTTATCAGCTGCAGGGCTCCATTCTGAGCTCAACTTGCCTTCTGCATTGCTGTGGACTGACCTACAAGCGCCATAACCGTCCTATACACTCTGTATTGTGTTGTATTCACTGCTGTGGCAACCGTTTTGGAAGGACTGGAGTATACTGTAATCTACATGCATGCAGCAACCTTACCAACAAACACTTCTCAATTTAGGTTGTATTTCTTATTTGTTAGTAATGTATACATGCATTGGTTTGCATGTGCTAAATCATGTATCGTTGTCTTTAGATCCTTGAACCAAAGCTCCGATCCTTCACTGTGCTATCTTTGCATATTTAAAAAAATGTAGAAAGGTCTTAAAAGTGTCACATATTCAAAGGCTTGGTGTTATCATTAATTATTAAATGAACATTTCAGTTTTTTCTCATTAGGCCTTTTGCTCAGTGGTTCCCATTTTTCTGTTTAATTTTATTTTTACAATATGCCACGAATGATGACCAAAATGTCAATGACACATTCTCTTTGTGTATTTTTCTCCCTGAAAATGAACATAGCAGTCATTTCCCAAAATATCAATATGTTTTTGAGTAATGGGTCGATAGCTAACTACTTGGAACGCCTCTTTTCCATCGCCAAACTCGATATGCTGCGCATTCATGGTGCGACGTCATCTACAGTAATGGAGCCCGACTCGCCGCGTAGACAGTGTGGATAAAGTCATGGAAAACTATTATTTAATCACTTAAATACATGTTTTTGTTGCCCTGGTCTATGACTACCGTATTTTTCGGACTATAAGTCGACGTTTTTTTCATAGTTTGGCCGTGGGTGCGACGTATACTCCGGAGCGACTTATGTGTGAAATTATTAACATATTACCGTAAAATATCAAATAATATTGTTTATCTCATTCGCGTGAGCGACGAAGCAAATGTCCGCAATCGTCACACACACGTCAGCAATCGTCACTCACACGCCAACCAACAACAATACGGCGGGGGCGGGTCATGGCAGAAGTGCATTGTGGGTTTAGGAATGCTAACTGCTATATGCTATACGCTACTGCCGGAGCTATTAAAATGGATCACATTAACAATCGCGGTAACTTATAAAAACTGAGAAGGACTGAACTAAAATGGCACCGAAAAGGAAATCATATACTGCAGATTACAAGCTGGACGTAGTGAAATATGCACCAGAAAACGGCGATCGAGCAGCAGAAAGAATGGACGCTAGCGGGGCGCATACCAGGAGCGACACCGAGGTGGAAGATTTCATGGGATTTAGCGATCGGGAGTGACAGATTGTTTGGTAAACGTATAGCATGTTCTATATGTTATAGTTATTTGAATGACTCTTGCCATGATGTGTTGGTTAACATACCAGGCACGTTCTCAGTTGGTTATTTGTGCGTCATATAACGTACACTTATTCAGCCTGTTGTTCACTATTATTTATTTATCTTAAATTGCCTTTCAAATGTCTATTCTTGGTGTTGGGTTTTATCAAATAAATTTCCCCCAAAAATGCGACTTATACTCCAGTGCGACGTATATATGTTTTTTTTCTTTTTTATTGTGCTTTTCCGCCCGGTGCGACGTATACTCCGGAGCGACTTATAGTGCGAAAAATACGGTACTTCAAAACTGATCTGATTAAAATAATGGGCAAAAAAGTCATACTGGTGAAACTCAAAAACTTGAATATCGTGCAAAGGTTTGTTTATCGCAGCAATTAGATTTAGAGGTTAAACTAATATATGACATAGGCTCACTACATGAAACTCAATATATTTCAAGCCTTCTTTTGAAATAATTTTGACAATTAAGGGGTACAGCTTCTCAAAACCTCAAGGTGAAAATCTCAGGGAATTTCAAAAACAGTAAGCCATGATATTTTTTTTTCAAAGGCTTGACATACCTCACTTTGCATTATGGAGTTTGTATTACATATTAGTTAGAATTGCTGACATTAATTACTTTTTGCACGATATTCTATTCTTTTTAGTATCACCAGGCTTACTTTCTTTTTTCCTATTATTTAAGCGCCAATTCTGACTAATTTTGTCTCCCCTAAAGGGTGCTTCTGATTTCCAGAATCACATTTGGCTTTAATCTTTAATTTTTGTCCATCCAAACTCTGACCAAAACCCTTCTTCTTCGAAGTCAGAATCAATAAATCGATCGCTGCCAATTACACTCCTCTCGCTTGGTCCGTCCCATTTTTCAGTCAAGTCAAATTGATTGGAGTTTCATACTTTCCTCATCTGTCAGCAGGCTGATGCAGGCTCACCCACATTTTGGAGCTTAAAGTGGACGTTTCAAATGTGCTAAAACTTGTTGAAAACAAACCTAAAATCGCTACTGTGTCTATTATGAGGGGCATCATTTTTTAGGTCTAAAACTATGACTTGCCAATATACACTTTAATTGCATTGCTTGTCTAGCTCTTATTTGAATTATTTGAAGGTACACGTCATACAACGCAAGTTAGCAGGGCGAGCTGTAGCGTACGCTGACGCCTCAACACGGGAGCATTATCTCTGTTCCAGAAAGTGAGCTCGAAACTGACACTGAGGAAATGCAACACAATGTAAATCCGTAGAGGAGCAAAGTCTACAAAATGTATTCACCAGTTAAATGCGAGCTGATCACAAAAAAGTGTCGATTTTGGAAAGTCACTCCACGGTAGGCGAGGGCACTGATGTGATTATTCCTAATGTTTTCCTAATATTTTCAGCATCTGCAAGTGAGGTCCGAAAGATCTATTGGTTTCTGCAATCAACAAATTGCCGACTCCTGCTTGAGAGGACGAACCCAATTTTCTTTGGTGCCACGATAAATACAGTATGTCAAAACTGGTTTTGCAGCAATCATTTAACAGAAATAACTTAAACATGAATTTTCAACATAACGCTTATTTTCATGTTTGGCAATTGTGTGATGATTTTATTACATAACAACCTACAGACATGACGTTTGATAATGATGACATTATAGCCCACATGGTCTAAAAATAAGATGAGCTCCATATGAGGGAAGGTATTTAGTATGCAGTTCGCCCTCAGAGAAAATGTCAACCTGCTTCTGCACAAAAGGACATCGATAATGTTGGGACTCTTTCTGTGACAAAATAAAAAACACAAAAAAACAACAAGCTTTGATCTCTTCCCCAGGCCTGACATAAAAAAAATGTCACGGTTTCACACGAGGGTATCATTACTTTGATCAAAATGCACTAAGAAATTGTTCAAACACACTTTATGTGTCAAATGGCACACGGCTGATAACATGTTTTAGAGGAAAAATAGAAGCTGTAGCGCATGGAAGGTCAAACTCTGGCCCGCAGGCCAAATTTGGCCCGCCGTGTAATTTCACTTGGCCCTTGAGGCGATATCAAATTAACACTAGAGCTGGCCCGCTGATTAAATTCAGCGGCGGTGCCGCTGTAACACCGCATTCACCGCTAATTCTCATACTTGCCAACCCTCCCAGGAGACTCTCAAATTTCAGTGCCCCTCCCAAAAATCATCACGTCCGCTTTTCACCCAGTCCAACGAATGCTGGCCCAGTCACATAATATGTGCGGCTTCAGCATGCACACACACGTGAATGCAACCCATACTTGGCCAACAGCGATACAGGTTACACTGGCGGTGCCCGTATAAATAACTTTGACACTGTTAGAAATATGCGCCACACTGTGAATCCACACCAAACAAGAATGACAAACACATTTCGGGAGAACATCCGCACAGTAACACAACATAAACACAACAAAACAAATACCCAGAATCCCATGCAGCCCTAACTCTTCCGGGCTGCAATATACACCCCCGCTACCACCAAACACCGGCCCTCAACCGACGCACGGAGGGGGGTTGGTGGTAGCGGCGGTGTATATTGCAGCCCGGTGTTGTGCCGGATAATGCACCCCCGGCGTAGAATGCACCCCCTGACGGTAGTGTTATATCAACTAAAGCCCACACTTAAAGTTTCCACGTGCAAGATTGAATCTATTTAAAAAAGTTATTTAATAAGAAGCCAAAAGTGCAAAAACAATAATGTTCGTGTTGGAGGAGTTGTGAATGAATGAAATATGAAATCCGTGTTGCAGTCTGCAGGTGTACCTAATGTTGTGGCCCAGCAGCAAATGCAGCACGAAATTCATATTTCATTCATTCACAACTCCTCCAACACGAACATTATTGTTTTTGCACTTTTGGCTTCTTATTAAATAACTTTTTTAAATAGATTCAATCTTGCTCGTGGAAACTTTAAGTGTGGGCTTTAGTTGATATAACACTCCCGTCAGGGGGTGCATTCTACGCCGGGGGTGCATTATCCGGCACAACACTGCATGGGATTCTGGGTATTTGTTTTGTTGTGTTTATGTTGTGTTACTGTGCGGATGTTCTCCCGAAATGTGTTTGTCATTCTTGTTTGGTGTGGATTCATATTTGTAACAGTGTTAAAGTTATTTATACGGCACCGTCAGTGTAACCTGTATCGCTGTTGGCCAAGTATGCATTGCATGTACGTGTGTGTGTGTGTGTGTGTGTGTGTGAACAGAAGCCGCAGCTATTTTGTGATCGGGCCGGCACGTTGTTGGAATGGATGAAAAGCAGACGTGACGACAGCTCGTAGAGGACGATAAACGCAGTGCCTTTAAAGCACGCCCCCAAGTCCGGGTGGACTACGAGGTATAATGACGGATGAACAACTTTGTTGGATAATGTAAGTTGCCTCAGCTCAAAGCCTGAGCCCCGACATGAATGAACTAGCATCCAAGAAAAGATGGCAGCTTGGGCACATCAGATTAGATCAGTGTGTTGCAAACTGAGCAGTTTGAAGTCCTGAATGGTTGGTTTATTCATTGTTATTTTATTTTCTAATTTATTAGCTTGTGGAAAAAGTTAATGTTGATATTTACCTCAGAAGGCTGCAAAAAGAAAAGAGGCATTACATTTTTATTTAAATTGTATTTGATATGCCATTGATATTTTTTAATTATTATTATTATTATTTGAAACTCGATTTTGCATGTCACTATAAAGTTATATAAGCCTTGCTTGTTCAATATTTAATGCAAAACGTGTTTGGGTCCCTATCAAAAAGGTTAATTTGTTCAACCTTGGCCCGCGGCTGTGTTCAGTTTTAAATTTTGGCCCACTCTGTATTTGAGTTTGACACCCCTGCTGTAGCTGAAGAGAATCCATTTATTTTATGGCAGCCAAAAGTTTTTAAATGTAACCATTGGTCACTATATGACAAATGTCAGAACCCTTAGAAAACTGTTGCAATAGTAACTATTGTTTATTTTGAATATGTATACACTTTCGGTATGATACTGTATATCACTTATCATATTTTTTCTTAACATGTCCAAACAACACATGTTCACTTTGTGTTCTTCATTTGTACACAATTTACATAAATTCATTCTGAATACAATAAATCTTTACATGAATAGTTTAGTCAGTAATGATTGACATGATCAGATGAACGATAGTTCAATACATGTGTCATAATTCTTCCTTGTACGTTGTAAACACTTGTAGTTTGAACAGTCTCTTAAAGTGAATCGTATTAGTACATGGTTTGACATACGTATGTACTGTACAGTATTTGCTTAATCCATTCCATAATGTAATCCCACATACTGATATACTAAAGGTTCTGAGTGCTGTACGTGCATGTCAATGTTTTAAGTTACATTTTTCACATTTGTAGTTATTTCCCCATATTTCTACACAATAACTCAGATATGATAACACTACCGAGCAGTAGAGAATATGGAGTAATTTTTGGTCTCGAACATTGTGCTTTATTCATCATTCATTATGACTGCAACGCTCAATTTAGAATGAAATGTATGTATTTTTAATCTGATGTAGTTTCTGTAATTACAACAATTACTTACTATTACTAGTAAGAAATAGAATAAATAAAATAGTACAGTAATTTGACAATGAGCTATGAGTATGTAAAACAAGTAAAATATAAAAAATAGTGTGTTCCAATTATAGAAGAAATCTAGCGCTTTTTAAGGTTTAAGTGAGTCGCCGCTCACTCGGAGCCCATCACGTCTCTGTGGCACTCATTTTCTTTTTCTTCTTGTATGACCTTTACACTATTGCAGCAATATTGAAAATCACCAACACTTATTTCTCACCCTATTCTATCTGTGTAAGCCTTTTGGGATCAGACAAACTGTATTTTATGATATTTGGATACGTTTTGCACAAAAGCTAAGAAAAAGAAAAAAGGCGTATTCTTTGATTCTAACTTTTAAAAAAAGGGACTTTTATAAAGATGGATATGGGAATTTATCATTGAAATAAAAGTATACATACTGATCCGACCTTTGACCCATGTTACCCGAAGGGTCGAGAAGGGTTACAACACAACTTTAAGCCACAACACAACTACGTTCAGCCACAATACGGTTGCAACCGCCAAAACAACATAAAGCCACAATACAACAAAATTAAGTGACAACACAAATGACTGCATAACAATACTCGGTGTCTGAGGCGGAAAGTTGAAGAAGATTTAATGAACAAGGTTGGAAAATTAAGTTAAATAAGCTGTTGTGATTTTTGTCACTTTCTCTGGTTTGCTTGGTCTTCTATCACTTCTGTTGTGTCCGTCATTTCCTAAGATCTCTTAAAGAGGTCTTACTATGGAAAATGTACTTTTCGTACCTGTTGGCACCTGTTTTTTGCATAACATTTAAATCCAAACCATTTGGACGTGATGGAGAGACAGTATTTATAAAACACTCTTCTTCTCTATCTTCTTGTTGAGGGACAGACTGGCTCGTACATGGACATGCATCCTCTGCTGTTGCCATTTCTAGTAAAAAGTAGCCTATGTTTCTAATTTATATCAGTCATTAGATTCGCTATGGAAGTGCTAAAATCCACAACATGGCTGACGGGGTGAAGAAGCAGTCCAAGCGCGATTGGCCTGAAGGAGGGCTTCAAAACGTAAATAAAACCGCCCACAAAACGGCACATTCTGAAGAGACTATCAGAAAGCGGCTTGATGATTGATGATGAAAACAAAATCAATGCAAATTTTTCGCGAAAGAACCACCATTGCATCCATCATATTAACTGTTTTAAATGTAGCAAACAATATCAGGTAACACTTTAGTATGGGGAGCATATTCTAAGTAACAAAGACTTAATTTAGAGTTATTTGGACACTAGTGCAACATATTGTAAATAACAAAGATTTAAAGGTTAGGGTTATTGTAGTTTTGTGTTTTGTTATGTAAGAACAGACCATATTCATTAAGTGGTATTAAAGGGAGAATCATATACAACAACTTCCTTACTTAGGACTAATAAGCAATAATTCTGAGGTTATTGAGGGAAGACTCTTAGTTGTATAATAAGGCCATGCAGAATAAGGCATGAATAACTACTTAATAATGGCAAATTAAGAGCCAATATGTTACTAATTTGCATGTTAATAAGCAACTAATTAATGGTGAATATGTTCCCCATACTAAAGTATTACCAAAGATCATAATATGACCATCACCTCTTTAGTTTAGTTTTGGTGTAAAGTTGTTTGGTTGTGACGTTTACAATTGATGTGACCTTTTTCTGCCAACGTACTCTTCTGATAGAAAGTGAAAGTGAGATAAAATCACAGGTTGTAAAATTCTAATAAGATGTACCAAGATTTGCTGTATTCCCACATGTGAAAAAATCCGCTCTTATAGAAATGGACAGTGATAACTAAATAAATGATAAATGGGTTGTACTTTTCTACCTTCAAGGTACTCAAAGCGCTTTGACACTATTTCCACATTCATCCATTCACACACTGATGGCGGGAGCTGCCATGCAAGGCCCTAACCACGACCCATCAGGAGCAAGGGTGAAGTGTCTTGCTCAAGGACACAACGGACGTGACGAGGTTGGTAGAAGGTGGGGATTGAACCAGGAACCCTCAGGTAGCTGGCACGGCCACTCTCCCAACTGCGCCACACCGTCCCCACCAAACTAAGCACTGTATAGTGAGCTCATTATTGAGAATTTCCCTTCTCAATAAGGCCTGTCTCTACTTCCCTTGAAACACCACTACCAGTATGCCACACACAAGCCATTAGCACCTCAGCGTGAGCAGGTTTGTGTTCGCTGTGTTGGTGTGTTTCTAAAATCATAGCAAGTTAGAGAAGTGTTTGCTGTGTCAGTTAGTTTTTAAAATTAGCACGGTTGTTACCCGTGCCGTCAGTCGCTTTATCATAGAATCGCGGATATTGTTGATGTCACGTTTTAGTATTTAGCGTCTTGATTCTCAGTTGTGTAGATTTTATTTTATGTGTTCGTAAACAAAATCAATGACAGTGTTTCCCTTATATACTGACAAATGTGTTACGGCTACATTTAATTGTCAGTTGTGTACAATAACCTACATAGCATCAGCTCTAGAGCACTCCTGTGGTCCAAACCAAATGAAGAAAGTAAAGTAAATTACTTCTCCCATTATCCAGCTGGACTAGACAGAGAGAGTCATGAGAATAAGCGAGTGGAACTGTTGTCTGAGGTGAATAAAAGGAACAACCAACAGATGATAAGAGAATATGGAGAAAAACCTCTGCTCATGGACAATAAGAGGTGGTTCAAGACATGGCATTCATTGCAGACTTTAAAAGTAGAGAGATTGGCTCTTTTTGTTGAAGAAGAGGTGAGTTTTGAATTTGCAGGTCATATTTAAATTATTTTGTTAGACTTGTACATTTTAAGCTGACCGTTAACCTTCCTCTGTATTTTGTGATTTGTTTTGTTGAAACATGTAAATAATGACAATAATGGGTTGTACTTGTATAGCGCTTTTCTACCTTCAAGGTACTCAAAGCGCTTTGACAGTATTTCCACATTCACCCATTCACACACACATTCACACACTGATGGTGGGAGTTGCCATGCAAGGTGCTAACCAGCAGCCATCAGGAGCAAGGGTGAAGTGTCTTGCCCAAGGACACAACGGACGTGACTAGAATGGTAGAAGGTGGGGATTGAACCCCAGTAACCAGCAACCCTCCGATTGCTGACACGGCCACTCTACCAACTTCGCCACGCCGTCCCTACCGTACCGTACCTATGTCGGTGCGGAATTCATGCTCGTAACGTCCATCCAGCTCATTCCGAGGTTTATGTTGCAGCTGGACAACAACTCTGTCAAGCTGGCTGGAGTGCTTCGAAAGAAAGTCGGAGCAGCATGATGCGAAATCAGTAACATTGTCACGGTTTGTGTATAGTTAATTACTTGTAGGCATGTTACAATATCGGAATGTCACTGTACAATAGTGTCATGGTATTGATATTATTGTAATATTTAATAATGTAATATTTGTAAGTATAGGCTTGATAAAAATGCCACATTGTGTAAAATTAAGTGGTAGGAATGTTTAGAATAAACACGCTTACTGTAATTGAACACAAACATAATGATCAAATGCTGTAATCCTATTTTTATTCTTATTGTTAGGTGCACAGAACTGCTAGAACATCCACTGTTACAAGAAAATATATATTCTTAAAAACCTTCAGCTGAGTGTCTTTAAACATCCAGGGTAACAAGTGTAAAACAATAATGTTGAATTTAGGGTCTTTCAACTTTGACTTTCTGAGAAGCAGTGTCCTCTGCAGTGAACTTGTCCTATATCATTTTGGAAATTTCTGATCATCAGAAAAGTTAAATGACAATTTTACTTTTTATAATGTAAATACCTAAAAAAATATATGTTTAGCTTCGCTGGCTTCAAATGTATTTATCGGGTGATCGTTTATCAAGTACATACTCATATAATTGTATTCACCACGGTGTGCAACGTCTATGCCAGCCCTCGAGACAAAGGCGGCACACTTTGCTTTGCAGTTGGCAGACTTTATTACCTACGCCAAAGAGGTTTTGTTTTCGGCAAGGTTTGTTTGTCTGTTTGTTAGCAGCATAACTCAGAAAGTTAAGGATGGACTTGGATGAAATGTCCGAAAAAAAAAAAAAAAAATTCCTCTTATCTACTACGCACACACTTCTCCTGCATGCTTGCCCTTTTTCTACTGTTTACGACGTCCCACGCCCTCTTCTTGCCAGTCACGCACTGTGCAGAGGATTTGGGGAGATACAGTATAGTTAATTTTTACACAGGCCAATGCAAAAGTTCCGGAAAAAAATATAGACTCACCAAGTTTCCGTTTGATACATTATTGTGGGGTTTTTAAAACCGCCTTCATACATTTATAATAATGCCCCACTCCTTACAGCAGTGCCTTTTGTTGTAATGACTCCCCTCGGGGAACATACTTTTTTTTTGCAATCCCCCTAAATTTAATTGATATTGAGAACTTTATAATTAATTATCTGTACAATGCACTTCTTGATATATGCCACTGTCGACTAATCTTTTTTTTCTTTTCATTCCTGTCACAAAATTGACCATCTCTTTGCCTCAGATAGCTCTGTACACGTGTTCCTGAGCAAGGATCCTGTTGATTAAATTGAACATGATGGCCTTAGGCTTTTGTATTGTTAGAACATGAATACCAGAGTGTAGACACAAATAATAATTATGTTATGTTTTGCAGGACGACTCCAACGCAACAAGAAGAAAATGCAGCTATCAATAATTAATTGTGTATCTTAGTGAAGACCCTGAAAAGGTAGTGAAGGAGTACAATGTAAGTGTCATCAGTTTATTTTTTCATTAAACACTAAATTAGGTGCTACTGTAAATATGCTTTCATCAATGTGTCTATTCTTGTATTTAAGTCGCCAACTGAATGCCTTTGAGTTCTACCTCCACATTTCACTTGTGTCTACAAATAAATATAGGATTTGTACACTTTGATTGACAAACCTATCCAAAACTGGTTATGAAGAGGATTTTCCACCACTTATAAGGTATTTTGTTTTAATTGAATTTGTTTTTAATTGTATGTATTTATTATTATAATTAATATAAGTACATTAAAATTGTGCAACATTTTATTTGATTTCTGTGCTTTCTGTGAATTTTTTTTTTTTTTAATTACAATATGTTTTTGTTTCTATTTTGTCTTCTTCCTTTTCACGTGATAGCCCTGATGAGACCCTGAGGGCTATGAATCAGATGGGCATGTCATTAAACATAAAGGTGCAGATTTTGATCAGCTCCCAGAAGAAGTTTGCATAATTCTTGAAGGTGTCCAGGTGCTAAATGGACTGACAGATTTTGCCACTGGCTGTGCATTGCTTTTTGGGAACTATTTACGGCCTAAATTTGAGCTATCCGTCTGACCTCAGGTACTATTCTAAATTAATTCAAAAGATCATGATGGAACTGGATGAACACAGACTTTCCAACAAAATCCAAATCCTTAAAAACAAACTGCTTGAATAAAACCCTTTCAGTGTGCAAAAAACGTTTTTTTAAGACCCTGTTTCCTGAATATGTGATGACTGGTTTACCTGCATGAAACTGTTAACAATTTTAGTGTAGAGAATGCATATGTTTTTTACAAACGTGTATATACTTTGATGCTTTAGTACAACATTGTACTGTGTGATCATGCTATTGGTACTTTTCCGCTCTGGAGATGTCCGTGCGGCCGGTATACTTCCTTTGCCTTATCTGTTGTTAATTTCCATATTTGGTCCTCGAGCGTCCAGTGTCTTGCACAAACATGATGAATCATTCCTCAAAAGGGAGGTTTTGGCCAGTTCCGTTCAGTGAAGGACACGGTCCCTCTTCTTATCAGCAGGTGCATCCCTCTCTGTAAGGGGGGGGCTGCCTTCTCACTATAAGAGTTAACTTGTTCTCTTATTGTTTAGACCTTGCTCGGCAATGCTATTGTTGCGTTATAAGGGCTGGTCTCCTAAAGCTTTAGTAAAACTTAGCCAAGTACTATTTTGTCTCAATATATGTCTTCCAGAAGAACTCGGGATTGACCAGTGTGTTTTATTCCCTGAGCAGAAGACTGGTCGCGCGCAGCAGTACCTAAAAACTCTTTAGTATGCAGAAATTATTTTATGTGATCGAGTTTACTTGATGACTGGTTTACCTGCTGGAACCAATTCATCAAGCTGTTTGTGTGAGCGAATAAACACTTTTAAGTATGCAAAAAAGTTTTTTGTGATCATGTTTACTTGATATTTGATTATGTGACTGATTTACCTAAATGATATACGTTTAAAATTTAATTCTAAAGCACTGGAGCTTCTGAACTTTGACCAAATATGGCCCTTTGACACTTTTTTTTCTCCGTTCCTCTGTTCAAATGTTGTAACTTTCTCACGTGTAATGACCGTACACGTAACATACATTTTAACTTTCATGTGTTTAAAAATAACAGGGTTTTTGGGACACTAACAAAAAGCACTTTTTTTTTTAAATATATTTTTTGTCTGTGAACATTTTTTGGATTGTTAACATAACTTTGATTGGACAATTTGAATACCTTAACCGCATCAAGTCAGTTTTAGTAAATACCAGTCTATTGCTCTAATTAGCTTTTATTGTTTTGAAGTATATTTTTATTTGAATAAAACATATTCTGATAAGTAGTTGGGAAGGAGTATATCAAACCCATCCATCCATCCATTTTCTACCGCTTGTCCCCCTTGGGGTAGTGTGGTTGGCTGGAGCTTATCCCAGCTGCATTTGGGCAGAAGGTAGTGTACACCCTGGGCAAGTTGCCACCTCATCACAGGGCCAACACAGATAGACAGACAACATTCACACTCACATTCACACACTAGGGCAAATTTAGTGTTGCCAATCAACCTATCCCCAGGTGCATGTCTTTGGAGGTGGGAGGAAGCCGGAGTACTTGGAGGGAACCCATGCAGTGACGGGGAGAACAGAAAGACCCCGAGCTCGGGGATCGAACCTGGGACCTTCTTTTTGTGAGGCACACGCACTAACCACTGTTCTGCCAGGACAAACCAGCAGAACATGTATTTATTATTATTATTATTATTTTTAACCCAACTATTGGGCCAATGAACGCTACAGCAACCAAATAGGTGGGTTAAGAATAACCAAACCAGTGGTTCTTAACCTTGTTGGAGGTACCAAACCCCACCAGTTTCATATGCGCATTCACCGAACCCTTCTTTAGTGAAAAATAAAATGTTTTTTTTTTCAAATTCAAGACACAGTTATATGTTTTTGGTAACACTTTAGTATGGGGAACATATTCTAAGTAACAAATACTTAATTTAGAGTTATTTGGACACTAGGGGAACATATTCTAAGTAATAAAGACTTAATTTAGAGTTATTTGGTTAGGGTTAGGGTCAAGGTTAGAGGGTTAGGGTTATGATAAGGCCATGCCGAATAAGGCATTAATACGTACTTAATAATGACTAGTTAAGAGCCAATATGTTACTAATTTGCATGTTAATAAGCAACTAATTAATGGTGAATATGTTCCCCATACTAAAGTGTTACCATGTTTTTTTTACTGGTGCACAAAATGAACCGTGCATGAACATCACCTTGTTCAAAGAACAAAACCAACACAGTGCATAAACTCACAACGAATTACACACCTGCAAATCAGTCAGCTGTTGCCGTATCTGTAATACGCCGATAGGGAGAAGTTTGTATTTACACGATGAGTCGGGTGTGTTTTGACCTCCGCCGAACCCCTGAGGCCGACTCACCAAACCCCTAGGGTTCGATCGAACCCAGGTTAAGAACCACTGAACCAAGCATTGTAGTTAGCTTAACTCAACCCTTGGGGAATAAATTCAACCCAAAAATTGTTGGGTTAAAATCACCAAACATGGATTTGCCCTTTTCTGAACCCAGCAGTTGGGTTAAAATTGTGTTTCTTAACCCAACTATTTTTAAGTACGTAGAAACAAAATGTGTGTATACCTTCTGTACTGTGCACACACGCACACACACACTAGGAGTGCTTCCACTCTGACAATCAGCTTAAACGGTATTGCTTACCAGCCACAATTACACAATATGTTGAAGAGGTTCATTTAGCATACTAGTGTGTATTTATATGTGGTTGATTTATATAGGCTAGTAAGGTAAAGTTTCTTCCTTGAACACAAACATCAAATGCTTGTCACAAGTGAAGATCACACAGAAAAGAGCGGGGAGGAGGAAGAGAAAACACCTGCTCGGTTGTAAAGCACTCAGACAAACAGCGTCTGTATCTTGGAAGGCTTGAACAAATGGCAAAATTATACAGTGGACTCAGAAAAAAGAGTCCTTTCACTCAAAAGTTCTGAGAAAATCTGCAGAACACTGTTTTCTTTCAGTTGGCAATAAATGCATGCACCAAATCAACAGATAATCACAATAATATATTTAATGAAAGTAGTTTGTACTGCATGCACAGTACGATTTGTTAAATTAATCTGAAGCACACTCTTTCATGCAGCTCTTCTTTTGGCAAGTGTGTCTAATAATGGGACCACCTTGCAATATTTTCTCGTGGAGGAAAAATGGGGGGGGCGGACCTATGGGTCATGATGTACGTCCAGCGTTTAGCGCACTCACATTACACGCACACACACACACACACACACACACACACACACCAACCGTGTCTTTAAGAAGAGTTAATAAACAGTCGTACTATAAACTATCAGAATGTTTATTTTTGTTAGGAATCATTGCCACACGTTTACACGATCACGCGTAAAATTACGCTCGCTTACACACGCACACACCTTTTTTGTCAAATATTGCCCATATGGGCCATGCGTAAAAACCTGGACAATGACATCCTCTTACCTGCTCTCTGGGAGCTACCAGCCCAGTATCCAACGCGGTGCCAGTGGTAGAACCTTGAATATGTTAAGATGTTTAAATAATCCAACTCCTCTCTTGACCGCTGCAAGCAAGTTTTCCCCTCCAGGAGGTCGCGTTCTCTCCTCAACCACCAAAGGCAACACTCAGAATTGTTCAAATAATATCCTATATTTAATAAAATGGGTGGACATGTATTTGTCCGCGCATTACCATGGAGGAGACATACTTTTACGCATTCCAACAGCGTGTGGTTTGCACGCAAGACAAACCCTTAATTACCACTTTTAGCCAACATTGCACAATGTTTACTTGCTCAAAAGGTAGCTTAATTGGCATGACTGTCAATTCATGGATCGATGAGTTGAAGGAGTATAGTCGCCACTTTCCGCTATTGTATTATATTCCACGCAAGTCCAAGGCAATACAAAAAATAAATGTCCAAAAAGTCAGTCAAGGATCGCTGCAGGAAATGTGTGCGCGTTCGCCCAAAAGTCGTTTTTTACGCGAAGATGCGCGGCGATTTCGCTCACCAGTTCACTCCAAAGAGACATGTTTGGATAAGTTCAATGTGTTTAAGTCAGTCTTCTTGGTATTGTTCTTCTACCTTCCACAGATACATGCGTAAATTTGCGGCGCATCCACTGGAACTGAGTGTGTCCGCTCCCAAAATATAGAACAAAATACGAATAGGCGCAAAAAAACAATTTTGTAAGTCACTTGTTTTGCTTTCTTCTCCAAGCCGAGGGAGGACCGGGGAAGGGATGAGGGGTTGAGAGGGTTGGTTGATGTCCTGGGACCACAGAACAGACCGTCCGGGATGACGAGAGGATCTGAAGGAAGCGGGCGTGAGGAAGGGAACTCCGCTCATGTGACAGATCACCTCCACTTTTCCCGGTGGATGAATGCGCCTCCTCCTCTTCCTCCTCCAATCACTCACCCCTCAAGTCCACAGCAGTGTGGCTTCTCAGCCAAAGTAACCAGCAGTGCACACTAGAAGGGGATATACAGTATGTGATTTGACATCCAATAAACATTCCAAAAGTTTCCCATGCAAACAGCCTGAGCTTCTGCTCCCACACACAGGAGCTGTCCTTCAGCACCACACACAGGAGCTGTCCTTCAGCACCACATACCAGCACCACATAGCGCCATTAAGAACACACAGAGGAGACACTCGCGGATCACAGTTGCTGATAATTAGTTTACATTTCAATTCCAAGGGTGGTTCCCACACAAAATGCACAGGCTAAAGGACAGGCTGAGAAAAAGGGAGAGCGTAAGGGGGTGAAAGACCAATAAGTAGCATTTTTTCCCTCAAAAGGTGTCCCCTTGCTGCCCCCTTTTGGTTGTAAAGGGAAGTATAATGAGCATAAAAGAGGCAGGGTGAAACCTACGCTTGCTCAGTAGAGTTTAGATTATATTTAAATTGCTGCACAAGTAGGGTGATTGGCAACATAAAATAGTCCCTAGTGTTGTCTGTCTATCTGTGTTGGCCCTGCGGCGAGGTGGCGACTTGTCCAGAGGGTGTACCCCGCCTTTCGCCCGAATGCAGCTTTTTGATTGATTGATTGAGACTTTTATTAGTAGGTTGCACAGTGAAGTTTATATTCCGTACAATTGACCACTAAATGGTAACACCCCAATACGTTTTTCAACTTGTTTAAATTGATTCATGATACAGAAATATACTATCATATATACTATCATCATAATACAGTCATCACACAAGATAATCATCAGGGTGTATACATTGAATTATTTACATTATTTACAATTCGGGGTGTGGGGGGTGGGGGGGGGGGGTAGGTTTGGTTGTTATCATCAGTCATCAACAATTGAGAACAGAGAAATGGATGTTGAAACAGTGTAGGTCTGACTTGGTAGGATATGTATAGCAAGTAGTGGACATAGAGAGAGAGAGAGAGAGAGAGATCAGAAGGCATAAGAAAAATATCTGCATTTGATTGTTTACATTTGATTATTAACAACAATCCGGGGAGGGTGTTAGTTTAGGGTTGAAGTTGCCGGGAAGTGTACCTTTATTGCGGTTTTGAAGGAGGATAGAGATGCCCTTTCTTTTATACCTGTTGGGAGCGCATTCCACATTGATGTGGCATAGAAAGAGAATGAGTTAAGACCTTTGTTAGATCGGAATCTGGGTTTAACGTGGTTAGTAGAGCTCCCCCTGGTGTTGTGGTTATGGCGGTCATCTACGTTAAGGAAGTAGTTTGACATGTACTTTGGTATCAGGGAGGTGTAGCGGATTTTATAGACTAGGCTCAGTGCAAGTTGTTTTACTCTGTCCTCCACCCTGAGCCAGTCCACTTTGGAGAAGTGGGTAGGAGTGAGGTGGGATCTGGGGTGAAGGTCTGGAAGTAATCTGACTAGCGTGTTCTGGGATGTCTGGAATGTAGATTTGAGGGTTTTGGAGGTGCTAGGGTACCAGGAGGTGCATGCGTAATCGAAAAAGGGTTGAACGAGAGTTCCCGCCAGAACCCTCATGGTGCTTTTGTTGACCAGAGATGAGATTCTATAGAGAAATTTTGTTCGTTGGTTGACCTTTTTGATTACCTTGGTTGCCATTTTATCACAGGAAAGATTAGCCTCTAGAATGTGTTGCAGGTCCCAGGTAGCCAGGACAAGCAGTCAGATAATATTGTCCTGTTATACAGGAGGAAATAAGCACACAGAACGTTTCAGTTGGTCACAGACTGGTCGCTCTCGTCAGAATTTATTAACAGAATTTACAAATCCACAATTCACTTAATTTCCCATATATTTTGTCACTTTGTATTATCATGTCAATGTCTTTTACTTTATCTTCACCTCTATTTTCATCAACACACTCAATAAACTATCATTAAACTGTTACTGGAGCACTGGAGTTATAATTACCATAACAATACTGTATGCCTTTGCCATATATTTTCACATATCCACATCATCACTCCAAAACATACAATATAGTGCTCAATTAGACATTATTTCACTGTCTTGTCTTTCTCAGGAATATTCACCTTTAACTTAATGCACAATTTAGCAACATTCATTTAAATACTTTACTTTTCTTCATATTCTTCTTCTTATATAGCAGCTTTAAGTTACTGTACTTGAAATGTTCATTGACCATTCCTGAGAGCTTAACTTATATAACCATGTCTAAACATAACAAAATAGCATGTAAAACCTATTTCAGAACACACACATTATACAAATATACATATGAAATCAATAAGAAAACGGGAGCTCTAATTTGGGGAGTCTGAATTAGGATCAGAAGTTCCTATATAAACATTGCGCACTCACGTCGCCATTTTGTATTGATTAATACAGCTGTACACCGGATTCATTCACAAATACAAACTACAACTCACAAACACTTTAGAGTTAGGCTCCACCATCAGAATGTGTACTTAAACTTAGAAAAAAACATGGATATTATTCAGTGAGTTGTTTTACTAAAACTAACCTGTTATACAGGAGGAAAAAAGCACACAGAACGTTTCAGTTGGTCACAGACTGGTCGCTCTCGTCAGAATGACAAGACACTTCCGGTCTGTAGGTGATCGCATTCAATTGGGAAGAAACGCCCTGCTGCCCCCTACTGACCAATGTGAATATTGATAAATGTGGAATGACAGCTCCAAAAACGAATTCAAACCATAAAATAAAATAAATATATCAACACAAAAATGTGACACATTATGGGTGGGTCACACGCTCCCCGACAAAGAAAATTACTCCCGGCATTCAAAACAAAATACTCTTTTCAATACACTTTTTTTTTTTTCAAATCAAAACTTGTATGTTAGTATGCAAAGGAAGGTACAATGTATGGCATCATGACGGTGTATGGCAGTGTTGGGTATAGTGTGGGATAGGGTGGGTAATGTGGTGTTGGGCCTGACTGTATTCCCCATGCTGGCAATGTCTGCGGCCCACAAAGTCCAATATTGTTGACTGACCCAATTGACTGGTAGGATGGCTCGTAAGAGACTCGTAAGTCAGTGTCCTGGGTGGTCTCCTGACTCGCACTGGTCTCCTGACTGAACCACACTGAGAGGAAGTAGGACTGTCCTGGTTAGTGTCATATCTGGGTTGGCAATGTTCATTTTCAGCATTCTGTTCATATTCGTGTTGACTGGATTGTTCTTGCTCCATCAGTTCAGGTTCCTCTGCTGTGAAGCTGGGAGGCTGTCTGTGCTCTCCTGCTTGTGTGGTCATCCTTGCTTGTTCATGTAAGGATGGAGAAGTAACATGGTTTCTATTAGGCACATGGGTGGTTGTTATATTTGACCTTTGTGACTCGGCTGGCCTTGATACTCTGAGCCAGTACTATGGTCTTGGGCCATCTTCATCAGAGTCAGATGAAGCACTGCTTTGGAATGTCTCTCTCTCTGCATTCCTTTCAACCTGACTCCTATTCCTTTGTCTCTCTTTAGTCGGTGCTTGGTTCTTTGACTGTTCAGCCACACTCACAGGTAAGTCGTTTACAAGGTGGAGGAGATTCCTATGTAGAGTACGGACTTTGCCACCACCTGTCTCTGGAGACACTTTGTAAACAGGGCTGTCATTTATTTGTTCCTTAACAATGTTTACCGTTTGTTCCCAGTAGGACCGGAGCTTTCCTGGGCCTCCTCTCTCACTCATGTTGCAAACTAAAACCCTGTCACCAGGCTGTAGAACAATCCCCTTCACATGAAGGTCATATCGTCTCTTGCCTCGTGCACTGGACTGCTGACTGTTCTCAGATGCAATGCGGTAGGCCTCTTTCATTCTCACAGCCCATTTGTCGGCATACCCTTGGGGTGTTTCACCCTCCTCTTCAGAGGACAGACCAAAGAGCAGATCAACAGGGAGGCGGGGGTGGCGCCCAAACATGAGGTAGTGAGGTGAGAAACCTGTGGCCTCGTGTCTAGTGCAGTTGTATGCGTGCACCACCTGTGGTAAATGATCCTTCCAGTTGCTCTTTTTCTCCTCTTGCAGTGTTCTCAACATCTGAAGCAACGTCCGATTGAATCTCTCGGCAGGGTTTCCCTGTGGATGGTACGGGGTTGTCCTGGAGTGTCCCACCCCAGACAGTTGCTGAAGGGTCTTAAACAGGGAGTTCTCGAACTCTCTGCCTTGATCATGGTGCAATTTGGATAAAAAACCAAACCGAGGGATGAAGTCATTAAATATTTTCTCTGCAGCTGTTCTGCCTGACTTGTTTCGTGTTGGATATGCTTGGGCAAATCTGGTGAAGTGGTCTATGACTACTAAGATGTATTCGTATCCACCCTTGCTTTGCTCCAAGTGCATGTAATCGATAGACACAAGCTCAAGAGGTGCACTGGTCCTGATACTGCCCATTGGTGCTCTATCATGGACCACAGGTTTCTTTTTCTTGATACAGGGGCACTGTTTTGTGGCATAAACCTCAATGTCCTTTTTCATGAAGGGCCAATAGAAACGATCTCTTGCCAGCCCAATGACTCGCTCTGATCCTAGATGAGCCATGTCATCATGGAGATGCTTCAATACAAGGGGCCGATATTCAGAAGGTAGGACAAGCTGCTGTCGACCCCCTGCACTCCTGTACAGTAGGCCACATTCCATATACAGTTTACCCCACTCATGCATGAGTCTTTTCACAGGGCCACCTGCTTTCTTCCTGTCCTCATTTGTCAGTGCTGTTTTTGTCTGTTTCAGCTTGATTATCTCACTGATGACTGCATCCTGCCTCTGAGATCTGAGTAGTTCACTTTGGCTGATGGTCGGTACTGGGGACTTAACTTGAGACTCTGAACTTTGGGCCAGGTTAAGAGAAGCAACATAGGCAATGTCATACCTTTTTGCAGCCTCACTTCCTTCCCAAGTAGCATGTATTGCATCTCTGTCGAGCTCTTCAGTACACTCCTCAACAAAACGGTTTATGTCCAGTGGGAGACGAGACAGTGTGTCAGCATCCACATTGACTTTTCCTGGCCTGTACTTTAGGTTGAATCTGAAGTCAGCAAGCTCTCCAACCCATCTGTAGCCTGTGGCGTTCAGCTTTGCAGTACTCATCACGTATGTTAGTGGATTATTGTCTGTATACACTGTGAAGGATGGGGCGTAAAACAGATAATCCCTGAATTTTTCACATACCGCCCACTTTAAGGCTAAGAACTCCAGCTTTCCAGAGTGAAAGTTATAGTTCTTTTCAGCGGGGGTCAATGTCCTTGAACCATATGCAATGACTTTCAGCTTTCCACTCTGTCACTGGTACAAGACTGCACCGAGTCCCTGCTGACAGGCGTCTGTGTGTAGTGTAAAGGGAAGTTCAAAGTCAGGGTATGCTAGTGTAGGTGGGTGTGACAGGACGTTAATGAGCTGCTCGAGGATGGTCTGGTGACAATCAGTCCACTGTATGGGGGTCTTTGAAGGCAACTGTGCTCCTTTACCTTTCTTTATCTTCCCCTGTGTTGCATCAGAATTTCCTTTCACTTGTAGCAGCCCATATATTGGCTTAGCGATGCGGGAGAAATCTTGAATGTACATCCTATAGTAACTCAGAAAACCTAACAGTTTACGGACATCCCCCACTGTAGTGGGTCTTTTCTCCCTCAGTGACATTACAGCCTCGATGTCTTTTGGGTCTATTCTCACCCCATTAGCTGACACTAACCTCCCCACATACCTGACCTCTGGCTTGAACAACTCACATTTTGTGGGTCGCAGCTTGACTCCATAACGTTGCAGGGCTCTCAGGACACGACGCACTGCATCGACATGATCAGCAAAGGTCTTGGAGTAGCTGAGGATGTCGTCAAGGTAAGGAATACAGAAGTCGTCACGCAAGGTGACAAGCATCTCCTCCATGCTGCGTTGGAAAGCAGCAGGGGCATTGCTGAGACCAAACGGTATTCTCACCCACTCATATAAACCCCAAGGCGATATGAAGGCTGTCATGTGGCGGGATCCTTCAGCTATGTAGCCCTGATGATAGGCTTTGCCTTGGTCAAGAATGGTGAACCAGCTGTGGCCGCCCAGGGTGTCCAAGAGATCCTGGATGCGAGGCAGTGGGTGGCGATCTGGCACTGTTTTCTGGTTCAACTGCCTGTAATCAATACACAGTCTTAGAGATCCATCACGTTTTCTGACACAGACAACAGGTGCTGCAAAGGGTGATTTTGACTTGACGATCCAGCCCTTTGCAAGCAGCTCTTGGATGTACTGTTTGACCTCTTGATAGAGTGGTTTGGGAATGGATGAATATGTTTTTTGGACTGGAATGTCATCTTTCAGACTGATGGTCATATGGAGGGTTGGGATGTTCCCAATGTCACCATCATTGCGAGCAAAAGCTCCTGATTCCTCCATCAACATTTGTTTCACCTCCTCTTGTTGATCATCTGTCAGATGACTGACATCCACTGGTGGGTGCCACAGGTCTGCAGTGGGTGGGACCTGATTAGAATTGGGGGGAGGTGAGGAGTCAACAGTGTTAACATGAATACTCTTATGGTCACTGTGGGGACTGTCTGTCTCTATGACTTTGTCAATGGGCTCAATGATGCCTAGGACTGTGAAGCTTGGCAAGGTCACATCATGTTGGGAGTGGTTTGACACTGGAACTTTAATGAAACACCTGTCTGTCTGGTGAATCTCCATTAAGCCTGCTCCAATGATCAATGACTCCAGCTGTACACTGTCAAGGTTGGGTTGAAACAACACAAATGACTCTGAGGGGTTGATATTGGCTGGAACCCTGCACTTAATGTGAACTACCTGACCTGAACAAATTGTGACCTCTTTGAAACCCACTTTTACAGCAGCATTTTCCTCTTTTGGGGAGTTCTGAGTCCGAATAAAACTCACTATGGCCCCAGCACTAACATCATCAATCTCCATGGCGCCTGCAAGGAGGTTAGACAGAATGGACATGAGTTTAGGCCGGCCTTCATTACTCTTAATGAGTTCTTGGATTACATTAAAACCAACTAATGGTCTGTCTAGTTTCAGGCAACTCACTAGGAAGGGTACACGGATGGATAAGTCTGGATCATCATTGCCTTGCAGGTTTACCACCACTTCAACCCATCCGTCGTAAGGCACTTCATCACCCGTGACTGCCGAAACATTCAGCTCATTGTCCAGTAGCTCACAGAGAGGTCGAATATCTTGGCTAGGTAGATACTTGTTCTTCCACGTGCGGTCAATTAGGCTCACATTGGCTCCTGTGTCCAGCAGGACAGTGACAGCGTAGCCACCCATACTACATTTCAGCAGGGATTTGCGGCCAATTAGTGGGGCTACTAGCTTGCATGGCTGTGAGGTATTTTGAGATTGTATTGTGTTGGCATCACTGATTTTAACTGGCTTTTGTTTTAGGCCTGTTTGGGGTTGGGACATGGGTGCAGGAGCGGTCAAAGGTTGTCCCTCTGTCTTGACCACACCCCGTTTCCGGACAGTTTCTGTTTCTTCAAGCACCCAACTGCACGATGGCCTTCTTCTCCGCATGCAAAGCAGTGGTTGCAATTTGGATTGGACTGGGCGACACATTGTGTGCAGCCATAGGGTCTCTGTGTCTTTCTCTCAGTTCTGGGCTTTTCAGGGTCACAGTAAGAGGTTGGTGTACAGCGCTGATCTGGTGCATGAGCCTGTGTGACCAGCTGTTTCAGGGTCTCCATTGCCTGGGTCAATGCTTCAACCTGGGAGCTAAGTCTCTGTATTGTGTCATCTTTATTAACAGTGTTAACTTTTACCTCACTCTTAACTTTCTCCTCAGGTTCAGCCTGGGTGCTATGGGCCTGACTTACTTTGCGGGCAGAGCTGCGACCAAATCTGCGCTTTCTCTCACTTTCCTCTGTGGTGGTCTTTATCACCTGTCGCAGCAAAGCTTCATCAGATACTGTTGGGTCACCAAGGAGAGGCTTGAGCTCACGCCTGACATCATCATACTTCTCTCCTATTCCCTGACATAATGTGTTCAAGAATATGCACTGTATTGTGGAGGTATCATACTTAACTACTGAGCTTGTTTGTTTAGTAGTGAACATAATCTTTTGTTTGAGGCCAATCATTCTATACAAGAATTGCTGTGGTGTCTCATTTTCATATTGCTTGGCACACATCAAGTCCTGAAAGAGCTCTGTGCATCCCTTCTCACCTAGGTGTGACTGGAGGAAGCTTTTGAGTTCTGTGACAGTCAGGTCGTCTTTGTTTGTCAACATATCTCTGAAGTTGCCAGGTTTGATTGTACGGAGCACCCCTCTAATGACCTCACCCTCAGTGTGTTTCTCTCTGAGACCTTCATCTATTTGTTTGCATAAGCTGTTGTAGCTGAGGTCAGATGTAGTGTCACTTATTTGGCCCCCATGTATCCTGTACTCTTTTCGCTGGAGATAAGCAAGATCTTGTAGGGAGACCAACCTCTCTGAGGTTTGGCGTGGTGTGGGTTCAATATCACTATGGTGACGTGGCTGGCTGCCAACTTGTGCTGGGGTTCTTTGAGTCATTAGGGGGTCATTTGCATCATGGTTGTTCAGGTGTGGGTCAGTTGTGGTTGTCAGGCCAGAAGATGTGATGGGAGTCACACATTCCTGTAACTTCCTGCCTAGTTCTTCATACATGGCTTGTAGCTGCTTCATATCTGGTGTGGTTGTGTGGGTGTGTGTACTGGGGTTAGTGTGTGGATATGTAGTATCACCTGAGCGTGTGGGTGGTGCATTTGAACAAGATGGCTCATCATTTGAAACAAAAACAGGCAATTCAAAACAATCACGTTTTTTCATAACCTTCAATATTACATCATTCAATATCATCAAACGACCAATACCCTCATCATTAGAATTAAACAGATCATCAGATTGCATAAAGGAAAAGGATATGGTCGATGCAGCTTTCTTCATTGGTTGAGCTCAGCTCGTCTGTGCCTGGATGATCAATTCCGATGGACATCGCAACCTCATAGGCTTCGGTGCCTGAGAGATGGTATAGTTGCTTTTTGATGCTCCATAAGAGTTATTTTCATCCTTCAGATATGGCCTTAGCAGCAGGGATGACACCTTGCTTCTGTCGTCGCTCTGC
The DNA here is from genome assembly GCF_033978685.3 of Nerophis lumbriciformis. Taxonomy (NCBI): domain Eukaryota; kingdom Metazoa; phylum Chordata; class Actinopteri; order Syngnathiformes; family Syngnathidae; genus Nerophis; species Nerophis lumbriciformis. The sequence continues at coordinate 25,430,366 of NC_084582.2, forward strand.
GGCCACTTCACCTCGCCTCTGTAGTCGCACTAAGTCACTGTAGTCGCACTGCAGTCTTTGTAGTCGCACTGCAGTCTCTGTAGTCGCTTTGGCTCTATGGTCGCACGTCACCTCTGTACTGAAGTCGTACTGCAGTCAGGCCACCTCTGCACTGTCGTTGTCCTGCAGTCGCGCCACCTCTTCTCTGTAGCCGCACTGTAGACACACCACCTCTGCTCTGTCGCCGCACCGCAGACACGCCACCTCACTTCAGTAACGTGCAGTCACTCTGGCCTTACGGGTTCATATATATATCACTGGATCAGCAACCGTCAAACCATCAATGGCGTTGCCGATCCCGGACGAGCCCCCAAATATCTGTTGCAGGTCCCAGGTAGCCAGGACAAGCAGTCAGATAATATTGTCCTGTTATACAGGAGGAAATAAGCACACAGAAAGTTTCAGTTGGTCACAGACTGGTCGCTCTCGTCAGAATTTATTAACAGAATTTGCAAATCCACAATTCACTTAATTTCTCACATATTTTGTCACTTTGTATTATCATGTCAATGTCTTTTACTTTATCTTCACCTCTATTTTCATCAAAACACTCAATAAACTATCATTAAACTGTTACTGTATCACTGGAGTTATAATTACCATAACAATACTGTATGCCTTTGCCATATATTTTCACATATCCACATCATCACTCCAAAACATACAATATAGTGCTCAATTAGACATTATTTCACTGTCTTGTCTTTCTCAGGAATATTCACCTTTAACTTAATGCACAATTTAGCAACATTCATTTAAATACTTTACTTTTCTTCATATTCTTCTTCTTATATAGCAGCTTTAGGGTTGGAATTGGGGGTTAAATCACCAAAAATGATTCCCGGGCGCAGCCACCGCTGCTGCCCACTGCTCCCCTCACCTCCCAGGGGGTGATCAAGGGTGATGGGTCAAATGCAGAGAATAATCTCGCCACACCTAGTGTGTGTGTGACAATCATTGGTACTTTAACTTTAACTTTAACTTTAAGTTACTGTACTTGAAATGTTCATTGACCATTCCTGAGAGCTTAACTTATACAACCATGTCTAAACATAACAAAATAGCATGTAAAACCTATTTCAGAACACACACATTATACAAATATACATATGAAATCAATAAGAAAACGGGAGCTCTAATTTGGGGAGTCTGAATTAGGATCAGAAGTTCCTATATAAACATTGCGCACTCACGTCGCCATTTTGTATTGATTAATACAGCTGTACACCGGATTCATTCACAAATACAAACTACAACTCACAAACACTTTAGAGTTAGGCTCCACCATCAGAATGTGTACTTAAACTTAGAAAAAAACATGGATATTATTCAGTGAGTTGTTTTACTAAAACTAACCTGTTATACAGGAGGAAAAAAGCACACAGAACGTTTCAGTTGGTCACAGACTGGTCGCTCTCGTCAGAATGACAAGACACTTCCGGTCTGTAGGTGATCGCATTCAATTGGGAAGAAACGCCCTGCTGCCCCCTACTGACCAATGTGAATATTGATAAATGTGGAATGACAGCTCCAAAAACGAATTCAAACCATAAAATAGAATAAATATATCAACACAAAAATGTGACACATTATGGGTGGGTCACAAATGGAACCTAGGTAGGTGACCTCATCGTTCCTGGTGATAACAATGTCACCCACTTTTATAGTGAAGTCATTGACTTTCTTAAGGTTGATGTGGGACCCAAACAGGATGGATTCTGTTTTACCCAAGTGTTTGGATAGCTTGTTGTCAGCGAGCCAGGTGCAAGTTCTACAGAGTTCAGCACTGAGAATTTTCTCCACCTGTGACTTGTCCTTGTCTGATACCAGCAGGGCAGGGCCGAGTCATCCGCAAACAAGGGATAGGCTCCAGCACCCCAACAAGAGGGGGAAGTGGTAGAAAATGGATGATGGATGGTTTGCTTAACACGTTTGATTTTGTGCTTCTTGATTCATTCTTGTTGTAATTCAGCGATTCCTTTTGAGGGATATCCGGATCATATTCATGTATCCGCACAAATATTGCATGTATTTCTGGCATCAGCTTACAGACACCTGATAATTAAAATGCAGTTAACACAAGGGCCGCGTATGCCTTGTGATATTAAAATAAAAGTGTGTCTACTATTTGTGAGTGTTGCGCTTGATCTATTAAGACAATTAATAACATGTGCCAAAGAAGTGCACACCTTTTTGTGTGTGTGTGTGTGTGTGTGTGTGTGTGTGTGTGTGTGTGTGTGTGTGTGTGTGTGTGTGTGTGTGAGTGTGTGTGTGTGTGTGTGTGTGTGTGTGTGTATGTGTGTACTACCAGCTGTCACCATTGAGACACTAATTTCCCTCCATTTCCATGACATGAAGTGCTCCAACGGTCCAATGTGTGCTGTTTCAATACATTATGGAATATGCAGAAAATACCACCTTTTACTGGCTTCTATAGAAGTGCAGAAACCCAAAGTGCGTGCTTGGAGGAGCCGGTGTTGTGGTTGGTGCGTCCGGAATGATCCATAAATGCATGAAACAATGCATGCAAATGAATGTTGCATATATGAAAAAATACTAACACCAAAAAAAGAAAATAGCAGCAGGCACCAAAACGAATAATTTCAATTGGTTTTAATCAGCAATTGAATTATTGAATCATATTGCTTTTAAATTTTTGGCGGTCAAAATATGCTGGTACACGCATATGGCTGAGTATTCTCTGTTCATCGTCTGTCTTTGCAGTACGATCAGTTCCTTTCTCATTTGAGTGTAACTGTGCCAGTTTGCACGCACATTCCAAACGTGCTAAATAAAGATCCAAAACAGCAGCTGCAGGACATTTTCAGTCTTGATAAATCACATTGCGAGTGCTATATGGTTACATATGCATCTCTTCTTCCCAGTATTGTGGGCATTCTGATGATCAGCATAAATTCTCCATATTAATGAAGACAGACACACCAAATGGTTTGCACTCCTTATTTTGCTCATTTGAAAGATGCAAACATCTGCGCATAAGCTGGAAAGATCAGCTTTGCGTGTACTATCAAATTTGGATGTGTTTTAATACAAGCAAATCTTTAGTACATCAGGACCTAAGTGACCACTCTTTTAATGCAAAAGGCCACCGAACAGTGGCCTAGCGGTTAGAGTGTCCGCCCTGAGATTGGTAGGTTGTGAGTTCAAACCCCGGCCGAGTCATACCAAAGACTATAAAAATGGGACCCATTACCTCCCTGCTTGGCACTCAGCATCAAGGGTTGGAATTGGGGGTTAAATCACTAAAAATGATTCCCGGGCGTGGCCACCGCTGCTGCCCACTGCTCCCCTCACCTCCCAGCGGGTGATCGAGGGTGATGGGTCAAATGCAGAGAATAATTTCGCCACACCTAGTGTGTGTGTGACAATCATTGGTACTCTAACTTTTTAACTTTGTTTTTTTTTGTTTAATGTTTTTTTTATGATTTTCACACAGTATAAACAGTTAATAGAAGAACAGACACAATTAGAGTTCTACAAAAAACATCAAGATCACTTCCCAACAAAGTTTGTACAGGTGTAGACCATCAATTACATTTTAGGGGACATATCCATTAACCTTAATTATTAATACGGTGCATCTTGAAAATGTTCTCAGCACTTCCCACACAGTCTAGCCCTGTACACCCTGCACACCCTGTACACCCACAGCCACACAACTTATCTGATTAAGAGTGAAGCGAGCTCGCCTTTAGGCTAAACCTGCACTGACCGGCACAGTTGTTGAGGCCTCGAGAGTAAAGTCTACCTAACGATTCAGCGCAGACATCAATTATATCCGTTACACTTTCCAAAATGGAATAATTGTCTTTCTTCTTCCCGAATCACCCAGTTTAGATAACTAGACACCTTTTGAAAGAGTCATGGTAGTTCTGAACTTCTTCCATATATGGATGACTTTGCTTTCTATAACTTTCAAAGTACGGTAACAAAATGTTCTCTTCCATTCCTAAGATTTCTGCAGACAATTCCTTTGACTATATGCTTGGTTTGGGGTCTGACAATCACTGTCATCTGTCCAATGCATGTCTACTCTGCTGAATTTACAACAGGTGGAGTCAATTGAAGCTGCAGAAACATTCCAAAGAGGATCAGTTAAAGAATGCAACTGATCTAATTTAATTTATTTTTAATACATTTGCATACATTTCAAAAATATGTTTGTATAGACATAATTTTAAGCAGAAAGATGAAATGATTATATTTTGTAATTAGGTTGTTGCATAACCACATGCAGGACAAGTGAAAATTGGGATAAAGGAACCATTGTATATAGTACCGTCCTTGGAAGTTTTACATTCTGAAACCTCCCAACTGTTGGTACCAGAAGAAAACTGCTCTTTAAAACTCCATATTCAGTCACATTGTAGTTTGCACAACTGGTGCTGCCATACCACTTTACCTGCCACTGACTGGCTATGACTTATTGATTGAAATGTTAGACCGACCTTTTAGTAAAAGAACAGTGACTAAAATGCTGCCATCAATCAGATCCAAGAGAGACACAAATGCAAGCCACAGCACAGGAGCATAATCCCTTCTCGATAACATAATTTCAAAATCATCTTGGCTTGATGTTTTTTGTTGGTTTCAAAAAGCGGGGTTAAAATATCTTAATGAACAGTAGAGGGATGTTAGTACTGTTATTTTTTTCAAGGAACTATGTTGTCACACCAGCATACATGGGATAGCTCAGTTTACACTGGTCTTCAGGTTTTAACTGTCCTCATTAATACAATTAGTCAAAAAATCACGTTTCTAAAAAGACAAAAACTAAATTATGCTACTTGCTGTTGTAAGTGCATAATATTTTGTCCCTGGTCACATCTAGTGTCTCATGGTCGAGACCATTTTTTCTCCCTGTACAGATTAAAGGCCTCTCCATCTGCCAGACAAAAGACCAGGCACATCGGTTTTAGCACCGAATTAAGTCACTCTCGGCCAGACAATTTTATGATGCAGCCCAGCCACAAAAATATCATAAAAAATTGTATTGTCCATCATTTTCCAAAAACGAGACAAAGGGGAACTCATGGAATACATTGTCTTAATGCAGATACTATATTATTGCTTTTAAAAAGGTGCAAACACAAAACACTGAAAACTATTTTAGATAGAGTTACCAAAGTTGTGTCCAGTTGATATTTCAAAATCAATTACATAAACTCACAAAATGAATTAGAATAGAGGGTATTAATCGCTATGGACACATTCAAGATTCAGTCTTGATAGCTTGTCAGATCTATGCAGAAAAAGGGTTAAAATCTTCTGATGAATGAAAAATATTCCGTTATAGTAAAAGTCTCTGCTGTAAGACTGAAATATAACAGGGCTTTTCAGAAGAAAACATGAATATTTATTGTAGGCATATTAATGGTAGACATACCAGAAACAGATAGAAGGGCTATCAGCACCTGGCATGAAAATGAGATTAAATGTCTGCCAAAAAGACCTCGCCTGAAAGGTGCATTTAAGGAGATTATAAAACAGTACATTTGTAGATCTAGGAAAAAAACCTTTTAACATAAAGTAAGTTATAATGGCAAGAAATAGAACAACTATGCACATTTGTAAACTGAAAATTGTACAAACCCTGGGAAAATCCATGCTAAGCACAGTGAAATCATGCACATTTTACAAGCATTAAATATTGATAGACTTTTAGACCAAGAATTTGGTTTAACAGCAATGCATTCTTTGTGTTGGATCCCATTGCATGAAGTTCCAGTGATTGTGCAGGTGATTCCTGATGTCACGCTCCATTTTAAAGCTCTAAGCTTTGGAACAGATGGCTAAACAAACGTAAAGGGTCACTGGTGATCCTTCCGGCCCTTTTCTTCACCCTTGTGTCACGCTGTTCCTAGACGGAGGCCAGCAGACAGACAGATAAGTATGCAATGATGCAGAACGATTTTGGATCTTGTCCTTGGAAAGTATGATCCAGACAGGGAGAGTCTGTTGTGAACTAGTCACACCAGCTATTAGTTTTAATTTAGAGGAGAGCGGAAAATGCAATTTACTATGAAGATGTATGTTAACATGTTACATTACCGTATTATTTGGACTATAAGTCGCAGTTTTTTTTAGTTTGGCCGGGGGTGCGACTTATATTCAGGAGCGACTTATGTGTGAAATTATTAACACATTATTGTAAAATATCAAATAATATTATTTAGCTCATTCACGTAAGAGACTAGACATATAAGATTTCATCGGATTTAGCGATTAGGAGTGACAGATTGTTTGGTAAACGTATAGCGTGTTCTATATGTTATAGTTATTTGAATGACTCTTACCATAATATGTTACGTTAACATACCAGGCACGTTCTCAGTTGGTTATTCATGCCTCATATAACGTACACTTATTCAGCCTGTTGTTCACTATTCTTTATTTATTTTAAATTGCCTTTCAAATGTCTATTCTTGGTGTTGAGTGTTATCAAATAAATGTCCCCAAAAAATGCGACTTATACTCCAGTGCTACTTATATATGTTTTTTTCCTTCTTTATTTTGCATTTTCGGCCGGTGCGACTTATACTCAGGAGCGATTTATACTCCGAAAAATACGGTAATCAACAAAAGACTGTATCTACGTCACAATCTAATGAGATTAAATAGAGGAGCAGTATATTTAAAAAAAGCCTTTACAAAGATCATACCTAATTGGGTAATCAGTCAATTGAGATTGCATCATGATTAAATGGGTTTCAAATATGTTTGATACACAACAACATGAGATGGGCAGTAGTAGTGTTACGCTGGCGAGGCATTGTGATGCCGGAGGTCGTCTTTTCAAGATGCAGAGGGATGTCAGGAAGCGGCTTGCAGGTGAGAAGAAATTATTTATTCTATTTGCAGACAAAATATGCTGTGCGGTGCCCACGGCACGGAAAACAAAAGGGTAGCCAAAAGATGCTAGTACCAAAATACAGACTAAGAGCGTAACCAAGAGCGTAACTTGTTGCATGGGAGCAAACAAGACCACCAGGCCGAGTGAGGCCAGGGTATAGACTAAATAGCTCTCTGATTAGTGCCCAGGCAACAGGTGAGCGTCCCGAATACTAACCAGAGGCAGGTGAGTGTAATCTGCCATCATGACAACTGAAACACACAAACTCAAAAGGTGCTGAAAACACAGGTGACTCGAAAAACGTAAACAGACTATGATCCGGGAAGCAGATCATAACAAGTAGAAACAATAAAATAATAGATATCAAATCATAAAGTTAATGCATTTGTGGTGGATGCTTCTGACCGCTGTATTTCAGAGTCTTTTTTTTTTAAACAATAGGCCATTTGTGACATCACAGATTGACAGATATACGTTTTTGGTCATTCTCGGACATGCTGTGTCTGCAAGACTCCTGCCCAGGCAGTTGACCAGGACTGCTGCCTGGAGCTTATATGTCATCCCTTCTCGTTTCATGACCCCCCACCTGCTCTGATCTCTATAAAATAAATACTGCTGTGTGCATTTGTCCACAACATTTTACCCCGAACCGTTTTGTCAAAATGGGCCATCACAGCATTGGATTAGGCACTAAACTCTGATGGAAAATGATGACGACATTACTTGTTTTTTGGAAACACAAGATTAAGTAAGATAAAGTAATATTTCCTTTTAATTTTGGCATGCACACAATAACTATGAAGTGCAACATGTAGTTACATAAATGCAGATAAAAGCAGCTTTTTTATGGTGCAGCTGTGTATCAATCAGAGAGTGAGCATGTATACCTATGCTGCGATAGATACATCTAAAGTATACTGTATAGTGTTTTACAAGTTCATTTTTGATTGTGTCTGGAAAAAAATACCGGAAATGTTTGTCTTCAAGATATATGTCTAACACAGTACATTTTCAAAAGATACATGTTAATACTTTTGGAGAGGGTGGAGCGTGGAGCCTTTCATTTGCTTCACAAAGAAAGGCCTCCACACACAAACTGTTTGCAGACGGACTCAAAAAGGGGTTACAAATGTGACTATAGAGCAAAAAAAGATTTCTACCAAAGCATATCCGATACATATTAAGAAGTGTTAATTGTAGAATATAATCATATAGGTCCCCTTTAAGTCACCCAGTAGCTCAAAAATCGGACTGCTGGATAGACAATATGTCTATACCAGTGGTCTTCAACAGGAGGTTACAGAACCCGAGGGGATCCTCGAAGGTACTGCAGGTGAGTTGTGAAAAGTTTAGTTGATTAGAATTTATTTTAAATATTCCCTGTGCAATTAGTTTTTTTTTTACAAATGTGAATGTCTTTGAATGCACAGTATCATTAATCCAACATACTGTACTAAACAGATAAATAGGTTGTTAACAAGAGATTCACTCCAGAACTAAGAAAAGTCTGTGTACGCCAGTTGAGGGATCCAGCAGGAGTTCGAAAGTTCACACAGTTGCTACACTGAGGAGATTACAGTAATGCCACATTTTAGTTAACTTTACGGACTTCTTATGTCTACTATGCAGCTCTGTGCCAATGAAAGAAAAAATGAACAGCATAAAAAGCTACGCGAAGATCAACAGAAATCAATCGTATTAATGTTCATAAAGGCTACAGTGGTCTTTGATTACTTGCCGTTTCACGATCTGGGAAAAGAGAAGCTTATCCTTTCTGACTATTTATATTTGAAGAATGTAGAAACACCTGAAATACAACAAGGGTTAAAGAAAGTACAATAGGCATGCTTACTGACCGTGATGTGAGAGAGACAATGTTGGTAAACAATTGTCGGAGAAAAAATGGTTCACATCATGAGTTTAAATTCCAGTTGCATTCAATTATGTTTATTTCATATTTTTATTTGTGTAGTTTAAATGTCCTTCATGTGTTCTGTGAACAGTGTGAGTGGCACAAGAGTTACCGTATGTATATTTTAGAATAAGATCTGACTTACACTAAAACTCGATTTCTTGGAAAGTCTAGGAACGCAACTCGATCATAACCAGAGGATTACTTCTATTTCCCTGTCCCTCCAACAAGGAGGTATGATTGTATTGCACACAAAAAAAGCTACAGGGACTTTAGTACCAGTTTAATTTAAAATAACATTTTATGCAATGTGTATAAGTAAGGGGAGCCCAATCCATTTCTTAAAAAATGTTTAAGACCCACAGTTTATACTATTTTTACTTCTGACAGTCCAAATATGTTGACACTCACACGTATGGTTCTCCCACTCTCTCTCCGTTGTTGCCATTGCACCACTAGCCTCTTTCTCGCCACAATGGCTGCAGTCATTTCTGCATAACGGTGCATTCCTGGACACAAAAACAACAGTCGTAAAGACTTTCAAGTTTCATGAATTAAATTGCAGGCACTACATGATTACATTTGCATCTCATCCTTCCAGAAATGTGGCTGTTTTGATAATCTGCATGTATTATGCATATACAGTGTACTTGAAAACAAACACGCTAAACAGACGAGCTTTGTACATCAGATTAGCAAACACTATCAAGCTAACACGTTTTATAACATGCAATCCTGAGTAGATCAAGCCTTAAGATGTTAAGAATCCAAAATAGAAACCATCACGATTTCATAATATGGACCAGTGTCCCTGTCCACAGTGAAGTTACTTTTGCATCCCCATGGACTTAGAGAGTGCAGACCTCGAAAGAGCTTCAAATTAGAACAATTTATGGTCAGATGAGACATCGATTAGCTATGTTGACACACTAACTATTTGGAATTGTCAATTTGAGGCTTTCAAACATAAGAACACTGAGTCCAAATCATTCTAAATTGCCTCACAGCTCAAAGACATAATTGAATGTTCCAACAAGACAATGATCACAAACACACATTTTGGAATGCATACAGCAGGCTAAACGAGCTACAGTTAACCTGTAATGGCCTTTCCAATACCCCAACGTCAACCCTAAGAACATTTATTGACTATAAAGTACTTTAAAAGAGGGAAACTCCACAATTTAAATGAATCAATTTTGCAAGGAAGAGTGCTCAAATATTCTATCTAGACAAAATGATCCCATAAGCATGTTGATGACTACAAAAACTTGCCCATAGACATTTACCCAACTGTTTTGTATGGGGGTTTATGTATACATTTGAGACTAGATGTACAATTTTGACACTGTGTACAAAAGAGAACATCCAGAATAAATCCATTTGTGACATCACCTACAACTTGTTCGAACAAAGCGAAATAAAAATAGTTCAAATAATTTATTAAGGGCCCATTATATATAGGACAGTCACATCCATGATAGGGGCTGGGGCCTATCCCAACTGCACTCGCGTGAAAGGCAAGTATATTCTGAACAAGTCACCACCTCATTGCAGGGCCAACAAAGATGGACAACAATTCACACTCACATTCCTACACTTAGACCAATACTAGTGTTGCCAGTCAGCTTATGCACAGGTGCATGTCTTTAGAGTTGAGAGGAAGCTGAAGTACAGGAGAGAACCCACGCAGTCACAGGGAGAAAATGCAAATTACACACAGAAAGACAAGCGGTAGGAAATGGATGGATGTATAGATATCAACTCTACTTTCAGCCTGTACAGCAGAAACTATGCCTGTAGGGCTTGCCTTTACCTGCTAGTTCATTGTGTATATATTATGTCTCCTTTTCATCAACAATATTTGCACGCAAGTCATAAGTGAAATCAAAGGGACATTTTTAATTGTGCGTCCTTATGAAAAATTAACTAGTCTGCACTATAAGCAATATAATTTCAAATAACATCACTTAGTACCATTCTGCCTCAACATCTTAAAATATTTCATGTCACAAAACAATGCAATGCAAAAAAAGATTACCGAAATGCAACCCATAAGAAAATAAATTACATTCATTAACAAGTATTACAAAAAATATTGCATTTTGAAAGTAGCTTGTCCAACTCTGCCTGCTCTACTAGAAGTCTTGTGACTATAGTAAGGAAATATCAAAAAGTGTATGAAAGGGAAGTCAAAGAACCATATATACTTGTGATTTCTCTCTACAGAAAGACAAGTAAGAGTAAGCAGTTTTATCCTACTATTTTTATTATTATTAACATAATTGTTACTTATCACATTGTAATGGTAATGTAGGCATTATGAGTACCTCTAATGTTTTGTTTTATTAGTGTTGGTGTCATTATTATTATTGTTTTGTATGAAACGAATAAGTGTCGCCAAGCCGCTGCAGCCAGCTCACTGTGTTGGGGTTAGGGATGGGCATCGTTCACACAGGGAATCGATACCAGTGTCGTACGATACCAGTTTTCGATACTTTTGTGTGTTTATGTGTTATTAAGTGTTAATTTCTTTAATAATAATATATACATATTTGTTTTATTTATTTGACGTTTAACAATGATTTGAAACAACTGTGTTGTCTAGTTGTTAAGTCGTTATTTAAAAAAAAATAATTTTACTTCTAAGTCTCATTTATATTGTTTATTATAAAGTAAACTTTGCATGTTAAGAAGTTAAATCACAGCACATATTAAACATTTTTACAACTCTTGGGAGGTAAATGGGTCTCAGTGAGAGGCATAGTGGTTTTATATTGGCCGTGCATCAGTGACGTTCACATACAGACCACGCTCCGTCGGCTCTTCCCAACATCTCTGCTCATATAAAAGAGAAACGGCTTCAACTCAATGAGAGAGTACGCAAAATATCTTTATGGAGCCATGTTTCTATGAACACCATCACGTTTTATCCCCTGTACTCATCTGTACCGATTGGACATTGGTGTGTAGCAGGCGAAGTCAAAGGCTGCAGTGCACCAGCACAGTGTTGACCTTTTGCAGCTTTCCGATGCTTTCTTCAATTCCCTTGGTCAGCTTCACAATCTGGTGGACACCGTTGCATCCATTGCAGGAACCTGCCTGTTGATTTGGTAGTTTGGTGTCCGTGATGATGTCCAAGCAGGCCAGAAGAAGTTTCTCCAGGACCTTGAAGGTGACACAGAGGAGCGAAATTGGGCAGTATTTCTTGGGGTTGTCCATGGACTTATTATGTTTAGGTAGGGCTATGATGGTTGCCCTTCTGCAGATTTGGGGTATCGCCAGCTTGTTGAGGCAGGATGAATAGAACTTCTGGAGCTAGTTCTTGTTACCCTAACGATACGTTTTTAGAAGTCTGAGTAGACATGGTCGGGGACAGAGAAGGTTGCTTTGGGTAGGCTGTTTCTGAGTCCACCAGGTTTGAAAACTGGTCCCATTTAGCCTTGCTAAAATTTTATAAAAAGTGTTTTAGGATAATGCTATAGGGTGAGTGATCATTGTGTTTTGAGAATTTATGGTCGGGTTTTGAGGATGTGTTCCACCTTCTTGAGTGGAAGCTCTCTGGTTGCTAAGGGTCAAACATGAGTTAGAAAATGGTTGCTAAGGTACAACCTGAGTGTGACACATCTAGGTTGGATGCGATACAGCCCTGGGTACTGCGGTGACAGTCACCTGCGTAAATGTAAGGTGAGTTGTTAGCAGGGATAGTATCTGCAAGTAGCCAGACTAAAGAAGGCTTGGAATATGTAATTTAATTTTTTTGAAGTTTATTAGTGTCAAAAAAACATATAACAGACATGAGACACAACTATAGACGTTTCAAATGGCACCTTTCTGCCTTTAAGAAACACTAACATAAATCAAGAAAATAAAATGTGGTAGTAAGTAACCGTTTAAAGTTTAGATCAAGCAGGGTGAAAACATTATGGATTAACTAAATTCTGATGATATAATTATGGAGTCACCCAGTAAATGTTCATTAACAAAGCAAACACCTCTATCATATTAAATATGTTCATTAGTGTGCAGTTAAAAAGGAGTGTTAATAGCTTGGAAAGCTGTTGGACCAGGAGGATTGACATGCATCATGACGCCAACATGAGAGGTGTCGATTGAAACAAAGGAGAGGATTATTAAACTTCCTCATTAAAGTAAATCATCATGCAATGTTGCAAAATATGTTGATTGTTCAGAATCAGCTTTGTCTATAATCTGGAACACGTACAAAGAACATGGGACAGTTATAACAAGGTACGCATACTGGTAGACCAAGAAAAACAATGCAAACAACTTAAAACAATATGTCTTCAAAACAGAAAGTACACCAGACATCCATCCATCCATCCATTTTCTACCGCTTATTCCCTTTGGGGTCGCGGGGGGCGCTGGAGCCTATCTCAGCTACAATCAGGCGGAAGGCGGGGTACACCCTGGACAAGTCGCCACCTCATCGCAGGGCCAACACAGATAGACAGACAACATTCACACTCACATTCACACACTAGGGCCAATTTAGTGTTGCCAATCAACTTATCCCCAGGTGCATGTCTTTGGAAGTGGGAGGAAGCCGGAGTACCCGGAGGGAACCCACGCAGTCACGGGGAGAACATGCAAACTCCACACAGAAAGATCCCGAGGCCGGGATTGAACCCAAGACTACTCAGGACCTTCGTATTGTGAGGCAGATGCACTAACCCCTCTGCCACCGTGAAGCCTACACCAGACAATAAAAAATAAAAAAAGGCGAAACTGAAGTCACCGTCTTGTGACCGAACTGTAAGAAACCCACTAAATTAAATTACATTTAAATACAGAAAAGCTAAACGAAAGCTGTCATTAAACACTAAACAAACAAAAAAACAAGGTCACAATGACCTATGGATGACTGGATGAAAGCTATATTCCTTGATGAATCTTGAATCTGCATTGGGCAAGGTGATAAAGCTGGAGCTTTTGTTTGGTGCCCTTCCAAAGAGATTTAAGACGACTGCCTGAAGAAATTGTGCAAATGTTCACAGTCATTAATGACATGAGGTTTCATGTCAGTTAAAGGCACTGGGGAGATGGCTGTCATGATATCTTTAATAAATGCACAAGGTTTACAATTACATTTTGGACACTTTTCTTATTCCATCAATTGTAATGATGTCAGGGGACGATAACATTATTTTTAAATCATTTTTCAAAAATTATAATGCATCTTGCCATAGAGCAAACACTGTAAAATAGTTTTTTTGGAGAAAGACACATAATGGCCAGCAAATAGTCAGGATCTCAATCCAATTGAAAATCTGTGGTGCAAATTGAGGAAAATGGTCCAAGACTAGACAGCAATTAGCAAAGCTGATCTAACAACAGCAATAAGAGAAAGTTTGAGCAGGATTGATGAAGAGTACGGATTGTCTCTGGTTAAGTCTGTTTGAATAATAATAATGATAATGGATTAGATTTATATGGCACTGTTTTCTAATGACTGAAAGCGTGTTACACAGCCTCAGAGACTGCAACAGAGTACTAATAGTGTTTTGGACTGCTTTTTTAATTTTTTTCGTTTTTCATGATTCATTATTTTTTTCCTACAAATTCAGTGAATTCATTTGTTTTTCACGCTACTTGATCTAAAAATCTAACTCCTACTGACTAACACCATTTGTTTTCTTGATTTATTTGTGTTTCTTAAAGTCAGAAAGTTGCTATTATAAATTACAACAGTTTTGTCATGTCTGTTTTATGCTTTGTTTTCTTGAAAAATAAACAACTAAATGAACATCCTGTAAAACTGGTAATTCCACCGTTTTTTCCAGGACTGGTACATGTTCTCGAGTGGAGGTAGCAGTCCCTTTACACCATCCCGAGTTTCTGTCGAAAGTGGCAACCCCATGGATGTCACTCTCTGTGTGGGCAGCTAACGTGTAACCGGGGAATTTTAATCGGGGCTATCTCTTGTGTGGGTTTCCTGAGGAAGGATGGTTGTGGGTTTATAGGTCTGTAGTAAGTGATCGCTCATGGAAATGTTAGCTTTGTCAAGGCCTTCCACATTCTGGTGCAGTACAGTGATGTCATCCCATATGACATCTTGTGACGCCTGTCCTTGGAAGGACATGTGTTCTGAGTTCGTACTGGGCTGCATGCTTTATATGTGTGTTCGGTTTAGCTGTTGCAGTGAGGTGGATGTTCTTGGGGCTACTTTCTCTGGTTATTGTATTTTGCCTGTCACATCGATTACCAGGGCTCACCACAAGGAGGTCCACAACTCGAGCCCCATTCTTATCAACTTTATGTTAGTATCGATTTGCTGATGTACAGTAATACTGCTGCTGTTGTTGTTGTTAGACAATTTTGTCTTTCCCTGTCAGTTCTCCACTCAAGCCTCCTCATTTCCCCCTGTTGATCCTCCTTGAAATCACATGAAACTTTAATTTGATTCATATGTGTATGCTACGGTATGAACACATTTTGTTATAAGTTATAACATTTATTTTACATTGAGGTAATCAGTCACCCACCTCTTCAACTATCTTTTCAAACAGGGTGCAGCACTAATTTCCCCGAGTCAGTTTTGGCCATGCACATATATCGTCTTCTTCACTTTCTTCCTGACACGACCATATCTTCTTTAATTTCCACCTGTGTTCAGTCCCCTGAGACACATCAATGGCAGACCGACAATCGCGCTGAAACACAAAAAAGAAGCACCTCCTACCAATTTGTGATTGGTCAGAACGTGCGGGGCTCAAGCACATGGCTATTTTCAATATGATTTGCATATGTATAAGGGTGTGCTGCTAAGCCATGCACTCGTCTCCGGAGAATACCATGTAGATTGCGATGTAACAAAGAAATGTGTTTGTTTGCGTGGCTTTCCTACTAAAAATGGATGTACGATCAAATCCGGAAAACAGATTTTCACATGTCTCTGATGGGCACATTAATAAGTCTGAAAAGTAAAAGGTAGGTAGGTATGTAGGTAGGTCTTTATTGTCATTGCACAAGTACAACACAACTTTGTTTTCAGCACAAACCCGTTCAAGATTAGACAAACAAACAGTGTACAGGGTTACAGAACAGGAACGCCGATGGGTCGCCACAAGGCGCCCCGTAAAAGATGGGAAAAAGGTCAACACTGGGGGAGGATGAGTAAAAAAATACAATCTAGACTGGGCTCCCAAGGGGGCCCAGTCTGGAGTGGGATAAAACCTCCATAGCAAAGCACATATACATATTACAACATCCATCTCGAGACTTGCCAACAGACGGGAGGGAGTGGGAGCTACGGTGGTAGGCTACACCTCTTCAGGCCCCCCCAGCCATCCATCACCCCAAAGGGATTTGCGTCAAGGGCGTTGGATGGGGGGTGGGGTATGTGTGTGTGGCGTATATTTTTGTGGATGCATGTGTGTGTGCAAGCCTGCCGCGTGTCTTTGTTCCGCGGCCTTGATGTCGTGCAGTCGCTAGTCAGTCCAAAGTCAACAACAACATGTGTGTGTCCATGAGAGACGAGAAGGGAGTTTGTTGTGCCTTCGCCGCACTGTCCTTAGGGAGAGTCTCGAAGCCAGGGACACAATCCAAGTTAGAATGTTTTGTATGCGAGTGAAAATAAACTTGCTTCTCACTTTAAATTGTCTATGACTAATTCTCAAATTTCATCCTGTGGGGAAGACAGTCCGATTGTTATCCAAATCACAAGAGTGTCCACAGTTATTCCCGCATCCTCCAATCATTTGTGGCAGCTTTGGGGTACTTTGAAGACTGCCAGCAACTTCCAATTTGTCGATAAACCAGAGCAACACTTACTCCAATGAGCAGTTGTCCTGTTGACATAATTCCGAATAGGTGGATATCTTCACGTCACAAAGGGTCGCCAGGCACGCGGCACTCCTTATTCTCCCAATATTCAGTCGTGTGTCCAGCAACAACCACTCCGTCACAACAAGCAGGTTCCCCAAACCCGAGATCTTGTCAAATTCGTTGAGGCCGGTTAATTAGTTCCAATGTTTAGATTTGGAGATTAGTGCAAAAAGAGGCAACAACAAAGTTAAGACAAGACAAAGATGCAAGCAGGAGAGATAAAGGAGAGGAAAGGAGAGTGTCCGCCCTCGATGAGTGGCAGTGAGAAAAGCAATTTTTATGTGAACTGTTACCCAGTGTGTCGCTTAAAGGGGAACATTATCACAATTTCAGAATGGTTAAAACCATTAAAAATCAGTTCCCAGTGGCTTATTATATTTTTCGAAGTTTTTTTCAAAATTTTACCCATCACGCAATATCCCTAAAAAAAGCTTCAAAGTGCCTGATTTTAACCATCGTTATAAACACCCGTCCATTTTCCTGTGACGTCACATAGTGAAGCCAACACAAACAAACATGGCGGAAAGAACAGCAAGCTATAGCGACATTAGCTCGGATTCAGACTCGGATTTCAGCGGCTTAAGCGATTCAACAGATTACGCATGTATTGAAACGGATGGTTGTAGTGTGGAGGCAGGTAGCGAAAACGAAATTGAAGAAGAAACTGAAGCTATTGAGCCATATCGGTTTGAACCGTATGCAAGCGAAACCGACGAAAACGACACGACAGCCAGCGACACGAGAGAAAGCGAGGACGAATTCGGCGATCGTCTTCTAACCAACGATTGGTATGTGTTTGTTTGGCATTAAATGAAACTAACAACTATGAACTAGGTTTACAGCATATGAAATACATTTGGCAACAACATGCACTTTGAGAGTGCAGACAGCCCAGTTTTCATCAATTAATATATTCTGTAGACATACCCTCATCCGCGCTCTTTTCCTGAAAGCTGATCTGTCCAGTTTTGGAGTTGATGTGAGCCAAGACATCCAGGGGGTTTAGCTCGCTCGTCTGCGGGAACAAACTGCCGCCATTGCTTGCCGTGCTACCGAGGTCCTTTGTCCCTGAATTGCTCACACACTCCGGCAGATTCAATGGGGGTCTGGCGGCAGATTTCTTTGACTTTATCGTTGGAAATGCATCTGTTTTGAGTGTCGCAGGATATCCACACATTCTTGCCATCTCTGTCGTAGCATAGCTGTCGTCGGTAAAGTGTGCGGAATAAACGTCCAATTTCTTGCCACTTTCGCATCTTTGGGCCACTGGCGCAACTTGAATCCGTCCCTGTTGGTGTTGTTACACCCTCCGACAACACACGATGATCTCTCCAAGGTACGGAAAACAGTCAAAAAAACTGAAAATAACAGAGCTGATTTGACTCGGTGTTTGAGAAAATGGCGGATTGCTTCCCGATGTGACGTCACGTTGTGACGTTATTGCTCCGAGAGCGAATATTAGAAAGGCGTTTATTCGCCAAAATTCACCCATTTAGAGTTCGGAAATCGGTTAAAAAAATATATGGTCTTTTTTCTGCAACATCAAGGTATATATTGACGCTTACATAGGTCTGGTGATAATGATCCCCTTTAAGTATCCACGTCAACGTCAGTTTTGATTCAGCTCAACATTGCCGTGAAAAACGGCGTAGTGCAGGTTTTTATGCGTGTGCAAGCTTAGTACATGAGGTCTAAAACAGCCAAACAGCGAAAAACAAAAACAAAAAGGGGATGAATGAGAGAATAACAAATGATGTATTATGTTAGTGCCTCCATTCTGAAACGATTACTACTTCAGCAATTCCTCTAGTTAATGAACAGGTCAGGGTTACATTATTTAAATGTCTTTAAATAGAAAATGAGTAAAATGCATGTGTTGCACATCTGGTCAAAATAAAAGAGGTGCTGGTCACTCTGAGCCTGTCACTTGGTATTTGGCGTCAACCTGATGCTGATGAGATTAGAATTAGTCTTATCGTCAGCATCAGCAGGGTTTGGCCTTTTGCCATCACCAGTCTACCCTGAACCTAGAAAACTCTTTATCTCCCGTCTGTGTTGACATCAGCAGTTTGGCCTGTCATCTGTTCTCAATTCTGACTACCTTTAAAATCTTGCACAACGAAAATACAAATGCAGGAACACACCACCCAATGCAGCTACAGTACGTTCACTTGTTATTGTCCACTAGCGACGCTGAGATCATTATTCATGCGTTCATTACGTCTCGTCTCAATTACTGTAACGTATTATTTCCAGGTCTCCCTATGTCTAGCGTTAAAAGATTACAGTTGGTACAAAATGCGGCTGCTAGACTTTTGACAAGAACAAGCAAGTTTGATCATATTACACCTATACTGGCTCACCTGCACTGGCTTCCTGTGCACTTAAGATGTGACTTTAAGGTTTTACTACTTACGTATAAAATACTACACGGTCTAGCTCCATCCTATCTTGCCGATTGTATTGTACCATATGTAAATGGCAGCAAATTTTGTTCAGGAGATAATTGCAGTTCTGGCTTGGTACGTTTTTGTGCCTTTATTTTGAAGAGCCCACTCTTATTCTGTTACTTCCTTTATTGCTGATACTTGACTTCCTGCTGACGTTCTGTCTGACTTCAACAGCATACTCACGTTACTCCAGGACTGGTAAAACATGCTGACAAAGATATATTTCTCATATTCTGTGTGAACATTTGTGAGAGGTTATTTTATTGTGCCTCGTGTTTGTGTTGTTTATATGTCACATTTAAGGAGAGTCACTCCGAGCTTTGTGTGGAAGCTAAGCTAACTAGCGGAGCAAATTTAGCGCCCTTGGAAGCGGAAGGAGGTAGGAGGAGACTAATGGTTTTATTTGTTGTAAAACAAGTGGTTCATTTCATTTAAAACAAACGGGAAAATGTCATTATTTTTATTTAAATAAATAAATAAATAAATGGGTTGTACTTGTATAGCGCTTTTCTACCTTCAAGGTACTCAAAGCGCTTTGACACTACTTCCACATTTACCCATTCACACACACATTCACACACTGATGGAGGGAGCTGCCATGCAAGGCGCTAACCAGCACCCATCAGGAGCAAGGGTGAAGTGTCTTGCTCAGGACACAACGGACATGACGAGGTTGGTACTAGGTGGGGATTGAACCAGGGACCCTCGGGTTGCTCACGGCCACTCTTCCACTGCGCCACGCCGTAAGAGCTGTAACTTGTAATTAAGCTTAATTCATGTGAAAATTCATTCTTTAAGTTTACTAAAAAGATTTGTTTAAAGTTTGAAAATGTAAACATGATTTATGTATTGTTTGTGGAAATATGGCATTTGTGTTTTCTGTCTATCTTCATAGTTTTCACGGTGTCAAAATTGTGAGGAGAAAAGGAGGAGAGAATTAAAGTTGCACCAGTCGAAGCTCTCTGCATCTTGTGTCATTAATCCAAGTGGGCCGCTACAGTGAAAACTCCCCGGCTGCAACCAGTGACAACTTCTGGCTGCAACAGACCTGCCATCCCTGCAGAGAAGCTGACGCCATCTCATCCGAGATCCAGCTACCAACCTGTTACCAGCCAACTGACTCCATTTGCACCCACATCCTGCACAGGCAAGATTAAAAGGACAGCACGCTAAAGGTACAACATTGGGTGACAAGGAGCAAAGGAGACTATTTACACACACGTTACAAGCTTACAGCGTATCTGAAGTGTCTTAAATACTAACATCATATTTTGAGGTCAAAATAATTTGTGAGCAACACGTAACAATTTTGAAATGGGTGAATGTTTTAAGACAATTGGTATATGTCTTTAAAAGGTGTGACATGTCTGTTGCGATAAAGGTTTAAAGGGTGAAGCACTTTAGCTATTAATGGTTAGAGCGCTCATTTATGACATACTTTGTTGTTACTGTTTTATGTTAAAAATCCTTTGAATGTCCATAATATGCAAATGCTTGATATAAGTATTACTCTGTGGTAAAAGATAACTACAGCTTATAAGTGAATTTAGGCATAGGACAATCAAAAGCCACGCAAGACTTAAAGCAGTTGCACAAGCAAATATAATGTCACTCCCAACAGAAGAAACAGAGAATCCTACATACACACCAGTCAGGTTTAGCTCACGTGAGAAAAAATTAACAGAGAAAGGCCAAGAAATGCATGACGAGGACACCAAAAAACGTGAAAAAACATTTAACAAGGCCTATAATTCTTGGAAGCTAACAGCAAGGGAAACAAGGACAAAACTAAAAACCCTTTGTTTATTAGAAGACCTCAATAAATTACAGCAGGATATTGAAACAAAGCACGACGCCGTAAGACAGCAATATGAACCTATCCTACATAACAGTAAAACCACGGCAGAGATCGTCAACAAAATGGACGCTTGTGTTACGCTAACAAAGGAAATCTGTAGTCTCATAAGCAACCGTCTAGCGACTATTAATAAAGATTATAACGATCAACTAGAAAAGGAAAAGGTAAGAGAAACGTTAAACAAAAATGATTATGGGTCTGTCTTTGGCCAAACTAAAACTGAAACTGTAAGTTCATCAGATTCCTCAGATGAATCAAGCAAACATTCCAGCTCAGCCAGTACCCATAGCAGTAGAGTAGATGCAGTAGCAGAGCTTGCTGCTAAGCTGGAGCAATCAAAAGCCATGGAAGAAATTCAGGCACAGAAAGCACATCTTCACAAGTTGGAAAGTGAATGGAAACTTAAAGAGGCAAAAATGTTGTCAGAAATGAAACAAAGAGAGGTGGAAATGCAACAACAGTTGGAACAAGAGAGAGCAAAACTGCAGCAGTTACAAGCAGGAAAAGAGGTCGCTATAGCAGCAGCTCGTGTGAGAGCATATGACAGTTTTGAATGTTTTGAGAACCACAATGAAGAAATTGACAACAAAACTACTTCTTACAGAATGCAAACTGAACCTCAATTAAATCCAGATGCTGCTTCATTCCATCCTCACCAAAGAGCTCCTGAAATGACAATGACCCAGGAGTCTGTCAGCTTAGCACAAGCAATTGCTAGCTCATTAAGTATGAATCGCTTGCCAGTCCCTGAACCCACCACGTTCAGTGGTGACCCTTTAAGGTTTACAGATTGGAAGATGTCATTCATGACTCTTATAGACAGAAAACCCCTCTTACCAAATGAGAAGATGTTTTATCTCAAAATGTATCTTGCAGGAGAGGCGCGCAAAGCCGTTGAAGGTTTCTTTTATCGAGATTCAGAAAGCGCATACAACGGAGCATGGAAAGTTTTACAGGACAGATATGGAAACCCATTCATTATACAAAAGGCTTTCCGTGAGAAGCTCATGAAATGGCCAAAGATCAGCGCAAATGACCCACTAGCACTACGAGAGTTCACTGACTTCCTCCAAAGCTGCAATGAGGCAATCCCACATGTCAAAGGACTAGCTATCCTTAACGATTGTGAGGAAAACCACAAGTTGCTCAAAAAACTGCCGGAATGGATTGTTCGAAAGTGGAGTAGAATTGTTGTAGATGAGCTTGACAAATCGGGCAGCTATCCGGATCTTGCATGCTTCACAGATTTCCTGAGCAGAGAGGCAAGAATAGCCTGTAACCCTATTGCTTCTCCACTGTTGATACATTTCAAACCTGCAGATGATAGAACTCCAAAGAAGGCCAAAGCTTTTAACACAAATACACAACCAAAGAGTTTTGCTCAGGAAAGACAAGAAACAAACAACAGTAAACCAAAACCACCCTGCTCAGTCTGTAAAAGTGAAACTCATGGTATCATACGGTGTCCAACTTTCGCAGCCAAAAGTGCTGAGGATAAAAAGGCATTCATCCATGAAAATCGGCTCTGTTTTGGATGCTTGAGAAAGGGTCATATGACCAAAGACTGTAGGAGACGACACACGTGTAACACATGCAATCGTCATCACCCAACCTGCTTACACGAAGACAGGAAACTAAGATCTGTGGAAGCAATATTCGTCTCCACTTCCACAGAAGAACATGCAAGCCAGGAAACACACAAGGTCATGTCCCACACATCGACACAACATGCATCTGCTACCTCAGGTATTGTCCCAGTTTTTGTGTCTACAGTACAAGAACCACACAGAGAAATACTCACATATGCTATACTGGACACACAAAGTGACTCAACATTTGTCTTAGAAGATGTACTTGATAAATTGAATGTAGATGTCCAACCAGTAAAGCTGAAACTTAGTACTATGACAGCCATCGACACAATCATATCAAGCAAGAGTGTTCATGATCTACAGGTTAGAGGACTCTACTCTGATAGCTGCATCCAACTCCACCAGGCCTACAGCCGTGACTTTATCCCGGTGGACAAGTCTTACGTTCCAACAAAGGAAACAGCATCACTGTGGCCTCATCTCAGAAACTTAGCAAATAAGTTACCACCCCTTCAAGACTGTGATGTAGGGCTCCTAATATGATATGACTGTCCAGCAGCACTGGCTCCTCTTGAAGTCATCTTAGGTGACAAAAACCAACCGTTTGCACAGAGATCAGAACTAGGATGGAGTATAATAGGCTCATCAAACCCCCACCTAGACAGACAAGGAAATCAAAGCTTTGTGCATCGGCTAACAGTAAAAGAACTGCCAGTTCCATCAGCGACAGATGTTCTAAAGACCCTGGAATCAGACTTTATTGAGAGAACTTATGAGGATAAATATGTGTCCCAAGATGATGTGCATTTCGTACAGTTCCTCAGTGACCACATCACACAGAAGAAGAGCGGGCATTATGAGATGCCACTCCCTTTCAAAGGCAACAGTCAGCCCAACCTACCAAACAACAAGAGGCTAGCCACAGTTCGCCTGCAGTGTCTCAAGAAAAAATTAAAGGCCAACAAACAATACTATGATCAGTACAAAACATTCATGGAAGAAACAATTAACAAGGGTGATGCAGAGCCTGCCCCTGCAACATCAGAGGGAGAAACAGAGTGGTACCTTCCGCATCATGCCATCTACCACCCCAGAAAACCGGACAAGCTAAGAGTCGTTTTCGACTGTTCGGCCAAATTCCATGGTGTTTCTTTAAACGACACTTTGCTAACTGGGCCTGATCTAATCAATCCTCTGGTAGGAGTACTTTGCCGATTCAGGAAAGAAGCCGTGGCCATTATCTGTGATATTGAAAGAATGTTTTATCAATTCTCTGTCACTCCTGAATCCAGGAATTACCTGAAGTTCCTCTGGTGGACAGGCGGAGATTTGGAGAAGGAACCACAGGAGTACAGGATGGCGGTTCATCTCTTCGGAGCCGCTTCGTCTCCAGGATGTGCCAATTTTGGTTTAAAGCATCTAGCACGACAACACAAGGCTAGCTATCCCCTAGCATCAATATTTGTGGAGAAACATTTTTATGTTGATGATGGGTTAGTTAGCGTCCCATCAATTGATGAGGCCAAGAAACTGATCACTGAGTCGCAAGAGTTGTGCAAAAGAGGAGGCTTGCGCCTTCACAAATTCAACTCAAATGAAGAAGCAGCGCTCGCTTGCTTAGACCCCTCTGAAAAAGCAACAAACATTGAGCCTCTAGGCTTTGATCCAACCCCATCAGAACATGCTTTCGGCATTCAATGGTCGATAAAGAATGACACTTTCAGCTTTAACATCAGGTTGAAGGATCAGCCTTCAACCCGTCGTGGTTGTCTTTCTGTCGTCGCCTCTCTCTACGATCCACTTAGATTCATTGCGCCATTCAGCCTAAGTGGAAAACGTATCCTTCAAAACCTTTGTCACAGAGGCATCGGATGGGATGACCCACTCCCAGATGATATTAAGCCACGGTGGGAGGAATGGATAAATGGTCTTCTGAAGTTGAAAGAGGTGTCAATTCCAAGATGTTACCACCCACATGACTTTCATGACATTGTCAGAGTAGAGTTACACCATTTTTCCGACGCCAGCTGTGTCGGATATGGTGCATGTTCTTACCTCAGGTACAAAAATGACAAAGATGAAGTCCATTGCAGTCTCGTGATAGCGAAAGCAAGGGTCGCTCCCTCAAAAGTCACAAGTATCCCGAGACTAGAACTCGCAGCAGCGGTGGTTTCTGCAAAAGTAAGTGTCATGTTAAAGGGTGAGCTTGACATGAAAATTGATCAAGAAATGTTCTGGACTGATTCACAAGTCGTGATTGGGTACATCAACAATGATGCTCGTAGGTTCCACATATACGTTGCAAACCGTGTTCAATTGATTAGAAATAATAGTGATCCCAGTCAATGGTATTATGTGGACACCTCAGAAAACCCAGCCGATCACGCATCCCGAGGTCTCCATGCTTCAGATATTCACTCAACAAACTGGCTGGGAGGACCGAAGTTTCTCTGGGAAAGTGAATTACATCTAACACCCAGCACTCCAACAGACTTACTTGTGGGTGATCCCGAAGTCAAGACAATTCAGGTGCTTGCAACCAAAGCAAATAACTGCGACGACATCCTTAGGCGTCTGAGTCAGTTTTCCTCATGGACAAGACTTGTAAAGGTGGTTGCAAGAATCAAGAGGCTGGGGTGTAAACAAAACCAGCACAGTGAACATGTAACTGTCGAGGAGTGTGAGAAGGCCGCTGAGAAAGTGATTAAGATTGTACAGCAGCAAGCCTTCCCCCAAGAGATAAAGATGCTTCAAGGTGAAAAATGCCTTCCAAACTCAAGCTCTCTCTTCAGTCTGGATCCCATCTGGTCTGAAGGACTGCTCCGTGTTGGTGGGAGATTAAAACAATCATCTCTCTGTCACAAAGTGAAGCATCCAGTCATCTTACCAAACAACAGTCACATATCTAAGCTGATTGTGTCCCACTACCACGCCAAGATATGCCATCAAGGTCGAAGCCAGACACAAATGGAGCTTAGGAGCAATGGATTCTGGGTCATTGGTGGGAGCAAGCTGGTTGCCAAGTTGATACGCACCTGTGTGCTTTGCAGGAAACTTCGACGGCCGACAGAGAGTCAGCGGATGGCTGAACTCCCTAAAGAACGTCTTGAAGCCTCAGCACCGTTCACGTACAGCGGCATGGACTGTTTTGGACCATTTATTGTAAAGAAAGCCCGCAAAGAATACAAAAGATATGGACTCATCTTCACATGTTTGTACTCTAGAGCTGTCCATATCAAGATGCTTGAAGATTTGTCGACAGACTCATTCATTAACGCTTTGAGATGCTTTATCAGTCTGAGAGGAGCTGTCAGACAACTACACTGCGACCAAGGTTCTAACTTCATTGGCGCCAGAAATGAGTTTAAGGAAGCACTTAAACAATGTGACACCAAACTACTGGGAATCTTCCTGACTGAAAGGCAGTGCGAATTTGTATTCAACGCCCCCTCTGCCAGCCATGCAGGCGGTGTCTGGGAACGGCAAATCAGAACCGTTAGGAATGTACTGAATGCCACCTTCGCACAGTGCCCGGGTCGCCTTGATGACGCCTCTCTTAGAACACTGTTATATGAGGCTATGGCTATTGTGAACAGCCGCCCATTAACAGTAGATGGAATCAATGATCCACAGGCCCTGGAACCTTTAACACCGAATCACCTCATCATGATGAAATCTAAAGTTGCTCTTCCTCCCCCGGGAGAATTTGTGAAGGAGGATTTGTACGCTACAAAGAGATGGAGAAGAGTTCAATACCTCATCGAACAATTCTGGGGTCGCTGGAAAAAGGAATATTTGCTCAACATATCCACAAGACAGAAATGGCACTTATCTCAGCGCAACCTCAGAGTCAACGACATTGTCATCATTAAAGACGACAACCTCCCGAGAAATCATTGGCAACTAGGACGAGTGGTGGAGACTGTTCAAGACAGAGATAGCTTAGTCCGTAGAGTCAAAGTACAAGTCGGAGAGCGAAAGCCTCAAAGAAAACAAGATCCCCCCTCTAAACCTTCAGTTATTGAGAGACCAATCCAAAAATTAGTGCTTCTCCTTGAGAATTGATCAGAACAAACAGACTGACAATTGTTTATCGTGTACGATTACAGTACAGTTCACATACCACTGATAGTTAAATGTGAAGTTACTCATTTATCACAGTCAAGAAACAATCCTGTACATTTCATTTGCTCTTTGTGTATTTTGTTCATTCCTTGTATCAGGATTTGGTGGGAGTGTAAATGGCAGCAAATTTTGTTCAGGAGATAATTGCAGTTCTGGCATGGTACGTTTTTGTGCCTTTATTTTGAAGAGCCCACTCTTATTCTGTTACTTCCTTTATTGCTGATACTTGACTTCCTGCTGACGTTCTGTCTGACTTCAACAGCATACTCACGTTACTCCAGGACTGGTAAAACATGCTGACAAAGATATATTTCTCATATTCTGTGTGAACATTTGTGAGAGGTTATTTTATTGTGCCTCGTGTTTGTGTTGTTTATATGTCACATTTAAGGAGAGTCACTCCGAGCTTTGTGTGGAAGCTAAGCTAATTAGCGGAGCAAACTTAGCGCCCTTGGAAGCGGAAGGAGGTAGGAGGAGACTAATGGTTTTATTTGTTGTAAAACAAGTGGTTCATTTCATTTAAAACAAACGGGAAAATGTCATTATTTTTATTTAAATAAGAGCTGTAACTTGTAATTAAGCTTAATTCATGTGAAAATTAATTCTTTAAGTTTACTAAAAAGATTTGTTTATAAGTTTGAAAATGTAAACATGATTTATGTATTGTTTGTGGAAATATGGCATTTGTATTTTCTGTCTATCTTCATAGTTTTCACGGTGTGAAGGAGGAGGAGAGAATTAAAGTTGCACCAGTCGAAGCTCTCTGCATCTTGTGTCATTAATCCAAGTGGGCCGCTACACCATATGTCCCGGCAAGAAATCTGCGTTCAAAGAACTCCGGCTTATTAGTGATTCCCAGAGCCCAAAAAAAGTCTGCGGGCTATAGAGTGTTTTCTATTCGGGCTCCAGAACTATGGAATGCCCTCCCGGTAACAGTTAGAGATGCTACCTCAGTAGAAGCATTTAAGTCCCATCTTAAAACTCATTTGTATACTCTAGCCTTTAAATAGACCCCCTATTTAGGCTAGATGATCTGCCGTTTCTTTTCTTTTCTCCTCTGACCCCCTCTCCCTTGTGGAGGGGGTCATAGGTCTGGTGGCCATGGATGAAGTGCTGGCTCTCCAGAGTCGGGACCCGGGGTGGACCGCTCGCCTGTGCATCGGTTGGAGACATCTCTGCGCTGCTGACCCGTCTCCGCTCGGGATGGTCTCCTGCTGGCCCCACTATGGACTGGACTCTCACTATTATGTTAGATCCACCATGGACAGGACTTTCACAATATTATGCGAGACCCACTAGACGTCCATTGCATCCGGTCTCCCCTAGAGGGGGGTGGGGGGGGGGACCCACATCTGCGGTCCTCTCCAAGGTTTCTTATAGTCATTCACATTGACATCCCACTTGGTTGTGAGTTTTTCCTCGCCCTTATGTGGGCTCTGAACCGAGGATGTCGTTGTGGCTTGTGCAGCCCTTTGAGACACTTGTGATTTAGGGCTATTTAAATAAACATTGATTGACATTGATTGATATTGCACATACAATGCAAACATGCCATTAAATTACAAATGGTAAAACAATGTTGACATCAAATGTCAATGTCTAAGCACACAGCTACTCTGTATACAATGTCACAGAGGCAGCAAGTCCCCTGCAGGTGAGTGTTGTCTATGAGAACAAATAGGAGGTTATTCCAAGATGCCAGCATGGTCAGATAGTGATCTCAGTCAATCGAGTGAAGCTGAAGGGTTGCAGACTCCCAGACATTCACTCTCACAAGCACACACACACACACACACACACACACACACACACACACACACACACACACACACACACACACACACACACACACACACACACACTTTCAACAAATCACTTTGATCCGTTTAGGGAGAATGATCTCTATTCAGGGGACACAGAATTACAATGCAATATGATTTAGCTTCAGAATATATTTTTTATCTAATTCCGTGTGTACATGAGGCATAGTGTGTGTTCTGACTAGCCTGCTCTGATTTCATCAAGATTGATAGCTACTATGGATCAACTGATCTCTTGTCAGTTTTTGTTTCATATTGCTCCTTCTACGATTCCGCCATTAAAATGGGATTTACTTCAACCACTTTACAATAGCTGGTATTTGTCATTCATTTTATGAAAGCTGTCTTCATGTTGTAAACACTCAGGTGATGACTCTTCTCCACAGTAATATATTGTAGCTTCGCACAAAACCCAGTACGGTGGTACCTGGAACAGGGGCAGATTTAGGATTAAAGAAGGTCTATGGTTTAGACAAGATAAAGATTATTTTTTTAGCATGTGAAAATATGTGGTGTTTGTTTGTATATGATAGACAATATCAACTTTAAAATTTTGTTCACCTTAAAGAAAAACTGCAACCTTATCTGCAACCTTATTTTGGAATTTGGAATCACTGGCATGCCGACTGATAGGACATTCATACATTCCCATTTAGATGAAGAATGTTGATCCTCGCAAAGAAAAGGGAGGGGGAACCAAACGTCTTTTTGTGTCATTCTCGCCATCTAAATTGGCTGTCAAATAGTACCAGCTCACCCTTCAGCGATCAAGGTGAGAGGCATGATTTATGATCTAGAATAAACTTTCACGAGCACCAAGGTGAAGAAGCAGCTCACCAATCGATGTGGTCAACATAGCCAAATAAGCTCGTGATCACGGCACCGTCATCTGCATTAGCGCTTATAATAACAATATCACTAAAACTTGGTTAATACTCAAGTCACAAAATGTAAATAGAGTGCTTTTGGAGGTTTTTGGCAGAGGTGGGACCAAGTCATTGTTTTGCAAGTCACAAGTAAGTCTCAAGTCTTTGCCCTCAAGTCCGAGTCAAGTCCCGAGTCAAGACAGGCAAGCCCCGAGTCAAGTCCAAAGTCAAGACTGGAAAGTCTCAAGTCAAGTCCTAAGTCCTGCATTTTGAGTTTCGAGTCCTTTCAAGTCCTTTTAACCACAGACTAATATATTAACACAGATTGTGTATGCTTTTCAAACGCTGTATTTATTTATTAAAACAAGTGCATTTTAAATTGCAGGAAAGAAAATTGTGCTGACATTGCACTTTATAATAGCACTATTAACCAGTCATTTTAAACATTAACTCATTCCTTTACAGAACAAACACATTGAAAAATAAAGTGTAAATGTACTTATTTGTACAAAAGTGTTAACATTGAAAAAACATGACATATACGTGAACATAACAAAAAAGTTGTACTTTTTATATGTCAGGGCTCTATGCTGCATTGCATTTGCAAAAGACCAAATTAGCCAAGAGTCTGTCAGTCATTTGTGCACGATGGGGGCGTAGTATGATGCCACCATGGCTGAAAACTCGCTCCACTGGAGCACTGGAGGCAGGCACTGCCAAGACTCTCATGGCCACTTGGAACAGTGAAGGAAGAGTCTTCATGTTCAATGCCCAGAACAAAAGGGGGGAGAGAGGTTTTTTGGGTTGGTGCACTACTTGTAAGTGTATCTTGTGTTTTTTATGTTGATTTAATAAAATAAAAAAAAAATATATATTTCTTGTGCGGCCCGATACCAATCGATCCACGGACCAGTACCGGGCCGCGGCCTGGTGGTTGGGGACCACTGAGGTAAACAACCAACAGTATGTCAGAAAGCTAGCTAAAACGGTACACATATTCATAATATAGTATACATTTTAACTGACCTTTATTTTACTATTTTTGTCTTTTTTTAGGTGGCTAAAATACGCGGTGCTGCTGACCGCCGTCTAACGTTACGTGTGATATATTGACTAACGTAACCCTGCTTAAAAAAATCACTGAACAAAAAGTATGAATATGGTAGTGAACTGCAACAGATTCCCGTGTTTGCAATAACGTTATAACGTTAGCAGTGAGTTTACAGCCTCACTGATTTAACTACACAGCAAATAAAAGTCACGTTACTTAGCCAATAAACGTTATCTTACATTCAAAACTTACCGTTCTTTGTGCAACTTCAAATGCCGGACGAAGTTGGAAGTTGTTGCCTCTCCATCAGTAATTTTCGAACCGCATGTGTTGCATACTGCAAACCGTTTTGTGTTGACCACCTCGTAATTTTTATACCCAAACGAAATTATTTTAGGTATCATTTTTTGTTCACTGGCATGTGGTTTGGACATGTCTTCTTCGTTGGTTGTCCTGCAATTTGATTGGATGAATGCTGTGTGATGAAAACAAAGTAGATCTAATTTGATTGGCTGTTGTACTGAGAGCACACCAGCTGACACACGCAACGCTGATAGACAAGTACACAATGAAAAATACGGAGCGCTCCCGAATAACTTTTTCATCTTTGGGTTTTGGCGAAAGTAGCAAGTCATGTCAAGTCATGTCAATTCAAAAGGCTCAAGTCCAAGTGAAGTCACAAGTCATTGATGTTAAAGTCTAAGTCGAGTTGCAAGTCTTTTTACATTTTGTCAAGTCGAGTCTAAAGTCATCAAATTCATGACTCGAGTCTGACTCGAGTCCAAGTCATGTGACTCGAGTCCACACCTCTGGTTTTTGGATGGTTATTTATTGGGCTTTATGGGTGCAAAAGAGGACCTTCCATTGGTTCCGCTGTAAGCTAACTTTTATTTATGTCTATTTTCCAGTTAGAATGCATGAAAAAAGAAAAAACATCCGTTGTCATCTCTTTCATCATGATTCACGTCATCACCCCCCGCGAACCCGAAAGGGACAAGCGGTAGAAAATGGATGGATATATACAGGTAAAAGCCAGTAAATTAGAATATTTTGAAAAACTTGATTTATTTCAGTAATTGCATTCAAAAGGTGTAACTTGTACATTATATTTATTCATTGCACACAGACTGATGCATTCAAATGTTTATTTCATCTAATTTTGATGATTTGAAGTGGCAACAAATGAAAATCCAAAAATTCCGTGTGTCACAAAATTAGAATATTACTTAAGGCTAATACAAAAAAGGGATTTTTAGAAATGTTGGCCAACTGAAAAGTATGAAAATGAAAAATATGAGCATGTACAATACTCAATACTTGGTTGGAGCTCCTTTTGCCTCAATTACTGCGTTAATGCGGCGTGGCATGGAGTCGATGAGTTTCTGGCACTGCTCAGGTGTTATGAGAGCCCAGGTTGCTCTGATAGTGGCCTTCAACTCTTCTGCGTTTTTGGGTCTGGCATTCTGCATCTTCCTTTTCACAATACCCCACAGATTTTCTATGGGGCTAAGGTCAGGGGAGCTGGCGAGCCAATTTAGAACAGAAATACCATGGTCCGTAAACCAGGCACGGGTAGATTTTGCGCTGTGTGCAGGCGCCAAGTCCTGTTGGAACTTGAAATCTCCATCTCCATAGAGCAGGTCAGCAGCAGGAAGCATGAAGTACTCTAAAACTTGCTGGTAGACGGCTGCGTTGACCCTGGATCTCAGGAAACAGAGTGGACCGACACCAGCAGATGACATGGCACCCCAAACCATCACCCAACCATGCAAATTTTGCATTTCCTTTGGAAATCGAGGTCCCAGAGTCTGGAGGAAGACAGGAGAGGCACAGGATCCACGTTGCCTGAAGTCTAGTGTAAAGTTTCCACCATCAGTGATGGTTTGGGGTGCCATGTCATCTGCTGGTGTCGGTCCACTCTGTTTCCTGAGATCCAGGGTCAACACAGCCGTCTACCAGCAAGTTTTAGAGCACTTCATGCTTCCTGCTGCTGACCTGCTCTATGGAGATGGAGATTTCAAGTTCCAACAGGACTTGGCGCCTGCACACAGCGCAAAATCTACCCGTGCCTGGTTTACGGACCATGGTATTTCTGTTCTAAATTGGCCCGCCAACTCCCCTGACCTTAGCCCCATAGAAAATCTGTGGGGTATTGTGAAAAGGAAGATGCAGAATGCCAGACCCAAAAACGCAGAAGAGTTGAAGGCCACTATCAGAGCAACCTGGGCTCTCATAACACCTGAGCAGTGCCAGAAACTCATCGACTCCATGCCACGCCGCATTAACGCAGTAATTGAGGCAAAAGGAGCTCCAACCAAGTATTGAGTATTGTACATGCTCATATTTTTCATTTTCATACTTTTCAGTTGGCCAACATTTCTAAAAATCCCTTTTTTGTATTAGCCTTAAGTAATATTCTAATTTTGTGACACACGGAATTTTGGATTTTCATTTGTTGCCACTTCAAATCATCAAAATTAAATGAAATAAACATTTGAATGCATCAGTCTGTGTGCAATGAATAAATATAATGTACAAGTTACACCTTTTGAATGCAATTACTGAAATAAATCAAGTTTTTCAAAATATTCTAATTTACTGGCTTTTACCTGTATGTATATATATATATATATATATATACTACCGTATTTTTCGGACTATAAGTCGCATTTTTTCTCATAGTTTGGCGGGGGGTGCGACTTATACTCAGGAGTGACTTATGTGTGAAATTATTAACACATTACCATAAAATATTAAATAATATTATTTAGCTCATTCACGTAAGAGACTAGACGTATAAGATTTCATCGGATTTAGCGATTAGGAGTGACAGATTGTTTGGTAAACGTATAGCATGTTCTGTATGTTATAGTTATTTGAATGACTTTTACCCTAATATGTTACGTTAACATACCAGGCACATTCTCAGTTGGTTATTTATGGGTCATATAACGTACACTTATTCAGCCTGTTGTTCACTATTCTTTATTTATTTTAAATTGCCTTTCAAATGTCTATTCTTGGTGTTGGGTTTTATCAAATAAATGTCCCAAAAAATGCGACTTATACTCCAGTGCGACTTATAAATGTTTTTTCCTTCTTTAATTGGCATTTTCGGCCTCGGCGACTTATACTTCGGAGCGACTTATACTCTGAAAACTACGGTATTTTTTTTTCAGTGCAGAGAACCTTCAAACTTTCAGGCCTCTGGTCAAGGATCCCAGCTTGAAGGAGATACAGCTCGAATGGGTGAGGAAACTTTTTTTTGTATGATCTCACAAGGATAAAACAGTAAACATCAAGGGACTTAAATGTGTTCACCCTGATGGTATTAAATCAAATTTGATAAATTTAAAAATTTTTTAATAATTAACATACTACAAAGGGTTTCATTTTAATTTTACCACCCTGGATTGGTCACAAAGTATTAAATATATACATATATGTATTCTCACTCACATTTATACAATTACTAAGTCGCAACTGAGTCTGCGTTGATGTCAGGTGAGTGAACCACAACATTCAGTTACCCTGTGGTAGAGCAACTTAAGCTAAATGCCATGTTAATTATCCATCTAGTTTCATTCACACCTTAAGGCAATTTAGATTCTGCAGTTTTTGGAACATAGGAAGAACCTGGAGAATACACACGCAAGCACTGGGTAAACATATTAACTCTGTTTTTCAATAGCAATTCCATGCAGCCCTATTCTCCTGACTGAGAGTGCTAATTACTATCCCACTGTGATGTGCCTGTAAGTTTTCCAAATTAAAAATATATCTCTGAAGTTGCGTAAAAATGTTAACATTTTAATGCAGGATTCAATGTGGGATGTCAGCATATCTTAAAGGGGAGCTGCACTTTTTTTTTTAGATTTTGCCTATTGTTCACAATCATTATGAGAGACATGTACACACCTGTATTTTTTTTTATATTACCGTTTTAAAGATGATAAAAAAAACTATTGAAAGATGTGGCTAATTGAGAGTCACCGTTGTAGCCTTCAAAGCCCTCTAAGACAACTTCAAAACCCTCCATCCATCAACGTTTAATATACACACTGCAAGTCTATATATAGAGTAGTACCAGACACGAACATAACAATTTGTAATATGTACAATATTTACCGAATTTTGGTCATTTTAATCAGTGCCGAAACTAGATATTTGCCTCATTTATTTCTGTTTCCATAGCAGCACACGTCCGACTTCTCGCAACAACTTGTGTTGTACTTCAGTAAACAAGGCTTGTGTGTGTTCTAATCATGGCAGACTTGGTAACAAACAACAGAGACGACTATTTTGGACAAATGAGGATTCACAACTTTATCTTTTTGAAGCTAAATGAGCGGAAGATGGACTACTGTTTATAGAAGCCAGCACGAAGGAAGAGTGAGACGTTTTAGCAGACGGAAGCCGACAGGGTGAGGTGAATGTGAATCGAAGCTGCAAAATGTGGAATTTGAAGCCATGCTATTTTGATATAAATGGCGTGCTTACCCAAAAACGTCGGAAAAAACGTCTTCGGACAGCGGGACGAAAAACACAACTGTCCATCGAGTGAGTCACACTTTATATTGATACGTCATGCGTGTTATTACTATAGTACATATGCTGTCTGGCTAGCTGCCTACAAACAAAATATGAAATGTGGGCTAATACTTTACAGATACTATAATATGATTGTTCATGTTTTTCTATCAGTACACTTTGGTGTCTTATCGCATTGTGTTGTGCATTACAAACTCAAACGCAGAAGCTAGCTTCTCTGTTTTCGTAGCTAGCTTTAAAGGGTACTACCGTAGCACGCTGATGTGTTAGTACGCTAGAAAAATAGTTCCTCAGTGTTCGCTCTTACAATAACAATGTCACTACAGCTTCGTTACTTTACAGAAGTGACGTGCGGTCACTGGAGGCAGGTGAGGCGGGGCCTCACCTGCCATCATGGAAAGAAAAAAAATTTAAAAAGAAGAAAAAAAAATTTAATTGTTGTCTGTATCCAGTGATTATACTATAAAGTTATTTTCCATTTAACTTCACCAGTTTTAGATTTTTTTTATTCAAAATCGCTGAATTTTCACATTTTCCGTTCAAATACTGAGAAGAGACGGTGCGATGATCGGCAGCCAGTTGAGGCACGTCACTCAATTGTGCCTCACCATGGATTGCGGACTCGGCTAACTGCTGGCCTGCTGTGCAGTGAGACCGTATTGCTATATGAATTATATTATACATTTCCATAGTTTAGTTAGTTGAGGTATATAATGTACAGTGTATTTTGTCAACAACTGTATAAATGATAAATGATAGATGGGTTGTACTTGTATAGCGCTTTTCTACCTTCAAGGTACTCAAAGCGCTTTGACACTACTTCCACATTTACCCATTCACACACACATTCACACACTGATGGAGGGAGCTGCCATGCAAGGCGCTAACCAGCACCCATCAGGAGCAAGGGTGAAGTGTCTTGCTCAGGACACAACGGACATAACGAGGTTGGTACTAGGTGGGGATTGAACCAGGGACCCTCGGGTTGCACACGGCTACTCTCCCACTGCGCCACGCCGTCCCTGTATGTGTGTAACGTATTTCTTGTGCTGAGCGATCATAAAACTGCTGCGAAGACGCACTGTGTGAGGCTCGCGTAATCCCGCCTCCTGGTGCCGGTTAATGCACCTCCGCCGCAGACTGCACCCCCCGACGGGAGCGCCACACCAACCAAAGCCCACACCCAAACCCTCCACGCGCCCGGGAATAATTGTTGGTGATTTAACCCCCAATTCCAACCATTGATGCTGAGTGCCAAGCAGGGAAGAATGCTGGTATGAGCTTTTAAACATTACCCGTTAACTACTGCCAATCAAATGGTGAATAAGATACTCTTTAGGGTTCATATGTTTGTAAATCTGACTGTGATGAAGTCAGTGCCTCATCACCAGTCATGAACCTCACCGCACGTCACTGCTTTACAGGTTACTTAATGGAAATCAAGTGTTGACGGTTTCTGAATGCATTATTAAAGAACATTCAGACTTTGTTGTCCAGTTGTGTTAAAAGTCAGATTTTTGCAATATATTTGTATTTTCTTTCGAGGGTTGAATGTGTAGTTTTCTCCTCCTCACCCTACTTCTGCTCTATTGGGATACATATGCCTCACTGTTTCCCCCTGCAGGGTGGTGGGAGTACTGTATACATGATCAATCCTAGTTTTAATGGTTTCATTAAACCTATTTGGGTGATTTTCGGCGGGCCAAATGAAAAGCTTTGGCGGGCCGAATGTGGCCAGTTGAATAGACCATGTATAAGGTAAGTACTAAGTATGCATAATATAGCGGTGGTCCACAAAAGTGCCTCTCTCCGACCTCGACAACACCAACACAATGAGCGCACACACTTTAATCGACAAAGACACTACGCCTATGCCAACACGACCAGGGTCTCCCTGCACACACTATAAGCTTGTCTCCTAGAATTCAAAAATCCCTTATGAATCGTACATGCTGCAGATGCTAACATTTATAACTGCCAACTGCAATTTAACTGCTGCCAAGACAAACCATAAAATCCATAAACCCAATATTTTCTCCTGACCCAGAAACTAATTATTTATGTATACATAATTTCCTACACGGAAATGGAATTGAAATTTGAGGGCAACCAAATGGGACAGAGTAACTATTAAAAATAGATTCACACTAGAGATGTCCGATAATATTGGCCTGCCGATGTTATCGGCCGATAAATGCGTTAAAATGTAATATCGGAAATTATCGGTATCGTTTTTTTTTATCATCGGTATCGTTTTTTTTTTATTAAATCAACATAAAAAACACAAGATACACTTACAATTAGTGCACCAACCCAAAGAAAACCTCCCCCATTCACACAAAAAGGTTCTTTTTTTCTGTTATTAATATTTTGGTTCCTACATTATATATCAATATATATCAATACAGTCTGCAAAAGATACAGTCCGTAAGCACACATGATTGTGCGTGCTGCTGGTCCACTAATAGTACTAACCTTTAACAGTTAATTTTATTAATTTTCATTAATTACTAGTTTCTATTTAACTGTTTTTGTATTGTTTTACTTTCTTTTTTATTCAAGAAAATATTTTTAATTTATTTATCTTATTTTATATATTTTTTTAAAAAGTACCTTATCTTCACCATACCTGGTTGTCCAAATTAGGCATAATAATGTGTTAATTCCACGACTGCATACATCGGTTGATATTGGTATCGGTTGATATCAGTATCGGTAATAAAAGAGTTGGACAATATCGGAATATCGGATATCGGCAAAAAGCCATTATCGGACATCCCTAATTCAAACCCTTTTAGGCCATATTTGTCATGATCCGTGGTCCGGATCATGTTTTGTTTAGTTATGTTCTGTTAGTTTTAGACTTCTTTAGTTCCCGTCTGCGCTTCCTTGTTTGTTTTGTCACCAGGGCGACTCATTAGTTCACCTGCCTCATTTGTTAGGATCACACTTGTCGCTAATCATTGTGTTCACCTGTCTCTGATTAGTGCTCGCCCGCTCACCTGCTTCCCGAGCACTAATCAGAGGCATTATTTAAGTTTGCCTTTGCCAGTCAGTCGGGCTGGCGTCATTGTTTGCTTCATGCTCTCGTCACGTAAGTTTTGCTAGTTTCATGCCACAGTTCCCTGAGTATTCCTTGTCTCTAGTCTATGCTAAGTGTTAGCCCTAGCATCCAGTGCGATCGGCACTTTTTCCTTCGTCTTGTTTTTTCTGTTTTTTTGTACCCTTTTGAGTTTTGAGAATTAAATCATGTTTTTTCCTGCACGCTTTGTCCGGAATAGTCTGTTTGCATGCTGGGAGAACAAACCTCGCAGTAAGCTGCGTAAACCCACACGTGACAGAATGACACCAGTCCGACTGACTGGCAAAGGCAAACTTAAATAATGCCTCTGATTAGTGCTCGGAAAGCAGGTGAGCGGGCGAGCACTAATCAGAGACAGGTGAACACAATGATTAGCGACAGGTGTGATCCTAACAAATGAGGCAGGTGAACTAATGAGTGGCCATGGTGACAAAACAAACAAGAAAGCGCAGACGGGAACTAAAGAAGTCCAAAACTAACAGAACATAACTAAACAAAACATGATCCGGACCACGGAATAATGACAATATTGACATTTATTTGCTGAGCTACATCACCTGAAACCTGTTTTGAAAATGTTTTATTCCAATTTATGTAACAAATTATAATGCAACAATTAGTTAAAATCAAAAATCAAGTTGTTTCGAGAATCGATTCTGAATCGAATTGTCACCTCAAGAATCGGAATTGAATTGACTCATAAGTTGTTGTACATTCACTTCC
The DNA here is from genome assembly GCF_033978685.3 of Nerophis lumbriciformis. Taxonomy (NCBI): domain Eukaryota; kingdom Metazoa; phylum Chordata; class Actinopteri; order Syngnathiformes; family Syngnathidae; genus Nerophis; species Nerophis lumbriciformis. Next base: position 25,469,157 of record NC_084582.2, read on the forward strand.
CAAGTAACTTTAACACAATGTTAAGTATCTGATCCAAAGACGAGTAGTGAGAGTTGAAGAAATTGAAAACAATACACACCTTGACACAGCAGTGAGAAGTCAAATTATGTGTCGTACTGTGAAGTGATTGAAAATCAACTAAACTACATCAAACTCAAGGTATCGGAAATGAGAAAACATCTCAGAGCCCTGGCCATGCAATCATACCCTCTGTGCAGCACACAGCAGCGACACAATTGTGTTGGACTGATACCAGTAAACTCATTTTGGAAGCAACATTTTAGCGATTATTTTGTTGATGCAGGTATCATCAAGAAACCAAAATAAATTAAGTTAATAAGGCAGATGTTAAAAAGTGATAATGTTACAACATTTTACCCTGTAAATTAACTTAGCGACACATGAAAGGTGACACGCCAGATGCCTCAGAAAAAAATTTTGATTTTCATTTTTTCATCTGTAATAAGAAAATATCGAAGTAATATTTGCTTCATGCAAACTCAATCACCATTTGTACATGGGCATCATTTATTTAATCTGATCATAATTCGGATTACAATGTTGCTGTGTACATGAACCCTGAAAAAAAATGGCCCAATATGATGTGCATTTTCATGCATCACACCTTAAATGAGAATACTTTATTTTGACATGTGCAGCACATACCATATATGGAAGTAGAAGAAGAAGAAGCAGTGAACACACATGGCTATGTGCATTTCTGCTTTTCCAACCTTGTTTTAATTATTGATACATTTTCCTTCTGTTTGCTAATTTTTGAAATGGAGGTGTTCTGTGCTTTTATGTTGTGATCTGTACGGGTTGCCGTGCATCTTAATGTTACGACATTCTGTGTGCATAGCTGAGGCTAGCAGTTGGCACCTGGAGGAGCTATAAAGCCGTGAATAAAACAGCTTGTTGAGACGACAACTGGATCCTTCCTTTTATTGTTACATCGACACATGATACTCCAGACCATACTTTTGTTATTGCTAATCTTGGTTTTAGAGCAACAACTTCAAAAGTATAAAACGCTACTTCTGTACATGTTGAATGGGGGGAGACAGCAGCAAAACACTCACTTCCGTCCGAGACTATTATATTGAGTCCCCTGTCCACCACCAAAGTACATCTGACATCAAAGTTTGCGCAGCAAGGATAATTTCGACCCAAAATCGGAAGACGTGTTTACAAGCGCTCCAACCACCTTCCTTAATCGGAATTACATTTTGATCCTTACACGTGTGATCGAGTCAGAGTATTCCAAATGGTGTGTTTACACGAAGCATTTTTATTCCTGATAGGCTTTTAATCCGATTATGTGTCCATGTGCACATAGCTAATGCCAGGGGTTAATAAGACTGTGGACTTTAAGGATTCTACACATGTTTTATAGATGGCTAGTATTCAAATTTACCATGGATACTTCTCCTCTGGGCCTCGCTTCACTGATCCGTGGTACAATCAGTGTGCAGTCATTGAGATGAAGCAACCATTAGGCATGTGTCAAAGTGCTCGGTAGATTCCTTACTTCTGATGGCCACAGCTTACTCTTCTGCACCAGAGCATTTTTGAAGACTCCATCATGACCCACCATTTAAGGGAAAAATCTAGGCAGGAGGAAGCTGTAGTATGATGGATGGTAAAGGTGTGTAAGATACATCTCAGGTAAACGGGAGTCTGTGAAAAGAATCTCAACTAATGGCATAATCAACATGTTTACAATAACTATTTTACAGTTTGTTAACCGGCAGATGTGTGTAGGAACTCTTCTTTTCATTTATTGTGTTAATTTCATACATTGTACCCACATCTGTAGGTTATTCGATAATTGTGCTTCATCTACCAGTTTGAATGTAACATTGCATCACTTGTTTACCCAATTGTACTTTTATTGTACCCCAAATATATCAGTATCTTTAATAAGCACTCACTAAAACTAACTTTGAAAAAGCTACATATTTTAAACATTGGTTAAAAAACGTATTTGGTTCAAACCACTGTGTGATATCAGAACTTGGCGCCCTGGAATAAACCAAGTAACTGAAAACAGAAGAAACAATTGTTATTGTGTTGTAGTCAATTTATATGACAATCAACAACAGGAGTGTTTTTTCTGACAACGCATCACATGGACAAAGATAAGACCTTCTGGAGGAAAGTTCTGTGGTCAGATGAAACAAAAATGTAGCTGTTTGGCCACAATACCCAGCAATATGTTTGGAGGAGAAAAGGTTAGGCCTTTAATACCAGGAACACCTTTCCTACCGTCAAGCATGGTGGTGGTAGTATTATCTGGGAACTGTTTTTGTGCCAATGGAACTGGTGCTTTACAGAGAGTAAATGGGACAATGAAAAAGGAGGATTATCGCCCGGAGGTTGGGTCTTGGGTTCATTTGGGTGTTCCAACAGGACAATGACCCCAAACACACGTCAAAAGTGGTAAAGAAATTACTAATTCAGGCTAGAATTAAGGTTTCAGAATGACCTTCCCAAAGTCCTGACTTAAACGTGTGGACAATGCTGAAGAAACAAGTCCATGTCAGAAAACCAACAACTTTAGTTGAATTGCACCAATTTAGTTAAGAGGATTGGTCAAAAATTCAACCAGAAGCCTGCCAGAAATGTATACTTTTAACCCAGCAGATTTAGTCACATTTTCAGTAGACCCATAATAAATTCATAAAAGAACCAAACTTCATGAATGTTTTTTTTGTGACCAACAAGTATGTGCTCCAATCACTCTATCACAAAAAAATAAGAGTTGTAGAAATGATTGACAGCCATGACATTATGTTCTTTACAAGTGTATGTAAACTTTTGACCACGACTGTAGGAAGGCACATTAAAGGGTTCATATTACGATTTTTTTCCTCCATTTAAAATACTTCCTTGTGGTCTAAATAACATGCAATGGTGGTTCTTTGGTCAAAATGTTGCAAAGATTATGTTTTACAGACCATTTTCAAGCCGCTCTTTGACCGTCTCTTCGTGATTGCGCCTTTTTGTTGTCCGTCTTAATTACGTGGCTCCACTTCGACAGCGTTTTCTCCCCGCCATCTGGGTTGTTGCAAAGCTACTGACAGATGTTAGAACTGTATGATCCTTTGTATGACAAATGGCAACAGCGAAGAGTAAATGCCCTACAACAAGAGCGTAGAGAAAAAAAAGGGGCTGATTGACTACATACGTAGGACTACAATGGCGGAGTAAACATTTACCATATACAGTATGTATAATCCGCTGACGTCAAAGATTTTAAGTGCGCCATATAGTCTGAAAAATACGGTAGAGTATTTACCGTATTTTTCGGAGTATAAATCGCACCGAAGTATAAGTCGCACCTGCCAAAAATGCATAATAAAGAAGGAAAACAACATATATAAATCACACTGGAGCCCGGCCAAACTATAAAAAAAACTGCGACTTATAGTCCGAAAAATACGGTACACTTGGTTTTAGTAGTTTTTTCATTAAAGCAAATTCTATAGACATCAAAAATACAAATAAATGATTACATTTTTACTGAGTCACCGCTATGTGACGTACATATGTCGACTAAAAGGAGGAGTTACCTTTCAAATACATGCTACATTTCCATTTTTAGGTTTGGGTTGCATGTGATCATTTCACTAGATTTACTTTTGTTGTGCTTTCTTATTTTCCAGAACTATCTGAGGTTAAACTCTAGATTTGCAGTCATACAAAGTTGGTCCCTTTCTTTTTGTATATGTCACCATGGTGACCATATGCTGCTCTGGGGCAGATTATGTTCAGGACACGTTGATGGAGAGATGGAGCGTGAACCACCTACTTATGTATTTTGTATAAAATTGTGTTACAAAGTAAACTGGTCCGAAAAGTACCTTGCTAACCTGAGGGAAAGGTAGGCTCAAGTGGGGTGTCAAGCTTGTTTTCATTGAGGGCCACATTGCATTTATGGCTGCCCTCCGATGGCCGCTTGTAACAGTGAATGTATTTAAATATAAACATAAAACACACAATTTGAAAAAAGTTACACAATTTGCAAAGGATTTCAATTTTTAGGTGTTTTACTTACAGATTAATGGTAACTTGCTTTGGAATCATAAATCAAGTTGACAAACAGATATTTAGGTATTCATTTTTGATAAACAAAAAAAAAAAATGCTTGAAGCATCTTGTTGCATGATCAGATATTAATAAAGTGTAGAACATATGCAGTTGCAAGCAGTACATTTGTATGCACAGGTGAATAAACTGGTGCTCTGCTAGAAGAATCTCCTGTGTGCCGCTGAATGTGTGGATTACTGACTGAAATATGTCTTATGCTTCTATGTATCTGTTCTCTACCGTGTGTTGGATCAATGTCCAAATGTATTTGAAAAATTAAATTGGTGGGAAAATGTATATAACAAAAACTTTAATCACCTAATAATTTGACGCTACCTTGCAGAACCTCTGTACGGGATAAATTGGGGCCCTGAGCAGAATTTGTTATTTCATTTTACTAAAAAGAAGAAATACAAATGATTTGTTTAGTGCAAAATAAGACATTTTTCATAATTAAAAAGTAAATATGCACATGTTCTCTTAAGCCTGGACTCCACCCAGTACATTTGGCCAGCACTATCACTGTGCGCCACAAGGGGAAAAGTTTAATAGAACATGGATGGACGGATATTATTTTCATTCATTAATTGACATTATACATTCACTTTGTAGGATTGCCGGGCACTACCACAGCGCACAATCTGCATATAGGGAATGGCAATTGCATAATATTATTAATAATATTGCCAATAATGCAACAAATATTATATTATCATACATTCCAAACATTTTTGTTTAAATAGAAGTAAGTAATTATTTATGTTATGATTATTATCCATCAAATTGTACACTGTACAACAAAATATTTTGCGGAAAAAAATGGTCATCTCAGTCGCAGAGTTCTTTATTTTTCATTGTTTTAAATGTGGTACCGTTTTTCCATTTACAGTGATATGCTGTAAAATGCAGTAAAATTCCGGAGACTGAGCTGTAATTTTTTTTTTTTTAAATCTAGATTTTTTTTTACAGTGTACGTAAAAAAATATGTAATAACCAAATGGATAGACAATTATGTTATTTTATGAGGGGACTCTTTACACATTTAGATTCATATATATTCACTGTCACAAGCGGCTCCTCTGGGCAGCCATAGCTACAATGTGGCCCTTAATGAAACGAGTTGGACACACCTGCCCTTGGGTAACAGACCCCTGTTGAAGACCTCCGGATTACTCTGTAAAAGCATTTCCTACTGCCTACTTCAGCTGAACAATGATGTCACCAATCAATGAGGATCCTATGCACATCCTAAAAATGAAGAGGAAGTATTTTCCAGCACCAGCATAACCTTTTAATTTTTTTGTTACAGTATTGATAAAGGAATGTATGTTGTAAAGTGCTACGTCAATGGACTGATCAGTGGGTTCAACACCTATAAAAAAATATTTAGAAAAATCCCACAGTTTTCTTGCTTGTCTTTCTCACCTAAACTAACTTTGAATGTATCTTCTGTCTTAATTTCTCCTCTCCTCCATTGCTGTCCTTTTCTATCCTTACAAGCTCAGCTGTCAAGCAGGGCGACTTGCTGTTTTAGCTTTTAGCTCACTTGCCTTGTCATCCATTTTCTATTTGGCTTTCGGTTTATATTCATCAAGCCTCTGCATTGGCTTCCAGCAAACCCCTAAAAGCATAGCTGGGCTGCCAGGTGAGGAATCATTCTGAGGCAACACAAAGACAGAACAAAGAAAGAAGCTGCAGCATACGAAATAACCACAAATGCAGTTCAGCAGGAAAATGCCTTACCAATTATTATTGCATGGATTGTTCCTGGTAAATACCAAATTGTTTTTATTAAGAAGAGGCCAAACACAATTTTAAAATGTAGTGTTGTTTACTGCAATGTTTTTCAACCTTTTTTGTGCCAGGGCACATTTTTTTGCATTGAAAACATCTGGAGGCACACCACCAACAGAAATCATTAAAAAACAAAACTCAGTTGACAGTAAAAAGTTGTTGTCGCAATTGTTGGATATGACTTTAAACCAACCATGCATCAATATAGCTCTTGTCTCAAAGTAGGTGTACTGTCACGACCTGTCACATCACACCGTGACTTATTTAGAGTTTTTTGCTGTTTTCCTGTGTGTAGTGTTTTAGTTCTTGTCTTGTGCTCCTATTTTGGTGGAGTTTTTTTTTTTTTTTGGGAGGGGGGGGTATTTTCCTGTAGCGGTTTCATGTCTTCCTTTGAGCGATATTTCCCGCATCTACTTTCTTTTTGCAATCAAGTATATTTCGGTTGTTTTTATCTTTCTTTGTGGGGACATTGTTGATTGTCATGTCATGTTCGGATGTACATTGTGGACGCTGTCTTTGCTCCACAGTAAGTCTTTGCTGTCGTCCAGCATTCCTTTTTTGTTTACTTTGTAGCCAGTTCAGTTTTAGTTTCATTCTGCATAGCCTTCCCTAAGCTTCAATGCCTTTTCTTAGGGGCAATCACATGTTCTTTATTTTTGGTTTAAACTTTAGACACCTTTTTACCTGCACAATGCTTCCCGCTGTTTCCGACATCTACAAATCAATTAGCTACCGGCTGCCACCTACTGATATGGACGAGTATTACACGGTTACTCTGCCGAGCTCTAGACAGCACCGACACTCAACAACAACACATAATTTGCAGACTATAATTACTGGTTTGCAAAAAATGTTTTTAACCCAAATAGGTGAAATTAGATAATCTCCCACGGCACACCAGACTGTATCTCACGGCACACTAGTGTGCCACGGCACAGTGGTTGAAAAACACTGACTTACTGTATTAGTGTATTTACATACATGAGAAGAAACATGTGTGATATCGGTGTAACTGTATACACCACCAAAAAAAATATATCTTAATTATTGTCTATGTGAAGGCAGATACTGTGATGCAGATCGTAAAGCTAATTGTCAGTTTAAGGCATGGATTACGTTAAATGGACAGTTAGCTTAAGGTTATAAAGATAATTGCAACTTATTATTCTTTGTAAAGTATTCATTAGTGGAAATTATCAGTGCAACCTGCTTCAGGGGTGTTTCCAACATCCACTTGACTTTTACTACTTCTCTACTTTACTGCATCATCTCATGTCTATCATTTATTTACCGTCTGTAATTAACATTTAAGAAGTGAGAAGACCGAGTTCATCATCTGGCGTCAATAAATCTATACAGTAAACATGTTTTCATGTCTCCTTCCATAAGACTTTAAAACCTAACCCTCATTAAATATTGATCATAATATTTTCAACTGGTTGACGTACACAAACACTGCAAAAAAAGTCAATTTGGTTGATTGTATTTTTTGAGATCTTCAAAGAATAATACAGTATATGACATACCATCAAATGTAGTAATGCATTATTGTTTAGTTTAAGTTATATTACAGTGGCCTAGTGGTTAGAGTGTCCGCCCTGAGATTGGTAGGTTGTGAGTTCAAACCCCGGCAGAGTCATACCAAAGACTATAAAAATGGGACCCATTGCCTCCCTGCTTGGCACTCAGCATCAAGGGTTGGAATTGGGGGTTAAATCACCAAAAATGATTCCTGGGCGCAGCCACCGCTGCTGCCCACTGCTCCCCTCACCTCCCAGGGGGTGATCAAGGGTGATGGGTCAAATGCAGAGAATAATTTCGCCACACCTAGTGTGTGTGTGACAATCATTGGTACTTTAACTTAAAGGTGCAAATATGAGTCAAGTAAATTGTTTAAGGGCGTCAATGTGCTTTGCAAAACCACTTCAAAGCCATTCTTTTTATTTTCATGCTTGCATGTGTTAATGCTGGTCTTCCCGCTCAGATACAGCTGGGCTATGCTCCAGCTCGTCCTTCAGTTCGAGCAGGATGAAAAAAGGTTTCCTTTATAATCAGCCTTCCTCTTATATACTCTTTGTATCGTTTGTCTCCTAAAAATGTGGTCAATAAGTTCATTTTTGTATCCTGTTGTACGCAGCAAACTGGCTTGTATATCAATCAATCAATCAATCAATGTTTATTTATATAGCCCTAAATCACAAGTGTCTCAAAGGGCTGCACAAGCCACAACAACATCCTCGGTACAGAGCCCACATAAGGACAAGGAAAAACTCACCCCAGTGGGACGTCGATGTGAATGAATATGAGAAACCTTGGAGAGGACCGCATATGTGGGTAACCCCCACCTCCCTCTAGGGGAGACCGAATGCAATGGATGTCGAGTGGATCTGACATAATATTGTGAGAGTCCAGTCCATAGTGGATCCAACATAATAGTAAGAGTCCAGTCCATTGTGGGGCCAGCAGGAAACTATCCCGAGCAGAGATAGGTCAGCAGCGCAGAGATGTTCCCAACCGATGCACAGGTGAGCGGTCCATCCCGGGTCCCGACTCTGGACAGCCAGCACTTCATCCATGGCCATCGGACCTGTGTAACTCCCCCTCCACAAGGGAGAGGGGGGAGCAGAGGAGGAAAGAAAAGAAACGGCAGATCAACTGGTTTAAAAAGGGGGGCTATTTAAAGGCTAGAGTATACAAATAAGTTTTAAGATGGGACTTAAATGCTTCTACTGAGGTAGCATCTGTAATTGTTACCGGGAGGGCATTCCATAGCACTGGAGCCCGAATAGAAAACGCTCTATAACCCGCAGACATTTTTTGGGCTCTGGGAATCACTAATAAGCCGGAGTTCTTTGAACGCAGATTTCTTGCCGGGACATATGGTACAATACAATCGGCAAGATAGGCTGGAGCTAGACCGTGTAGTATTTTATACGTAAGTAGTAAAACCTTAAAGTCAGATCTTAAGTGCACAGGAAGCCAGTGCAGGTGAGCCAGTATAGGCGTAATATGATCAAACTTTCTTGTTCTTGTCAAAAGACTAGCAGCCGCAATTTGTACCGACTATAATCTTTTAATGCTAGACATAGGGAGACCCGAAAATAATACGTTACAGTAATCGAGACGAGACGTAACGAACGCATGAATAATGATCTCAGCGTCGCTAGTGGATAAAATAGAACAAATTTTAGCGATATTACGGAGATGAAAGAAGGCAATTTTAGTAACACTCTTAATGTGTGATTCAAACGAGAGAGTTGGGTCGAAGATAATACCCAGCTTTTTTACAGAGTCGCCTTGTGTAATTGTTTGGTTGTCAAATGTTAAGGTGGTATTATTAAATAAATGTCGGTGTCTAGCAGGACCGATAATCACCATTTCCGTTTTCTTGGCGTTGAGTTGCAAGAAGTTAGCGGACATCCATTGTTTAATTTCATTCAGACACGCCTCCAGCTGACTACAATCCGGCGTGTTGGTCAGCTTTAGGGGCATGTAGAGTTGGGTGTCATCAGCATAACAGTGAAAGCTAACACCGTATTTGCGTATGATGTCGCCTAGCGGCAGCATGTAAATACTACATAGTGCAGGGCCAAGAACCGAACCCTGAGGAACTCCGCACGTTACCTTAACATAGTCCGAGGTCACATTGTTATGGTAAGAGTAAAACCACGACAAGGCTAAGTCTGACATACCAATACGTGTATATGCACATGCATCTTCCACAGTTGCATTTGCAATACAAAGTATCATATAGTTCTAACTTTGTTGGTACCGGTTCCTAATTGGGTCGGCCCAGGAACACTTTTAAGTATTGGTATTTTTTTCATCTTGCTGACCATTTTAATTATGACACACTGTCACATTCAGTCGAGTGCTATTGCTGCACATTTAAAAATACATGGGTAGATGATAATCAGCTTGGAATAATCACAAATAGGAAAGCAACAAAAGTTTGTAACACAACAATATTTCATCTTCAAAAGTCGCTCAAAGACACGCACGCTCAGAAAAGTTGGTGTCAGTTTAAAGTGAACGCTCTTGACTGACGACCGCCAATACTGTCTGTCAACCGTCCTCAAATCCGGGGTTTCTTAAGCATAGGGCCGTGCCCATTGTTGGACGGCGAGCTTCCCTTAGAGGGCTGTCAAATAATATCAGGTTTCTCAACTGTAATCTGTATGGGCCACATCAGTACTCAGTTGTAATACACTTGTGGCAATAATGACAATATCGAACAGAAAAAAGTCTGCAGCTAAAGTCAGAGAGAAGTTTCTATTTCTTTTGGCTTGTTCAGCTCCTCAGGAAAATCATACTGTTGATATAGATGCCCAAATCTGCTGTAGAAATTTACTTTACCAAAGAGAAATGTGGGATACTTCTCTTGTTGCCTTATTTGTATTTGACTTCATTAAATGGATTTGTTTAATGTTTGGCGTAGCCAGAGGAGAGCAGGAGGCGATAGAAAGAAGAAAAAAAGGAAGAAAGAGGGGGAAATTGCGGGGATAAGAAGGGGTTAAGACGGAGAGGCAACAAGAAAAACAACAACAACAATAACAGAACAGCATCAGCAAATATGATATGTACAAATATGATACAAAAAATTATAGCAAAGAAACAGTTAGTGAAGTAGATAGTAATAACACAGCAATGACAATGAACATTATTGCACTACAAATGGAACAATAAAAATGCCAATATATATAACCTTTATAAACAATATTTATCATCAAAAAGTCTGTTTTTCCTTTTGAAAGGCATACGTCATGGTAAAATTGTGATGTTTTGGGTTCAATTAAATTGATTTAAATTATATGAAATGGGTGAGGTTGGTTTGAAATGTGTTAAGTGTTTTGAGTTACGAGCTCAGTTGTAGAGCCAATTATGCTCGTAATTTCAGGTACAACTGTAAATGTTATTTTTGACTAGGTAACATTAAATATTTTATCTCCATGTGTTAATCTTCTATTGTATGCATGATGAACAGTAAAAACAAATCACAGTAAGAGTTTATGTCGCACACCAAAAATATCCTTCACTAGAAAACACATTCACAGCGCATGTAATTGCACCTCGACATTATTATATTTGGAGCGGAAAATACATGCGTTTGCTTAAGTCTTCGAAATGTGTATTGTTATTCTGGGACTGAAGCATTTTTTTCCACACATACACAATAGCTCTACGCTGCTGTCTGAAACACACAGACACACACTCACAGTGACATTCACGTACAATAGGGAGCGTAGACTCTTATTAGACTTGGCTCTCAAAAATCAAATGCAGCTTTAACAAATGTCTTTCTATTCAGGCTGCTAATGATTTATCTCCCCAATAATCTATTTCTTTACTCCACACAAAGCTCAGCTTCACATTTTCAGTCGGCGTTGTAAAAACAGCTCTATAATTTGTCACCTTGCAACTGACAATTAACAAGAGAGTTGAATGGGGAAGGCAAGCTCTGCCTTTGACAAACAATACAATAGCACCTGGAGATCAACCATATGACAGCTAAAGTAAGCATTATCTTACAGTCCTGGATGTTCAACTTGAACATGCTGCCACTACACCAGCTAATACGCAGCTTCAGTGTGTCCCATACTACAACTATGCAGATGACACTCACATCTACATGTCACTGACAGCAGGTGAGCTTTGGCCGGTTTATTCACTTTGTCGCTGCACGGAACAGATTGGTGTTAGAATGCAAAGGAGTTTTCTTCCGCTAAACTCAGAAAAAATCGAATAGAAGTGCATAGAAGCAAATATAAACTATAATAATTCACCTTAAGATCCACTCCCTAAAGTCTAATAATCAGGTTAGAATTACAGAGGTAATAATGGACTCACACTCGAACTTTAACAGCCACATTAGTTCAATAGCATCAGCAGCTTTTTACCACCTGAAAAACATTGCCAATCAAAGGAATAATGTCTAAATCAGCCTTAGAAAGACTAATCCATGCCTTTGTCTCCAGCAGGTTAAACTACTGTAATGGCCTTCTCACTGTGCTTCTCTAAAATAACTGTAAATTAGCTGCAGTACTTCTAGAATACTGCTGCTCGAGTCCTGACTAGAACCAGGAAATATGACCACATTAGTCAAGTGCTTCGGTCACTGTACTGGCTTCCTGTCCCTCAGAGAATATACTTTAAAACATATCTGCTTGTGTGCAAGTCTTTTCATGGTTTTGTGCCAAAGTACTTCACTGACATGCTAGAGTGAAATGAACCTTCTCGTACTCCGAGAACCCCAGAAAGTGGTCTCCTTTTGGTGCCTAGAGTCAGAACCAAACATGGCGAGGCTGCATTTTAGTTTTATGCTCCTAGAATCTGGAATAGTATTCCTAAAGCTCTGAGACAGTCCTCAACGTTGGCAATGTTAAAATACAGGCTAAAAACAATTGTATTTGATTCTGCATATAATAACTTAAAGTATTTTATCAACATTATTTGATTTTATTTTTAATTAAATAGTTTTTTAACATGAATTATGATTACTTTTTTGATTCATTTATTTTTAGTTTTGCTCTCTTATAATTTTCCATAGAGCACTTTGAATTGCCTTGTGTATGAATTGTGCTCTACTGTAAAAATAAACTTGCCTTGCCTTGGATAATTTACGATAATCACATTCAACTTTTAGAGCATATTTCTTAATATGTGTCCGAACTCGCAAGTGTCCAAGCTAGCATGTGTTCGAACTATTTTGACATTCTATAAAGTGAATAAATAGCCAGCGTTGAAGTCCAAAATCAATCAGAAATGACCAGATTTGAAGCAACGACTACAGGTTAGTGGTGTGTACAAAATGGAGGATCACAGCCTGCCAAATATTTTGCTGTATGGTAAGCTGTCTCTTGGGCAGTAGGACAGAAAAGCACCAAAGAAAAGATACAAAGACTGACTTAGTGTCTGGCGCATCAGTCAATCTCAATGGTCCTTCTTGGACTAAAATCAAGAGGCCTGGCGACACAAAATAAACCAATCCATCTTCTCACATGAGGACGCTTGAAAGAGCTGCCTTGAGAAAAAGGGAAAGGGAGGAAACCCTGCAACAGTGTTGATGCCAAAGAAGAACAACCAGCAACTCAAGCAGACATTGCAGCCATGATTGACTTTGTGAAACTGACCTCCCCTGTCACCAGTGAGCCTGGAACAGAAATAGTCATGGTTATCCTTTTTAATCTTCATTTGCAAAGTCTAGCCAAGGCAAAGAGAACACAAGGCTGACAAGATTGTCAAAAATTAATACTTTCAGTGCAAAAGTCCAAAATCTGACTTACATTTATTGTAAATTTACAAAAATCTTCCTGAAAAATACACCATTTTGAAGTCATACAAAACATAACAATTCAGACCATCATCAGCACACCCCACAAACCTCAATTTAGTGAGTGTCCAAAAAATGTGAATTAGGTAGTTCTGACCCCTATTTCACACTCCCACTGTTCATCCACTTATACAGACACAGTGAAAGGAAAAGACAAAGAGATCAGAGATGAAGATTATATCCATAACTTTGTATTAACCTCAGGAAAATTACCTTATGGGTTTACCAAATTTCTGACGCATTCATTTATCTGTCGTTGTTTTCCCCAATTCAGAACCTGAGCAAACATTATCCCTGATTCAGAAGTGACTCAGATTAACCGTAATTCGGCTTGAGACTGGCAACATTTACTTATATGATCATTCTGGGTGACTTGCTAACTTGAGAATAAAAAAAAAATGTATTTAATGATACATTAAGGTGTCATGTAAGGAAAAGCAAAGGGAACTTTCTTATGGAGTTGCTCTCTGCCTGTAGTTCTGTACCCACGCAGACTTTTTGTAGCTTTGATCACAAACGAACACCTACTTATGATCGAAACGACAGCTGAGAGATTTCATTTTTCAGTGACTCACACAGTTCAAGGATTGTAAGAAAAATGTATAAAGTCCTACACTCACTTTTTGGGGGGATTTCACGATGAACTTTAGCATGATATAAAGAACACTGTGTGACACAATTTCCGTCATTATGCAGTCGTCCCTTGTTTATCACGGCCAATTGGTTCCAGCAGGGCCGGCCCGTGGCATAGGCCGTATAGGCAAATGCTAAGGGCGCCGTCCATCAGGGGGCGCCACGCCAGTGCCACAAATGTTGGAGAAAAAAAAAAAAAAGAAAGAAAGTTGGTACTATTATTTCTAAATACAAAAAATAATCCCACGTTAATTAAAATGCAAAGTAAAGCCTATTTAATAGAAATATTATTTGTTACAACATTACGCCCCCCCCCCCCCCCCCCTCCCTTCCCGTATCATGACTCTTTTTGGACGTCACCACATCAAAAAATCAACACAAGATGTCAAAACGGCCAAAACTGTCAGGTGCCCAAGGAAGAAAAAAGAGAAAAGAAGAGGAGGAGAAACGAGAAAAGACAGAGGTAGCAGGTAGGTAACGTTAGCCTACATGAAATTATTTGTCTGTTACAGAATGTGATAGTAACCTGGCTTGTTAGCATTAAGCTAATGTTACATGATTCGGCAATTGCTAATCAATAAATAGCTAGTTCTGTTTTAACGTCGGGTTAATATTGTGGAGGGGGCTAAATTGTTATGGAAAATAATAATGTAACGTTAGGTAATTACAGTACTCCCACCTTACATTCCTCAGGTATTAGATCTTTTAAGCAGGTGTTTTTTGTTTACATTGTTATTGCCTTCTGGTTAGCTAATGTTTGCCCTGCCGGTAATAGTCACTTGTCCACCCCTTTATATATTAGGTATAGTTGTAAGTAAAAAAAAAAGGTCAAAGATAAAGCTATTCGGTTTCTTGTGGGGGGGGGCGCCACCTAAAATCTTGCCTAGGGCGCCAGATTGGTTAGGGCCGGGCCTGGGTTCCAGACCTGATCATGGTAAACCAATTTCTGCAAAGTAGGGTTATTATTAATAATTATAATATTTTTATAGAGCATAAACACTCTCTATGACCTTCTAAATCAGTTTTTAACATTATTCGAGCCCTCCAGACGACATCTGTCAGGGTTTACCTGAGACTGCAAAGATACCTGTGGTGGTGGTGGCGTGGTTATGGGCGTGTTTACCATGATGTAATCGAATAATTTGCACATATTGCTATGATGATGCATTATATCTCTTTGAAAAGGTTCAGAAACAAAGCTGTTATTATCGATTAGTATTAACATAGATTTGATATTATTGGAAGTGTTGCCACATTTGTAATTATTACTGCTTATTGTACAATGTACTTTGTTGATATTTGCTCAAGTGTCTAGAGACCTTTAAAGGGGAACATTATTACCAGACCTATGTAAGCGTCAATATATACCTTGATGTTGCAGAAAAAAGACCATATATTTTTTTAACCGATTTCCGAACTCTAAATGGGTGAATTTTGGTGAATTAAACACCTTTCTTTTATTCGTTCTCGGAGCGATGACGTCACGTTGTGACGTCACATCGGGAAGCAATCCGCCATTTTTTCACTTTCGTCGGTGTGTTGTCGGAGGGTGTAACAACACGAACAGGGACGGATTCAAGTTGCACCAGTGACCCAAAGATGCGAAAGTGGCAAGAAATTGGACGGAATTTGTTCAAAATACGAGGGTGTGGGGAAAGCCGACGAAATGGTCAGTCGTTTGTTCCACACACTTTACCGACGAAAGCTATGCTACGACAGAGATGGCAAGAATGTGTGGATATCCTGCGACACTCAAAGCAGATGCATTTCCAACGATAAAGTCAAAGAAATCTGCCGCCAGACCCCCATTGAATCTGCCGGAGTGTGTGAGCTTTTCAGGGACAAAGGACCTCGGTAGCACGGCAAGCAATGGCGGCAGTTTGTTCCCGCAGACGAGCGAGCTAAACCCCCTGGATGTCTTGGCTCACACCGCTTCTACCGTCCCTTATGCCACCGAAGATGATCAAGAGAAGAATATCGACCCTAGCTTCCCTGACCTGCTGACATCAACTTCAAAACTGGACAGATCAGCTTTCAGGAAAAGAGAGCGGATGAGGGTATGTCTACAGAATATATTAATTGATGAAAACTTTATTCATTACTCGCGGTTTTACGTAAATGATTATACATAAACTGTGTTTACCAATAATTTAGCTTAAAAACATTTATTTTTTTCAATCATTCGAGTACATTCGGGTAGTCTTGTGTAATGCAGTATTTTGTGTTTATTTAGGCATGGTTAACCTGAGTGCTGAAATCGTGGAAAAATATATGTTCTTAGTGCGCCTGAAATGGACTGTCTGCACTCTCAAAGTGCATGTTGTTGCCAAATGTATTTCATGTGCTGTAAACCTAGTTCATAGTAAGATCTAAGACGGGCCTGCCTATCGGTTCTACTGGCCCTGCGATCCCTGCCATTTGGATCATTTGCAAGAAAACGGACAAGAGAGTTACTGTGGGAGGCAAACGGCAGAGGGACCATCTTTCACAGGCACAAACGCTTTCAGCAGGTAAACACACACACACACACACACACACACACACACTACACGGAGCACTTACACACATACAAACCATTTAATCATCTTTTATTTTTAGGCCAGTTGATGAACGCTGCCAGGATAAAGCAAGACAGTAGCATTCTCTTGCATATTGAAGACAGAGACTGTGTGGCCATGGAAGTGAGGTACCACAAGTCCTGTTCCAGACAGTACACCAGCTTCATGACAAAGTCTGATGTAACAGTTACTGGAACCGCAGATAAAGAAGTGTGAGTTATTAAATTGCATTATAAATTATATACACACTATAAACTACAATTCATATGGGCAGCACGGTGGCAGAAGGGTTAGTGCATCTGCCTCTCAATACGAAGGTCCTGGAGTTTGCATGTTCTCCCCGTGACTGCGTGGCTTCCCTACGGGTACTCCAGCTTCCTCCCACCTCCAAAGACATGCACCTGGGGATAAGTTGATCGGACTCCTTCTTCAGCTTGACGGCATCCCTCACCGCCGGTGTCCACCAACGGGTTCTAGGATTACCGCCACGACAGGCACCAACTACCTTGCGGCCACAGCTCCAATCAGCCGCCTCGACAATAGAGGTGCGGAACATGGTCCACTCGGACTCAATGTCCAGCACCTCCCTCGTGACATGTTCAAAGTTCTTCCGGAGGTGGGAATTGAAACTCTCTCTGACAGGAGACTCTGCCAGACGTTCCCAGCAAACCCTCACAATGCGTTTGGGCCTGCCAGGTCTGTCCGGCATCCTCCCCCACCATCGCAGCCAACTCACTACCAGGTGGTGATCGGTAGAAAGCTCCGCCCCTCTCTTCACCCGAGTGTCCAAAACATGAGGTCGCAAATCCGATGACACAACTACAAAGTCGATCATAGAACTGCGGCCTAGGGTGTCCTGGTGCCAAGTGCACATATGGACACCCTTATGCTTGAACATGGTGTTCGTTATGGACAATCCGTGACGGGCACAAAAGTCCAATAACAAAACTACACTTGGGTTCAGATCCGGGCGGCCATTCTTCCCAATCACGCCTCTCCAGGTTTCACTGTCGTTGCCAATATGAGCGTTGAAGTCCCCCAGTAGAACGAGGGAATCACCCGGGGGAGCACTCTCAAGTACTCCCTCGAGTGAATCCAAAAAGGGTGGGTACTCTGAGCTGCTGTTTGGCGCGTAAGCGCAAACAACAGTCAGGACCCGTCCCCCCACCCGAAGGCGGAGGGAAGCTACCCTCTCGTCCACCGGGTTGAACTCCAACATGCAGGCTCTGAGCCGGGGGGCAACAAGAATTGCCACCCCAGCCCGTCGCCTCTCACTGCTGGCAACGCCAGAGTGGAAGAGAGTCCAGCCCCTCTCGAGAGAACTGGTTCCAGAGCCCTTGCTGTGCGTCGAGGTGAGTCCGACTATATCCAACCGGAACTTCTCTACCTCGCGCACTAGCTCAGGCTCCTTCCCCCCCAGCGAGGTGACGTTCCACGTCCCAAGAGCTAGCTTCTGTAGCCGAGGATCGGACCGCCAAGTGCCCTGCCTTCGGCTACCGCCCAGCTCACATTGCACCCGACCTCTATGGCCCCTGCTATGGGTGGTGAGCCCATTGGAGGGGGGACCCACGTTGCCTCTTCGGGCTGTGCCCGGCCGGGCCCCATGGGGACAGGCCCGGCCACCAGGCGCTCGCCATCGTGCCCCAACTCCGGGCCTGGCTCCGGAGGGGGGCCCCGGTGACCCGCGTCCGGGCGAGGGAAATCTGAGTCTCGGTTCTTGCATTTCCATAGAAGTCTTCGAGCTGCTCTTTGTCTGATCCCTCACCTAGGACCTGTTTGTCTTGGGAGACCCTACCAGGGGGCATGGAAGCCCCCGGACAACATAGCTCCTAGGATCATTGGGACACGCAAACTCCTCTACCACGTTAAGGTGGCAGCTCAGAGAGGATATAGATATAAATCACTTTTTTAGTTGACTTTTCCATATTACATTTGTTTTAGATGCACTTGTAAAGGCTGTTTGTATGAAGCTACAATCTTGACTGCATACCTTTTGCCACTTATTAAATGTGTGTGTATGTGTGTGTGTGTGTGTGTGTGTGTGTGTGTGAGTGTGTGTGAGTGTGTGTGTGTGTGTGAGTGTGTGTGTGTGTGTGTGTGTGTGTGTGTGTGTGTGTGTGTGTGTGTGTGTGTGTGTGTGTGTGAGTGTGTGTGTGTGTGTTTCTTTTCAGAAGTGAACCAACCTTTGATGCCAGCTACAACATATTCTGCGAGAGGATCATCCGCCAAAGAATGAACTGAGAATGAACCAGCTACGACGAATATTTTTAAATACGGTGCAAAAAACATGAAGATTGTGATGCTTCAAACTACAGGTCACAACAGAAGCTTTTTTTGGCAGCGATGTAAAACACTTTTATGCTGCAAAATATCAAAAGAATAATAAAATAATTAAAAAAAAGGCTTTAATAGTATATTTAAACTACTAATACTTATGAATATATCTTTATTTACACACTTGTGCTCATCTTTCCCTGCATGTGTTCTTATGTTGCAGGCAGAATAAATTAAAGAGAAGGCTGACTCTGGACTTTCCCCAACTGGTGTTTTGAGCGTAACATCTACGAACTGGTTTTTGTTGAGACATTGTCTGCAGATAAGCTGATAGACAGGCTACCTCATTCATCAGGTACAGACACAACTGAGTCAACTGAAGAAAGCCAAGGTAAAAGTGACACTGACACTGAACACATGGCAAGACCATCAGCTGGTCCGCAAACTACTGAGAACACGAGGACACTTTATAGTGCAGCGCTGATATTGAAGCAGCTACTATGTGACTCTCCCGGTATGATGTGCCCCTGGCCACCCACATCAGATGATTTAAATGTGTGCCATGCAAAATCTGTTGTGCCACTTGAACGGTACAATGTTATTGCTTGGATTGTAGGTGCAAAAGAGGAACCAACGTTAGCCTGTTATGTTGATATTTCAGAAGATGTGAACCTAAAAGTGATATCTGTTTGTCAAGACATTATGTATCTTGCATCTA
Organism: Nerophis lumbriciformis; assembly: GCF_033978685.3. Classification (NCBI taxonomy): domain Eukaryota; kingdom Metazoa; phylum Chordata; class Actinopteri; order Syngnathiformes; family Syngnathidae; genus Nerophis; species Nerophis lumbriciformis. The sequence continues at coordinate 25,488,556 of NC_084582.2, forward strand.
AAGGTCAGAGGCAGACACCCAAATCATTATGTCTTAGTCTAAGTATTCAGCATTTAACAGGTTCCTCACAAGTTGTGTCACTGCTGAGTGGACTAGGACATTGTGCTTCATGAGACATTCTCTCAAAGGTATAATGTCTACCCCTTCATCCAATGGCAATGGATGGCACATTGAGGATGGAGAGTTAAAGGTGACATGGATGACTACAAATCCTGCCCCTGATAGTGTGTTAAAGGTAGTCCACTGCAGCTGCAAACAGAGCAAATGTGATACAGGAAGATGTTCCTGTATGTCTGCAAGACTGTCCTGTACTGATTTGTGTCGGTACCAAAATTGTGCCAATATTTCAATGGAAACAGAGGATAAAAGCACATGGGAAGATGGCTCTGATGATAGTGATAGCTAAGCGATTAACAATGTCTCCCTCCTTCAGAATACGCAAAGTCACAATTAATCAGTTAGTTCTCTAATAACATTTTTATTTTTTGCCCCATTTGATAAAAATCCCTCAGAGTATTTTACTATTTCTTTTTTTTTAGTTACTTCAGTTAAATACTTTAAAGAGCCAAGAGGTCTGTGGATGATGCAGTGAACCTGGCTCTCCACTTCATCCTGGAGCATCTGGACTCCCCAGGAACCTACGCTAGGATCCTGTTTGTGGACTTCAGCTCTGCCTTCAACACCATCCTCCCTGGACTGCTACGAGACAAGCTCTACCAGCTCAGCGTGCCCGACTCCCTCTGCAGTTGGATCAATGACTTCCTGACAGACCGAAGACAGCACGTGCGGCTGGGGAAGGTTGTCTCGGACAGTCAAACCACGAACACTGGTACTCCTCAGGGCTGTGTACTTTCCCCCTGGCTCTTCTCCCTGTACACAAACTGCTGCACCTCCAGTCACCAGTCCGTAAAACTGCTCAAGTTTGCAGATGACACTAGCCTCATCGGGCTCATCTCTGATGGCGATGAGTCCGCCTACAGGAGAGAGGTGGACCGGCTGGCGTCCTGGTGCAGCCACAACAACCTGGAGCTGAACGCCCAGAAAACAGTGGAGATGATCATGGACTTCAGGAAAGTCACAGCCCCACCATCCCCCCTCACCCTGAATGACTCTCCCACCCCCGTCTCCATTGTGGACTCCTTCTGTTTTTTGGGCACCACCATCACCCAAGACCTCAAGTGGGAGTCGACCATCAGCTCCCTCATCAAGAAGGCCCAGCAGAGGATGTACTTCCTGCGGCAGCTGAGGAAACTTAAGGTGCCGACGAGATGCTGGTGAAGTTTTACTCAGCCATCATCGAGTCCATCCTGACCTCCTCCATCACCGTGTGGTTCCCCGGCGCCACAGTCCAGGATAAGCATCGCCTGCAGCGCATCATACGTGCTGCTGAGAAGGTGATTGGCTGCAAGCTCCCATCCCTCCAGGACTTGTTCTCCTCCAGGACCAGGAGGCGTGTGGGTCGGATCACAGCTGACTCTTCTCACCCTGGACACACAGTATTCTCCCCTCTCCCCTCAGGCAGGAGACTACGGTCCATCCAGAACCACACCTCCCGCCACCTGAACAGTTTGTTCCCCTCAGCCATCAGGCACATGAACAATAACTCCTAACAGTAGCTCCCTAGAATTCCTTCTAAGTCTATAACAAGATCTGATAGCTCAGTTACAGCTCTTGTTATTACCAAATCTGTGTTATATGTGATTTATGTTGTACGATTGCACCAAGAAAAATTCCTAGTTTGTGAACCCGTTCTCAAACAATGGCAATACAACGATTCTGATTCTGATTCTGATTCTGAAATAGAATGTGAGGTTACAGTGCACTTGACCTTACATTTTTTTTTTATAATAATCATAGTTTGAGTTTGTGCCAAATTTGAGGAAAATCTATCAAATAATTCTTGAGATATGTCTTTAACAATGTGCAAAAATAAGACAAAATAATAAAAAAATGTATTAAAAAAATACTCAAGACCTGCTGTGACATCAACACATTGTTGTGTTCATGTAAATATTGTTTTGTACCATATTGTGTACAGATTCTAAACTGTAATGCAGTTTTTGTTGTATTTCCATTTGTCGGCACTATTTGATATTTTGATTGATGTCAGCCATTTTGGGCCAAAGTGTTCTTTATTTTATTTTATTTTTTAATTCCTCTTATAACACAGTATCTACTGAAATTTTTAATGTATAAAACATCGTTGTTTAGCAAAATGTACCATGTTTATGTTCAATTGTACAGGTTGCTATTCACTTATTTTGAAGCGTTTGTTTCATTTTTTTTGTATGTTTCATGGTTTAAATTCAAATTAAAGTATACCAATGCTAAAATACTTGTCTCAAATGCTAGGTATATGTATTAATGTCAATTTGTGAGAGAGATTCTGTTTCCAGAATGAATGTAAATACATTTACAAGAAAAAACAGCTGCATAAGATTTTCGTTTTTTGTAATTCCTATTTTTATACATTTATGGCTGTAAAAAAAAGACGCCAGGATATTTTGCGGAGAACTTTTAACCTAATGTCCACAATGGCATTGTCTATGCAAAAATGCAAAAAAAGAGTAGTGCCCAGACGTGGGAACGAAAATCACTTTCTCGCCACTTTTTCCTGGTTCACCTTATGGCCTGAAGATGAATATAAACATTCACCGTATATAGAACATAATTTGAGTTAATGAATTCACTTCATGACGAAAGAAGCGAACTGCAGCGAGCATGATGTCACACTTGCTTCACGCTGTTGCTCCAGTTGGACTTTCCCTCTTTAAAAGCCGCCACCGTCCTATCAACATTTTGTAGATGGGTCTAGTTTTCGGTAAATCACTTGTCAATAGTGCGCGAATGTTAGGCTATATATATCAAATCATACTGTAATGACCAGCTGGTGTTAATATTTTGGATGGTTTGAATTTGATGTCAGATTTTCCCATGTTTGCAAAAAACACTGTCGGTGCCAGAAAGGTGATTGGTGGAGAATGAGAAAGTGTTGTTTTGTGTCTGGGGAAGCACGAAGTGTTTGCACAGGAGGTAAATCCTCTGGGAATTGTGCCGTTTGTTATCATAAGGTTGGTAATAACTGTTAAAAATTGCCTCAGGCTTTGTGTGATTTCCTCTAGAGGCTACAATATATTATGTTAATTTAATTTGTTTTCAAGTTAAAAAAAAATATATATATTCAAGGTGTGGTGGTAATGAAAATGCGGTGGAGGCGCACCGCATACATACTTTAGGGGAATACCCTGCCTATATAGTAACTTTTAAACTTGTGTCACCCAATATAGTAGCATTCAATGCTGTCCTGCGTTGTCTTTCCACATAGCTCACGTCAAAGCTGTGTTATTGATGTCAAAGATGAAGTGCTTATTGAATTAACAGTTCATCTTCGCTTTGACCGGACAGTTGTTGATAGCTGATAGCTATCTTATTAGCATAGCTCCACGCGGACTGCGATGGGACGCCCAACTGTTGCTTTTGACCTCGCTCATGGCACACCAATGTAGATGTGTGTTATTGATGAGGCAGGAATTCAAGATCAGTGCATCAAAAAGTTGTTCCACTTAAAGTTGGTCAACTTGATGGGGACATGACGACAGCATTTATTTGCCACCTGCATGTTGGTGTTGTCACCCTTAACTTTGAAACGTATATTCTGCTTGGTGACTCTTAATCGATCGCCACAACATAATAAACAAACAAAACAAAAACCACAATAATTCAAAAGTACCATAATAATATAAAATATTTAAAACACAAATAACACTTAATTTATCACTTAATTTAGGCCAGAAATATGTAGAATATGCTTTAAAAAGTTTAAAAAATACAATACAATCTGCAATGTAGTACACAGTGAAGCCGCGATAATTGAGGTGTGATTTAGCAAGAAAATAATGTCATAGTAAAAGCAACATTAAGGACCATTGCACTGAAGTTGTGTATTATCTTTATTTAGAAACTCTAAATCTGATAATACACACATTGAACCACTAAAAATGTGTGTGTCCGATCTCAAGGACTTTTTGTACAAGATTCCTATTGTGGCAGCACAATGACACAGTGGTTAGCGTTCGTGCCTCAGAGTGAGAAAGTCCGTTTTTTTTATGTGTGGAGTTTGCATGTTCTCCCAGTGACTGCATTGGTTCTCTACGGCTACTCTGGCTTCCTCCCACCTCCAAAGACATGCACCTGGGTATAGGCTGATTGGCAATACTGATTTGCCCTTAGTGTGTGAAAGTGAGGCTGTTTGTATATCTAGGTTGGCCCTGCAATGATGTGGCAACTTGTCCAGCATGCCCCCTGCCTTCTGCCAGTTGGGATAGACTCCCTCCCCCCACGACCCTGATAGAGACAAGCGGTAAAAAATGGATTAATGGAAAATTCCAAGGCGAAGATGATTCATTTGAGTAACATGACTGACAGTTCGAGGAGTGTGTTTATATGCATAGAATGAGCAAATACATGAAATTTAGCCGCATGACTTTGATCTTAAATAACAAATATAATATGTTGACACATTGCAGTGACTCAACGAAACAATATTTCAACAAAATAATTTAGGTACACTGTTGAAACACACACAACCCCAGGCATAGTTGAAATATATATGTACTTGCTTTTGTTTGTTTTTTCCCCCCATGGCCTGATAGTCCACAGGAACCTGCATCATTCGGAACCTATGTGACTTGTAGAGTGTTCTTCGGAGGGGTTCAGAGGGGGTAATGTGTTGGATAACAGGTTTGAATGAAAACCCAGGGACACGACTTAAGTGTGAACTTTAACTTTAAAGAAAATAAACTCTAAGTATAATTTAGATAAGAAGTAACAATTATATTTAATGGTAAATTCAAATTTTAGGAAGATGGGCTGCTCAGACAACAGACACTATTTTTCCAATGTTCAGGGTAATTTGAGTGCACTTTTTTAATTGTATTTATTACATTACCATTAAAATCAATGTGCAGGACATTTTGTATTAAAAAAATATATATTTTGCAATAAATTGCATTGTTTATTGACATGTATACAATATATTTCCTGAAGATACAAATGGGACCTACAGTGTTCAGTAGGATGGACCATAAATAGAAGAATATTTAATTGTACTTACCTTGTCAGGTTCTGTGGGATACTTGAGTGACAGACGAATACAAATGTGGATAACCTAAATGATGCACCAACATAATCAAGTTTTCATACAATTCCAAAGAAAAAGAATGGGACTAACCCTAAACTCAGTCAGACATTACAGACATCAGCCTTAAAGATGCAACCAAAGCTCCCACAGGATCAGGAGCCCCAACAGGAACGGCAAACAATTGTTAACGAAATAAATCCACTTTGGCACACAATTAAATGGCTCACTCAAATAAAAATGAAAATTACTTGGTTGTGTAATTTCACACTTGATGCTTGGGCAGGTCCTCCAGGAATCAAAATGTGTTCATAAGCAATTAAAAGTCAGTTTTCCAAAATTGTTCCCTTTAAGTCTGTATCTATTATCCACTCAAACACAAATTGTGTTTCTGTTCAAGGCTCACCTCTGCAAAGTCTCTGACTGTAATTAGCCAGCTTTCAAATCACAGTTTATGAATATGTAGCAGACAGTAGAGGGTTCCATTCCTAAATAATTGTGTAATTTGCTTCCTGCCTTGTGGCGGGAGTGGCCAATTTCAATATCCCCTGAGTCTGGCGATCAGTCTGGACTGCTGTCAGCTCATGACAGGTCTGTTTTAACCTATCCCTTGATTTTAGCATGTCAATCTGTTTAACATATATTTTTTATTTCAAAACTTTCTCAGGACTACGGTGGCATCTATTTTCTCCCTGCTGTTGGGTGGGACAGGCATTTTAATATTTTGTTTATACGTTTTAATTTCTGGTTCCTTTTTAATTGAATATTTTAGCCTGATCTTGTTGTGTTTGGGATTTGTTTTTAAATTTAATTTTGTTTAAAGTGGAGTTTATTTTGTAATATTTTTCTTTATAGCTTTTAGAGACCCTATTCCAGTGCTACAACAGTAATGTATTGCGGTCCCTGGGTCTTTGATCTTTAGATTTAGCTTTCCTTGGGTGTGTTTGGGAGGAAGAGTTGGTCCGTATTTTTGTTTTGCACTTGGAGTATTGTTATTGGGTATCTAAGTTTAGTCCCTCAAGTCCCACATCACTGGGCAGTCTTGTCAAAAAATTGTAGCAAAATCGCTGGTTTTGAATTGTATGATTTGGTTCATTCACTTGTGTTCTTTGAAGGCAGCATTGGTTAAATTTCTACACAGTGACCGTATGAAAGGTTTTTTTGTTTCTATGTGCCCTGTGATGGACTGGTGGCCAATTAGTTAAAATAAGCCCCATGTCCCCGTAACCTTGGATAGGATAAGCTGTACAATACAATAGATTGATAAATAAATGTTTTTTTATATGGTAAATACCAGTATGGAAGTCATAAAAATAATATACCATAGGGGCAGCACGGTAAACCCATCTACCCATGTCACTAGTATTCAACTGGGATAGGCTCCAGCTCAACTGATTCCAGTGAGGACAAGCAGTATAGAACATGGATAGGTCTATCATAAGCATACTAAAAGGAAAGTTAACAGAGTTGAATATGATTACATCATAGAGTTATAGTACCTAACAACAAAGCGGGTTGCAAGTCTGCTGTACGTTTTCACGCACACATAGCTCTCCGATGAGTTAGTACTTTGAAGTGCAATTCTTCTCCCACTTGTGCATCCCGCTTTGTTAAGCAGGGATCTATCTGGAGCGTCACTGAAGCCTCTTCTAAAAGCTTTTGCTCTTCTCAACACCTCCATTCCCCCTGCAATTTCATTGCAATCTCCCGGTGCTTGTCTGCCTAATGTAACATGATTTTGCATCTTAACATGCAAACCTCTGTAATTTCCCCTTACTTATCGTGTTGGTTACCTTTTAAATTGTACAAAAAATGTAAGATTCAGGAGTAACAGAGGTAGCTCACAGAGGCTGGACGGTTTCCTGTGATTTTTCTTACCTTTCTTAAAATATTAAATTGGAATCAGGCTCAGAATTGGTCTCATAAATGTGCATGTGGTATTGTGGTCTGCTGAATGAGAGAACTTTGGCAGACCTGTCAACTCGTACAGATTCTCCATAAGACGCTCATATTTTGCCCTTGTTTATCGACATCCCGACTGAAATAATGAATCTTCAGTCGAAACAACAAAATTGTAATATTTTTGTGTTGATATTGTAACCTTTCCTAGGATGTTCAACGGATGATGAGGTGGTCTTTCAACAATCACCACTTTATTAAAACCAGTATTGCCAACTTAGGGTAGGATATACCTTATTCATCCCACAATGGAAACATGTTGCAGTGCAGATTCAAGTCCACAAAATGTAAGGTGAAAAGGAGAGGGAACCAAATGAATTAAAACAATATTTAAAACTCTCAAAACTGATGCAACCATCTGCGACTTCTGCGGCGCCGTTTCTAAATCTCGCCATCAATGTTCTACCATTTGTTCCTATCGGGGTCGTGACAAGGCTGGAGCCTATCACAGCTGCTTTCGGGCGGAAGGCAGGGTAAATCCTGGACAAGTCGTCACCTGATCGCAGGAATAGACAAGCAGTCACACCATATGGCCAATTTTGTGTTGCCAATCCTATATACATCTACAAAAGTAAAATACAACAACAACAACAAAAAATTGCAATAAATACGTTGAGCACAATTCATAGAAAAACAACAAAATAAAACAAACACCTACATACACCACGGTAGCCTCTGCGGTGCACAACGACATTGTCGAATGGGGAGGGAGGGGGCAGCACGGATAAAAAACAGGAACAGTCACCCAAAAAAGCAACCAAGAGAGCCCACTCCGATCTACACTGCCCACTAGCTCTCGGCCAATGCCAATGTCAGTCCGTATGGATGAGTGAGAATCCATCCAGGAAGACCAAAGTGTCTGATACATGCTCTTCCAGCCGGAGCTCTGGGAAGCTTGTCAATCGCTCAACGCCAGCTCCTCTGTCCTGCCTCTTCCTCCGGTCCCTCCATACAGCCTCTGGTGTGGCAGAGAGTCAGCAGCTGGTCTCCTGGGCAAACATGGCTCCCCCAAGACAGAGTCAAATGCTCACTAAAAAATCCCCCAGCAAAAGTCACAAAAACGCCATCCCTTATTAGACAGTCCCAAAAGTGTCACAGGGTGTTGGTGACGAACCCCAAGATGCAGAGACAGCAGGCTTGGTGCCAGAAAACATGATTTAATTTATAACTAAAACAAGAAAAAACAAAAGGGTACAAACAAAAGGCGCGCACAAGGCGGAGAACAAACTTGGCTATGAACAAAAACTAGCACAAAGGCTAACTGTGGACAAGAAACAAAAACACATACTGTGACAAGAAGGAACTATGACATGAGCAGAGTGAACAGAAGTAGACACAGCTACAACGATAAGTATTAATGACATTGAAAATCACAATGACAGCAACAATAATCCAGCCCTGACTGGAGGACAAAGCAGATCTAAATAGCAGCTGTCTGATTGACACCAGGTGTGGCCCGGTGCCAATCAGCCACACACATGTGTGGGCAGGAAGGCATTGGCTGATTACTCCCCATGGACACAGTACTTCGAGTTCGTGCTCAGGATTCTTCTCTCCGATTCCTGTTTTTTCAGTAAGACCTTCTGCCTTCCTGCCCTGTGTAGTCATCATTCTGGCTTAGGTAGCTACGCTGTTCTCGTTTATTAGATTTTTACTGGTTGCTGTATTTTTCGCAGTGCTATCTTTTGTTCTTCTTATGCACCATAGTTTTTTGTTATCTATTTTGGTGTAGGTCTTTACCCCTGTCGTGAGCAAAAAGTAACTTTTTGTTCTACTCCTGCCTGAATTTTGCATCTTTGGGATCCACTAGCCTCTTAGAGTATCACTAAGCGTGACACTATTATCACATCCAGTGGCTGATAGATAACTTTTCTAATTGAGGAGTTAGTAACACTGATAGATCAAACAACCACGCCATAAGAACATCTACACCTGTGAACAACAGTGAATCCAAGTCTGCCCCTCATCTTCCCTACGCTCATCCAATCACCAGTCAGACACATTCAATGACTCTCAAACTGTCGGAAAAGCACGGATGAACAATTTTCACATTTCTCCCCCAAACCAGTGTTAAAAATGTTCCATCTACCCAAGTGGAGTATTGGAAAATATGCTTTTTTTCACATAAAAACACATATCTCCAGCTCTAATGCACATTTTGTTCCAGCCAGAAAAAACAACCACTGATGACTGGCACGTAACACCTCTGTTAATCATCCATCCATCCATTTAATACCGCTGGAGCCTATCTCAGATGCACGCTATAATGAAATGTGCAATCATGTGTATGCTATCATTAAAATCAGCGCAGAGCAGTCGTCTCACAGATGAACATCTGCAATCCATCCTGAGAATCTCAACACCACTGAACATAAGAATAACTATAATAAAGTAATTGATCTTAAACAAAAGTGCATGGAAGGAAATCTACTGGATTGCAAACACCAAAAGTTGGCAGCTCTGTAACTATACATTAGGTACTCTGTAACAATATTGAAATTTCATATCACGGTTATCATTATTATCGCGATATTGTGGAATGTGCCCAAAAAGTACTTAAACACATTGAAATTGTTTGAAAAAAAACTTTTTGCATGTTTTGTGTTTCTAATGCTTTACTGATAATGTTTTAGTCTTGGTATTGTATCTGTTTTAATGGCTAAGGCTTTATTGTTTTAAATATGGGTTTGTATTGTAGCACTTTAAGATTTATTTAAAGGGAAAGTTTGTGACGAATAAAGTCCATGATTTCTGGCATTTGTTGTGTCCTACTCTGTTCAGCGGTCCTTGAGCACACCGTAAAAAACACCTGTCTCTGTTCCTCTGTGTCAGGTTCAAACACTGATGACATCTATTAAACAAGACAAGAGGCAAAGAATCAAACAGAGACAGAATAACATTTGGACTCAATTTTGAGGAGAGACGCGGCCAATGTACTCTCTGTACAGTCTTGCACGACACTCTGCAAAAAGATTGCACTCCTTCTTTATTTGACTTTCTCTCCCCACCTGACCACAGCTGCTCCCAGAGGGAAGTGGGTGGTAAACAGCGTTGCCTTTGGTTTCCGAACAGTTCAAAAGAAGAGGTCGTAAAATAGTTCAAAAAGAGTTCCATAAAATAGTTCAAAGAGAGTTCGTACTTCAAGAATGGTTTGTCTGGAAATTTGGCAGATCCTTGGTTCTCTCCGCTTTGAAGTCCTTAGGCCAGAACAACATCCTTCTGTTGATTACCATACATGAGAGAACACAGGAACACCATCTTGCTCCCCCCCTCTACAGAGTGGAGTTTTACGAGTCTTACTCTTGGTAGGCCTCAAAGACAGCCTTTTGTCTTCTTACTTGACAGAACTCAATGTAACACAAAGTTTTTTGTGATAATTTAGAAACAATTATTCTAACACGCTGCGTAAATAAGCAGAAAGCAGTCAGAGAGCACAGCTTGTAGGTTTAATGTGAACAATTTAAAATCTTTAGTTGCAAAGAGCTGCACTACACCGACAGCTTGCCCAATTTCTTAAGTTGTGGGTGTGGATCGATATTTATTACACAGTAAACATAAACATGTACATCAGTCCAACTAGGGAATGTATGCTCGTCATGCAAGGACGAGGGGTCGTAACAATGAGGGGATAACGTTCACACAGGACTAGAGAAGGTCAAAATAGTGGAAAGTGAAACAGAGGGCATCTTTTTCTCTGACAAGCCCTTTTCTGAGCTTGTATTCTTCTCATTTCGAAAAGACCTGTTCACATCTCCTCTCTCTGACACACACCCACACCACAACGAACACTCTCTCTTACAAAGCACTGCACACACCCACACACTCACACACACACGCGTACACACAAGAGGAAAGCCGGAATAGCCCAGAGTGTTTAAAGCCCACACTGGTTTCCTGTGTGTGGATAAACCCCACACACAACCACTGATCTGAGACAGAAGAAAATTAAATTTTGTCTTTTGATCCAACGGTTTTTTTTTTTCTTACAAAACAACTTATCAACAGTGCTCTTGTGTAACCAGTCTGTAGCATTTTTTGCTTGGAGCATTGATATTCAACCTGCTTTTTATTCCTAAAACCGCTATAGTATCTTGTTTCTTCTCTGCCAAAGAGTTATCTGCATTTAGCTCCAGTACCTGCATGTGCAGACTCTCTTACTGATCCACGCGGGAAGATGTTAGTTGTCACTTCAGTATTTAATGAGTCAATTAAAAAGTGATAACCATGGTGAGAGAGAGACAGGATGCTGCTGATTACTTACTGTGAGTGACTTGGCTCTTGGCCAAACCCTCGTTCAAGCTGTGTTTTGTTTGAAGCTGCTTATATGAATCTCCAACCCTGCAACTGCCGGAAATAAACCTTAACAAAATATTTCTTTCAAGACTGAGGCTGCTTCTACACCATACTTGCCAACCTTGAGACCTCCGATTTCGGGAGGTGGGGGGTGGGGGGTGGGAGGCGTGGTCGGGGGTGGGGTGGGGGTGTGGTTGGGGGCGTGGTTAAGATATATATATATATAAGAAATACTTGACTTTCAGTGAATTCTAGCTATATATATATATATTTTATTACATATATATATATATATATATATATATATATATATATATATATATACAGTATATAAATAAATAAAAGAAATACTTGAATTTCAGTGTTCATTTATTTACACATATACACACACATATAACACTCATCTACTCATTGTTGAGTTAAGGGTTGAATTGTTCATCCTTGTTCTATTCTATGTCACTATTTCAGAACACACACATTATACAAATATATACATTATAAAATCAATAAGAAAACGGGAGCTCTAATTTGGGAGTCTGAATTAGGATCAGAAGTTCCTATATAAACATTGCGCACTCACGTCGCCTTTTTGTATTAATTACTGCAGCTGTGCACTGGATTCATTCACAAATACAAACTACAACTCACAAACACTTTAGAGTTAGGCTCCACTATCAGAATGTGTACTTAAACTTATAAAGATCACATGGATATTATTCAGTGAGTTGATTCACCAAAACTAACCTGTTATATAGGAGGAAAAAGCCCACAGGACGTTTCAATTGTTCACAGACTGGTCGCTCTCATCAGCATGACAAGACACTTCCGGTCTGCAGGTGATAGCATTCAATTAGGAAGAAACGCCCTACTGCCCCCTACTGACCAATGTGAATACTGACAAATGTGTAATGACAGCTCCAAAAACGAATTCAAACCACAAAATAAAATAAATAAATCAACACAAAAATGTGACACATTATGGGTGGGTCACAAATGCATGTACAGTAGATGGCAGTATTGTCTTGTTTAAAAGTGTCACAACATTGCTGTTTACGGCAGACGAAAACTTGACTGCTGTTGTTGTGTGTTGTTACCGCGCTGGGAGGACGTTAATGAAACTGCCTAACAATAAACCCACATAAGAAACCAAGAACTCGCCCTCGATCATTAGCTGTTTATATTGTGGGAAAGCGGACGTGTGAACAGGCTGTCAACACGTCACTCAGGTCCGCATGGAGCTGGAGGGGGCGTGGCCTCCAGCTCCGCCTGAATTTCGGGAGATTTTCGGGAGAAAATTTGTCCCGGGAGGTTTTCGGGAGAGGCGCTGAATTTCGGGAGTCTCCCGGAAAATCCGGGAGGGTTGGCAAGTATGTTCTACACTATGCCAACTAAGGTTATACAGGGTATATCCCACTTAAACGTACCCCTGTCCACATACACACAATGCCATCGTTCAAGACCTCCTCCCGCCTCCGTCCGCCGGCGCAACGAGACCTAGTACGCATGCGCGGACAATTATTATTATAATAATTTAACTTATCTGAACAATATGCAGTGTTGTGGTATTTCAATTAACTGGAATCCAGTGTGCTGTGGGGCCCTATGGTAGTGAATCACACCTGAGCCATCATAAATTAATAAGATATTTAATGGACATGTGAAAGTAAACAATGTGATGAAGAACATTTTACAACAATCAATCTAGGAATTTAGTTATCTGGTCAGGACATTTCTCATTCTTTTGCCTTCACCTTCATTGTCCATTCATTTTTGGTGACTTTATATACTCTGAACCTAGACGTTGAGTAATCGCTTGACATACATGGCGGACAATAACTGATACAGTCTGAATTGCCAGTCCAAATGCATTCGCTGTTTTCCGTAGTCTTCCCTTGTCGGCAAGGTAAAACAAAGCACATGCTACCGTGTTTATCACATCCACGGGAGCCCACATTCTCGTTGTCTCTCCTTCGACAAATGGACAAAGTTTATCGGTAAGTAGAATCACAGCTGACCTGGACATTTGAAAGTTCTCTTGCCATTCCTCTGGCACAACACACTCATTGACAAACATATCCCGCCAGTTTGCCATTCTTCCAGGCCTTATCCAAAACCGTCGCTCAACATTGCTATCAATCAATCAATCAATCTTTATTTATATAGCCCTAAATCACAAGTGTCTCAAAGGGCTGCACAAGCCACAACGACATCCTCGGTACAAAGCCCACATACGGGCAAGGAAAAACTCACCCCAGTGGGACGTCGATGTGAATGACTATGAGAAACCTTGGAGAGGACCGCATATGTGGGTAACCCCCCCCCTCTAGGGGAGACCGAAAGCAATGGATGTCGAGTGGGTCTGACATAATATTGTGAGAGTCCAGTCCATAGTGGATCCAACATAATAGTAAGAGTCCAGTCCATAGTGGGGCCAGCAGGACACCATCCCGAGCGGAGACGGGTCAGCAGCGCAGAGATGTTCCCAGCCGATGCACAGGCGAGCGGTCCACCCCGGGTCCCGACTCTGGACAGCCAGCACTTCATCCATGGCCACCGGACCTGTGCCCCCCCCCCCCCCCCCCCCCCTCAAGGAAAAGGGGAGCAAAGGAGAAAAGAAAAGAAACGGCAGATCAACTGGTCTAACAGGGGGGCTATTTAAAGGCTAGAGTATACAAATGAGTTTTAAGATGGGACTTAAATGCTTCTACTGAGGTAGCATCTCTAATTGTTACCGGGAGGGCATTCCATAGTACTGGAGCCCGAATAGAAAACGCTCTATAGCCCGCAGACTTTTTTTGGGCTCTGGGAATCACTAATAAGCCGGAGTTCTTTGAACGCAGATTTCTTGCCGGGACATATGGTACAATGCAATCGACAAGATAGGACGGAGCTAGACCGTGTAGTATTTTATACGTAAGTAGTAAAACCTTAAAGTCACATCTTAAGTGCACAGGAAGCCAGTGCAGGTGAGCCAGTATAGGCGTAATATGATCAAACTTTCTTGTTCTTGTCAAAAGTCTAGCAGCCGCATTTTGTACCAACTGTAATTTTTTAATGCTAGACATAGGGAGACCCGAAAATAATACGTTACAGTAGTCGAGACGAGACGTAACGAACGCATGAATAATGATCTCAGCGTCGCTAGTGGATAAAATAGAACGAATTTTAGCGATATTACAAAGATGAAAGAAGGCCGTTTTAGTAACACTCTTAATGTGTGATTCAAACGAGAGAGTTGGGTCGAAGATAATACCCAGATTCTTTACTGATTCGCCTTGTGTAATTGTTTGGTTGTCAAATGTTAAGGTGGTATTATTAAATAAATGTCGGTGTTTAGCAGGACCGATAATCAGCATTTCCGTTTTCTTGGCGTTGAGTTGCAAGAAGTTAGCGGACATCCATTGTTTAATTATGTTGCCGTCTGAGATGTGTTGTATCCGAAATAGCTGCAATTGCGCGTTTCCTTCTCTTAAGGTATTCATGTGTGATTTCCACAAGCGTCTGTACATGTAGAAGAAGGAGAAACACGGGCATAGACTAAATAATTATTTGTTTAAGGAGTTATCTGGCTTAATGTAGACAGGGCCTGAGTGTCACTACCCGATCGGTACTGGAAGACCTGATCGACCCACGCATGTATTATGGTAAATATGTTTGTGCATGGTTTTTGTAACAATTTACTCCCGGATATCCCAAAAAACACCAGAAAGGTAGAGAGCAACAAAGTATTTTTTAATCCTGAAATCTTGTGATGTAAACAAAAAGAGAATATCCTAGCGATAAGCAAATAAAAAACAGGATATTAAACTAGCGAAACGAGAACCAGTACAAAAAATGGGGAAAACAACAAACAATGTCACTAGCGGGGGGGCGGGGGGGCAGTGACATAAAAAAGGTTATCAAACTAAGAGAAAATAACATAAGGTGGTCTTTAAGGGAAGACAGGGGGACTGAGCACAAAGTACAAACTAAAACTCACAACAAGGCTAAAGTGGAGAAAAGTTAGTGGGATGACTCAAACGGGAGTTTGGAGGAGGCGATGCACTAGCAAAGACACAATGTGGTGGAGTACTTTGGAACTATGCCTCGCCAAAAGGCGTGAGTGTTCAAACTAGATAGGGTGTGTTGATTTCAGTGAGCTGTGCTCGGTTGCTTTCGCCTTCACCATGGAGCCATGGTAACTGAAAATAAAACAGGGGAGCAACATTGCCAGTAAATGGCACACAAAAAAACAGACATGTAAAACTTATTTTTTTGTAATCTTTATCTCAACACCATAATAAATTAATTTTTAAACTATAAAAACCTGTACAAAAACCCAAACGATGTGCTCAGCAGCCCTAAATGGCAAACAAATCTATGTAACACTTTAGTATGGGGAACATATTCACCATTAATTAGTTGCTGCTCCCCTCACCTCCCAGGGGGTGAGCAAGGGGATGGGTCAAATGCAGAGGACATATTTCACCACACCTAGTGTGTGTGGTACTTTAACTTAACTTTAACTTTACACATACAAACTGTAGCACACAAAAAAGCACATTTAATAAACAAAACGTTACTATGGTCTTATCTTTACTTATAAATGAAGTCCATGCGCCGCTCCTTTTGAACAAAAGCATCAATAACTTGTTTATAGAAGTCTTCCTTAACTTTCTTCAGTTTTAAAAGTCTCTCTGTCTCGATGGACATCTTCCTTTAATTATTACCTCCTGCTTTGATTGAAAGTGCAGTTTAGAAAACTGTTTTATTTTAGATATGTAATCCTCCATGTTAAAAGTCCAGGCAAGAGGAAAAAATAAACGATCGCTGCTAACTGTTGCTGCTTGTTGTCACTTATTCTGCAGCCGAGTAGTCGCAGAAATGATCTCTGGGATCACTAGCGCCCTCTACCACCAGGAGGCGGGATTACTGCAAGCCTCACCCAGTGCGTCTCCCGAGCCGTTTTATGATTGCTCAGCACAAGAAATACGTTACACACATACAATTGTTGACAAAATACACTGTACATTATATACCTCAGCTAACTAAACTATGGAAATGTATAATATAATTCATATAGCAATACGGTCTCACTGCACAGCAGGCTAGCAGTTAGCCGAGTCATTGCGCAATCCATGGCGAGGTTCAACTGGCTGGTGACTCACCACAAGTCTCTTCTCAGTATTTGAACGGCAAATGTGAAAATTCAGCGATTTTGAATAAAAATAATCTAAAACTGGTGAAGTTAAATGGGAAATAACTTTATAGTATAATCACTGGATACATATAACAATTTAATAATTTTTTTTTCTTTTTACATTTTTTTTCTTTCCATGATGGCACGTGAGGCCCCGCCTCACCTGCCTCCCCTGACTGCACGTCACTAGTACAACGTTTCTGTTCATTACGTGACAATGCCATTGGCTTGCTAGCTTTACTTCCTTACCACATTCAGATTCTCATTCTCAACCGCTTCTTTTAAATATATATTTGTACGTAACTTCTGACTTGTTAAGTGACAAATTCATGCTTTACATCATTTACATGTTGGAATCAAATATGCGCAACACATTTAAGAATGAGTTTCAAAGCAGTGGCGGATTTAGATATGGGCCGCATGGGCAATTGCCCAGGGCGCTGCAAGCATGATGAGAAAAAACAAGAAGATTATTTTTGAATTAGATTATGATTTTAGTCAACATCTCTGTTGATGTTAACAAGAGGTGTAAGGATGTAAGAGTGCAATGCAGGGACAAATTTGATTGAGCGTGAGGCTGGAGGCTATAACGCTTTTTGCATATGCATTATGTACGAGCACACAAGGCAGCATTGATGAAGGGGCGGCGTGCACCCCCGCCAGAACAAATAAATAAATTGAGTGTGTTGTGTCATAAGAAGGCGATGTTTCCTGGGATTTAACTGATATAGCATGACAAAGGTATGCATGTGTACCGTATTTTTCGGAGTATAAGTCGCACCGGAGTATAAGTCGCACCTGCCGAAAATGCATAATAAAGAAGGAAAAAAACATATATAAATCGCACTGGAGCCTGGCCAAACTATGAAAAAAACTGCGACTTATAGTCCAAAAAATACGGTATGTATAATAGTCACACCATACACTCATTTCACTTGACAAGAAGATGCACATTAGGTTCACTAAATATAGACGCGACTGTTACATTCATTTTAAATAGCAGCGTCATGTAGAGTGGTAGATTTTGTAGAATTTTAAAGGCTGCTGATTGGCAGGTGTTCTTGGGAACCTAGAATACCTGACAGTGCCCCTTCTTTCATGAAAAATACTATGACAAATTATATGACCGGACAAGGAAACATGTTTTGATTTGGCTGGGTCACAAAACAATGCAGATGCACTTTAAAGTATTTTAAAAGTGACACTTAATAGCTATAAATGTCTTTTTTTAGGAGCTTTGCGGGGTCTTCTGCATCTCCGATATTGTGTCTGTCAAGCATATTATTGATTCGGCTGTATTTCGGCTGTGTTTGCTGTGAATCGCAAATAAAGAAAAGTACCCGGCGAGGCTCGCTGTGTTTGTTCTTTTCTCTAAGCGAGAAATATCATCACGTTTTAATCTCGCGAGATCTTCTCACACCCTAAGGGCCTGATTTATTGAAGGTTAGCGTGTATTAAAACATGTGCAAACCTGATAGCACACGCAAAGATGATCTACAAAACGTGTGCAAAGTGGATTGTACCTTTTAAAATGAGCAGAGTAAGGTGTGCAATCCGTTTTGCGTCTCCGTCTTCATTAATATGCAAAATGCAATCAAAACGCCCAAAATACTGTGAGGAGCAGATGCACATACAATTATTTTGCACACGCAATGGGATTTATCAGCACCATTTTGCATTTTTTTTTAGCACTTTTGGAAAGGACATGCAAACTGATCCAGTTCCACACACAGCTGATGGATCATTCTGGGCATCTACAACAAAAGTCCATTTTGTTGTAGATGCAGCAAACCTCAAGCTTTGAATACTGGAAATTACCCAATAAAGCAAACCTGATCGGAATTAATTGTATGATAGGCATTAGGCTATTAAATGTTGTAGTTCTACTATGGATTTTCCGCACAGGTTCTGGCAAAGAAACATCTATGGTTGTGACAAACTCAAACTGGATATATGAAATTGATTATTGTGTTGTTGAAGGGGAACTGCACTTTTTTATTTTTTTGTTTTGCCTCTCGTTAACAATCATTATGAGAGACAAGAACACACGTCTCTTTTGGGGAGAGGGAATTTTAAAGATGATAAAAAAACACTTGGAAGATGTGGCTAATGGGAGTCACCGTTGTAGCCTTCAAAGCCCTGTAAACCAATCAATCAATCAATCAATCAATCAATCAAAGTTTACTTATATAGCCCTTAATCACAATTGTCTCAAAGGGCTGTACAAGCCACGGCAACCAAAACAACTTCTAACTCTCCATCAATGTTTTGTCGTTTTGTATACACACTGCAAGTCTGTATATAACAGACACATTCATAACAATAAGTAATATGTACAATATTTTCCGTATTATAATATTCGGCGCATTTATTTTTGTTTCCATAGCAGCGCACGTCTGACTTCTGGCAACAACCCCTTCAGGATACAAAACGCCTGTGTGTGTTCTAATCATGGCAGGCTTGGTAACAAATAACGAAGACGACTATTTTTAGACAAATGAGAATTCACAACCATATATTTTTTAATCTGAATTTATGGAGAATGAACTACCGCTTCTAGAAGGAAGAGTGAGACGTTGAAGCAGACGCAAGCCGAGAGAGTGAAGTGAAAGTGAATGGAATCTGGAACTTGAAGCCATGCTATTTTGCCATAAATAGAGTGCTTACCCATAATTAATCAGACAAAACGTCCCCGGCCAGCTGGACCAAACAGACAACTCTATCGAGTGAGTCACACTTTATATTGATCATGATACACGCAGCACGTCATGCATGTTAGTACAACTACAGTACATATGCTGTCTGGCTACAAACAAAACATGAAATGTGGGCTAATACTTTATAGATACTGTAATATGATTGTTCATGTTTTTTAGTCAGTACAGTTTGGTGTCTTATCGCATTGTGTTGTGCATTGCAAACTGAAAGGCGTTTTGTGTTGATGTTTAAGCTAGCTTATCTCTTGCCATAGTTAGTTTTTACGGCTAATACCGAAGCACGCCAATGTGTTACTACACTAGAAAAATAGTTCCTCAGTGTTCGCTCTTACAGTAACAATGACTCTACAGTTAGGTTATAATACAGGTTACGGAACGTAAATTAAGTATTGTTGATGGTTTTTCAATGCAAAGTGATTTAGAGGTAGAGTTGATTGCTCCAATGAGCTGCATTGCTAGCCACCAAGAACGAGACGATTCATATATTCTAGAAAGCGAAGAAAAAAAATGTATGTCTCCTTGTCTCTCATAATGATTGTAAACGATATTCAAAATTCCCAAAAAAGTGCAGTTCCCCTTTAATGATACTAAAATTAGAACATTTCTCCACAACAATGTGGGTTATGTAGATCACTGTTCACATCTTCCCAAAATCTATGTCCATCTGTTCCTCCAATTGATTCAACTTTTCAAATGTTATCCCTCACAAATGAAAATATTACAGATAATTTAGCAGGTACCCCAGAGATGGAGTGGATTGAGTAAGTAGGATGAAAATGTGAGATAAAGCAGAAAAGAGAAGAGTCAAAACAAAAAATGTTCTTATGTTGTTGTCCACTGTAAATAATATATAGTTTGCTCTTTCTTCTGGTTGTTTTGGATCTGATAGACAAGTTTATTTAATGACGATTTCCATCAAATATGGAGGAAAGTAAGATGACATGCCTCTTCTGGTCACCTTTTTTTTTTTCCGTAGGTTTCCCTGCTCTTCAGGGGATTTTTTCACTCACATTCACACTCTTGGGACACTTTAGTGTTGCCAATCAACCTATCCCCAGGCGCATGTCTTTGGAAGTGGGAAGAAGACGAAGCATCCAGAGGAAACCCATGCAGTCATGGGGAGAACATGAAGAAAAATTGTTTGAGTTTTAGTATGACTAGATTTTCAACGGACCCAATGAAACGGATTCAAACAAATGCAGAGGTACACTGCACAGTATAATATCTATTTGATACAATATTATCATTATTGTTCTCTTATTAAATGATATGCTTTAGTATCTGCGGAACAGCTGTCTTTGTTCTTTTTATTTTTCATTCATCAAATGGTAAATGGGTTGTACTTGTATAGTTCTTTTATACCTTTTTAAGGAACTCAAAGCGCTTTGACACTATTTCCACATTCACCCATTCACACACTGATGGCGGGAACTGCCATGCACGGCGCTAACCAGGTCCATCAGGAGCAAGGGTGAAGTGTCTTGCTCAAGGACACAACGGACGTGACTAGGATGGTAGAAGGTGGGGATTGAACCAGTAACCCTCAGATTGCTGGCATGGCCACGCTCCCAACTTCGCCACGCCATCCCCAAGGACCATGAGTACCCTTTGTTTTTGCTGTTGCTATTAAAAAGCATGTTACATATTGTAGAGTTTGTGGTGGCCCACAACAGAATAGTTTAATTATAATTAATTCGAACAATGATTTGAGTTAGGAGTATTTTAAGTTAAAAACATAGTCACAGAACCAACAAAAATCAGAAAGTCAAGGTAGTGGTGCAGTTGGTATTCTAAAACTTTTTTTCAGTTTTTGTGTAATGCACGTTAAAATATCTTCATGATACGAATATAGATAATTAAATACTGACACTGGTAAATTAGAAATTATTAATCTTAAAAAGAAGGTCAAGTCGTCATCAAAACTAAACTCTTTGACGTTGCTTTCTGTGGTAATTTTCGCATCATAGTCAATCTGCTCCCCCAATGTGAGGTCATATGTTTTTGTTTTTAGGTTTTTTTTATGGGGTTTTATGTATTCATCAGTTTCCCCTCTGTGGCAAAACAAAAATCGTATGACTTACTACTGTTTTCACATGTTTAAACACATGGGGTTATGCAGCAATTCCTAATTTGTATGATCACACAAAGGCAGCAGAAACATCAGTCACAGTTCACAGTCTATTACAGCTTGACGAGTTCTGTGAAGGTCAAAGTAAAGCAACGTGACCTGCAAGTGATTATTGTCTGTACTGCTTTAGTCATATATTTGGCTTTCAAAGATTTAGCAGCAGTTCTCCAATGGCTGAGGGAAATTTCTGGCATAAATAACTGACAGGTCAGAAAATATGACTTTTATGAGAAAATTAAAATGCGATCGGTATTTTTTCTCAGATGTTTGGATAACTAATATAGTTTATTTTGAACCTAAGCAATTATGTGAGTGTGAATTAATTTGGGTTTTTTAACATCATTAATTAATCATCTCTCATGGATCAGATCCTAAAGTATTAGTCATCACTAATATAAGTAGCAGGTAAACATGTATTCCAACTTTAAACAATATGAGTTTAGCTGCTTTTCATAGACCAGCCGAGCTAAGGTTTCACAGACTTATTGAGACAATATATCAACAGTAAATAAATGTTCCAATACAAGGGGTCGGTAACCTTTATTATCAAAAGAGACATGTTACCCTCTTTCCACTAAAGAAAAATAGTCTTGAGCCACAAAACATAACACAGCTTATGAACTTTTAAAAGTTGTTTATTTATTTTTATTTTTTTATTTTACCTGTTGCAACAAAAGAATACAACAAACTTATGAGTGTGTAACGAAAGCAGCGAGTGGGGCTGTGTGATAGCATGCTGGTTAAACCTCACTCACCAACGCAAACAGTTGTTATATGTGGTAGATGGTATTGTGGGTATATTTCTTAATGGCAGTGGCGTCGTTAGTTGTTTAAACTTATTATTCCTTTCATCAGGATGTGTACCAAATGTGGTACTTTTATAGGTGCCCACCAAATTCTGTCGTTATTACCTGATTCACGTTAAATCAACCGTTAATAATTTTCAACGTCACGTTCGGTTGCAGACTCGGCAAAGGACAACAGGCATAATTGTAGAGGACTGCCTGTAGGTCAAGGTACTTAACTGGCGGCCCGGGGTGCTAAATAATTCCCCGGAATGACACCACACCGGCCCCTGAGTTCAGTTTATAACTTGGAGACACTTTAACATTTTTGAAGCAAATTTCTAAAAACGCTAGAGTAGGGATTCTCAAACTGTTTTAGGTGTACCACTAGTGGTATGCAGGCTCCATCTAGTGGTACGCCTTAGATTGTTTAAAATACAATGTTTTAATTTCCTATATTTTAACACATTGTTAATGTTTAAACTGTGTGTAATGTTACAATGCCAAAAATAATAAATGTACCTGTTAAATAAAACCTCTACCTTGTTTTTATTGACTACTTAAGCCTACTACGCTACTTGTATTTAATGTTGGTCCAGTGTTTCCCACAGGACAGGCATCTATTTGTGGTGGTGTGGTCGGCGGGCGGGCGGGGGGGGGGGGGGGGGGGTTATGGCAGCGGCGATGACCAAGAAGAACGCGGAGTTGGAATATAATTACAACATTTTATGTACATATTTATATACAGATTTGAACAATTAGTGATTCACTGAAATATATTTATTAATTGTGGTTCTTACAAAAAATATATTTTATAAAATATAAAAGCTAAAATGTCTCTTAAAGCTCTGCCCCTTTAATTAGTGAATACTAAATAATTTAACTTTAGCCTACTACTACAACCATATTATTTACCAGCAACATGAAGTGAAACAGAGGCAGAGGTGTCCTGCCACCGTCAGTCAACCTCCTCCTCCTCCTCCTCCTCCTCCTGCTGCTGCTGCTGAACAGGTCGCACCTGTGGTCCGAACTGTAGGCCTACCTCCTCTCCAAGTCCAGCCCTTTTCGGCCGTTGAAAATATTTTTCTATACTCATCTGTGTGAAGGAGTGAACATCCAACATTAGAATTTATTACTAACGAGCAGAACCGCTCTATGTACAGTGCCGTCTAACCTTAAGCGGCAGCAGCTCAACACATGCAGGGTTCAACGTTAAGGTTTTTTTCTACTTGCCTGACTTCTCAAATCTACTTGCCCCAATATTTTTACTTGTCCTGCCTAGGTTTTTTTCTGGCTGTGTAGTGCTCATGGCTTATATCTTAATAGAATCCTTCCCGTTGACTATTTACAACACTACACAGTATTTATTATTATTATTATCTATAATTACATTTAAATGGCATTGCATACATGTAAAATTAAATGCTATTTCACATTATTTGACCAGTAGCAGTTACACTCATCTGAACAGGTCAGCCACCTGTTTAAAGCCCAATCACAGTTGAAATCTTGAAATGAATGGTCTTTAATGGCCAAAACATTAACCTGGACAACATTTTAACAGCTGGTTGGCTAAGATTTTATTATTTTTATTGCATTCACATGCTGCAGTGGACAGTGGACAATTTAGCTTCAGTCCATGTGTGTTTATTGACAACATGGTTATAACCTGGACACGTTAGCTCGTCGGTATTGTAACACGTGACTGTTACTACGAGCGTCTGCCCCGGGCCACGAGTCAAACAGCGGCGGTGTTAATGAAGCAGCGTCAGGCTGCTCACCGTCAGTGAAACGCTCGGTGAAATCACGGATTAACGTTAAATATATGACGAGCCGCGAGCGATGCAGCTATAACCTATCTACTAGTGATGGGTTGATGAGGCGTCATGAAGCGTTTTGACACATTGCAAAACTGTATTGATACTGTGTCGATACTGTGTCGATACTGTGTCACTAAATAATGACATCTGCTGGACATTAAAAATCCCTACAGGCAACCTATGGACCGACTCAACTGACACTGATTTTATGACCTAGTACAGTGGTTCTCAAATGGGGGTACGCGAACCCCTGGGGGTACTTGAAGGTATGCCAAGGGGTACGTGAGATTTTTAAAAAATATTCTAAAAATAGCAACAATTCAAAAATCCTTTATATATTTATTGAATAATACTTCAACAAAATATGAATGTAAGTTCATAAACTCAGTGAAGCACAAGCTCAGGTTTGTCACTAAAATGTCTGTCAAAAAGAACTGTGAAAAGAAATGTAACTATGCAATATTCAGTGTTGACAGCTAGATTTTTTGTGGACATGTTCCATAAATATTGATGTTAAAGATTTTTTTTTTTTGTGAATAAATGTTTAGAATTAAGTTCATGAATCCAGATGGATCTCTAATACAATCCCCAAAGAGGGCACTTTAAGTTGATTATTACTTCTAGGTGTAGAAATCTTTATTTATAATTGAATCACTTGTTTATTTTTCAACAAGTTTTTAGTTATTTTTATATCTTTTTTTTCCAAATAGTTCAAGAAAGACCACTACAAATGAGCAATATTTTGCACTGTTATACAATTTAATAAATCAGAAACTGATGACATAGTGCTGTATTTTACTTCTTTATCTTTTTTTTTTCCAAACAAAAATGCTTTGCTCTGATTAGGGGGTACTTGAATTTAAAAAAAAATCACAGGGGGTATATTGCTGAAAAAAGGTTGAGAACCACTGACCTAGTATATACAATAATATAAACCAAGTCATTGTATTTCATTTAGGATTATTTCATAACTTCATTTAAATAAAAATATATTTTTTGTCTTTTTTAGATACAGTCAAATAATGTGAACATGTATCATAACATGGAAATCTAAGATAACGTGTTGTGAATGAGGATGCTTGTGGACCTGGAAATTATTATTTATTTATTTTTACACATTTTTATTTTAAAAAAAAAACAGTTTTTCCAACGTATTCAATTTTAGACGCTTTCTCTTCTTAGTTATTATTTCTCCGGCTGTAGAAAAGAGCCGCTCACAGGGCACAGAGGAGGCGTCAGTTCGACACAGTTGGCGTATCGGTCACGTGACCAAAACAGCTCATGATCGGTCACGTGACTTTCTAAAAGCGGTACGCGCACCGACACAGGGTTTCGCTCTATGAGCTCGACGCATGCGCCGATGCATCGGTGTTGCCGGACCCATCACTACTATCTACCTATAACACCTGTAAAAATGAAGCAATGCTACCACGCTAGCAAGCGTTAGCTCGCCGGCTATGAGCCACCAAGCTGCTAACTGTCGCCAAAAGGCACCATTTAAGTTTTTTTCCCCATGGCATCCTGGATCAAGGCTTTCAGCAGCTTTTGGACGTTTGAGGTAGAAACGTAGGAAGCGCCATCATTATGAAAAGTAGCCGGCGAGTATTTTGATTCCCTCCGTCCATCCGTCCCTCTTCTTCTTCTTCTTCTTCTTCTTCTGGCCCACCAGGTGAATTAAGTGCTATTGCATAGTGCATAGTAGGCTACCGCCACCTACTGCACCTGAGGTGTAACTACAAGCAACATTCACAGACAGTCCCATTGCTTTTATGAGCGGTCGACCGAGTCAAAAACCGAAAAATCAATTTGTGGCGGACGTAATTCTTTCGTGGCGGGCCGCCACAAATAAATGAATGTGTGGGAAACACTGTGGTCATTCTGGTGGTACTTGGAGAGACAAGTTTTTTTCATGAGGTTGTTCTTGGTGAGAACAGTTTGACAACCACTGCACTAGAGTGCTCCTGTTTAATCGAGGAACTTTGAACACATTTGCAGTTCCTTGCATTGCCAGTTCAACCTCCTAAAGCTAAGCGTCCACTGCAGTAAACTTTTACTTGTATTTTGCATTCAAATTTATTTGTAACCCTAAAAAAAAGATATAAAATACTACACGGTCTAGCTCCAGCCTATCTTGACGATTGTATTGTACCATATGTCCCGGCAAGAAATCTGCATTCAAAGAACTCCGGTTTATTAGTGATTCCCAGAGCCCAAAAAAAGTCTGCGGGCTATAGAGCGCTTTCTATTGGGGCTCCAGTACTATGGAATGCCCTCCCGGTAACAGTTAGAGATGCTACCTCAGTAGAAGGATTTAAGTCCCATCTTAAAACTCATTTGTATACTCTAGCCTTTAAATAGACCCCCCTTTTTAGACCAGTTGATCTGCCGTTTATTTTATTTTCTCCTCTGTACACCTCTCCCTTGTGGAGGGAGAGTTACACAGGTCCGGTGGCCATGTATGAAGTGCTGACTTTCCAGAGTCAGGACCCGGGGTGGACCGCTAGCCTGTGCATCGGTTGGGGACATCTCTGCGCTGCTGACCCGTCTCCGCTCGGGACGGTTTCCTGCTGACCCCACTATGGACTGGACTCTCATTATTATGTTGGATCCACTATGGACTGGACTTTCGCTGATATGTTGGATCCACTATGGACTGGACTTTCACAGTATTATCTCAGACCCACTCGACATCCATTGCTTTCGGTCTCCCCTAGAGGGGTGGGGCTCACCCACATATGCGGTCCTCTCCAAGGTTTCTCATAGTCATTCACATCGACGTCCCATTGGGGTGAGTTTTTCCTTGCCCTTGTGTGGGCTCTGTACCGAGGATGTCGTTGTGGCTTGTGCAGCCCTTTAAGACACTTGTGATTTAGGTCTATATAATAAACATTGATTGATTGATTGATTGATTGATTTAAACCGAACACAAATATCCATTACAGAAGATGCTAATTTTCAAAGTAAGAATAACAGTAAAAGGAGAAGTCTGGCCCCCAGGTCCTTAGCTTTCTGGAAATGTGCCCGAGAACAATGTAGTTGAATAGCCCTGTTTTAGCACTATTGGTCCATCCCTGCTCTCCATAAACTAATTGCTTACTCTTTTCTGTCTGCCTTCCATCCCACTTAAAGTACCGTATTTTCCGCACTATAAGGCGCACCTAAAAACCACAAATTTTCTCAAAAGCTGACAGTGCGCCTTATAACCCGGTGCGCTTTATATATGGATAAATATTAAGATTCATTTTCATAAAGTTTCGGTCTCGCAACTTCGGTAAACAGCCGCCATCTTTTTTCCCGGTAGAACAGGAAGCGCTTCTTCTTCTACGCAAGCTACCGCCAAGGTAAGCACCCGCCCCCATAGAACAGGAAGCGCTTCTTCTTCTACTGTAAGCAACCACCCGCCCGCGTAGAAGAAGAAAAAGCGCGCGGATATTATCATTTCCTTTGTGTGTTTACATCTGTAAAGACCACAAAATGGCTCCTACAAAGCGACAGGGATCCGGTTCATGAAAAGACGCAATCTCTCCATCCGCACACGGATTACTATTTCACAGCAACTGATATTCCTGTGAACCGCACTGTGGATACAACGGGAGCACGTACGGTGAATATTCGCACCACAGGGAATGAGAAGTCATCCTTCACTGTGGTTCTAGCTTGCCATGCTAATGGCCAGAAACTTCCACCCATGGTGATATTCAAAAGGAAGACCTTGCCAAAAGAGACCTTTCCAGCCGGCGTCATCATAAAAGCTAACTCGAAGGGATGGATGAAGAAAAGATGAGCGAGTGGTTAAGGTAAGTTTAAGTTTACGCGAAGAGGCCGGGTAGCTTTTTTCACGCAGCTTCGTCCATGTTGATATACGATTCCATGCGCGCCCACATCACGCTGGTTTTAATATATTATTAAAGTTTGACTGACCTATTTGACTGTTTTTTTGACATTCCTTTAGCGCAGTTAGATGCGGCTTACAACACGGGGCGGCTTATAGGTGGACAAAGTTTTGAAATATGCCGTTCATTGAAGGCGCGGCTTATAACCCAGGGCGCCTTATGGTGCGGAAAATACGGTAGGCAGATGTTCAGCCTTTTCTTACAAAACAAACCTTCACCCCACTGGTTTTAGCAACTATCCGCCCATCTTCAAGCTGCCCTGTGTGACCAAAATTTTTAAATAAGTTATGGCGAACCAGTTAGGGCCTTATTTACTAAGATCCAAATACCACGTGCTAAACAGCGTGTGCAATCTATGAAACAGCACGTACTGTTGGTTGGCATGTTGCATTCGATCTACTAACATTGCGTGTGCCATTGGTGCAGATCACCTTATTTAAATGAGGTTGTTGCACATATCACGCCGCTTTCACAATGAAGACACACAAAATTTGCTGCTTATTCATGGTATCATGCTCCGACTTGTGATGTTTTGATATCAAACAAGCAGCAGACATGTACCACTTTTAAAGGCATTTTAATAGCACTCCAGTGCATCCACAATGAAACCCACGTTTCATTGTGGGTTTTTTATTTATGTGCGCTGCCCTCATGGAAGAGAGGCTGCACTTGCTGTCCTCGAAACACAACACATGCATAGTTTAAGGAGTTTTTGACGAGACATGTTTAAAAATGTATATTTTAAATTAAAACAAACAATGCCATTAAAAAATTGCCAGCAGAGCCCAAAATGCATGAATTCAATTTGTCTTAATCAGCCAAGCATGCATCTTTAACATTACAAAAGGGTGTTGCTGCATAGACGATATCCATATTTCTAACAGACATCAAGACATGTCATGCACATAGGTTAAAAAACACACACATTCTCTGTTCGTTGTATGTTTTTGTGGTGCGGGCACAGTGCGAGCACCGACCCTGCAGCCGTGTATGTAACCGTGTCAGTTTGCACATTTTTTTCAGCGGTGCAAAATAAGACGCTAAATAGTTCACCCAATATAGGTTATGAGTGTTGATAAATCACATTGCTGCACAGTGTTGTATATGCAGAGAGGCAAAATTGATTGCACAACTTACTCACTTTACCAACTTTATTACTTTGCACACGTTCAGTAAATCAGCTTTGCGTGTGCTATCAAGTTTACACGCGTTTTAGTATATTCAAACCTTTAGTAAATTAGGCCCTTAGTCTCTGCTTTAAACAAACGATATTGTTGATGATAAATATCATCAGTCCGGTTTTCTATCGCCAGGTGCTTTCCACCAGTGTTCTGAAAATGTCTTTGAAAAAGTAATTCATTTTAGTTTCTCGTTACTTTACCAAAAAGTAATTGAATTACTAATGAAATTACTCTTTCAAAAATGTAATTAAATAATAGGGAAAGTAATTATGTTACTTAAAAAAAAACCTTAAAATATCTTCAAATATCTGGCATATGCAGTTTAGAGATGTTTCATATGCTCTTATGAATCTTTTTACCGGATTGTATTACCTCCGGTTAATAAAGAGATTGAATGTGCTTCGATGGCTGTCATGTTGTCTTGTCAACGAACGGTGTATTGTTTGGATTGTAAGTTTGTTACTTCAATCAATGATTTGTTGTTCATTATTCCCATTGTGTATGTGTGCATATGTGATTGTCTGCTGTGTCACATTGTGATGTTGCCTCTTCCTATTTGATATCAAGTTAATTTC
The DNA here is from genome assembly GCF_033978685.3 of Nerophis lumbriciformis. NCBI lineage: Eukaryota > Metazoa > Chordata > Actinopteri > Syngnathiformes > Syngnathidae > Nerophis > Nerophis lumbriciformis. Next base: position 25,518,223 of record NC_084582.2, read on the forward strand.
AGTGTGGTGCTGCTTGTTGCTTACACTAGTAAAAAGATATTTCCTGCAGTGAACTTGCTGCACTTATCAAAAAAGGCATACCCGTTCCATCAAGATATCGCGAACGCCGTTGTAATGGACCTGAAAGTAATTCATTAGATCACTCGTTATTGTTTACTTTGTAAATAACGCCGTTATAACGAACACTGCGTTTCACAGAAACCGCTCTTATCAGGGTCTCCAATGACAATGACATATGATGGCATCTGATGTTGGTTAATGTATGGTAAAGGTTTTGCTCAATCTCAAGCAGCCTCTGAGAAATCTTGGGATAACATTCAACCAGACTGTGCTTTTTAATGAGAACATCAAAAGTATAACCCGCTCTTGCTTTTTCCACTTCAGAACCATTTCCAAACTCAGATCAATCGTATCGTAAACCGAACTAGAAATGATCATTACTTTTCTTGTGTTCTTACTGCTTGACTATTGAAATTCATTCTTCACCGGTCTCAAATAAAGGTCAATAGATTGCCTGTAATTAGCTCAGAAAACTGCCAAGAGGCTCTTTTTCAGATCTCATGAATCCAGTCATATTAGTACAGTTTTGGCATCCTTGCACTGGCTATCTGTTAATTTCAGGATACAATAAAAAATATCAGCTATTACTTACACAGTACTCAATGGCCAAGTGCCTGCTTACTTGGGAGATTTGTTGTCAAATAACATCAATTGGTAACGTTGAGTACTGACACCAATGGTACTGTATTGGTTGTATTGGTTAAAATGTAAACGTTAGCCTTTACTAATCGTCCCTGAACTAACACAATCAACATGTCCCAATGACAGTACTTTTTTTATACCATTTGACTTGTACAGGAATGGTCACTTTGTTACATGTTGCACATCATAAATAGCATGCAATATGAATAATACTGCACATGGAGAGCTTTCGAAAGTTGTATATCCCAGATCAAATGATTACAGAGAGTACTGAGTTATTTACCTTTAGTACGTTGGATAACCGCAATGTAGCACAATGTCTAACACATTTTCTAGTACGTTGGATAACCGCAATGTAGCACAATGTCTAACACATTTTCTAGGACAGATGACACAGGATGCCAGTTGTTGCATCTTTCACATACAGTACTGGTGCTCATGTACAATTAGTAGACAGCAGACAACAATATCCCCAATAACCATTATCATATAAGCACTACACAACATACGTGACCTACGTATTACCAAAAAAAGATCAATGTTTTGTCACACACATTTTCAGCCAAGGTGCAGGAACTGTGAAATCAAAAAGGAAAAAACACAGGAAATATCAAAATGAGGAGAGGGAAACTGCCTGACGTTGCATATTGCAATGTTAATGGGAGGTGAGGACGCATGCACCTTTCACACAGCTGTTTCATGCTGAAAATTGAATACAAGTGTGACTCACTGAGACCGATGATGGTAGGCCAGTGGACTGGATCAAGAGATAAAATAAGTATATGTAACTTTTTTGAACAGCAGAAATGGGAGACGTGCTCATTCAAACAATGACAATTTTATTACACGCTATCTAAATGCATACCCAGGAGCTGAATTCTGCCAGAGCAGATATATTTTGAGCACAAACGCAAAACAGCATGGCGTTGGATTTGCTCTGTCAGCGTTTTTGCAAAGTACCCGTGTAGAGCAATCTCAGTTCATGCTGTACTGCATTTAAAAGGAAAGCTCGAAAATGTGGAGGCAGAAAAATAAAGTTAGTATGTTGGAATTGCTAATATTGTGGGTGGGGGAAAACAAAGTACTAGTTTTCAGTGTTGAACGTCCATCCATCCATCCATTTTCATGTCCTTTTCGGGGTCGCGGGGGGTGCTGGAGCCTATCTCAGCTGCATCCGAGCAGAAGGCGGGTACACCCTGGACAAGTCGCCACCTCATCGCAGGGCCAACACAGAGAGATAGACAACATTCACACTCACATTCCAATTTAGTGTCAATCTATCGCCAGGTGCATTTCTTTGGAGGTGGGAGGAAGCCGGAGTATCCGGAGGGAACCCATGCAGTCACAAGGAGAACATGCAAACTCCACACAGAATGATCCCGAGCCCGGGATTAAACTCAGGACCTTCGTATTGTGAGACACATGCACTAACCCCTGTTCCACCTTGCTGAACCAGTGTTGAATGTTTTGGAGTGATATTCCTGTCTTATCCTGAACTAAAAAGTCAGGTTTTTAGACAAGCTTACAATTCTAAGTGTAAAACGTTGATATATACGGTAAACATCTTAATAAAGCAATACAAAGTGCTCTTTTATTATAGAACTCCTGGGGGCCCGATCACTTTTGAGGCAGGACGATTTGCCCTTCCATTGGCGGGGCTTTCTTTGGGTCTTTCTGGGTGGTACCTCCCGTCTCCTTTTTGCCCGCGCAGGTTTCAGCCTCTCGCTTGCTCAGGGGCTGGTTGTCTTCTGCCTCTCGCGTGCCTTGACCTCAGCCAGGAACGCTTGTCTGCGGCCTTCCGCTGGCCTGCCCAATCTCAAGAGGCCCGTCCCTGGCTGGCCTGCCTGCGCGGGGTTGGTGGTACCTTGTTGCCCAATTGCTGCACCTGCGGTTTGGGTCAGGCTTTCTGAGTCGGACCCTTGAGTCCACACCTACTGGCTGACAAATAAGCATACTTATTTACAATATTTTATTTTTTTATTATTACATTTTGATATATTTGTATATATTGTATCTGCTGATGTAGTTATGTTGTTGTTATTGCTCTCTGTCTTGTGTACCTTTTGTCCCGATTATTGCCCCCTCTATCTATTTTATAAAGTTAGATATGAATAATGCAGCAAAAGAAGTATACTACACTTCTCTGGCATCTTAATCAACAATACAATTTGCCCATGTGGCTGGAAGGACAGGTTAAACAAAGAAAAAATCAGTCATGTTCTTCCATGACTAATACTTCACTTTGTGTGAAAAGGAGATGACGTAGAGGACGAACTTCAGCAGCTGGAAGTCAGGCCATTAACAGACCTTTGACATCCCTGCTGTCAGCCTAAAACTGTCACTGAGGAACGAACAGCGGGTCACAAAGAATGTTACCTTGCTGAACCACAGGCGTTTAACGCCAAGTGAGAAGAAACTTAGATGAACCCTGTTGGGAAATTGCAAAACAATAATATTTTCCCCGTAGGTAATGTAATTAAATACAAACACTAAACTGTGTGAGTTGATAATACATATATTTTCTTTTGGTTATTACTACCATTTCTCAAGAGTTCAGAAGATATAAAATTGAGAAAAAAAAAAGAAAAAAGAATAGTTAGTGACATATAGTTTTTTCTTACCAAACTCACAATCCCCCATATTCTATGTATTATTAAAACATAATAATTTACATTTAAAAAAGTATGTTCATCTTTCAAGTATGTATCTGCAATTAAATCAATGTCATATCATGTGCAATAAAGATGTACTTATGAAATGACTTTGTATCATTATTTTTAATTGTGCCAATTGAAGTGACTGTTTGCAACCCTTTTGTAGCTACTGTCACGACTTGGAGTCTGGTGCAGTTTTCTGCGTGGATTGTTTTCCCAAGATGCAAAAGAACTGGATTGGACATGGCGTGAAGGTAAATATATGATTTAATTCTACTATAAAAAGGTGCAAACAGAAGGTGCGCACAAGGCGGAGACACAAACTTGGCTAAGGAGCAAAACTAACACTAAGACGTAAACTATGGGCGTGAAACAAATAAACACTTACTGTGACACGAATAAACAAAAACGTACTTGGTCAAGCATGGAACTATGGCATGGAATGAGCATAAACAGAGTGCAGAGTAGCATAAACAGAGTGATGACGCCAGCTCGACTACCTGGCAACTAAAGGCTTAAATAATTATGTCATGATTGGCAACAGGTGCGTGAGTCTCATGAGGACAGGTGGAAACTAATGAGTCGCCATGGTGACAAAACAAGGGAGTAAAAAACAGGAACTATGGAGTTTTAACCAAACAGAACATAACTAAACAAAACATGATCACAAGACATGACAGCTACCTAGAGAGCACAATTTTTTGAAATTGTTGTGAGCATTATATCTCGCCCCCTTCCGGCTCAGAGCGCGCAAACTAAGCCCCGCGTAACATTATGATTGTTGTAAGCTCATGATAGCGAATTGGCAAATTTTAGCTACCGTATTTTTTGGAGTATAAGTCGCACCGGAGTATAAGTCGCATCGGCCGAAAATGCATAATAAAGAAGAAAAAAAACATATATACTGTAAGTCGCACAGGAGTATAAGTCACATTTTTGGGGGAAATTTATTTGATAAAACCCAACACCAAGAATAGACATTTGAAAGGCAATTTAAAATAAATAAAGAATAGTGAACAACAGGCTGAATAAGTGTATGTTATATGACGCATAAATAACCAACTGAAAATGTGCCTGGTATGTTAACGTAACATATTATGGTAAGAGTACATGCTATACATTTACCAAACAATCTGTCATTCCTAATCGCTAAATCCGATGAAATCTTATACGTCTAGTCTCTTACGTGAATGAGATCAATAATATTATTTGATATTTTACGGTAATGTGTTAATAATTTCACACATAAGTCGCTCCTGAGTATAAGTCTGACTGAATTGGGGTTCGAAGCAGAATTAAATTTTAGACCCTCCCATTTGGTAACTTGTATTTAAGCATGTTTTGTACAATACATAATTAATGATAAATCAAATATTTTTTTGTGAAAAGTAACAAATTTAATATAATGAAAACATACATTTGCATATGATCCTGGCAAATCTATGATCAAGATTCATTACCTTTACATCCGTTTTATCAACCCAGCACTAATACTGTGCACGCCATGGAGGGGCTTTGTGAATGTCTGGAGAAATTTGCTATTATATTCTTGTCAATGAAGGAGCAGGAAGAGGCTGGGCATACATCTGCAGAAAATTTCAAATGAAGCACCCATTCGTTAATTGACATTTTACATGCACTAATTTACGCAAAACTGACCCCCTCAACAGATTGTGGTGCCCTACGCACAGCGTGTGATCTGCGTATAGAAATGGTTGGCCCTGCTTCGCTAAGACTGCTTTTGTGTATTTGCACGTGCTCTGGAGCCACAAGCCTTTTTCTTCGGGCTGTTGAACAATTTTTTTTTTATTTGATATAATTTTTTTAGAAAACATGCTCCCACCAAACGACAAACACAAGCAATACTGGTGGTGTTCTTGTGATGGTTTTAAAACTGTAACTTTGAGCAAATAGCAAACAGTCACTTTCGGGGAATTGTGGACATTGGTTTAGAATGTTTTAGTTTGGTCACGTGAAAGCATGAAAGTTGGTGTATCACTTTTTTAATTTGCACAGCCTTTGGTGTGATGGCGAAAATATAAAGGCTAAGCAAGAGTCTCAAGGTGTGAAAACGACTTGTATTTAGTGTGGATTTAAGGAAAGCTGATAAATAGTGCCACACATGGCCTTAACACATTATATTGTGCTTTTACCAGGTCGGAGGGCTGTGCAAAAACTTGTAAAAAAAAAACACATTCTAATTCGCTGGAACATCCATCAATGATTTTATTTTATTTTACTGAATGAGTTGCGTAACACACAAACGCTGCTATAGTACTTGTACCGCACTCATCAGTTTGCGGAAAAAACAATCCCATTACCTTTTTTTTTTTTTTTTTTTTTTTTTACATGTCTTCCTTAATTGCATGAATGAGTGAATATACAATTTTTGTTTGTGTTTCTAGTCATTTTTTTTTGGAAGTTTCTATTAGAAAGGTTTATGTGTTGCGGGGCCGGAATTGGTTTGGAATTGGGATTGTTCACTACGATATTATTTTGTTGGACTGATGTAAATTCAGTGTGATTTTTGTCAATAAAATATTAAAGAAACTAAAAAAAATTGAAAAATTAAAAGTAAAAAGAAAGTCATGTGCTGTCTGAGGACCCCTCATTGAGAACAACAATTGTGAGTTTCTTCAAAGCAGAACGAGAAAGAGGTTAGTCTCGTTATAATGGTAATAATACAATTAAAAAATAAATTATAAAGATTGTGATTCATTGAAACATTTGGTTAAAGGTCATATGCAGAGAGAGGGGTATGACAAATACAGTATATTATTTGTCTAAAATAATTAGAGCAAGTAGTTTTCTTGTTTTTGAGAAATCGATGCCATTCTTTGTGAAAGTAATTTGAATGTGTAAAATGCTTATTTTCTTATTTAATGCCTGCTGAGTCGTTGAAGTAAAATATTTAAAAGGTGAGGGAAAAATAGAAAAATAGACTCAGAAAGGTAAAATCTGAGCGCAGACGATAAAGGTAAAGATCTGGTCTGCTGATGGTCTGCTGGGTTATATGATGGCAGGGCATGACACAGCAAGCTGCTGCTATAATTATGAGTTGAGGTTAAATACTCCCTCTAGCCACTTGCCTACAGCAAGTCAAGTGTTGTGTTTTTGTAAAACACTTTTAGAATGTGCTTATTCACACTTTTAAATATTGCTGAATAAACCAATTGTTTAATGTAGAGTTGGTGGAGAAAAACATAATTATAGTCAAGACTACTGGAGTGATAGTATATGTTTCCTTATAATTATTTGCTGATTTATGAAGTTTTGGAGGAATCCAAATGATCAAAGTTCTTCATCTTTCTGTCCGTGTCCCCGTTTATGACAGGAAACATGCATTTAATTATGCATGTAAAACCTCTTTGCACACATCAGTTTATGAAGTGGATTTACATAAATCAGCAACTGATCAAGTATGTAAAACCTCTTGATGTGAATCATCAGAATCAGCCCAACACAAAATGGCAGGTCCAAATTGCTTGGGTAGAAAAAGTCAAAGGTCAAACAGACTGTCGAGTTCTTTGATTTTGTCAGACTCCCACCTAATTTCAATGAGTAGCAATGTACAGCATATTTTAATGAAATCAATTTTCAGTGTGGTCATTGGTAGTGTGGTGGTTCACAGAGATTACTTGTGTGCACGATGTGTGGTGCAACTGACTGGCACTTGTTCAAAGTGTAGTATGCATTTCAATGTAAGCTGTAAACTTTGACCAGATCAGCAATATATAAAATGAAGAGATGACTGAGCAGAAGTTGTCGCCTAATATCCTTATTTTTGGTCGCAGGAACACATGCAACTTTTCTCTGACGACAATTGAACATTCACCTACCGAAAAGGCTAACTGCTGACCACAAATGTAGTTTCCGATCGGTAGCATTTGTCTAGCGGCAGACATGAGCTGGGGCTGGCCGCCTCGGAGCCAGTCAGAATCGGTCAACCAACGAACAAGATTTCTCTATAGAATCTCCTCTCTGGTCAACAAAAGCACCATGAGGATTTTAGCGGGAACTCTCGTTCAACCCTTTTTCAATTACGCATGCACCTCCTGGTACCCTAGCACCTCCAAAACCCTCAAATCTAAACTCCAAACATCCCAGAACAAGCTAGTCAGATTACTTCTAGACCTCCACCCCAGATCCCACCTGACTCCTACCCACTTCTCCAAAGTGGGCTGGCTCAGGGTGGAGGACAGAGTAAAACAACTTGCACTGAGCCTTGTCTATAAAATCCGCTACACCTCCCTGATACCGAAGTACATGTCAAACTACTTCCTTAACGTAAATGACCGCCATAACCACAACACCAAGGGGAGCTCCACTAACCACGTCAAACCCATATTCCGATCTAACAAAGGTCTTAACTCATTCTCTTTCTATGCCACATCAATGTGGAATGTGCTCCCAACAGGTATAAAAGAAAGGGCATCTCTATCCTCCTTCAAAACCGCAATACAAGTACACCTCCAGGCAACTTCAACCCTAGACTAACACCCTCCCCGGATTGTTAATAATCAAATGTAAACAATCAAATGTAGATACTTTTCTTATGCCTTCTGATCTCTCTCTCTCTCTCTATGTCCATTACTTGCTGTACATATCCTACCAAGTCAGACCTACACTGTTTCAATATCCATTTCTCTGTTATCTTTGTTCTCAATTGTTGATGACTGATGATAACAACCAAACCTACCCCCCCCCCCCCCGCCCCCCCTCCACACCCCGAATTGTAAATAATGTAAACAATTCAATGTATACACCCTGATGATTATCTTGTGTGATGACCAGTGTTGGGTTAGTTACTGAAAAGCAGAGGTGGGTAGTAACGCGCTACATTTACTCCGTTACATCTACTTGAGTAACTTTTGGGATAAATTGTACTTCTAAGAGTAGTTTTAATGCAACATACTTTTACTTTTACTTAAGTATATTTATAGAGAAGGAACTCTACTTTTACTCCGCTACTTTTATCTACATTCAGCTCGCTACTCGCTACTAATTTTTATCAATCTGTTAATGCACGCTTTGTTTGTTTTGGTCTGTCAGACAGACCTTCAAAGTGTCTGCCTTACTGGTGACGTTTCACTTCGTTCCACCAATGAGATGCAGTCACTGGTGACTTTGGACCAATCAAACAGAGCCAGGTGGTCACATGACCTGACTTAAACAAGTGTAAAAACTTATTGGGGTGTTACCATTTAGTGGTCAATTGTACGGAATGTGTACTGTACTGTGCAATCTAATAATAAAAGTTCCAATCAATCAATCAAAAGTGTGAAGGAAAAAAGATACTTTTTTATTTCAACCGTACATCCCGTCAAAAGCCTAAAGACTGACCGCACATGAGGACGTTCCTGTCTTCACAATAAAAGTGCCGCTCCATCGCGCCTGCGCTTTCAAAACAAGAGTCTCCGAAAGCCAGCGCAAACAAGCTAGCAAGCTACGGAGTTCATACTTGCCAACCTTGAGACCTCCGATTTCGGGAGGTGGGGGGGGGGGGGTCGGGTCGGGACGGGGCGGGGGCGTGGTTGGGGGCGTGGCCAAGAGGGGAGGAGTATATTTACAGCTAGAATTCACCAAGTCAAGTATTTCATATATATATATATGTATATATATATATATATATATATATATATATATATATATATATATATATATATATATATACATATATATATATACACAGGTAAAAGCCAGTAAATTAGAATATTTTGAAAAACATGATTTATTTCAGTAATTGCATTCAAAAGGTGTAACTTGTACATTATATTTATCCATTGCACACAGACTGATGCATTCAAATGTTTATTTCATTTAATTTTGATGATTTGAAGTGGCAACAAATGAAAATCCAAAATTCCGTGTGTCACAAAATTAGAATATTGTGTAAGGCTAATACAAAAAAGGGATTTTTAGAAATGTTGGCCAACTGAAAAGTATGAAAATGAAAAATATGAGCATGTACAATACTCAATACTTGGTTGGAGCTCCTTTTGCCTCAATTACTGCGTTAATGCGGCGTGGCATGGAGTCGATGAGTTTCTGGCACTGCTCAGGTGTTATGAGAGCCCAGGTTGCTCTGATAGTGGCCTTAAACTCTTCTGCGTTTTTGGGTCTGGCATTCTGCATCTTCCTTTTCACAATACCCCACAGATTTTCTATGGGGCTAAGGTCAGGGGAGTTGGCGGGCCAATTTAGAACAGAAATACCATGGTCCGTAAACTAGGCACGGGTAGATTTTGCGCTGTGTGCAGGCGCCAAGTCCTGTTGGAACTTGAAATCTCCATCTCCATAGAGCAGGTCAGCAGCAGGAAGCATGAAGTGCTCTAAAACTTGCTGGTAGACGGCTGCGTTGATCCTGGATCTCAGGAAACAGAGTGGACCGACACCAGCAGATGACATGGCACCCCAAACCATCACTGATGGTGGAAACTTTAAACTAGACTTCAGGCAACGTGGATCCTGTGCCTCTCCTGTCTTCCTCCAGACTCTGGGACCTCGATTTCCAAAGGAAATGCAAAATTTGCTTTCGTCAGAAAACATGACTTTGGACCACTCAGCAGCAGTCCAGCTCTTTTTTTCCTTACCCCAGGTGAGACGCTTTTCGCGCTGTTTCTTGGTCAACAGTGGCTTGACACGAGGTATGCGGCAGTTGAAACCCATGTCTTTCAAGCGTCTCTTGGTGGTGGATCTTGAAGCACTGACTCCAGCAGCTGTCCACTCCTTCTGAATCTCCCCCACATTTTTGAATGGGTTTTTTTTCACAATCTTGACCAGGGCGCGGTGATCCCTATCGCTTGTACACTTTTTCTGACCACAGTTTTTCCTTCCCTTTGCCTCTCCATTAATGTGTTTGGACACAGAGCTCTGAGAACAGCCAGCCTCTTCAGCAATAACCTTTTGTGTCTTTCCCTCCTTGTGCAATGTGTCGATGGTTGCCTTTTGGACAGCTGTCAAATCTGAAGTCTTCCCCATGTTTGTGTAGGCTTCAGAACTGGACTGAGAGACCATTTAAAGCCCTTTGCAGGTGTTTTGAGTTAATCAGCTGATTAGTTTGTGGCACCAGGTGTCTTCAAAATTTAACCCTTACACAATATTCTAATTTTGTGACACACGGAATTTTGGATTTTCATTTGTTGCCACTTCAAATCATCAAAATTAAATGAAATAAACATTTGAATGCATCAGTCTGTGTGCAATGAATAAATATAATGTACAAGTTACACCTTTTGAATGCAATTACTGAAATAAATCAAGTTTTTCAAAATATTCTAATTTACTGGCTTTTACCTGTATATATATATGGATGGATGGGTGTTTGTCTGTTGCCATCTCCTGGTGAATGTTGGCTATAGCGTACTGGTTGGCCAACGATTTACGTGGTGTTGCGCACCTGACGTCAAGTGTCTGTTCTGAAGTCTACAGTAAAGAGACGTACTTCATCCCCTCGCCTGTTTATTGCCTCCAACTCAATATATTACAACAACATTGCTGGAGGGGGCGTGGCCTCCAGGTCCGCCTGAATTTCGGGAGATTTTCGGGACAAAATGTGTCCCGGGAGGTTTTCGGGAGAGGCGCTGAATTTCGGGAGTCTCCCGGAAAATCCGGGAGGGTTGGCCAGTATGACGGAGTTTGACGCCAATATATTTCTTGTAAAGTGTATAAAAACGAATATGGAAGCTGGACAAATAAGATGCCAAAAACCCACCACTTTCATGTGGTATTAGACAGAAAGGAGGAACTTTTCTTCTCCTCCATGCGAAAACGTGGACGTTATAATCACAACTGTCTGATTACAATCAACGCAAGTCATCAGAATCAGGTAATACACCAACTTATATTCTAGTCTACATAAAAGAAAGGAATCTATATGTTAAACATTATTCATTAAAACACCTTTAACATGTAAACAAAAACAGCAAAAATAAATACATATGAATTATATACTGTATATATCAATGTATATGTATGTATGTATGTATGTATATATATATATATATATATATATATATATATATATATATGATATGAGTGTGTATGTTACTCATCAGTTACTCAGTACTTGAGTAGTTTTTTCACAACATACTTTTTACTTTTACTCAAGTAAATATTTGGGTGACTACTCCTTACTTTTACTTGAGTAATAAATCTCTAAAGTAACAGTACTCTTACTTGAGTACAATTTCTGGCTACTCTACCCACCTCTGCTGAAAAGCAGTAACCAGTTACAGTTACTAGTTACTTCATTTCAAAAGTAACTCAGTTACTAACTCAGTTACTTACACCAAAAAGTAATGCGTTACTGTGAAAAGTAACTATTTAGTTACTTCTTTTTTTCTTCTTTTTTTTTTTAAAGCTCCCATTAATGCCCTTTTAGCCCTCATTTCAGTACTGTTATTGCACTGGAGAATAATACAATCTGTTGATCAACTTGACATGCATTTACATCACTCAACTCTGCTAAGCAATGTGGTCTCCATACAACACACAAAGACAAAGATATGTTACAAAGGCCAATTTGTTTCTGGCCAGAACAAATTGACAAAACTATTTTAAATAGCTGCAACATAACGTACATAAGTAACAAACAGCATAATAACAGCATAGATGTAAACCAAGAAAGGCACACACTACATACACAAAGCCTAACCAGGCATTTTCTTCCTCAAGTAATTCTGATACAAAATCATGTCTGAAGCCCAGAACACTCTACACATTTCCCCAGTTTTAGTTTAGAGATAAGGAAAGATTGGCCTGGCCCACTAGGATCCCTCTTCATGTTTGTGAACTTTATAGTCTATACATTTAGAGTGATGTGATAATCAAACACTCTAGAAGTCTAGAATGAAAGAGTATATAAGAGAATTGACAGCAACGTTCCCTCTCAGGAGCGCGCCTGTGCAATTGCGCACTGCTCAAGCGTCCTCTGCGCACGGCAAATCTATGCCAGGCACAAAATCAAATAAAAAAATAAGCGCATAACAATTTTCGACACGACACGCACACTACAGAGAAAACCGTTTTCGTCATCATTGTTCAAATATTGTAACGTCTGTCGAGACGCTTTGAGGACATGAATTCCATCCATCACTTTACTGAGCAAAACTCTTTATTGTCGGCCATAAACACATCACCAAAACAGTAGTAAAAAAATGATATCTAGCAAAACTGGTCATTTTCTGCAGTACAAACCAGACCAAAAGCAACTTTGTTATATCAACAGCAGCCACTCGCTCTTTCTCACGTGCGCCAACACATGCACATATGGCACTTAGCCAGTGATGCGTTTACAGCCACACAAAAAGTCGGACAACTCCAACACCACACATAAAGTGTAATTCGAGGTTGTTACACTATGATTTACCAATCAAATGTGTGCTTATTCTAGTGTCATTTATTAGGAATCTTAATTTATAAATATTAATCATTAAATGCTGTTAGTATATTAAATAAATACTAATAAAAATATATTTTTTACAAACAGGAAGTTGCAGGAATGTACACATGATCCCCTGCTTACATCTCATTGTGCAACATGTGAATGTTTTAATGGGAACTAAATGCAATGTCTGAAAGGGGTACAAATTATTTCCAAAGCAGGACCTCCACCCAGACAAACAATACAAGTACACAGTTCATGAAAAACAATGTTTTTTGTTATTGTCATTGTAAGTGGGCCTAAACACTTATATTAGAAAATAACCTCATGGAAATGACTGCTGTCATTTGATTATAATAATAAGAGAATGTTGTCTGTCTATCTGTGTTGGCCCTGTGATGAGGTGGGGACTTGTCCAGGGTGTACCCTGCCTTCCGCCCGAATGCAGCTGAGATAGGCTCCAGCGACCCCGAAAGGGACAAGCGGTAGAAAATGGATGGATGGATGGAGATTGAACTTGTTATTTAGTCAGGTTTGGGACAGGTGTGCTGCTGGTGTAGCCACAGTGTGCACGTCTGATGTTGCTCACATGGGCTCCACTGAATGCTCAGGGAGTTTTTGCGTTTGCTCACACACATGAACAATTAGAGGGAACATTGATTGACAGAGTGTTTGTATCTTCAGCGGTGAATGATGAGCAGAGGCAGACTTAATCCTTAAGTGGTGGTGGAGGTGAAGTGGCATCAGAGTCTCTATCTCTCTTTACTAGCTTCGTCGAAGCATGTTGCTTAAGTAGCTTGTTTCAGCAGATTTGAATTGCTGTTTTGGGCAGTAGATGGCATCTTTGATCCAAAGCACAATTTACATTTAACTAAAATGTTATTTTCTTTGTGCTCGACAAAAGAAAAGTAGTGAAAATATCTCCATGTTAGCAAACTCGACTTCTGGCTCCGCCATGATCAGACACGCCCCTCCCTCTCCTCCCTCTCCTCCCTCTCCTCCCTCCCCACACTCACACTCACACCCACACAGAGCGCGTGTCTCTCTCTCTTCTCCGGCTTGTGACACAAGAAGAATCAGAACGATGACACAGCAGCGCTCCGATAAAACACACTTTATACTACATGAAAAGTAACGTAAAATAACGCAGTAACGCATCATGTAGTAACGGTAACTGAGTTGCTGATTATAAAAAATAACGCGTTAGATTACTAGTTACCGCCGAAACTAACGGCGTTACAGTAACGCGTTACTTTGTAACGCGTTAGTCCCAACACTGGTGATGACTGTATTATGATGATAGTATACTGTATATCTGATAGAATATATCTGTATACCATACCCATACCATACCAACTTTATTTATAAAGCCCTTTAAAAACAAGCACAGTTGAAAAACAAAGGGCTGTACACCACAAAGAAATAGAGGCAAAGGACAGACTAAAAAATAACATTTAAAACAGAAATAAAAATACACAATTAAAAAGCAAATATAAATTACCCTAAGAACAGTTTGTTAGATAAAAACAGTTTAAAAGTTAAAAACAGTTCAAAAAGTTACATGTATCATGAATCAATTTAAGTGGACCCCGACTTAAACAAGTTGAAAAACTTATTCGGGTGTTACCATTTAGTGGTCAATTGTACGGAATATGTACTTCACTGTGCAACCTACTAATAAAAGTCTCAATCAATCAATTGTATCTCGTCATGCTCATCTAAATAAGAGGGCATTCAATTAATTTTAACAAATAATAGCGCGAACATGTTAGTTGGTACCTTTTTTATTACTGGTACTTTTTTCTAAGTAATGCCTTTGAAGACAGCATTCCATTTGTACTGTTAAAAAATGAAGGTTTCAGTTCGACACAGTAGCCAACGTTAGCCAACAGAGACCGCTTTACTATCTCCTCAAAACCTGGATGTGTGTCTCATGCCTTCCTAGCCCCGCCCTCAAGCCTCACCCCCCTCTACATGAAATATCTGCTGGTAAATTAAAAGTAAAAAAAATTAATAAAATTAAATTTTAAAAACAGAAAGTTATAAATGAAAACTTATGACACTTAGAATAAACATTAACAGTGTAAATGTCACGTCGGGGTTGCATGGTTTTGCAAAAGTCGTTTCCCTAAGATGGTAAAATGACGTCAGGAAGCAGTGTGCAGGTCGGACAGATGATTTATTCAAATAACAAGGTATAAATATGAAAAAAGGAACACGTGCGGATGGCACGAGAAGCTAGTATAAGATATATATATATATATATATATATATATATATATATATATATATATATATATATATATATATATATATATATATATATATATGTATATATATATATATATATTATATATACATACTATATATATAAATATATATATATATATATATATATACATACTATATATATAAATATATATATGTATATATATATATATATATATATATATATATATATATATATATATATATAAATATATATATATATGTAATGGTGTAGAAAACAGACATTTATTATGCTTGATTAAATTATAAATGAAGTGTTGCAACAGCGCCTGTTGCTGGCGAGAAGTGGTATGTATGTGCGGGAAGTGCTCAGAACTGTGAAGCCTTCCAAGTGGTGAGACACGTTTTCGCATTGTCCGGGATTGTTTACTAATTAGTGAATATTGACTGTTTATATTTTGATTAGTACTTTGTAACGTACACATAAAAAAAGTTTGCTATTTGGTGTTGACCAAAACTGTATCTTAGAGTGATATTTTGAAGACAATAACACACTTTTACCGTGTAAACTAATTGGTGATTGTTGATATTGTAATATCTGTGATATTTGTATTAGTGTACTGTGTCTTTAAGGGTTTGCTGAACGCGCATGCGCGGGTGAGTTGGCGGTAAGCGAGAGTGTGTGTGAGCGTGAGTTGTGGCTAACAGCAACTCGTGTATGTGTGTGCGTTACTTTCAACCGATTAACAAGTTACCGCTGGTTAATAAAGCGATTGAGCAGCACATCCTCGTCTGTGTGACTCCTTCTCCACTGCGGGGCATTACATTGGTGTCAGAAGTGCTTCGATTTCAACCCGTTGCCGCCCGCATTGTGGAGAGAGGATGTTCGCCGACCGCAGCGCTCGAGTGAAGGTAGAGAGAGGAACTGGAGAGTGTGCGATTGACATGCCGGACGCAGTTTGCGTCGAGCACGGACGCCGTGAAGCCAGCGTGTCGCGCCACATGGACAATAGTACCGCCATGACGGAGCGGCGTCATGACGCAGAAGCGCATGCGCCGCCGCCGAATGTAAACAAACATGGCGGCGCCCATGAGTTTGTGTGCGAAGCATTGAGGACACTGAAGTTTTCCGGGAAAGGAAGCTGGGAAGCTTATAAAATTCAGTTTGAGCTTGTGGCTAATAAAGCAGGCTGGACTGAGGAGGTGAGGGCAATACAGTTGGCTTTGTCACTGACAGAAGAAGCTGCGTCCTGTTTGCTCCTGCTGAACCCGGAAGAGAGACTTGATTAGAGTGCGCTGGTTGCTGCGCTGCAAAGGCGTTTTGGAGAGTTTGACTTGAGAGACTCTTTGCGCTGTGAGTTTAAGCACCGTGACAGACTACCGGGTGAGTCGCTTCGGTACCTTGCTCATGGGATCGAGAGGCTGGGTCGACGTGCGTATATCGGAATGCCGAATGCAATCCAAAACGAACTGATACGTGATCAATTCATCCAAGCACTGAAACCGGATGAGCTGCGCTTGCGCGTCCAGCTCGCCCACCCCACTTCCCTGGCAGATGCACTCGAACTCGCTATGGAGAGAGAGATCGCCACTGGGGCAGCACTTGAGACATTTTCCCGCCCAGTTTCGGCTGCATCGTTTAAGCAGGGAGCGGAGCAAAGACCGGCGTGGGTGGAGGAACTTGTATGTGCGCTGCAGACCCGCCCAACCCAGTATGAGGAAAAGAAGGACAGATGAGCGTGCACTGCTGTCTGCTGGGGGTGTGGACAACTTGGCGACCTGCTGCGGCGCTGTCCAAATAGAAAGGACCAGCAGGGAAACGGGGGAGGGTCCGTGTAGCCCGGACGACACGGACCCCTTTAACCAGTTACCGGGAGCACCAGCCCTCGAGTGACGAGACTGTTGTGACTGTGGGCTGGACAGAAGTGGGGGACCCATGTCATGTTTTCGTGCAGATTGGGGACGTGGCCTGCACAGCCCTGGTGGATACTGGATCTTCAGCCACGATTGTGAGACCGGACGTTGTTCCAGCTGGAACCGTTTTAGAACCAAGTCTCACCAGATTAAAGACAGTGACTGGGGAAATAGCCCAGATGAAAGGCAGAGCGACATTTATGTTCATAATCGGAGGCTTGTCAGCAACATTTTCCGCTTGGGTGGCGGATGTGAGCGACCCGTGTATACTTGGTCGAGACTTTTTCAAAGCCACAAGATGTGTAATAGACTTGGGGTCTGCGGTGCTCGTTCTGCCGAGTGGCCAGCGAGTAAAGCTGACCGGTCCCACTGAACGGACTGTGGCTGTGTCCGTCAACACCGCAGTCGCCAGTCCGACAACATGGGAAGAGACTGTCAGGCCCCCATAGAGAGGGATGAGGCAATCAGGGAGCTCGCAGCCAAGAGGACACCATCCACCACGCAGCAGCCACCGATAATAGGGGCAGAGTCCGCTCGCCCTGAAGAATCAAGTCCAAAGTGGGGGGCGACGTCATCCAGGCCGTCCACAACAGTAGCGGTCCGCTCCATCTGGGAAAAGAACTGCGTCGGCCTCGAAGGGGAGCAGCGCGAGCGGCTGTGGCACGTACTGTGGGACTTTAAGGACATTTTCGCCTTCAATGAAAATGAGGTGGGTCTCACCCATCTGGTTGAACACCACATCGACACTGGGGATGCGCGGCCAATCAAGGTGCGCCCCCGTCGCCTTCCCATGATCCGGCAGGAGGCGGCTGATAGAGAGGTCCACGCCATGCTCGAGGCGGGAATCATAGAACCCTCTGACAGTCCGTGGGCGTCTGGCGTGGTCATGGTTCCCAGGAAGAACAGCATGAGGCCGCGGTTCTGTGTGGACTACAGGCCGCTGAATAAGGTGACAAAAAAGGATTGTTACCCACTCCCGCGGGTCGATGAAACGTTGGACCTGGTCTCAGGGTCCTCGTGGTTCTCGTCGCTCGACCTGCGCAGTGGATACTGGCAGGTCCCACTCACCTCTGAGTCACGACAGAAGACAGCGTTCTGCACCACCAGGGGCCACTGGCAATTCAAGGTCATGAGTTTTGGGCTCTGCAACGCACCAGGGACATTTGAGCGACTGATGGACACAGTGCTCGCTAACATCCCCAGGCAAGAGTGCTTGGTCTACTTGGACGATGTCCTCGTCCATGGACGGTCCTTTCAGTCAGCCCTTGATTCCTTGAGGCTGGTGCTGGAAAGGATTGCGGCAGCTGGACTGAAACTACACCCAGAGAAGTGCCATTTCATGCGGCGTGAGGTGGAGTTTCTGGGCCACAAGGTGGACGGAAGCGGCATCAGCACGCTGGAGGAGAAGATCAGCGCTATCAGAGACTGGCCAATTCCGAAGGACCAGAAGCAGCTAAAAAGCTTTTTGGGACTTGCCTCATATTATCGGCGTTTTGTAAAGGGATTTTCCTGCAGTGGCGCACCGTTGTTTAGCCTCCTTCAGAACGATCAGATGTTCGTGTGGACGCCGGACTGTCAGGAGGCATTTTCTGGGCTCAAGAAGGCCCTCATGAATGCTCCTGTCCTCACTACTCCAGACCCAGCTAAGCCTTTTGTGCTAGATACGGACGCCAGTAATGTTGGTATGGGCGCGGTGCTGTCGCAGGTGGGCCCATAAGGTGAACGGGTGGTGGCTTACTTCAGCCGCACCTTCAACAAGAGTGAGCGGCGGTACTGTGTGACCAGACGTGAACTGTTAGCTGTTGTGTTGGCTGTACGCCATTTCAAGTACTACTTGTGTGGCGTGTCCTTCACCATCAGAACCGACCATGCAGCACTACAATGGCTGATGTCGTTTCGTGAACCAGAGGGTCAGGTGGCGCGATGGCTGGAGGAGCTGCAGTCTTTCCACTTTAGTGTGTGTCATCGGGCTGGGGCACAGCACGCCAATGCAGACGCTCTCTCTTGGCGGCCGTGTGCTATTGATGGTTGTAGCTACTGTGACCGGCGAGACGTCAGAGAGAAGGAACTGCGCGGAGATGAGACCGCTGACGGGCCTTCATGCTGCACTTTGGAGACTGTGGACGCTGCAGAGTGGGCGGCCAGGCAGGGGGAAGACAGCGATCTCAAACCAGTGCGGCAATGGGTCCAGAGTGGTAGGAGACCACCCTGGGAAGGCGTGTTGGGGGTGTCAGTCGGCACCAAGGGCCTGTGGAGTAAATTTGCTGTGCTGCGCATCAGGGACGACGTACTGCAGCGTGCGTGGAAGGAGCCGGCCACCGGGGAGGAGAGATGGCAGGTGGTGGTCCCGAAGACTCTGAGGGACGCAGTGCTGAAGGCGTGTCATGGGGGCACGGGCTCAGGGCATTTTGGCAGCACAAAGACGCTCCGTCGGTTGCGCCAAGGGTTCTACTGGGGTCAGCACCGGCGGGACGTGGAGGACTTCTGTCGGTGCTGTGATGAGTGCGCAGCCTATAAGGGACCCCAGGACCGGTCACACGCACCGCTTCAGCAGCAAGGGGTTGGAGCACCCATGGAGAGGGTAGCTGTGGACATTATGGGCCCTTTTCCCGTAACAGACAGAGGAAACAAGTATGTGCTTTGCGCGATGGATTATTTTACTAAGTGGCCGGAGGCGTACGCACTGCCGGACCAAGAAGCGGAGACAGTGGCTGATGCCTTACTGGAGGGCATGTTTAGTCGCTTTGGAACTGCAGATATTCTCCATAGCGACCAGGGCAGGAATTTTGAATCTAGGGTTTTTGCTGCCCTGTGTGAAAGACTGGACATGCAAAAGACACGCACGACTCCCTTGCATCCGCAAAGTGATGGACTAGTGGAGCGGTTTAACCGCACCATGCAGCAGCAGCTAGCCATCCTCACCGCCAACCATCAGCATGACTGGGACCGACATATTCCACTAGTGCTAATGGCATACCGTTCCGCGGTTCAAAGTTCCACAAGCTGCACCCCTGCCCTGCTGATGTTGGGTCGGGAGATCCGGACACCTGCTGAGTTGGCGTTTGGGAGACCACCAGGCAGCACCGAGGATCGGCCGGGACTGGAGTACGCTCGGAAGTTGCAGGATCGGATGGAAGCGGCACATGCCTTCGCACGAGACCAGTTGGGGAAGGCTGGTTTGAGGCAAAAGAGGAACCATGACGTGCGGAGCAAGGGCCGGGATTTTAGGCCTGACGAGCTGGTCTGGGTGTACACGCCAAAAAGAAAAAAAGGACGTTGCCCCAAGTTGGACAGTCATTGGGACGGTCCGTGTAGGGTGCTTGAGAGGGTGGGAGAAGTAGTCTATAGAGTTGCAGTGCCCCCTAAGGGCCGAAAGGTTGTCCTGCATAGAGACCGTTTGGCACCCTACAGGGGCAGAGAAGTTCCCCAGTTTGAGACGGCGCCTGCCTCACCAGATGGCAATGGACAGTTAGTGGATCAAGGTTCCCCATATTCCACCATTGTTGTCCCTGTTCAGCCGTTAGCGCCACGTGTTGATGGACCTGAGTCAGAACAGGGCCGGCCACAAAGACAGAGGCGTAGACCGCCGAGGTTCAGGGATTTTCTTGTTGACCCCTCGGGGCGAGGGGCTTCATAAAGGGGGAGGCAGTGTAATATCTGTGATATTTGTATTAGTGTACTGTGTCTTTAAGGGTTTGGTGAACGCGCATGCGCGGGTGAGTTGGCGGTAAGCGAGAGTGTGTGTGAGCGTGAGTTGTGGCTAACAGCAACTCGTGTATGTGTGTGCGTTACTTTCAACCGATTAACAAGTTACCGCTGGTTAATAAAGCGATTGAGCAGCACATCCTCGTCTGTGTGACTCCTTCTCCACTGCGGGGCATTACAATATGTTATTTAGAGAATCCCGTGACGCAAGTGGACTCACAGTCTCACAATTTGCACTGTTTTGCAGGTAATATTATATTTCATGCTACTGTGATTGTTTGGTTGTTCATATAGCTGTCCTCACCTATTATTATGATGCTAATAGTAGCATGGTTTGAAGCAGCCATTTTGGATGTGAGGTGTGTTTAGGGATATCCTGTAAAATGTAGTGACTGTAAATATACTGTGTATTTTGCATATTAAAAAATGATTATTGTAAATTTGAATATACCAATATCAGTACAGGTGAAACCAACTGAGAGAAAATTAATATGATAATTAGTATGAAGATTTGGTTTAAACACTATACGATCACACCCAAATGTAACATGTTGTTTGTAAAATGAAACAGTGGTTTTATTATGTGAAACATCAGAACTGTGAAGCCTTCCAAGTGAGAATCCCGTGACCCAAGTGGACTCACAGTCTCACAATTTGCACTGTTTTGCAGGACACTGTAATAAAAGAAATTCATAATCCACCTGGTGCCAGTGATTTGTTGAAGCGACAGCAGTGTGGAGCTGCATTTTGCCACATACAATTGTATGCATATATATATATACATATATGTATATATATATATATATATATATATATATATATATATATATATATATATATATATATATATATATTTATATATATATATATATATATATATATATATATATATATATATATATATATATATATATATATATATATATATATTTATACAGTCACGATCAGAAGTTTACATACACTTGTGAAGAACATAATGTCATGGCTGTATTGAGTTTCCAATATTTTCTACAACTCTTATTTTTATGTGATAAAAAACATTCATGAAGTTTGGTTCTTTCATGAATGTATCATGGGTCTACTGAAAATGTGACCAAATCTGCTGGGTCAAAAGTATACATACAGCAATGTTAATATTTGGTTTCATGTCCCTTGGCAAGTTTCACTGCAATAAGGCACTGTTGGTAGCCAACCACAAGCTTCTGGCAAGCTTCTGGTTGAATTGTTGACCACTCCTCTTGACAAAATTGGTGCAATTCAGCTAAATGTGTTGGTTTTCTGACATGGACTTGTTTTTTCAGCATTGTCTACACGTTTAAGTCAGGACTTTGGGAAGGCCATTCTAAAACCTTCATTCTCGCCTGATTTAGCCATTCCTTAAATTGTCCAATTTAAAGCACCAGTTTCATTGGCAGCAAAACAGGCCCAGAGCATAATACAACCACCACCATGCTTGACGGTAGGCCTGGTGTTCCTGTGATTAAAGGCCTAACCTTTTCTCCTCCAAACATATTGCTGGGTATTGTGGCCAAACAGCTCAATTTTTGTTTTGTCTGACCACAGAACTTTCCTCCAGAAAGTCTTATCTTTGTCCATGTAATGTCAGATGAAACAAAAATGTGCTCCAATCACTCTATCACAAAAAATTAAGAGTTGTAGAAATGATTGGAAACTCAAGACAGCTATCACATTATGTTCTTTACAAGTGTATGTAAACTTTTGATCACGACTATATATATATATATATATATATATATATATATATATATATATATATATATATATATATATACATACATATACATACTCATATATATATATATATATATATATATATATATATATACATATATATATATATATATATATATATATATATATATATATATATATATATATATATATATACATAAATATATATATATATATACATAAATATATATATATATATATATATATATATATATATATATATATATATATATATATATATATATATATATATATATATACATATATATATACTATAGATATATGTAAAAAAATGTATGTCTGTGTTTTTTACATTTTACATTTTACAATGCCAAAACTTGTTTCAGTGTCAATGCAACTTTCTCTACAATGCCATACTTTAAACCACCAATTCATTTGTTGTTCTTTTACGATTTTGTTGACTATTTCAAAGCAATCACACAACTGTCGTGCTGTCATGTAAAAGGTTAACCCCAAGTGGTGTTTTTACCTGATGGATTAACTGTCACAAGGCTGCATTTATGTTAACAAGCCTGAACACAACATGGGATAATTATCCAACATTTTTCAATACTATTTGTCCATATTCAGGTAATGGGCTAGCTGGATCTTATTCCAGCTGACTTTGGGCAAGAGGCAGGGTACACACAGATCAAATACAGGACACATATAGACAAAAAAAGCACACTCATATTCCAAAAAACTGAGCCTCCAATTAACCTCACATGCATGTTTTTAAGATGTGGGGGCTGCCAGGGTATCCACAGATAGCACACTGGACCACTATGTGGTATTTTCATCAACTGGTATTCTGTTTAATGTGAAAAGCTTTAGTTAGAATGATTGAATGCCTGAGTGTATGTTTTATTTGAATTATTTTTAATGAAGGCAACTATTGTTTTTTTTTGCTTAAAAATGTATTTGTTTTCATGTCTTATTATTTTTTTATGTTTTAGAAGTAAGAACGTGTAAAATTAGAAGCATTTAAAAACGTAATTCATCGGATCTATATAGAGCACAGGCATAACCTACATTCATACAAACTATCCCTTCCAGTCAAATTGATCTCTGTGTTTGTGTTCTATTGTTACATTAAATATTCATGTAATCTACAGATTCACAAGTTGATGCCTCTGGCAAACCCGTATCCTGTTTGGAAACGCTATGTTAACAATAATGCAGAAAATGCAAACAAGATGATATTCCTGGGGCAACAATGTTTTGTAGTGCATCTTCCATGTATTAAACAATTACAGATCAAACTGTTCTACACTAGTGTAACCAAATTAGTTTGGCCCTCTGCCTTTATCAAATTTTACACGGGGCCGTAAAGCCTGGTCGCTGGCTTGGGGCGATCGTGCTGACCAACAAGCTAAAAGCCCAGGCTGGCAAACTCACAGCCCACTCTTGAAGTTGTCAGGGAGTGAAGTTTACTAACAAACACATGGTGCATACACACTGGCTGGGCCCTCTCTCTAGGTCATCCTTGGACGAGCCTTCCATCATTGTCTCCAGTCTTCCCGGTTCTCCATACATTTGGCCAGCTCGTTGGAGCTTTGTGCTCCCGCATCATTCTTGAGTACATCCACATATGTTACAGTGGGACGTCCTTGTGACCGGTGCCCATGTGTTGGCTCCCACAGTACCAGTTTGCTCGCTGGCAGCTCCTGATGTTTTTGGCACCCTGTCTATTCCAGCATACAGATTCTCATTGGTAACATGTGTACTCTTACTAATGTTGAGCACTACACGTAGCTTTCTGGTGTCGCACCCGTCTACAGACTTCTGCAGGGTTGGCTTCAGGGTTCAGAATTCACTGCCATATAGGAGAACATATTCCACAGCCGCGTAGAAGAAGCTGAGTTTGATTTGTCGGGAGAGATTGTAGTTCCACACACTGGTCATGCCATTCAGGGCCCTCCATGCAAGTGCCTTCGTCACATTTAGATTCTGCTCTGTTGACTTCCTTCAGAGTATTGCCTCCTGTTGTTGTGAGAGGTGAGTGTTCCGCTTAGATGTTATAGGTGATCACCTCAGTCTTCTTGGCATTCAGCCGAAGGCCAACCTTGGTACACTCTGACTCCACTCTGCTCAAGAGCTCATGTGCCTGCTCCATGTAGTTGTAGAGCAGACTGATGTCGTCCACGTAGTCTAGGTCTGTCAAGACTACTGCAGGGTGTCTTCTGGACCTCCTTGGTGTAATGGTAAGGCCAAGATCCTGCTCAAGTCCATTGATGGCCTTCCTGTGCGTGTCGTCCAAGACTATGACAAAAAGGAAGGGGGCTAGGGTGTCTCCTTGCATTACCCCGGACAGGATGTCAAACTCCTCACTGTTGCCATCTGGGGACACCACCTTGGCCCGTGTTCCTGCATACATTGCCTCTATTGCCCGGAGCAAGTTGGGAGGGACACCGTAGGTCTTCAGGATCTTTATCATTGTGCCTCTGTGTATTGAATCAAATGCCTTTTTGAAGTCAATAAAGCACAATACAGCGGTCAAGTTGTTCTTCACCTCCTCGATTAGTCTCCTCAGGGCCAGGATCTGGACAACTGTGGTCCTCTCCTCTCGAAAGCCATTTTGGTTTTTCCCTCAGATGAGGGTCGATGGCATGCTGGATGCGGTTCAGTATCATGCAATTGTAGACCTTTGCGGTGATACAGGTCAGGCTGATGCTCCGGTAGTTGTCTGGCTTCGAGAGGTCTCCAGATTTGGGCACTGGGATGATGTTGGAAAGAGATCATGTGTCAGGCAGATTGTTGCCAAGCAGGGCAAGGTTGCAAACTCCCCATTACACTAGTACCTATTATCATTACAATAAAAATGTTCTAAGTCACCGGGGCAAAATGTAAAAAAATTGAACTCCTCTCTTTTTCTGATGTACATCATTCATAGGTCAGTTTGAAAAGAAAGCGCTCTAGTGAATTACACGTCATTACACATCACAGTGCAGAAATTAATTGTAAATTGGTTGGACTTGGTAGACTTGACTTGACTAGCATGAAACAATGTGTGAACTGGCATGGACCCAGGCAGCCTAAGCTGGAATTACTTTTTGATATAGGAAAGGGTCCAACGAACCTGATAGCGAGCTTCATGAAGAGCCTAACCCTAACCCTAAGCCCAGAGCATAGGCTGAGGCAGGTGTTCTCCTGTGGCCTTGTAGCTCTGTGACTGCCGCAGAAGGCATTTGTGAGCCCAAAGAAAAAGCAAGGACAGCAACACTCGTGTCCTTCTTATAATTTTAATATAAACTGCACAAGCGCTACCAAATATAGACCGGTTTCGACAAAGTATTCGTCAGTGTGCAATTTCTTAACAGGAAGTGATGCACTTAAGTAGTCACAACTGTAGTTAATCAATTGATGTAATAAATCAAGAACATCTTCGCTCCTAGGTCTTCTTACACCAAGGCCAATGCAGAGACAACTGTGGAGTCTGTACTAGGCAAGCAGAACAGAGAAGATTGTTGACCAAAAACAACATGATGAGGATGCATACCTGTGAATGAACCAGGGTGTTATGGGCCAACTCCACTCAAATAAGCTGCTTGACCCACGCCAAGGGAGTCTGATACGCCAGGGAGCGTAGTTTGGCTTTCAGTACTTGATTCAGCCTCTCTGCTTGTTTGTTAGACTGGGGTGGGACCTGGTAGAGAGGCTGACCGTTGACCTCAGCATAGCACAGAACGCTTTCCAAAAAGAGGGACAAATTGGGGACTAGGTTCGGACACAACATCCTGAGGGAAACCCTAAGTTAAGCAATGCCTCGGCTGTTTCCTTGGCTGAGGGGATTTTGAGAAAAAGGAATAAAATGTTTCATCTTCAAAAATCTATCTACCACTGTGAGAACTACAGTCTTCTCTTCAGAGGGTGGTAAACCTGAGACAATGTCCAAGGAAATGTGGGACCATGGCCGGTGAGGTATAGACAACGGCCTCAGCTCTCCCAGGGGTTTCTGAGAAGATGACTTGTTGGCAGCGCATACAGGACTTATTCATTGACATCTTTCAGCATTGCAGGCCACCACAACATTGTTGCAGTACAAACAAAATATTTTTTTTACCTCAGAATGACAAGTACTTTTATTAGTGTGAGTCCAATGGATTGACAGGCCTCTCATTGCATTAATTGCATATAGTTCGTCCGGAGGGAAACTAGGAGGCCATGAGGCCTGTTGTCCTGCCACCTGGAACCGGTCTTCAATGTCCCAATGCAAGGCAGAGACAAAACATGAGCTTTGTAATATAGTTTTGGCTTCTTAAACCTTCTTTTCAGATTTCAAAATACGAGACAAAGACTCAGGTTTGGTATTTTTTGAGTTAAGGTAGTATGATAAGGTGAAAATAAATCAACTGAAAAATTGTGACCACATTGCCTGTTTGGAATTCAGCCGTTTGGCAGCCTTAAGGTATTCTAAGTTTTTGTGGCCATACCATACCTGAAAGGGCAAGATCGCTCATTCTAAATGCCACCCCTCCTTCAGTGCTACTTTGATTGCCAGCAGTTCACGGTCACCTATGTCATAAGTTTGCTTGGCTGGCGAAACTTTTTTGACACATATGCACAAAGATGCAACTTACCATCCTTGGCACTGAGTTAAGAGAGCATAGCATTTACTCTAACATCTGAGGGATCTACCTCGATCACAAACTTCTAACTGAAGTCCGGGATAGTGAGCACTGGAGCAATTAGGAACTTTTTCTTGAATTTAGTAAAGACTGCATCACACTCAGGAGTCCACAAGAAAGGCCTGATGGGGGAAGTGAGACATTGAAGAGGTGAGGCTATGGAACTAAAAGTTCTGATACATTTTATATAAAAAAAATAGCAAAACCAAGAAACTTTTGAACATATTTGCATGACTTGGGCATGGCCCACTCAGCAACAGTGGAAAACAGTTTTTGGATCCATCCTCACCTCTCACTCGGCCAAATTAGATTCTAAAAATGACACAGTACATTTATAAAAATGTGATTGATCTGCTCTGGCAAACAAGTGATTATCAAGGAGTCTTTAAAGCACTTTTTTTACATGCTGGACATGGGTATCATAGTTTTGTGGAAAAAATTAGGACGTCATCCAGATAAACAAACACAAAAATATTTAGCATGTCCCTTAACACATCATTCACCAAACCTTGAACCACTGTTGGTCCATTATTAAGTCCAGAAGGCATTACTTATTACTCATAGTGGCCTGTGAGGGTGTTAAAGGTCGTTTTCCATTTGTCGCCTTTACTAATCCAGACGAGGCAGCAGGCATTGTGTAAATCCAGTTTGGTGGGGGTTTGCCCCCTTTCAAAAGCTCAGTAGAAGTGGAGATGAGTGACAGAGGGTTTTGGTTCTTTACGGTGACATCATTCAACCCTCGATAGTCAATGCAGGGGCGAAGGGTCTTGTCTTTCTTTTGAACAAAGAAGAATTCAGCTTCAGCGGGGGATGACGAGGCTTTGATGTTTCCTAATGCTAATGATTCCTGTGTATACTCTTTCATGGCCCGGAGCTTAGGTGTGGACAAGGAAACACAAATTCCTTGTAGGGATGTGGTGCCAGGTAGAAGGTCTACGGTGCAATCATAAGAAGAGTGAACGGGCAATGACTTGGCCATGGATTTACTGAAGACAGCGTAAGATCATGATAGCAGCCAGGTACTTGGGGCAAATCAAGCTCCACTTGTTTATTTGTTGAGGTGAACTTGGGCTTTCCAAACAGGTGTCTTGGCTGCCAGGGCCCAAGGACAGGATTTGGTCTGTGGACCAGTTGAAGTTTGGATTATGACATTCTAACCATGGGCACCCCTAGATGACCTCTTGACTTAGAAAACCTAAGGAGGCTTAGCTGCTCTGTGTGTATATCAGGGAATGTGACTTTTACCATGGGTGCCCGGTGATCAATCTTGTCCGCTGCTTTCACTGCCATGTGATGCTTTTGGCGTAATAATCGTAGCTTTAATCGCCTGGCGAGTGAGAGTGTCATCAGGCCAGCATTTGAACCGGTTTCCACAAAGACAGAAACCTTGACAGTGGCAAGCTGTGAGCAAAACTGTTTTGATGGCTTCCAAAAAGCAGGATTGCTTAATATGACTTTGGGACTAACCGCACCATTCGCAATTTCCCTTGAGTTGGCCCTCTTGAGGTGACAGTTAGCCACTCTGTCCCCCTTTGCCACAAAAAAACCCACTTTCCCTCTGTCCTTCTGCGTTTGCACTCTTCTTGGTTAAGCTGTGTCAGACCTAATTGCTTGGGTACATCCAATGGCAGCGTAATAGAGGGCATGGCAATGGGCAGTGGTCCTCCAGGTGCAAGGGAATTGATGGGATCCTTCCTCCTATTGGCTGTGGACACTCACTCCCACAGCCGTCCTTTCACCTCGTCATGGTCTTGCAGGTACTTGTCAATTCGGACTGTCAGTGCTATGTTTCTCAGGGAGATCCAGTGGGATCATTTGTTCCTTGATGTGATTGGAAAGTCACAAAAAAAATGTGTCAATCGATATTCCAGTCACTCTCAGAGGTAACTCAATGGCATAATCACTGACCTGGCGCTGGACCTGACGTAACTTGAGGAGGGGCCGAGGTTCTTCTCTACCTGGTGAATGGCGCTGAAACACCTGCTCCAGGGCTTTGGCAAATTCTCAATACATGATAGATACAGGTTACACGTTTTTGGATGTGTACATCACGCTATGCAGGACAGTTTGAAGGTGGAGGAGCTAGGGGGTTTAGCCTACTGCTACTCGACACAAAAGCAATTTACGAGCTCCTCCTGTTAGTAGACGGAAGAAATTACAGTATTTTTTTCTTGAAAATGTTTTAATTCAATCAGAAGCCAGGGACCATATCTTACCCATGGGCCGACTGCTGCACATGCCTGTTACAGAGACAAAGTAAACAAATATTACTCTCAGCAGTGTTAAGTGCACGTCTACCTTCAAAAAGATGAGTAACAATTTGCCTCAATGACAGTTTTGCCTGAAGCGTTTCAGCAAGTTAGCTTGCGTGTGCGTTTGTTATCTTCCTTCTTTCTGTCAAGGAGGCACTAGATCATGTGATGAACTGATAAAATAAAATACATTCTCATGTAGATGTGATCATCTGGTGTCTTCTAACACAAACACACATAGGTGTGATTCACCATTCAAAGACGCTGCAGTTGTTGCATTGATGAGTGGACGTACGTCATTGTGTGTTTATTCATACTTGCGGTGTGTGTGTGTGTGTGTGTTCGTGCGTGTGCATGCACGTGTGTAAGGCGGGTTTGTGTGTTTGCGTGTGTGTGTGTATACTTGTGGGTGTGTACGGGAGGTAGAAAGTAAAAGGATATGACAGCTCTGTGTCAGGAGCCCTTGCCTCCAAGGCCGGATTTATTTTATTCAGAAGCACGGTAGCTGACTGGTTTGTAGCCTGGAGTCTAAATCGATAAGAAGCACACATGCAAGAACTAATATTGTCAGGGGTTACTTGAAGAAAAACTTTTTTTTTAACAAAACTAATTTTATGAATGAATCGTCACTCTCACACCACACTACTCTACAGTGTGTCTGTGTTGTTTAACAGTGTTTCTTTTCAGGTTATGTACTGTATTATCCAATATAGAGTATTTATAATAAATCATGAAAATAAAATGGAGTATACTCTAGTATTTATTTACTATATACACATTTACTTATTTACATACTTAACATCTCTTAAACATGTAACTACACTAGAGAGTGAACACATTTGGCCAAAATACTTGCTTATGTTTTTCTTTGTGTAGACAAATAGTGTTAATTGGATCGCAATATCATACACCATATGGCTGTTTGATCAAAAGAAAAGTGTCTGATTGTTTTGAGAACGTGTCTTGACATGTTTTGATGTTGGATCGACAGTTTGCAATAAAAAAATGTCCTTCCGAACGTCATTAATTTCTGTTGAACTTTTATATCATCTTACTTACTAAACCAGTCACAGTAACAATCTAAATGTTATGTTATCACTGCACCTTAACCGTAATCTGAACACGGAAGTGAAGCACCATCCACCTCTGAACGAGGCACGCAGCAGGCGTTTGCTGCAGGGATGTCGGCTCTTCTCAGGTCGAAAAAGAGTCATTTCTTGTCGGGAGAACAACTTGCCATGGCTTTGAACCTGATATTTCCATAAGGTAGACATTCCTTTGTCCATTTCCGCGCGCTTTTGGCTCATCAGTAGCAAGTCAATCAATCAATCAATCAATGTTTACTCATATAGCCCTACATCACGAGTGTCTCAAAGGGCTGCACAAGCCACAACGACATCCTCGGCTCAGATCCCACATCAGGGCAAAAAAAAAAACTCAACCCAATGGGATGACAATGAGAAACCTTGGAGGGGACCGCAGATGTGGGGACCCCACCCCTGGGCGACCGGTGCAATGGATGTCAAGTGGATCTAGCATGATATTGTGAGGGCCCAGTCCATAGTGGATCTAACATAATAGTGAGATTCCAGTCCATAGTGGGGCCAGCAGGAGATCATCTTGAGCAGAGACAGGTCAGCAGCGCAGAGACGTCCCCAATTGATGCACAGATGAGATCAAGTAGTACCCACATATGCGGTCCTCTCCAAGGTTTCTCATAGTCATTCACATCGACGTCCCACTGGGGTGAGATTTTCCTTGCCCTTATGTGGGCTCTGTACCGAGGATGTCATTGTGGCTTGTGCAGCCCTTTGAGACACTTGTGATATAGGGCTATATAAATAAACATTGATTGATTGATTGAGTTATGACAATTTTATAGACAAATTATACTATTTATAGTCACTGTGGAGAGAGGGGTGGCGCAAACTATTTTCTTTTTCTGGGTGGTGGGGGGGGGGCAATAGAAAATATTTGAGAAGCACTGCTATATGCTGTGTGAGACGTAGGTCTTTAATTTTTCAATACAAATTCTGTCTAATTACCAAACAATGATGTAGTATGTTATACTGAAACCATTGATTTATTAATGTGGTCTGGCTCGGTTGGTATAGCGATTGTGCCAACAACTTGTGGGTTCCTGGTTCGATATCCAGCTTCTGCCATCCTCGTCACATCCGTTGTGTCCTTGAGCAATACACTTTACCCTTGCTCCTGATGGGTCATGGTTAGGGCCTTGTCTTGCAGCTCCTGCCATCAGTGTGTGAATGTGTGTGTGAATGGGTGAATGTGGAAATACTGTCAAAGCGCTTTGAGTACCTTGAAGGTAGAAAAGTGCTATACAAGTATAACCCATTGACCATTTATAACCCATCCATCCATCAACCCATTTATTTTATTTTACCAAAAAATATGTCTATGATAACAAACATTATAAGTTAAAAACTAATGAGAACATAACAAGTAGTGTATTTTTATGATGTAGAATACTACAAATCCTAAAAGTCAAATGTCAATCTTGGCTGACAAAATGCTTTTCCTGCCTTACAGCACACTGGCCTTGACATTTTTCTACTTTTCATTTTCACTGCAATCTCCTTCTATTTTTGTATTTGATGGATATTTTGCGTATGAAACCCAGCTCTGGGAAATGGGCTTAGAATGCTTGACATGCAATTCCTAGAGCTCATGCACAAACACGTGCGATATTGTGCACATACTAGCAGAGGCAGTTTGCAGGGTTCGGTACTTTGCCAAACGCATCCTTCCTACCAGACATTGCAGCCCAATCTACTGTTATACTTTATGTATCTATGTTCTTTCTTTCATTTTGTTTAATTCCATCATCACCATATGATTTGGTATTTCTGTTTATTTGTTTTATAATGTAGACATAATATTTCGCCTTTATCATTGCTGTTATTCCCGGAAATTTTGCCCTGTCTTCCAGTTCCTTTTTCCCTTAATTCCAACCCCATCTTGCTTGCCATTACTGTATTTCACACTCTCTACTACCTTGTTTCCTTGTCTATCATCCAAGTTCATTATTTATTCCCTGACTGAAGTCTCATCACCATTCTATAAAAATAATTGTCACATTTTCTATTAGTGGACTAGAGGAGAGATCGATTATAAATCTAAACTGGTATTTGTCATTTTAATGTTTGTATTCACTAGGTTTTAGTACTGGTGTGAAGTTGCCCCCCCGTCCCTCGCAAAACTCTGTTGAAATAGTCTCATAACTTGTCTATGTTTTTCAACCCCACCATTGAAACTGTTATATTTGTTAAACATCAAATTGTATTCTTACTTTTTTAACTTAATCACCTACCACAGGGGTTAGTGCATGTTCTTCACAATAAGAAGGTCCTGGGTTTGACCCCCGGTCTTGGGGTCTTTCTGTGTGGAGTTTGCATGTCCATCCCATTTCCAAAGACGTGCACCTGGGGATAGGTTGATTGGCAACACTAAATGGGCCTTAGTGTGTGAATGTGAGTGTGAATGTTGTCTGTCTATCTGTGTTGGCCCTGTGATGTGGTGGCGAATTGTCCACGGTGTACCTCGCCTTTCACCCGAGTGCAGCTGGGATAGACTCCAGCACCCCCGTGATCCCAAGAAGGATAAGCGGTATAATGTCAGTTGATATGCTGACAATTGAACAATTGGTTGAAGAAGTGCATAGGTTTTTGGAGGTTAGATACATGCCAAAATCTGAACAATTATTATTTATTAGGGAACATTTAGACGGGAGTGTGAAAGTTGAGGTGAATATTAACCTTCTAACTTTCAGGGCTAGACCTGAAAAATGTCTTGCTACTTTGACTGAAAATTATAGTTGTACACAGTCATATGGGGCTGTATAACCAAAATAATTTAAGCACAGTCAACATGAAGGCGAGTCCCTATGTGATTAGTCTCATGCTCTTATATCACTAATGGCCGTAGTAGTGCGCAAAACCCCAGATGGTATTCCAAACCATGACCTGATCTTACGCGATCAATTCATTGAACATATCGTTGATGATACCTGCGTCAAGAATTAAAGCAGTAGGCTTAAAACTCCAAACATATTCTTTATTGACCGCCGTACGGTTGCCATTAGTTGGGGAGAAGCCAGTAGACCCAGCAGCAAAAGTTGTCTTCATACCCTCTCTTATGATGTCCAGTGTGCTAATGTGGTTAAAGCTAGGGCTAATTTATTCACATATAAACCAACAAATGAAATGGTTGTAATTAAAGAGTGTCTTCGTAAACAGCAGTCTGAACTTGACGCGATATTGTAATATCTCACCACGCGGCTCCTTCAAACTAATTTGATTAATGTGTCGTCGAGCTCTGTAAAACCGCCCCACTTTCAGGCAGACGGTAAGCCAATCTGCCATCACTGCTTTAAACCCGGACACATAGCCAGGTTTTGTAGGGTAAACCTAAATAGTATACCTCGCCATCGGTTGTCCAGCTCTCAAGCTCTCTTACACAGCCAAGTAGTGGGAGAGAGCCCTGACTATCAGCCGTCGGGAAACGTGGCCCCTGTGCTGCAATGTCTATAGAATTGAGAAAAGCAGAAATACATCCGATCACCCCAAGGGCAATAGGCAGTGTGAAAGATTCAACAGGACATTGCATGCTTAAAAAGGTTCATTATTTCTTCTTATTCATATACTTCTCAAATGTTCTTGTAATCAGACATTATTTTCAGTATATTAAAGGGATTTTTTAAGGTAAAAATTCCACAAATACACCCAAAATATTGCCTGATTACAAGAACATTTGAAAAGTATAGTACATTGCATGATTTGCTGCACACTCTCTCACCAGAAAACAAAATAAAATGGCCACAACACCCACAACAAGTCCTCTTTGCATAAAAAAAATAACTGTTTGTTGGGCACATTTTGTTGCCACATTTTGTTGCCAAATTTTGTTGCCGACTGCTGCAAGATTGAGTTGAAGAACACAACACCCTTAATTTAGTGCATATCCAGGCCAAAGACAAATTGCAGAAAGCTACAGAAAGACAAAACAGACATTACCAGCCTCATCTGACTAATGTCCTTTCACCCGGCACACTTATCTACAAAAAGTGCTATTCATTGGGCCCCTACAAAATACACAAAAAGGACAGCTGGGACCCCACAGTGTATGTTGTAGTTAAAAATCTTGATCATGAAGGCAGAGTAAATCAGATCTGTCTAAGAGATGCTGCAGGCGCGGAGAAAAATGTCAACAGAGGAAAGATTGAAGTGTTGCCCAATGCATCAGTCCACATGGAGAGGAACGAGCATTTAACAGTCTCTGAATTGCCAAATGACCACTCACAACAAATGTGGCCAGAGTCATTCGATAACAAAAGTAAAGGGGAGTCAGTTGTTATTGTCCTTACATAAAGTCCACAACAGGCCGGGGCCCTCTCCCCTCCTACTTCAGAATCTCAAATATTGACTGCTGCTTAACACCTCCCAAGGGAGGCGTTCGGGTGGCATCCTGACCAGATGTCCGAACCACCTCATCTGGCTCCTCTCGACGTGGAGGAGCAGCGGCTTTACTTTAAGCTCCTCCCGGATGCAGGGCTTCTCACCCTACCTCTGAGGGAGAGATCCGCCACCCAGCGGAGGAAACTCATTTCGGCCGCTTGTACCCGTGATCTTGTCCTTTTGATCGTAACCAAATCTCATGACCATGGGTGAGGATGGGAATGTAGATCGACCAGTAAATTGAGGACTTTGCCTTCCGGCTCAGCTCTTTCTTCGCCACAGCGGATCGATAAAGCGTCCGCATTACTGAAGACATTGCACCGATACGCCTGTCGATCTCATGTTCCACTCTTCACTCACTCGTGAACAAGACTTTGAGGTATCACTTCGGGCAGGGTCTCCTCCCTAACCCAGAGATAGCACTCCAATAATAATAATAGTAATAATAGATTTTATTTGTAAAAAGCGGCGGAGCAGAAAGCCCGGTCTCCCTTAGTTCGTAGCTTTGTCCTTGGAGGTTGTAGGAGGTTAGCCTGTCCGGAGCGGAGGTGTCGTGTGGAGGATTTGGGGGTGAGTAGTTATTTGAGGTAAAGGGGGCATTTCCATGGAGGCACTGGTGGGTTAGTAGAGAGACTTTGTATTCAATCTTGAGTGGAACAGGAAGCCAGTGAAGGGATTTGAGAATTGGTGTGATGTGGTCGTATTTCCGCACTCTCATCAGGATCCTAGCAGCACTATTTTGTATGTATTGCAGCTTCTGGATGTTCTTGCTTGGGATCCCGACAAGAAGTGTGTTGCAGTAGTCCACCCTTTTCCGGGCAAGAAACCATAGACTCGGACTTAGAGGGGCTGATTCTCATCCCAGTCGCTTCACACTCGGCTGCGAACCGATCCAGTGAGAGCTGAAGATCCTGGCCAGATGAAGCCATCAAGACCACATCATCTGCAAAAAGAGAGACCCAATCCTGCAGCCACCAAACCGGATCCCCTCAACGCCTTGACTGCGCCTAGAAATTATGTCCATTAAAGTTATAAACAGAATCCGAGACAAAGGTCAGCCTTGGCGAAGTCCAACCCTCACTGGAAACGTGTCCGACTTACTGCCAGCAATGCGGACCAAGCTCTGACACAGATTATACAGGGAGCGGACCGCCACAATCAGACAGTCCGATACCCTATACTCTCTGAGCACTCTCCACAGTACTTCCCGGGGGACACGGTCGAATGTCTTCTCCAAGTCCACAAAGCACATGTAGACTGGTTGGGCAAACTCCCATGCACCCTCAAGGACCCTGCCGAGAGTATAGAGCTGGTCCACAGTTCCACGACCAGGACGTAAACCGCAATGTTCCTCCTGAATCCGAGGTTCGGCTATGCGGCATAGCCTCCTCTCCAGTACACCTGAATAGACCTTACCGGGAAGGCTGAGGAGTGTGATCCCACGATAGTTGGAACACACTTAAAGAGAGGAATCACATATGCAAGTAAAAATTCAGATGTATTAAAGTGTTCAAGGCAAGTTTCTTTTTTACATCGCAATCAACTTGAAATTGACCACATGGACCAAACAGGACTCAGAATATGGGCTGCTTGTTTCTTGTGTTTTCAGCTAACGACAGAGAAGTGAGATTGAAGTCCAGCTGTCATTGCTTTGAACTGAACGCATGCTGAACTAAAAAATAAATGGTCGGGTCAAGAAGGTTAAGAAGAAGATAAATGTGCTTGGCCGAAAAGACGAGGGGACCGGAGATAAAGTAATGCTGCACCACGTTTAAAAAGATAGTCGCTGCAATGACACATATAATTGTACGGCCCGCGTTAGTCCCGCAAACAGGTTCTATCCGGCCTGTGAGATGAGTTTGCTAAGTATAAAAATGGGCTGAAACTTTTGAATTAAAGAAACTGCTGTTCTAAATGTGTTCACTGGATGTTTCATTAGCAATTATAGCAAGAGCACGCATTACTTCAGAGGGGGTGGAACTAAGTGCCGTGTTAAGATATAGGTCACTACGTACTTACGCTGCTTATTAGTGATAGTGTACAAAATGTGAATTGTTACGTTAATGCCTTGTTCGTGAAATATGTTGGTAAGAAATCAAGTGACAGTTCTACCCAGATAAAAATTATTTTGATAATATGTACATTTCGTGTTGTACTTATGACTTGGGACACATTTTCTGGGCGAACCATGATTATGCTGAAATATTATGTATCCTCTTCTTACTTCATGTGTGATTAATGAAATTAATTCAAATTCAAAAGCTTTGCTGTAGATGATGCTACATAGGTTGATCAGTTGAGGAAAATTAGTAAATTATATTAATAACATCCTGTAATTTGATGTTGATACTAATATTAATTTGATCTTCTGACAGATTACACATTAACATCAATGGGAGCATTTTAAAACTCTACCAGACTCAATTCCACCTATTTGACGGACAAAGATTATTACATTATTTATTAAGAAAGTATAAATAAAAACAAATGAAGATAGAATATTATTAACTGCAACATAAAATTGTAAAAATAAACATTATGATCTGTACATTTTAAGAATGTGCATGGTCTATTTTTACACAAAGAAAACAATCTGAAGTTGTCTTTATTTTTAAGTTATCATGCCAAGATTTTACGAGTTCGGCCCACTTTGGAATAGATTTTCCTCCATGTGACCCCTGAGCTAAAATGAGTTGGACACCGCTGTTTTAATTCAAACATGCAGCATGGCCAGTGAGTCATAGAAACATATTGTGACTGCAAAGAGTGGCAAAATGATTGCCGACATAAATAATAGCCGTCCTCGCAAATATGCATATAAATATGAATCATTAAACGCATTGGCGATAAAGTGCATCTTGTGTCCTTGCCTCAATCTTTTATATGTTTTATGAATCAAATCTTGGCAAAGCTCAATCCCACCACCTCTTGTGTGTCGCTAAAGTATCCACAGCATTTGGAAATGCACACATCAAAATCAACGTCAGTCTTGATAAATCTCAACTTTGCCGTGAAAAAGGGCCGACAGCAAATTTTTGTGCGTACGCAATCTTGTTACATGAGGGCCCAGATGCTTTGGATAAATCTTATGGGGTTTACTGTGACATTTGCTATGCCAACTGAAGTCAGGGATGCTCGTAACCCAAAATTGTGCTTGCAACTTAAAGCATAATAATTAGCTGAGGGACAGCTCTCAAGCAGAACTCAACTCCTTGACACGGATTCACATCAGAACAATAAACCAGAAAAATGTATTCAAATGCTCCTATATGTTTCCTTTAAATCCTGCTCATTTTGTGCTTTTCGTTTTACAATCAGTAGACATGGCTCCAGTCCCGCTCTCTACTTTTTACCTCCTCCTTCCTCATACAGCGGCAAAAAAAATATTCATGGTGGTGGTAGTATTATGCTCTGGGCCTGTTTTGCTGCCAATGGAACTGGTGCTTTACAGAGAGTAAATGGGACAATGAAAAAGGAGGATTGCCTCCAAATTCTTCAGGACAACTTAAAATCATTAGCCCGGAAGTTGGGTCTTGGGCACAGTTGGGTGTTCTAACAGGACAACGACCCCAAACACACGTCCAAAGTGGTAAAGGAATGGCTAAATCAGGCTAGAATTAAGGTTTTAGAATGGCCTTCCCAAAGTCCTGACTTAAACGTGTGGACAATGCTGAAGAAACAAGTCCATGTCAGAAAACCAACAAATTTAGCTGAACTGCACCAATTTTGTCAAGAGGAGTGGTCAAAAATTCAACCAGAAGCTTGTGGATGGCTACCAAAAGCTCCTTTTTGCAGTGAAACTTGCCAAGTGACATGTAACCACATATTAACATTGCTGTATGTATACTTTTGACCCAGCAGATTTAGTCACATTTTCAGTAGACTCATAATACATTCATAAAAGAACCAAACTTCATGAATGTTTTTTGTGACCAACAAGTATGTGCTCCAATCACTCTATCACAAAAAAATAAGAGTCGTAAAAATTATTGGAAACTCAAGACAGTCATGACATTATGTTCTTTACAAGTGTATGTAAACTTTTGACCATGACTGTATCCTCCCATAAGTTACTTGTGTTCACGTAAATGGAGCGAGCTGTGGACAACTCTAACTTGGTCATGTCAGGAGTCGTTCACCTGAAGGTAGCGTGGATAACTCAGACTCACGGGGCACACAGGCGGTGACACATCAAGGCATTGTGCATGTGCTGTGTAAGTTTGGCTTCCGACTTGCAACTGCAAATCAGTTTTGATTATTCACTAAAATAACTCATTCATGGATGTCATATAAATCTCAAACGCTTAACGAAAGGCAATAAATTAA
Organism: Nerophis lumbriciformis; assembly: GCF_033978685.3. Taxonomy (NCBI): domain Eukaryota; kingdom Metazoa; phylum Chordata; class Actinopteri; order Syngnathiformes; family Syngnathidae; genus Nerophis; species Nerophis lumbriciformis. Next base: position 25,557,244 of record NC_084582.2, read on the forward strand.
ATACTTCCTTGCATAAATTCCCCTATTTTCTCTACGCCTACACTCTAACTCTGGATAATATCATGCCAAATCCATGTGCAGGTACATGCTGTGTCGGTCTGTACAAACTAATCAAGGTAGAAATACAAGGCTATTATGGTGTAAATGCTCAAGTATTCTTTTACACACGCACTCACATGCACAGACATACACACCTCAGATACGTGAGCTTGCCTTGAGGTGCATGGTGCATAAAGACGGCACTATGGGCTCATTATCACATTTGTCAGCAGAGAATCTGAGGAGCCAACATTTGCCAGGGGAAATGCTGAGCATGAGACGGTGCTGCCTTTTTAAATCAAAAGGATTAAAAGACGTGTGGAGGATGTGTTTGATCTTGAAGATGTAAATCAGTCACAGAAGTCCCAATCGCCCACCAATGAACAATATGGAGCAAAACAGAACAAGAAAAAAAAGTGTATAAAAAAGACACAGGTATGTAGGTTGGGTATTAAGATCATATTACAAGATCAAATACAATTCTCAGATGAAAAAAAATATTTCAGCTATAGCATACAGAAAGAAAGAAGAAACTTTGATACATCTTGTGCATTAAATATAGGTAAATATAGTTCAATATGCTATGTTATAAGATACACAAACAAATTTAGAGTAATATCTAAGAATATATCATTAATAATGAAGAAATGTGTAGATTATGCTGCAGGCCATTAAAAAAACAAGCAGAAAAAGGCAGCTGATTTAATGCTATTTTTGGTGCAGCTATGGAGACAGTGCAACAGTAAGAGTTTGAAAAGTACAAACTATTATTTTATTTTTAGTAGATTAATATCACTCACTGACCGGGGCAACCTACGGCACCCTTCCATGCCCATGACAAAGTAGTTGGAAGTGCGGTTGCGGAAAATCAACCGCAACTTCACTTCAGGTGGCGCCACAATGATGTCCTGGCCAAGCTAGCTGAGGTCCTGGAGAGGTGCAGAGTTTTAGCAAACAACATACCATCAACCAAAAAGCCGGCACTCACAGACTTTGTCAGGTCTGGTAGCACCCTCAGTCCCGCTTGTCCCTATGTTTACATCATCTAGTGGTCTGCTGCTTCCTCATCTCCCTGCTCCCTGTAAGTTTATTGTAGATCATAAATCATGCCTCTCACCTGGAAAGTATATGGCTGAGAATATAATCCGACAAGTTGGGATACTTTGACCGCCATGTAGGACTTGGAACTGGCGAGGACGACACGAAAAGCGCTTGTTTCCCTTGCCCTCCCACCCAGTTTCTTTGCGAAGTTTATGAAACATTATTCATCTAACCAGGAATATATGAACATCCCGGCCGTCAGCATCCTAATGACAGCAGACATTGTACAGTAAGTGATGTTTATCATGTTTGTTGGCTCTCATAAAGTCTGCAGTGAGTAGTAATCAGTGATGAAAGGAAAAAAAAGCAAACGTGATGCGCTTTTGAAAACTATGTTTAAAATGGTCAACATACGTAAATATTAAATGTTATTATAAATGTACCCATTACTACATTACACATATACTTACATCATGTATATAAATCGGGCTTCACGGTGGTAGAGGGGTTAGTGCATCTGCCCAAGACTACTGAGTAGTCTTGGGTTCAATCCCGGGCTCGGGATCTTTCTGTGTGGAGTTTGCATGTTCTCCCCGTGACTGCGTGGGTTCCCTCCGGGTACTCCGGCTTCCTCCCACTTCCAAAGACATGCACCTGGGGATAAGTTGATTGGCAACACTAAATTGGCCCTAGTGTGTGGATGTGAGTGTGAATGTTGTCTGTCTATCTGTGTTGGCCCTGCGATGAGGTGGCGACTTGTCCAAGGTGTACCCCGCCTTCCGCCCGATTGTAGCTGAGATAGGCTCCAGCGCCCCCCGCGGCCCCAAAGGGAATAAGCGGTAGAAAATGGATGGATGGATGGATGTATATAAATCCTTAATGGAAGTGTTTGGAGGTTTTTTAGGGGCTCTATAGGCAGAATTAAACGGATCATCATTGTAAGCAGACTTTTGATCAAATTTATTTAATATATAGAATGCAGTAAAAAAAAACTGTTCCCCTTTAAAAAAAACAACTAAATATTTGCAACCCCATGTTAGCGTGTGCATATGTGTGTGTATCTGTCCTTGGTGACCTCAGAGCGGGGCGTCTTCCGGTGTCACAGCATAATTAGGTAGAGGCCAAACCATCTGCAATCCATCGATCACTGACACACATAGTGGCAAACACTCGCCTCGTCACCTGCAATATAAAGTAGTAAAAGTCACAGTCCATCTCTCCACTGAAAGAACCACCCGGGTTAATATTCTCCATATGCCACATCCCCATTCAAATTCAGCAGAGTTTTGGAGAGGTTATGGTCGAGACTTTAGTCAAATGTCAAGGCTATAAATCCAACAACCACACTATTAACATCCTCAACAACGTTATTTTTTTTGTAGGTCAATGAGCAGTGCAAGGGGAAACATGTTGAGGGGTTTAATTAACTACTGAGACCATGATTCCTCATAATTCAGCATAAAAAAGGACTTTGTAGGCCGTTAAATACATTTAGCTCCAGAGGTTTCTTGACAATGAGTTTTTGTGATGTTGTCTTTATTGGGACACTACAATTGATTTGAAACAATTGGAAAATACTGTAAATGCATACCATAGCTTTACTTTTTAATGCAGAAAATGTCTGGAGCGCATATGTATCATTAAAGAGTTTCCTCTTGAGAGTCTCTTTGCCATGACATAACTTGATGCTTATTTGAGGGTTGTGTCTTGTCTTTGCTTTCACAAAGTGAAAAGCGAGCTCAATTTGCTTGTGATCCGTTGATGCATTTTTGGAAACCAAATCATATCCTGTCAGATTTGCATTCAGGGTTTAGAACTGGCCACGAATGCAACACCGCTACCCTTAAGGTCCTTGATGATGTCATCACTTACATAAACAATAATGTGTCTGCATAGTTGAACTTCTTAGATTTGGCCAAGGCTTTCGATTCAGTAGATCACAACATCGTTGGACTGCTTGCTGTGACTGCTCGCTGTTGCTGCGAAAAAAGCTACGTATTATATTTCAATCTGTGTGCTTCTAGTTGTTTTACAGCTTTCTTTCTTGCAATCTACCCGCTCTCTGCCTCACCGCCCCTCTCTCAGCTAGCTAGCTTCTACGCCAATGAAGCTTAACGCGGCGAAGGAGGCGACGGTCTGAAGGAATCTGCTCCCACACGTTGCGACCACTTCGCCGAAGACAGCAAGAACTTGACTCAGTGAAAGAAACAACATGAGTATGGCTATCTGCTCTTCGTGAACCGTTCTCATGGATAGGTTGGCTCTACTAGAGGACCGTGTCCATCAACTAAAGCAGAGTCATTACGTAACTTTAGACGCTGCGGACAAATCTACTAGCATTAGCTGTAGCAAGCTGACTAGCCCAGTTTGTAGCAGCCTACAAGAAACGGTGAAGCGGTTGAGACGCGTGATAGATTTAGCCCTTTAGCTAGTCCTACACCCCAGTCTGCTGGGCACCACACCTTAGTCATAGGGGACTCCATCACCCGAAACATACAGCTTTTTAAACCAGCCATAATTAGGTGTATTCCCAGGGCCAGAGCACCAGACATTGAAGCTAATCTTAGGGAGCTAACTCGCAACAGGCCTAGTAAACACGTCTGACAGGCTAATTGCACCACTAGCTATGCTAACATAGTTGTACACGTTGGCTTCAATGACACTAGGATGAGACAGTCAGAGATTACAAAAAAAGAACATAGCTAGGACTTGTAATCTCGCTAGAAATATGTCCAGGCATCGAGTACTTGTCTCTGGCCCCATGCCTGCGAGAGGCAATGATGAGAGGTATAGCAGATTAGTCTCGCTTAACAAGTGGCTGGCTAGTTTTTGTAAAGCACAGGGACTAACGTTTATTGATAATTGGCTCTCTTTCTGGGGCAAACCGGGCTTGCTGATGAGGGACGGCCTTCACACTAACCGGGAAGGCGCCATCACTCTATCTACAAACACAGATTACTGGTGTCTGTTAGTCCGGGTGAGGAGTCAGTTAAGCTAGAACTAACCAGCGCCAGGCTGGAAAATTCCTGCACACATAGCATTTCTCGTAGGATAATACACAACTCACATAATGCTTTTTCTGTAGTGACTGTGCCAGAGGTGAACATGCATTCTACTGAGGTGGCAAATTATGACGCATTCAATCTATCGCAGCACCAAGCAAACAATCTGAAGATCCCCATCATATCAATTCCTAGATATGATCGAAATTATTTAAGGCGCACTACACAAAATAAACGTAACGTTATCAATATCACTACTACGGATACCATTAACAAAACATCCTCAAAACAGCCCACTACCTATAATATGGGCTTTTTAAACATCAGATCATTGTCTCCCAAAATGTTATTAGTTACTGTGGTCATTAGAGACAACAATCTTAATGTCATTGGTCTCAGCAAAACCTGGCTCAAACCAGATGATTTTTTTGACAGCTACCTCAATAACCGCATCTAAAAAGTCTGAAAATGTTTCAGCAGATCTGCTTAAGATTTCTAAAGGTGTGCTCCAAGGTTCAAGCCTGTTCAACGTTTACAAAAATGATGTTGCCAAAGCTATCGGCGCCTCACGAGTACTTCTCTATGCTTACGATACGGTCATATACTCATTGGTCCTTTACTCATCTCCGCTGCACTGTGCACTTTTCAGTTTAGCCTAAGTTCTGTAAAGGAATATTTTCATGGCCTTCATCTGTGTCTCAATTCCAAGAAGACCAAATGCATGGTATTTGAGCAGAAAACATGGCTTTTTCAACCCACCTTTGTGATCTATATAAACTTACACCATGCGGAGAACTTCATCACTGGCTTCTGATGTCTATAAGACTATAATGGAAAACACCTTAAAGGAGTCATATTATGATTTTTTTTTTTACCTTTAAAACATATAAAGGATGGTCCTTATTTCCAAAATTTTTGCATAAATTGTTTTACAGATCATTTTCAAGCTGCTTTCTGACCGTCTCTTCAGAATGGTAGGTGTTTTATTTACGTAGCTCTACTTCAACTGCGTTTCTCCCTGTCATCATGTAGTAGTTCCATATTGAGTTTAAATATAAGTTAGAACCATACGCTACTTGTATTAGAAATGGCAGCAGCAGAGGATGTGCATGTATTTACGAGCCCTTCTGCCCCACAACAAGAAGGAGCTTATTGACCACAGCTTCAGACTCATGCCGGACTGGCGCAAATCAGTAATGTACACCATATATGGAAATCCCGCTGACGTCACCAATGGGAAAACGTCATTAAAGGGGCATAGTCCAAACTGATTGTTTACCAGAAATATGAAGCATGTTTGTTTTATAAATATCTTTGCTATGCCTCCAAAGTTTGTGTTCAAATTGTTGGAATTTATACAAGTCCCAAATACACAACAGCAGGTACCAATGAATAAGAAAAGTTGGTTTTGCATAGTAGGGCACCTTTAATACCCATGTAACCTCTTGCATCTTCCCCACAATATTTATCACCTGAGAGCCAGTGACATCATGACTCTGTTCCAAAAACCTGCATCAAAACCCCTTTCGTTATGCTGCAGCAAGTGACTGGAATTCCCTTTAACACTCCCTCAAAATGTTAGCTCTTCTGATCAAGTTAATTTATTTTTTTGGTTTCTATCTCCATTTATACAAGTGGTAATCTACGCTGATTGACATAGTTGTCTCTTTTTTAATTGTTTGTATTGTTGTGTTGTAATCATGTTGATTATTTTCTACTTTTTCTGGTGCTTTTGTCAGGTCATTTTTGTAAAATAGACGCTGTTCTCAATGAATCTTTCCTTGGAAAATAAACTTGAAATAAATATATTTTTAAGCTCTTGAAACTCTGCACTCTATTTTCAAATCCAAGATGATTGTTTGGCAACTTTGTGAAATATCCCTGATCTAAATATTGTTCTGGACCTAACTGTATAAAACCCCAACTTGACCGAAATATCAGTCGGAATCAGAACAGTGGCATGAGTGTTGGTACATGTCTCATAGTTGATATGTAGGTACTAAGTGGCATTGTTTCGATGGGTGTTACGGTCCATTCAGTTATCCCATAAGTTGTCAACAAAATGACTTGCAAATGGTGTTACAAAGAAATGTAGTACATAGTTAGAGACAATGCTTCCACACCAAGATGTCACACTGGTAGCACAAGGAGGCAAAGACTCTAAGCATATTCAGAGTAGTGTGAATAATATATTAAACACATACTTACTATAGAACGCAACAGATGTGTTGAAAGCTTGTGGCTCAACTGAAATAAACATGTGTGCTTGGTACACATTTGCATCCCTACAGTATGTCACAGATCTATTGTTCCTCTGGGATCTTGTTTTTTAACTGGACACTTTTTTTAGATATAAATATTTCCTTACAAACAAAACACATTTTACGTCAAACATGAGGTTATGTATCCGCTGGGGTTTGTCAGTTAGTTAGTTAGCCAGTCAGCAACATAATTCAAAGTTTATGACCAGATTTTGATGAAACTTTCAGGAAATGTCTTAAATAGGATGAGGAACAAGTGATTAGATTTTGAAGGTGATCTGGATCACCATTTGCATTTTTTTCGAAAATGCTTTACCATTGGAATATTGGGTCTGCGCTCTGCGGGTGCTCTTTTAGACGTTGTAGTTTGTTTAACCAGTTGCATGCGTAATGTTAGAGGAATATTTTCTATCCTTTTTGGATAACAAAGCCTTATAATTGGCCTTCATGAGGAGATTACACAATGAATATACGTACAATGTGTTTTTTTTAATGCACTTACACACATAAAGTATTTCATTTTTATTAATGTCAGGAAGTGCCAGTCTGTGGGGATAGTGATGGAGGAGATTGTGTGTGTGCTAAGCACACACATTAGGTTAAGTTTAAAATGTTTAATTCTTAAATTCAGTTTAAGTTTTAGATTTACATCATGAGGCATAGCAACCTAACAAAAAGCCTTGGAAGATGGGCTGTGCCATTAGAGCAGTGGTGTCAAACATACGGCCCACAGGCCATATCAGGCACACGAACAGATTTAACACGGCCCGCAGCCCGCAAAATGAGATCGCTAAGTATAAAAACCAGCTGCAATGTTTTAATGAAAGCAACTGCTGTTCTAAATTATTCCACTGGATGTCGCAACAGCAATTCCAGTGAAACCCACATCCCACTGTTTAAAAATGATGTTTCAGTTGACTTTAAGTGCCCTCTGAATTGGGTGCCGCTACTCCAATCAGCGCAGGTGCAAGCAATCAGCTGCTTCTGTTGTGGCTGGCACCATACTAATGCTGTAGCAACGTACAATATATTTTTTATTGTAAATTATCCACTGTAAAGACTTAAGTCAACAGGACCATCATCTTCATAGTTGAAATGCCGTGCAGCGCTTGTAATTTGTCGATGGCATCGTGTGCACTCTGAACACCATTGTAAAAATGTGTGTTTCTACATCTGTTGTTTGTTCTATTTTATTTTATGCTTAAATCTACCATCTTCACATTGGTTTATGTTGTAGTTATGTTACCTTTAATTCGGCTATAATGATGGCATTTTGACAACTATTCTGATTATATTTTAATTGTATCATTTGAATGATGATAAATGAATGTGTTGTAGCAGTTGTGGATGTCACCAATGTGGCGGTTTGAGGAAACACTCGATTGCTTTTCCAAACATGTTTTTAATGGTGAAATGCCAACATGAGAATGCTCAACAGGAAGTGCTTGAAGTTTAATGGATTTGTAAAAACACAGAGACTAAGTCTAAGTTCATTGTGTTCTTCATGGTGTTTTGAAACCGCATCAATTTTTTTCCTCAGAATTTTCAACGAACTAGTGTTTTGCCATGAGGATTATTTGTAATTTCTACATTTTCAGAATGTGCTTGTTCTATTTTTGGCCGAAGTAATACAAACAAACAATTCTGAGGTTGTCTTTATTTTCATATTATTATGCCATGATTTTACCAGTGGGAATAGATTTTTCTCCATGCGGCACCTGAGGTAAAATTAGTTTGACACCCCTGCATTAGAGAGACTGCTTCGACCTCTTAATAGCTGATTAGCTCTGCACGCCTTGTACCTCACTCTGTTGTTTGTACTAATTACTATTTCATAGAATAAATTGTTAAACTTCAGTTCTAGTCACCTGTCATCATTTTAAACAGCCTTAGAACAAAAGAATCTGAGAGGACTCTGCCCTACTAAAAGGGAGAACACTAATAATAACGTCTGGTTCACTGAAGAGGACACCAGCTTATATGAATATGGAGAAATCTGAATCAATTGTAAAGAGATTCAGTTTAATTCAAGTACTTTATTTATCCTTTAGGAATTTCCAGTGTAAAGTTGTCGGTTTAACGTGCATATAAAAAAGGCACAATAACAAACATCAATTACACACAAAAACATTAGGCAACACAGAAGCAATGACATTTAATTATATACAATAAAACTGTTGGATAGCTAAAAAGTCAATAATTTGAGTATTTGAATCCTTAATCAATGATTCAATAAAATGGAATAAGTCTATATAGCTAAAATACCAGGAATTTATGGAACATATTGAGAGAACTGTCAGGAGCTAATTGCAGATCTTTATATCTGACTCTTCTGTTGTAGATGTGTGAAAGTGGATCCTGTTTTTGATCAATACTTTTACTGCTAACTTTACTGACACTTTTGAGTGTGTTCCGGTGAATGGTGCTAAGTGACCAATAACATGCAGCTGGTTGTTGACTCTCAAAACTAACTCAATGACATATATGTAGAAGGCAGACAAAACTGGTTGATCAACCTAAAATGTGCAGCTTTCTCAGGAAATTTAGACGTTGCTGACATTTAGTAAAAATGTTCTCGCTGTTGACTTATAATGTAAGTTTGTGGTCAATTGTATTTTCCAATTATTTGTAAGACTTGACTTGCTCCATTGCATGTGTGTCAATGTGTAGTGTCATGGTGTCTTGTTCCTTCCTAAAATCAATAACCAGTTAATTTGTTTTCAGATATATCAAAATCAAGGCAGTTACGTCCATTTCTACTTGTAACTGTCCTTCAGTGTTAATATCGCGTAAAATAAATTTGTCATCTGAATATTTGGTTTAATGCAGGTGTCTCCAGGACTAGTGCTTCTGCATTCATTGATGTGTAATTGTACAGCAGTGGAGAGATGGCTGATCCTTGTGGGGATCTTGTAGAGATAATACAAATGTGCTGAGAAGGCCATTGACCCTAACCCTTTTCTGTATCCCTGTTAAAAACGATTGAACCCAAATAATCAGTTGTGGGTTAACATCTATCTGAAGCAGTTTATGTCCCATAAAATTAGTTGGCACCGTGTTAAATGTGCTGGAGAAATTCACAAACATCAGCTGGATAAGAGACCCTGGCTTCTCAAGGTGGGTGCAGGCTCAATGTAGAAGTGTCAGCACAACATCGACACTATTGTGCTCCTTGTGAGAAACTGTAGTTGGTCAGCATGTGTGCTAATATCACTGTGAAGATGGTAGAGGACATAACTTTCAAGAGCCTTCATGATCAGAGATGTTATCATTATTGCAGGTGGGGTTGTACTTTTTGGCTATGTGGTGTACTAAAGATTTCCAGACAGAGATGCTTGAGTGTTCAGTTTGAGTGATTAAACAGAAGAGATTGCTTTTTCCTGTCAGAGGATTAACAAAAATAAAACCTTGTTTTTTGTTTTTGTTGGTTCTGTCCATTTGTTAATGAGCAGCCCATGTTTACGTTAATGTTGGATAACATGGGAACAAATTGAATGAAGTGAAAGGAATAGAGTGATGCTTTCTGGTCTGAGAGGAAAAATTCAATTGTGACTCAAATGTGAAAAATAATACTTTTGTCTGTCAGCATTTGTATCTGTTTTTTTTACCACAGACTGATGGGTTCTTTCTCTGGACATATGATTACAGTTTGCACATAACCCTGCTACCCAAATAAACATTAAACTAAAAAATAGCAATCTACAAATGTAGCTACAAATTCAGTGAAAAAAATAAAGCCTGAAATTGTAATATCGTATGTGCTTCCATTTTCATGCTCTCTAGAAAAAGACTTTGCAAATATGGCAGAAGTGCCAAAGAGAACATTTTGATTAAGTATGATAAAGTATGTTTGGGTTGAAATAAGTTAAAAGTTCTGGTAATCACTCTGCAACGGTTTCAAATAAACTCTAACTGAATTGGACTGAAAAGAGGATCTTACTGATATGAGTCTAATCCCAAAAGGGTTAAGAGAAATGCAACCTTCTGCCAATCCTACACACTAGGAAGCACTGATATACTGATGAGCTCAGTAGCCTGCAGGTCCTGCACAAGCAAGCTATTTCTTTGGCTTACACATGACTCACTACTGACAGGATGGCTGATTTGAAAGGACAAACATGAACACACATGCTTCAAAGAAAATGGATACACTTTGCCTCAACACACATGCACACGGATGCGTTGACAAATCTTTAAAAGTGTGTTTAGAAGTCTGAAAAGAGTTTTCACGATAGGTGGCTAATGAAAGAGGAAGCTTGCAGGAGAAATAAAGACTTCATGTAAATTGAGAAAAACAATACAGACAAGGAAGAATGCATGAATGAGAAAGCAGCAAAAAAAGAAAGTGACAGGTGCCAAAGTGGTCAAGGAATCGCGGCTGATCTACATGTCACTGCATTGACTGCTGACGTGTTGTCACCTTACGTCTTCATCTTACTGAATGACTCACGATCACGACAGTGTTTCTGCACCTCGGGCTGATGTTACTGCTGTAATTGAAACTTGGCAGCTTAGGAAAAAAGCGGGTGTGCAGTTTTGAGGGCTGACAAGTGAAATATTACTTGAGTGCACACATTATACGTGTCTGAGTACTTAAGGAGATAGATATCTACATACATCCATATTTAAGAGTTATTTCTTTCTATAGTCAGGTTTGAAATAACTAGTGTTTTCTCTTTGTGCTCTTTCTATTTTTTCTCCATCTCATAACCGAGGGTACACTGTGGACTACCTTGAGCTCGGAATGCAGGGAGTAGCAATACTCCTTTTATTTGTTAACTCATCCTGTCTCTAGCTAAGGAGCACAATAGACATGTGTATTCGTTCTGGAGGGTAGGGGCGAGGGACATATTGAAGAACACAGCACTTGGGTAATGTTTTTCAGATCAACTTGGCCATGCAATTGAATGGGTTGTCCGAGGCTGGTCTCTCCAAAGCTTTGGAAATAAATTGCAAAATACCTATTCTGTTCTGGGTGATCATTTAAACTCAGCTTATATGTCATCAAAAGAATTTGGGATTGACCAGTAACTTAAATTCCCTTGGAGGAACATCTGGTCGAAATGCAACAGTACTAAGTACTAAAAGTATTTTTGCTCAATGATGCTAACAAAAATACACATTTATTTACACATAATGCATGTGAATGAGTAGATAATAGAATATGCTGTATTGGGTAAATACAAAAATAAATGATTTCTTGGATATTAAAGAGGGAAAGCTGATTATTTCGGCTTACGTCATTGTGCTGTGAAAAGGTTGTAAAAATCCATGCCTGAAGAGCTCTTCAAATGTCCTACTTCTCCACTGGGTAAAAGTAATGCATGCAGAGCACCTTTCGTGGCGCCACATATCGCCACATGCTTTTGGGCGCTGCTGTCCAGGCCTGAAAATTGTTTTAACATTGGTAAAAGTGTGGAGGAAAGTAAGTATTGATTTATTTGTATAAGTATTGATTTGTTGGCTGTGGAACACAAATGAAGCTGACCGGCAGCTTGACTCCGCCGCTATGACTGTTTACTAGCTCTTGGTAAGCACTTAATATGCGCTTTTAATCCCTCTCTCAGGGCTAGACTGATGGTAATGTGTAAAAAAAAAATGTCTCAATGCCTTCTGCCTGGAAGACAGCTTATGTAAGCCACCTGGTTCAGTCCTTGCCTTCTGTTCCGCCCGGGACTTGAACCTGGGTCGTCCGGCATGAGAGACGAGCGTATTAGCTACCAAGCTAAAAGCCAGAACTATCAACTCAAGAAACCAGCCTTGCTCTTTACCTTATCAGTGAGTGAGGTTTACCAACGTACACATGGCCCAACATCACTGGCTGGCCTCTGTTATACTCACTCCCCTAAACCTCACGCTCATCCGAGTCATGGCACAACTGTAACACGCCTGGTTCAGTCCCTGCTTACTTTTTCGCTGGGAACTCGAACCAAGGTCGGCCGCTTGAGGGACAACGAGAAACCTTGGAAGGGACCGCAGATGCCCCCCCCCCCCCCCCCCCCCACCGGTGAAATGGATGCCGAGTTGATACAGTTAATAATGTCCTATATTGAATCAAAGATATTGAAATTTAACAATATAGCTAATTTGTAAACAGCCAAAAATGATGCACAAAGCAAACTAGAACCTGCAACTGAAAAATGTGCATCAGTTCTTCTCAACTAAAGAGAACCTTAGAGAACAATGCAACTTAAAATATTTGTAAACACGTACAACACTTATAACCTTTAGTCTATCAGTATGGGAAATTTAATTATGGAATGGATTAAGTAAAGAAGTCCAACAATGTACTAATATGATCCAGTTCAGGAAACTGTTTTAACTCAAATTGTTTACAAAGTACAAAGAAGAAGAATCATGATAAACATTTTGAATGTATTGGAAATTAGATCATCTTTATGAAATACAACTTACTTCACTTTTTATTATTTTTCATTCATTTACTGAGAACCGGATGTGAATAAATGTTTTAACAATTAGTATTTAATAGAAAAGATGTAGGATAAACAAGCTTTGCTTCTTCCTACTCCTTTTCAAACATGTGGAAAAGAGAAACATATTGTTTATGTATCATGTTGAATTGTATGCATGTTCGAAATAAAATTAAACCGTAAACTAATCATGTCCGATCAAGTAACACGGCATTTCGTCACACTGATGCTCTTTTTAAAATGTGATTGTTGGTCTTAACAAGACATAAACAGTCATCAGATCCACCACCACGTATACATTTGGCTGTTGCCAGTGCTCAACACAAAAACAACACAATACTTCCTCACTATGCACTAACCACGGTTAAAGTGAGCAAGTTGCATTCACAAACCTCAAAATTCGGAAGTTCAATAGTTCACAAGTGTGACAAAAGGTGTTGTAAGATGACCGTTGATCTAATGCAGGCTCAATGTCAAGAAAAGACGGCAATCTCGTCTTTCGTCAAAACTCAGCGCACCTTTGGCCTTCACAATAAAAGGGATGCACTTTTAAATAAGATGGCCTGTAAAACATACTGTAATTTATGAACATTTTTGATCACTGAACCACTATTACATGTTATATAGACCACAATGAAGTGTTTTAAATGTAGGGGGGGGGAATCATAATATGACTCCTTTAACACAACACAATATTACATTCAATTGGCCGACAATATTCATCTATTGCAAGCTGTTGACTTGGAGTGAGAGTGGAGTACACCCTGGATTGGACACCAACAGTAAAGTCATGCATGTTTTTGGAGTGTTGGATAAAAACAGGAGAAGTGAACCCAAGGACAACCTGCAGGGTTAGGTCCAGTTTACACTAAGCCAGATAAAGTTATCCAGGGTAAATACCACCTAACCTTATCCGTGTCCACACACAACAATGCCACCATTTAAGACCCCCTAATACGCATGCGCGGAAAATGTGCATGTCATAGTCACCTCCAGTGTTGCTTTGTGTGCAAGTTTTTAAATGTAACTTATCTGAACAATATCCAGTGTTGTGGTATTTCAATTAACTGGAATCCAGTGTGCTGTGGGGCCCTATTGTAGCAAATCATAAATGAATCAAATCTTTATGAGACACATAAACAATGTGATAAAGAACATTTTACATCAATCAAATTAGGGATATAGATATCTGGTCAGGACACTCCTCACTCTTTTGCCTTCACCTTCATTCGTTTTTGGTGACTTTATATACTCTTGACCTAGACGTTGAGTGGTGGACAATAACTTATACAGTCTGCTTTGCCAGTCCAAATGCGTTCGCTGTTTTCCGTAGTTTTCCCTCAACGGCCAGGTAATACAAAGCACACGCTACCTTTTTTATCACATCCACGGGAGCTCGCATTCTCGTTGACTCTCCTTCGACAAATGGACAAAGTTTTACGATAAGTAGAATCACAGCTGACCTGGACATTTGAAACTTCTCCTGCCGTCTGAGATGTGTTGTATCCGAAATAGCTGCGATCGCTTTCTCTTAAGGTATTCATGTGTGATTTACGCAAGCATACATGTAGAAGACGGAGAAACACGGCCATGTCTGGATGACTCACCTTCATATTTCCAGTGGTTAGCTCTGAGTTACAAAACTGCTTTATTATGAAGCTGACTGTGGCGCGTTCTTTCTGACGTCACTTCCTGTGTGGGGCGCGGTGTTTCTGACGTCACTTCCTCTCTGATTCAGTTTGTAAACGATCAATGAGTTCATACAAAGCTAAGAGCCGGAGATTCAAGAAATACACGGCGCACTTACGCGTGTAAAAAATTGTGGGACCTTAAACGATAGTTTAGTGTGGCTGAAACGTGGCTTAGGCTATATAATTATTCGTTTAAGGGGTTATCCGGCTTAGTGTAGACATAGCCTTAGACATATCTGTATAGACATAGAGAGGTTCCAGATTCAAACAAGTTTCACACACAGAATCGTATGGCAGTGCAAGACATTGTACCACTGTGCTGCCCACCAAAAAAATAGATGATGGAGAAAGTTATTAAAAAAGTTGTTCGGAACACAGCAGAGGCTTAGTACTGACTCCAATGAAGAACATAATGACTTTGTTAATGACTTGATTGTTTTGCCCTGCACGTCCTGTGTGGGGTGACAGTGTAGCTGTAATTTGTGCAGTGATTCATCTCTGCAAGTCATTTTAAGGTTTTATAAACAGACACCGGGGGCTTCATATTTCCCGGGCTTTATGTTTAAGGTACCTGGGGTGCCATATTTTGAAATGACTGAACATAAACATACCATTTGTTATGCAAATACATCTTGGAAGCAAGTTACAAACCGCAGGGAAGAAAAGTGTGTTTTCTTTGAGGAAAATTAATCAGGCCTCACAAAGAAAAAATACTCTGCCTCACTATTTGGTACCATAGACAGAGAAGTTTGTGGAAACCATATAACTTTTCAAGACAAGCTGCTTCAGAACAAAGTAAAGTAAACATTAATAGAAAAAGTTCTGCTTTCCTTTATTATTTTATTCAGATTTCTTGACTTATTGTAAAGCACAATTACATATTGTCCTGGATAATTAGGGATGCTAATTAATGATTGATTGAACTATTTTATATGCAACCAACAAATATTGAAATTAATGCAATGCAGTTGTATAGTACAAAATCATTCGCTAAAACATGGGACATACAAAAGTAATAGGTTCTTGAACAGAGTTTGTAAATAGTAAAGTTTGTATGCTGAAGCAAATGTCTCCATAAGAAACAATGTAAACATATTTAATGGGTTCCAGACAGTACATATGTTAGTAAAAGTATGTACACTTTAAACACAATTAAAAGTACCGTACTGTGCTGTATATCAAATAAACATCACAAGGGGGTAATGGATTAACTTTTAATAACAAACAACTAGCTGAACTGTCCTCATTGTAGCTGCCCTGCCGACACACACACACACAAACACACACTGTCACACGGTCACTAAGCTTGTGGTGTACTCATAGTTTGAAATCACACAACTCCTTAACTTTAACAGCCAAGTCGTAACAATGATTAGGAATACAGAATAAAATCCACCTTGCCTTACTGGTTAATCTTATTTGTGTGCATCAGAAGGAAAGAAGCAGTGTCCACAAAGCTAGGAATATTTACTTAATATTGCGAACCTCAGTTGTCCATTGCTTTCTTTGGCCTCATATCAAGCTAAAAAAAAACTAGACAATTACTGTTAAAAGACTAAAAATGAACTAAAAAGCACAGTAGCTAACGACAGCACTGCTGCGCTGACTGAATGTGTAGCCTAGATCGATCAGCCCGCCTACAATGGATGTGCTGCCGGACACAAAATGGCTGTGCTGCGAGGCACACAAGTGGTGGATGAAACATTCGTACACAAAGATAACGCTTGTACAACAATTATTATTATTATTTGTCTTCTATCTGTGGTTTGTAAATTGACATTTACAAACATTGAGGGATACAATCCAAAACATGTTTGTGCTGCAGTAAGCTCTTGTCGCCATTAGGACAAGCAGTGCTCATTCTCACACAAGTCTAATCAGGGTCAAGATAATGAATGTTCTTCTGCACTTCTTAAAGCTCACAAGATTAGAGAGGCTGCCTTCGGTAATTGTAAATGTTCTGACGGTGCCTACCACAATGTCCCTACAGCAAATGCTGTGGCACATATAAGCAGCAAAAGCTAATAATAATTATAGATGGACAGACTGAACTCTCCAGGGTAACCCAGATTAAACTGTAAGTCTCTGAAATGTTCTTTCAACCGGACCAGCCAGAAACAAGTGCAGAACAAAATTCCTATCTCCAGCTTGTCAGTTCCACCATATATAAAGCATCCCAGCAGGTTTGAAAATGATATAAGAGACGGCCCTCTGATTAGTGTTACTGGATTGGAAAGGTGAACATAGAACATAGAGTTTAAAAAAATGTGCCAGAAATTGAAGTATATGAATTAGTTGTTGTATAAAACAACTATACTTTAGGTGTTTTGAACACTGTGAAATAAAAAGCATACAGAAATCAAACAGCTCTTGTCATCTTACAGTGCATCCGGAAAGTATTCACAGCACTTCTCTCTTTCCACATTTTGTCATATTACAGCCAAAAGGTAAAATGAAATAAGTTTGTTTTTGTCCTCAAAATTTCACACACAATACCCCATAATCACGTATTCACAGCCTCTGCTCAATACTTTGATGATGCATCTTTGACAGCAATTACAGCCTCAAGTCTTTTTTAATACGATGCCACAAGCTTGGCACACCTATATTTGGGCAGTTTCAGCCATTCCTCTGTGCAGAACCTCTCAAGCTCCATCGGGTTGGATGGGAAGTGTTGGTTTTCATCCAGAATATCTCTGTACCTATTTACTTACAGTGCATGAATGAATGCGTTGTCAGTTCGTTGTCATGTCATTACATCTTTCAAATTGTGAAATGTGAAGATGTCAAGAAATAAAATATTGGCTCTCCAAGTACCACCATATTGACCAACATTAAAATGCAGTAGTGTAGTAAGCGTAATTATTCAAATTTAAAACAAGGCGGATGTTTTATTTAACAAGTATATTTATTATTTGTGGCCACTGTAGCATTACACACAACGCACAGGCATTATCAACACTGATACTCCATAGACAATACTTATATTTAGAGACTTCTTTACCACTAAATAACTAGATATAGCCGAAACCAGCTTGAGAATTACTGATGTAGTCATCAAAGATTTTATACTCTCTGCATATGTGTTGTGTCCTTCAAGTTCATCTTTCTTATTATTCAAAAGGAGTAACACTCAAGGGCAGTCTAGTAAAAAAAAAAAAAAGCAGATGAAGACTGAAAAGTGTGACTGTGGTTACAGGCCACATGATGAATGTGTCACTTGAACTTTGGACCTTTTGGACCAATTAGCGTCACATCATTTCTGATACTAAAGGTGTCCCTGTACTCTAGCAGACACACTCAGACAGACACACACACACACGCACACACACACACACACACACATACACACAATAGTAGCCAATGGGGTAAAAAGACAGCAACTTTCTTTTTCATCCTGGTGGCCCATCTGTTGCACGGCCTCTGTCAACTAAATGTCACTTGATGACATCAGAAGCCGGTCAACCTTTCCCCTAACACACACACACACACACACACACATACACACACACACACACACACACACACACACACACACACACACACACACAAAGTGTTTGCACTTAGCCTGATTCACTGTTTGACCTCTCCACTCACAGTACTTTTCTTACCACTGTATCTTGTCTACCCTACTTTCTTAACACTTGCCATTGAGCAATATTTTACACTGTAAAAACTGTTATTTTGTTGCAACTTAAATGTTGCAATATTTTTCAATCAATATTTACGTGTCTTGATAACTTTCTGTTTTTTAATTTGATAAAACTTTGTATAATTAAGTTGGTGATAAGTTCAAGATGCAACATTAATTTTAATAAACGTGAAAAAAGGCAGCAAATTAATTACACCGGTACTGATTAAATGTATTTTATAAGTTGGTAAAATATGGTATGATTAAGTTGGTGATAAGTTGAAGATGAAACAAAATTAAGTAAAATTCTCAAAAATATATCCAAAATTTAAATTGGACAAACATGAGAGAAGACAGCAAATTGAGTACACCACACCTAAATAAAATATATGTAAGTTAAAACATTTTTACTTTAATGCAACTTAAAAGAATTGTCGCAACATTTTCCAATCAATTTTCAGAAGTTTTGTGAACTTATGTTTTGTTTTGTTTTTTGCTAAAACTAAAACTAACGAAATACATACATTGCACACTACTTTTGATATTAAATGTCCAAGATAAAGAATGCCTTTGTCAAGACTTGGTCCTGGGTGTTTGCTTTTCCGGAAGGCAACGGAAAGTTGGCTCGGGCGAGACGGGAATGAAAGTACATGATTTAATATTAATACTCAAAAAAAAGGGAACAAACAAAAGGTGCTCACAGTGGAGGTACAAAACTTGGCTATAAACACAAAACTTGCATAAAGGCAGAAACTATGAACAACAAAAAACACTAACTGTGGCATTAATAAACAAAAATTTACTTGGCATGGACTAAAGGAGCAGCATGAACGATGGATATGAAAACAAGTGTCAGGAATGTGCAGAGCATAAATGTGGGATGTCGCCAGGAAGATAAACTGAAAACAATGAACTTAAATACTACAGACATGATTAGTGAAAACAGGTGTGTGACTCAAAACATGAAACAGATGCGTGGCATGACAGGTGAAAACTAATGGTTGCTATGGTGACAAAACAAACAAAAGTGCACAAAAAGTCCAAAAACAAAACCGAACATGACTAAAACGAAACATGATCACACAGACATGACAGCCTTAAACGAGACACGATTAAAACTTAAGCAGTGCAACATGTTCCCAATACTGTCCAGGAAAGATGACAAAGTCCAGAGATGCTTGGTGATCATCATTTCCCAGCGTCACGACGTAGAAGGAGAAAATTCCTCATTAATCGCCTCTTCTAAAAGACCAAAAAAAACCCACGGACAATATTATTTTTAACAAAAGTAATAGCAGCAGAAAATTACGTACGTTCGCTCTAACAAAATAGAATCTATCTTGCCTCTGATTGGCCTCTCCGTAATATTTAGACCTAATCACTAACCTAAACCAACTAATCATCATGGATTTTCTCCGTATTTTACTATCCCCCTCACCCAGAGGTGGGTAGTAATGCGCTACATTTACTCCGTTACATCTACTTGAGTAACTTTTGGGATAAATTGTACTTCTAAGAGTAGTTTTAATGCAACATACTTTTACTTTTACTTGAGTATATTTATAGAGAAGAAACGCTACTTTTACTCCGCTACTTTTATCTACATTCAGCTCGCTACTCGCTACTAATTTTTATCGATCTGTTAATGCACGCTTTGTTTGTTTTGGTCTGTCAGACAGACCTCCATATTGTTTCAACAAATACAGTCACTGGTGACGTTCACTCCGTTCCACCAATCAGATGCAGTCACCGGTGAAGTTGGACCAATCAAACAGAGCCAGGTGGTCACATGACCTGACTTAAACAAGTTGAAAAACTTATTGGGGTGTTACCATTTAGTGGTCAATTGTACGGAATATATACTGTACTGTGCAATCTACTAATAAAAGTTCCAATCAATCAATCAAAAGTGTGAAGGAAAAAATACCCTTTTTTGTTTCAACCATACATCCTGTCAAAAGCCTAAAGACTGACTGCACAGTTCCTGTCTTCACAATAAAAGTGCCGCTCCATCGCGCCTGCACTTTCAAAATAAGAGTCTCCGAAAGCCAGCGCAAACAAGCTAGCAAGCTACGGAGTTTGCCGCCAATGTATTTCTTGTAAAGTGTATATAAACGAATATGGAAGCTGGACGAATAAGAAGCCAAAAACCAACCACTTTCATGTGGTATTAGACAGAAAGGAGGAACTTTTTTTCTCCTCCATTTGAAAACGTGGACGTTATCATCACTACTGTCTGATTCCAATCAATGCAAGTCATCAGAATCAGGTAATACACCAACTTATATTCTTGTTTTCATGAAATAAAGGAATCTATATGTGTTAAACATGCATGTATATTCATTAAAACACCTTTAACATGTACGGTAAACAAAAACGGCAAAATAAATAAATATAAATTATATACTGTATATATCAATGTATGTATATATATATATATATATGTGTATATATATATAAATGTGTATATATATGTGTGTGTGTGTGTGTGTGTGTGTGTGTGTGTGTGTGTGTGTATATATATATATATATATATATATATATATATATATATATATATATATATATATATATATATATATATATATGTGTGTGTGTGTGTGTGTGTGTGTATATGTTACTCATCAGTTACTCAGTACTTGAGTAGTTTTTTCACAACATACTTTTTACTTTTACTCAAGTAAATATTTGGGTGACTACTCCTTACTTTTACTTGAGTAATAAATCTCTAAAGTAACAGTACTCTTACTTGAGTACAATTTCTGGCTACTCTACCCACCTTTGCCCTCACCCTGGATTAGCGGTCCACGTCTCTCTTTGTAGTATATTGTATAGCTTCAATTAAGCTACCTCGCTACATGGGTCTAAAAATAGCTAACGTATGGGAATTGCTACTCGTTCAAAAAGTAGCGAAGCTATCGCCAAGATACTGGGAAATGTAGTTAACATGTAGCTTGCTACTGCCCAACACTGATAATTTTCCTATTTAAGGGAAAATAGGTCGTTGATGATAACTAAGACGAAAATGTTTAGTCAACAAAATTAACAATGCTCATTAGGAGAGTTTGTTTGCCAGTGACACTGAACAGACACGGTTGGTTCTCTACACAGTATGTCTGACAGGCTTCTGTGGTATTGTTCTGATTGCGTCTTATCGCCTTTGGCTTAAACATCTTTACATGCACATGCTACAGCAGAGTGTTGTGCTGCAATGCCACCAGACAAACTACATGTTTTACCTGCATGCCACCTGCTTACTCTGCATATTGGTGTCACGCCAACAACCGACATAGGCTATCATAAAAGAGATAAGGTTAATCAGGTACTTGTCGCATACTTAAATAATCCATCCATCCATCCATCCATCCATCCATCCATTTTCTACCGCTTGTCCCTTTCAGGGTTGCGGGGGAGCTGGTGCCTCTCCCAGCTGCACCCAGGCGAAAGGCAGAGTACACCTTGGACAAGTCGCCACCTCATCACAGGGCCGATGTGCTTTATAAGTTATGTTTAAGTTTGTGAGCACATACATGCAATAATTACTGCTACAGAACATAAAGTCATGGTGCATTTGTAAAAATATTTTATAATTTGTATGACTCGGCAACGACTTATGGTTGAAATCATTCGGAACGGCACAGGATGATTTCTGGTGTCATCTTCCAAAAGCCTCCTCCTCATTGGTACACTAGACATGCTCAATAATGGTTATGTTTTGTGACTGGGCTAGCCTAAACTGGATCACCTTCATCTTCTTTGCTTTGAAGAACTTTGACGTGGATGCTGAAGTATAAGAAGGAGTGCCATCCTGCTGAAGAATGTGCCCTCTTTTGTGATTTTGAATGTGATTGGCAGCAACAATGTCTTGATACTTCAGGCGGTTGATATTCCCATCCAGTCTGCAGGTCGTTTACACACCCCATAGTGGATGTAAACCCAAACTATGAATTTTCCTCCACCAAACATGACTATTGATTTTGTGAATCTTGGGTTCCGACGGGTTGTGACAGTTTGTATGCAGTATGTGCAGCAATTGCTATGCAGATCAATGGATAATACAATCCCTGTTTCCTTATGAATTGGGAAATTGTGTTAGATGTAAATATAAACGGAATACAATGATTTGCAAATCATTTTCAACCCATATTCAGTTGAATATGCTACAAAGACAACATATTTGATGTTCAAACTGATAAACATTTTTTTTTTTTGCAAATAATCATTAACTTTAGAATTTGATGCCAGCAACACGTGACAAAGAAGTTGGGAAAGGTGGCAATAAATACTGATAAAGTTGAGGAATGCTCATCAAACACTTGTTTGGAACATCCCACAGGTGAACAGGCAAATTGGGAACAGGTGGGTGCCATGATTGGGCATAAAAGTAGATTCCATGAATTGCTCAGTCATTCACAAACAAGGATGAGGCGAGGGTCACCACTTTGTCAACAAATGCGTGAGCAAATTGTTGAACAGTTTAAGAACAACCTTTCTCAACCAGCTATTGCAAGGAATTTAGGGATTTCACCATCTGCGGTCCGTAATATCATCGAAGGGTTCAGAGAATCTGGAGAAATCACTGCACGTAAGCAGCTAAGCCCGTGACCTTCGATCCCTCTGACTGTACTGCATCAACAAGCGACATCAGTGTGTAAAGGATATCACCACATGGGCTCAGGAACACTTCAGAAACCCACTGTCAGTAACTACAGTAGGTCACTACATCTGTAAGTGCAAGTTAAAACTCTCCAATGCAAGGCGAAAACCGTTTATCAACAACACCCAGAAACGCTGTCGGCTTCGCTGGGCCTGAGCTCATCTAAGATGGACTGATACAAAGTGGAAAAGTGTTCTGTGGTCTGACGAGTCCACATTTCAAATTGTTTTTGGAAACGGTGGACGTCGTGTCCTCCGGACCAAAGAGGAAAAGAACCATCCGGATTGTTATAGGCGCAAAGTTAAAAAGCCAGCATCTGTGATGGTATGGGGGTGTATTAGTGCCCAAGACATGGGTAACTTACACATCTGTGAAGGCGCCATTAATTTTGAAAGGTACATACAGGTTTTGGAGCAACATATGTTGCCATCCAAGCAACGTTACCATGGACCCCCCTGCTTATTTCAGCAAGACAATGCCAAGCCACGTGTTACATCAACGTGGCTTCATGGTAAAAGAGTGTGGGTACTAGACTGGCCTGCCTGTAGTCCAGACCTGTCTCCCATTGAAAATGTGTGGCGCATTATGAAGCCTAAAATACCACAACGCAGACCACCGGACTGTTGAACAACTTAAGCTGTTCATCAAGCAAGAATGGGAAAGAATTCCACCTGAGAAGCTTAAAAAATGTGTCTCCTCAGTTTCCAAACGTTTACTGAGTGTTGTTAAAAGGAAAGGCCATGTAAAACAGTGGTGAACATGGCCTCTCCCAACTACTTTGGCACGTGTTGCAGCCATGGAATTCTAAGTTACTTATTATTTGCAAAAAAAAAATAAAGTTTATGAGTTTGAACATCAAATATCTTGTCTTTGTGGTGCATTCAACTGAATATGGGTTGAAAATGATTTGCAAATCATTGTATTTCGTTTATATTTACATCTAACACAATTTCCCAACTCATATGGAAACAGGGTTTTTACATCATAAAATGTTTACTTTTGCCACTTTTCCAAGTAAATGCAACAATATATATTAGTTTTCTTCTGTTTATTGTTGATTTATTCTAATGATGATTTATTTTAATTGTTGTCCCCTGTAGTGAGGGTAGGACAGATTTTTTTTGACTACCTCTAGTTTAAAGGCCTCTCTAATTCTGCCAACATTGGCACTTATTTCATAGTTCTGGACCCTAAAATTATGTCTACTGGTGAAATACAACCAAAATTAGACAGTGTCTGGAGGCTTGTTTTTCAACAAGTTGCAACCTATTTCAGAGCGCCCAGTTTTAGCTCCATGATGTGAGCAGGCCCGCATCAGCCTGCTGACGTCACCTCGGCATCTTCATCTGGAATCATGATATTTTTACGCATAATTTATAGGAATTATTAAATATGAATGCCAGAAGTATTGTTGCAAGTTGTAGCAATACAACTATAAACAGGTTCAGCCTGCATACATGTCCAAATGATGGGAATATGAGAGAAGTATGGGCCTCTGCAGCCAAGCTGAGTTGTGCAAACGGGACGGACCAAGCAAACGTGTAATTTGCCGCTATCACTTTTAAGAATTTTAATGGTTTTGGTCGGAATTTGGATGGGAATTTTAAGACTCAAGCCAAATGCAATCCTGAAAATCGGGAGCACCCTTGAAGTGAGAAAGACTGAGTCAGAACTTGCAAATGAAAAGCAGAAAGAAGAACAGACCTACCGATCACAAATGAGAGGAAATAAAAGGTATAACGTGAGTATTGTTATTTTTGGACTATACAGCGCACTTAAAATCCTTTCATTTTCTCAAAAATTGACAGTGCGCCTGGTGTACGGAATAATAATGGTTGTGCTTACCGACCACCAGGCTATTTTATTTGGTACATGATAAGTGTGACCAGTAGATGGCAGTCACACATAAGAGATAGGTAAGACTGTAAGATTACGCCAGTAAACAACACCAAAACTTTAAATGTTCCATTGAGAATATAGAACACGGCGCTTAAAAATCTGTCAAAACGTTTTAGTACGACTTTGGTAAGCTATGAAGCCGCACCGCTTGATGAATTGTCGGAGCATTACGGCTAGCGTAGTCAGACGTACTGTGATTAAACATATGGGTATTATTATGGTGTGTGCATAAGAACTGTAAAATGGCACCTTTTAGCAGACATATTGTATGGCGTTGTTTTGCAATATTGTGCCAAACCAACTTGCCTTACCTTCTGGTACCTGCTGATGTGTATTTGAGATCTGCATTAGTACTGAAAATGTGCGCGTGTCTGCCATTATAGTCTGTGGCGATGCCAAATCGATAAGCTTCTTCTTTTTCTCTATCTTCTTGTTATGGGGCATTCATCCTCTGCTGTTGCCATTTCTAATATAATGTTGCATACAGTGCTAACTTAAATCTGTCACGAGACTCGCTATGGAAGCGCTAAAAATGACCGGTGTAGTGGTTTTACATAATACACCCACGGAACTTTAGTTATTAGAGATTTCTGGTCGGACATTTTTTCACGGGACACATTTCTGGATTTGTTGTTGCACTAGTGAGCTACAGATGAGAAGATGCTGCTCTGTTATTGATTTAAGTAAAGTCTGAATGTCATCAAAACAGTTAGCTCCATCTTTTGACACTTCTTCAACTTACGTCCTTGCACGCTACACCGCTACAACAAAGATGACGGGGAAAAGACGCTGTATAAATACACAGTATAAAACAGTATAAAAACACAGACTGGTAACCTGAGAAGAGATAGTTCGAGTCTCAAGAATCAATTAAACAGTTTCCATCATTGCAAATGATTATTGAGTATAGTGACAGCTTTGGGCAAGAAGCTGTCCCTGAGTGTGTTTGTTTTGGCTTGTATGGACGTGAAGCGCCTAACAGAGGGCAACAGGTTAAAAAGATGGGAGCCGGGGTGGGTTGTGTCCTTAGAGATGTTTCTGGTCCTGCTGAGACAACGGGGGTTGTATATGTCAGTCAAGGAGGGCAGGGAGAAGCCGATGATTTTTGTGTGCAATGTATGCCACCCTCTGCAGTCTTTCCCTGTCAGCCTACGTGCAGCTGGAGTGCGACACTGTTACTGCGAAGGTCAGCAAGCTTGGAACGGTAGAAGGTCTCCATCAGCTGGGTGTCTAGTCGTACCTTCCTGAGCACCCTTAGGAATTGTAGCCTCTGCTGGGCCTTCTTGACCAACACTGTGGTGTTGGTTGTCCAAGAGATGTCTGCAGAGATATGGACACTGAGGAATTTGAAGGACTTTAAGTAATGTGACAAATGCAAGTATACAGCAAATTAATAGCTGCAGTGTATATTATAGACATCTACCACTACTCACGCAAACACACTTCTATGTCAGGCGACAAGCTGTCAGTGTGTTTGTCAGTCTCAGAGAAGCTTGTCTTAATTACCAATCTAATGCTGATGTCAACAGACAAGGGTCAAAATGCTGAGCTGTAAACATCCTCTGGTCACTTCTGGGACATCCATCACCTCACAACACGCAAACACACATGCCGACACATATGACAGATCAAATGATGACGGATTTCACACAGGATAGCTACTTTTAATTGTCTTTTTAAAACTAATGCTTTTTAACACGAAAATGAAAAACTGCTGTTTTCCTTACTGTTTTTATTGAAAGTGTGTGTTTTCAAATAATTAGACTTTATTATTTTTATTTTTTTATTGTCATTCAAATTTGAACTTTACAGTACATATAAGAATGACATTTTGTTGCATTAGCTCATGGTAGTGCAGGATAATAGAGCAATAAGGTGCATATATAAATAAATAGATTACTGTACAGATAAATATATTGCACTTTTTCATATGCATCCATGTTTATGGATGTATGTTATATTGTTTTTATATTCCAGCGAGTTAACACGTTTTTTGGGGGGAATTGAGGGGTTTATTATGATGCGTTCAAGAGTCTTTAGGCCTGAAGGAAGAAGCTGTTACAGAACCTGGATGTTCCGCTACGGAGGCTGCGGGACCTCTTTCTAGAGTCCAGCAGTGAAAACAGTCCTTGGTGGGGGTGAGAGGAGTCTGCAGATTTTGTGAGCCCTGGTCAGGCAGCGGCTTTTTGCGATCTCCTGGATAGGAGGAAGAGGAGTCCTGATGATCTTTTCCGCCGTCCTCACCACTCTCTGTAGAGACTTCCAGTCTGAGGCACTGCAGGCTCCAGTCCAGACAGAGATGCAGTTGGTCAGTAGGTTCTCTATAGTGCCTCTGTAGAATTTCTATCCTAGATTAATTTGTGAAAACAAGAATTTTGTCTATTGTATTTTTAACTGTAAAGTTTAGTAAAAGCAATATTAATGTCTAAAAGCAGCACTAAGAAACTTTTCAACCTTCTTAAAATGTTTTCATAACTTTTGGGATGATACATCGACATACATATGAATGACACCTCTACCATGGCCTGAGGGGGTCTGTATTGCTTTCACTGGCACTAAGCAACTTTGAGGAAGGTGGCATGAACCCTGCCACACAAAAAACTACAATTGTGCTGACTTGCTTTACGGCATACGTCACTACCCCTTTCCCCATTCGTTAAAAAGACGGAAGTCGATGCGATCGCCTACATGCAATTACTGCTATCATGGCAAAAGCTGCAAAATAATATAAAGAAATGAAAAGTTTTGTCTGAGGAGACAAAAAAAAAGAAAAAGGGAGGGTAAAAGGACACTCAAGGATCAACATTGGCTCAGCTTTCACTCGCTGGCGTGAGCTCAAAGATGAGGAGGGATTTCTGGCTAAACTAGTTAGTGACTTTTGATGCTCAAATCAAAATGATAATGCTAATGTTAGCTATCGGAAATGTACATTGTAGAAATTAGACACTAGCTAGATAGTTCGCAATAGCACACTGACACAGCCACACAACACATTCAAAAGTACTGCATAAACAAAAAACAATGCAATGACTGAAAACCACAAACATAACATTTGCGTAAAATATGTAGGTTGTCACTATGGAAAGATCAGTAGTACTGCATCAATAGGCCCTTTTCCCGCGCAGGAACTTTTTCAGGAACTTACCGATGTATTTGTGTTGTCGGCGTGACATAAACCCCGAGATATATTATTTATTTATTGTTATTTACAGCTGAAATGGACAACAAGGAATCGCCCGACCCTCATGAATTTATCATTTACCGAGACGACGACTTTCTGATTGTTGGACATTGCGGACAAAAGACTGACTCTTTATAAACAATTCGGTATGTGTTGCTGAGTCCGACTTGGATGTGATCTGGACTGTACGTGGGTGCTTAATTTGAAAATGTATTTTTGTTTGTGGATTGTATGCAACCTGTTGTGTTCCCTGGTTTTCAGTGTACACGGGTGAAGGTGTGTGTTGCTGAGCCCGATCTGGACGTAATCTGAACTGGACCTGGTTTTAAGAACCCTTTTGAACAATCTGATTTCATTGACAACCCGGTCTGGTGAAGATAGGGTCCTTTGTTTGTTTTGTTTTGTTTTATTTTTTTTATTTTTTATTTTTTTTAAGTGGAATAAAATAAGATAAATAAAAAAAGAAAAGAAAAAAAAAAGAAAAAATACTTTTTCTTGGATAGAAATGAAAGTAAAACAATATAAAAACAATTTTCATAAAAAATAGTAATGAATGAAAATGTTAGTGGACCAGCAGCACACACAATCATGTGTGCTTTAAAGACTGTATCCCTTGCAGACTGTATTATTCTATATTGTAGCAACCAGAAGTTTTTAATAACAGAAAGAGACAGCCCCTTTTGTAGCAATGAATGTGGATGGGGGAGGGAGGGTTTTCTTGGGTTGATGCACTAATGGTAAGTGTATCTTGTGTTTTTTATGTTGTTTAAAATAATAAAAATAAATAAATAAATAAAAATAAAAAAAACAATTTGGTACACTATATTGTATAAATATTCTCGTTTTGTATATGATTGCTTTGTATTTCACTTACTTACGTTTTAGTAAAATAACTGAACTAATATTGTCCATTTATTTACATGGTATCAGTGTAGATATACAGTAAACCACTCCTCCATACGTAATCAGCCTGATTTGTATAAACTACCTTGAACTGTGAAAAGCGGTGGAAACACAAACCACACACTTCTACAGGAACCTATGGATCCAAGAACCAAAAGTTTCAGGAACCGGAACTTTTGGTGGAAAATGGCCTATTTTGGTATTATTATGGCAGTTTGACGCCATATCAGAATCAGAATCAGAATCGAAAATACTTTATTAATCGCTGAGGGGAAATTAAAATTTTCAGCACAATCCCATTCAAGATCAGACAAACATTACACGGAGACAGAACAGGATCGCTGACGGATCTGCCGTCTTCCGGCGGCCCTTACAAAAAAGGTGAGATACAGGTAAAAAATGGGGGGGGGGGGGTCCCAGACTGAGGCCAAGGGAAAAACAACTCATAGCCATAGCACACATCCCACTTACATGTGAGTAAGAGGGAAGCATCAAACATCAAAGAAAACAAAGAACATTAAAAACATTAAAAGAGCAGAGCTGATGCAACCAGCCACTTCTACATACAGCTATGAATAAAAAGTAAAATAAACATATACACTGTGGTGGCGTCTGCGGTGCTCTACGCCATCGTCTGCTGGTGTGGGGTGAGCATGGCCAGAGACAGGAGCAGACCCAACAAAGCAACCAAGAGAGCCGACTCCACTCTAGACTGAGGTGTCCGATACCTGTTCATTCAGCCAAGACACTGTGAAGCTTGTCCATCCCGGCGCTCAGCACCAGCTCCGCAGCCCTGTCTCTTCATCCACATCTCCTCCAGTCTCTCCAAACGGACTCTGGTGTGGCAGAGACCCAGCAGCTAGTCTCCATGGCCAAAAGGCTCCCGGGAGGCAGATCCAGAAGTCCACAAAAAAGCACAGCAGAAGTCACGAAAGTGCCACCCATTGTCACACAGTCCCAAAGGGTCCCGAACCAAAAGGCAAAAAAAATAAATATATATATATATATATATATATATATATATATATATATATATATATGTATATAATAACACATGCAAACAAGAGGGAAACACAAAAGAATGACATAAGAGCACAGAGCTCCTGCCAACAGCAGCCACTACAGCAGGCCATCTTGGAGAATTTGTGCTAATATGTGCTAGTCCTCCTGGGAAATGCGGTTTTCCTTCTGGCAAAACACTCCCTCTTTAGTTGGGCTTTAAGGTTGACACATTTGTTGATGATTTGTCTTCTGTTGTGTGTTCACTGGCCCCCCTGTGACAATTATGTTCATGTTGCGCTAGCGGTGCCTTGTTCCTGTCATTTTTTTTTTCATTGCAGAGGTAGCAGCCTTATTATTTGTCATCAGAAAAAGGGCCTTGGTGTTTGTTCAGGCTTTGATCTGAACTTTTTTGGTGGACTTTAAGAGTGTATGTGTGCATGTGGGTGACCGATTTTGAAAATGTATTAATTCAGTGTACAGACATGGACAAGAAATTATTTTTCTGCAGCCTCTTCGTACCAGCTGAGAGTGTTATAGTCTGTTCACAACAGGTCATGTTTTGTTTTGTTTGCGGTTTTCTCCCATGTTTATTATTCATTTTCTGTTTCAGCGCTGATTTATTTCACCTGCCTTTGATTAGCGATCAGGGGGCTCACCTGCTCTTTAATTGCTAATTAAAGTTAAAGTGCCAAAGAAATTATCCTCTGCATTTGACCCATCCCCACAGGGGAGCAGTGAGCAGCAGCGGTGGCCCCGCCCGGGAATTATTTGGTGATATAACCCCCAATTCCAACCCTTGATGCTGAGTGCCAAGCAGAGAGGTAATGGGTCCCATGTTTATAGTCTTTGGTATGACTCGGCCAGGGTTTGAACTCACGACCTACCGATCTCAGGGCAGACACTCTAACCACTAATCAGAGAGCTTTAAAGGCAATTGTCACCCAGCCTTCCTCGCAGATGTATTGTTCGCTCAACGCGACATGTATGTTATTTTGGCTAACTGCTAACAAATGCTTCTTATGTCCAGCCTAATTCTAGACATTTTGAATTTGTTAAACGCTCTCAGCTTTGCCTGTGCTTTTTCCGTGCAACTTCGAGCTGCACGCCATTTTGTTAGTTGGCTCATTGCATAGAATAAAAGTGTATATTTTATATATATATATATATATATATATGTATTTATTATCATCATTATTATCATTATTAGTATTATTATTACTAATATTAACTTGGGATGTCCCGCAGGTCATATTGTGGACACTGGCAGGCAGGATCCAGTTTGGGGACCCCCGCTGTAATCTATGGATATGATTATCACCACTGACACATTCTCTGTTGTGAAAACGGATAAGAAATGAAGACAATGGAAAAAAGAAAGGTTTTGAAATGTATGGCAGTTGTTGGTAACCTTTTCTAGGGATGCCACTTTGTGGATTTCCCTGACTAATCTTACTCCGAGGCTAATTAAAGCCATCAGACACACACACACAAACACACTCAGTGGTCTGAGCTTCTCTCAGGCTGCTAATTAAAGCATCTTTTTCTACCTGATCTCTGCTCATTTAATCTTTCAAGCTGGCCTTTTACCTTATACTGCATTCTTCATTGATTTAAATTGTGTTCCACATTGAGAACAGGAAATGTATGTGTTAGTAATTGTTATGAAGTGGAAACGGGGTATAGGATTAAATATACTCTGCTTCTTTCTAGAGTACTCCTTTTCGCACATGTTGCAATGAGAAAATGAAAATATATGAAATATGTTTATCATATTGTACCTGTTTGCATGTTTGAAATAAACTTAAACAACAACAATGTGATTCAAGGTGGAAAAGGCTTAAGGGGTGTCATTAGATGTATTGTTTTTTTAGCAATATTATGAACATGAACTTCTATAGTTTTACTCGGTGGAGACCTCCAAGACACCAGAAAAAATAGATGTAGCACTTGTGTTTGTATCTGTGTTGTATTGATGCCAATTGATATGTATCTTCACCTTTCTATTCAGAGGTTTATCTAAATCCAACGGGTTCTTTTAGCTGATGCACTAACCCTCAACACAGTGTGGTAGAAATTAATGTATTATTTGTCTTTTTTTAAATCTTTCCTACTACAATATTGTATGTTTTACTACGTCAGAAAGGTTCCTGTAAAAATGCTCATTAAAACAATAATATTGTCAGCTTAAAATGACCTTAGTGGAGAATTGCACTTTTTGGGGGAATTGTTCCTATATTTCCCAATCCCTAATGTAAAATAAGAACATATATGTTTTTTCCCATTGTTATGCATTCTAACTCGTAAACAAACACTAGCAAGAGTAAGTCAACAATGGAGTGAGTGGGATTTGCTCGATTCCCCCTATAGCCCTTTGAGACACTTGTGATTTAGGGCTATATAAATTAACTTTGATTGATTGATTGATAATGAGCTCTAAAAAAACAAAACTTCCATTACCGTTTTATATACAATCTGTAAGTATATATGTAATGTAGTAACAGGCACATTCATAATAACATGTAATATTTATGTATTTTGGTCATTTCACAGACGCATTACTTTAACTATTTCCTTAAACAACAACACTACTAATTATGACAGACATGTTTTCTCTAGTTAAGTGAAATTATTGTGGGCTGAAATGTGAACATTTCTACTGACACAGATGACAGCCCATTATATAAATTGTCTTTTTACTAGTTTGAAAGTAACCATTAAAGTTGTGTGTTGCCTTGTCTGACGTCATGTCACTTTTTACAGTCAGTACTTTTGTATGCACTAAATTAGTCGGATTCGTCAAATAATTCACTTTCTTCTATTTTCACAGCTACATGTGAAGTTCTAGTTGTTATAATATTATCTCTAATGTGACTGTTGGCCATACGCAATGTGCCACTTGTACACTAGGGGGCGATTGTGGTCATTTCAGCTTGTTTTGCTGTGCAGAAATATAAATGCTACATGCTAATTAGTTAGCGCTAGTAACTTTCAAGCTCCCGATCTAACAGATATCTACAACTTTCCACTGCGGCTCAGTATGTCAACACTTTAGCTGCATAAGGGACGGCGTGGAGCAGTGGGAGAGTGGCCGTGCGCAACCCGAGGGTCCCTGGTTCAATCCCCACCTAGTACCAACCTCGTCATGTCCGTTGTGTCCTGAGCAAGACACTTCACCCTTGCTCCTGATGGCTGCTGGTTAGCGCCTTGCATGGCAGCTCCCGCCATCAGTGTGTGAATGTGTGTGTGAATGGGTAAATGTGGAAGTAGTGTCAAAGCGCTTTGAGTACCTTGAAGGTAGAAAAGCGCTATACAAGTACAACTCATTTATTATCATTTATCATAAGCTAGGTAGCTCTCTGTGATCATGGCATCACTCAAAGTAGTTTGTCTGCGTTAATAACAATATTGCTAATACTCGGTTAATATTCAGTTTACGATATGTAAATGGAGTATGTTTGGATGTTTTCTAAAATTGCTTCATGGGTGCAACAGAGTACTCCAATAAGCTGCATTGTTAGCCAACTCATATTGGCTGTAGTTTACAAATTGTAATGCATAAAAAAATTAAAACATAAATGTTCTTGTCTTACAACACATACGGATTGTAAATGGCAGGCAGTAGAGCATACAGTATATCCCGTAAAAGTTTCTGTATTGTTGCTGTGTTGACTGACACAGGATCTTAGGAATTGTTAAATTGTTTTAATTGTTATATTACCCATATTATAATGAAAATATTGGAATAAATAAGACCTTTGTTCTTTATTGGCTTGTTGTTTCCATTGTAAAGTGTCCCAAACTGGCTTGCCAATATATATATATTTTATTTTTGTATTTATTTTTTTTATACAATTTGACGCTAACCTAACTTATTGTTATGTTTTAAGGATAATACAAACAAATATGGACTTAGAAATGGCTCCCGCCCATTGTTCAGCACATTAGTCCTGAATACACTGACGTTTGCTGGCTTATGATCCATTGTACTTCTCATTTACTTTATGCACTTGGATAATATCTCTACAGAATACAATCAAAATGTCTGCATTAGGATCAACTGCTGGTATCTTTCCTGCCACTGGCGCGGGATGAGAAAGATGCTGAATAACCTCTGGTGATGGAATCTTGAACCTGTGATCAGGCATCATGTCGCACTCTATAAGTGTGGGGAGAGATACTCTGGTTTGCATAGCAAATGACTCTTTATAGAAGTTGCATCTACGTCCTCCAGCTGTGTTCAACCCCCCGAAAAATGTCATAATTTGATGCCAAAGAGATAGAAGAAAAATCTGTTTTAGCATGGGACCGGTTGCTTTGCTAATCCTGGACTGCATGCATTTTGACAGCTTTCGCTCATTGGTCAGCAGTATATACTCTGACTAAACACATTTTGGAACAGGATCTAGGAGTCACTGAATTGCCACAGATCTCAGGACACTTTGATGTCACTGATGAAAGGAGATCTTCATTATTCTCCCTGCCTTGGTCTTTCTTTGCTGGGTAGATCTGTTATTGGTGGTGGACTAGGGTGAAGTGCTGTGATGTGCCTTACACTCCTTACATTGCATGGGTTTGTCACAATCCTTTGCCATATGTCCAGTAGACGCACATCTATAACAGATGTGATGATCTGTCGGGAAATTCCTTTCTTTCTTGAGTGGTTCGTTTCAGAAGCCACATAATTTATGTAGAGGGTAAGTTTTATTGTGTATTGGACATATTTTATCTGGGTCTTTAAATGTATTTTCTGGGAAATTGTACTTAGCTTCAGGTACTGTCACAACTTCAGTTTTCTTTACAGGCACTGGCCTTCAGTAATTTTGTTGAATTTGTTCTTGTTTAGCATTTGTTACGCTACCACTTCTGATGCAAACAAAGCTGGGATCATTGCTGATGCTGGCTTCTTCACAAATTAAGTTCACAAAAAAGTGGAATGGTGGACAAGCCACCTTTTTTTCTCTTTTGTATGCACTAAGCCGTTGACCCATTATTTTTGGAAACAATATGGTAGCTTGATTAGAATGGGGACTAACGCCATGACATGAGCTGTGTCAAGATGAAAAAGACCAGGTAAGAGTTCATTTGACTGTGCTGCCCCCTACTCAAGAAGAAGGTCCCCGAACTTTGTATTTTGTTGTCTGTTTGAAATCTTCGAGAAGTTCTCAGGTTTTTTTAAGCAAAGCATGCTCAATGATTTTAGGTGCTCTAGCCTATGCCACACCAATTTGACCACTGCTGCTGCTTAAATACTGTATGTATGCAGCTCTTGTCCTCTTTGCTTGCTCTGCTGATTGAGGTCCAAGCCATTTAGCCTGCAAATCCAATTATTCTCGTTGCACTGAGATACAGATGTCTTATGGAGCTAATGAATGATGCCTTCAAGGCCCAGTAATTTTGCTGTTGGTCATCAAACTTGAGAAGACCAGAGCTAACCATCTCTTTACGCATTAGGTATTTAGCCAGGTCTGATGCACCACCAATGCCAAAGGAAGTGGCTCCTGGTGTGGAGAAATGACGCGACTGCGATTGGCGGAATTAGTTTTCATTAGAATAATCTATCTTTTGTGTTGCATCATTCCTTGTGATGGTGTCTTTTGACGGACTTGCATAATTAAGTGGTGGAGTCCCCATGTCTCTCTGATTAGGTTGTTTGTGGTGCTGGACAGGGAAGTGATTGGGCACATGGTGCTTTACATCATCCATCACTTGTTTATTAGCCGCTGTGTGGATCTTAACATCTTCATTGTTGTTCATTGTCTACTGGCATGCTGAGGAAGAGGTCAGTATTGGCAGATTTAAAGGATGGAGTGTGTGTTGGCCTTGTGATGCCTGACAGTTGCTATACATACTCTTTAGTGTGTTCTACTGGGCTTAGCAGCAGCATATTAATTTCAGCTTGGCTTCTTTTGATATCGCTTCCATTTTGGCCCGTTATTACCAAAACTTGCGCTTCGGCTATTGCTGTTTCAGCGGCTTCCATTGATTCTAATAGCAGTTTAGCTTGCATTTCCGCTTGCTGTTTCAGCATTTCTGCTTCTTTTTGCGCAATGGAGAGTTTGACACCTGTTCCTTCTGCTTTAACAGCAGCAATGCTGACTGACGTCATCTGACTTTAGCGTGATGAGTGTGGCAAGCTTGAACTTCTTTCATGTTCACTTAACTTTTGAATGCTTCATGATGAGTTGATTTACCACTGGATGTTGAGAAGCCAGCTGTGCTTTTAGTCTTTTTACTGTTCTTGCCCCCACTGCATTCATTTCTAAAAGCAGAGGATTCCGATTAGGCTCTTAATTGTTGATTGTGCCTTGATTTTCTGTTGTTTTTTTCTTGTTTAACTGAAATGCACACAATGGCATGTAAAACGTATAAGCTACTGTATGTAATTGAAACAACATACTGTAAATATTAGCTTTCCACGAGTATGCAAATAGTAGCATAAAAACAAATACCAATGGTGAAAATATATTCTTAGCAGCCACTTTATGCCATCAAAACATTCATTAAAACAGTGCACAAAAATATATTTTTTTAATAAATGTCTTTCAAAACATGTACTTTTCCAAGGCTTGTAAGAACAAATACAACTTGTCTCTTTCTCATTTCCACCAAATGCGACTTTCTAAAATAATTACACCAGAAAGTGCCAAAAACTAATCAAGTGTAGCAACATCCTCTCAGCAAAATATGTCAGTAAGAGGCGACATCAGTCATTCTCAAACTGTAGTGGTACACGGGCTGCATCTAGTGGTAAACCAAAGAATCACATGATTAAAGTACAGTGTTTTATTTTCTTTCATTCAAACAGTGGTAGTGTTCACAAAAATGGTGTGTAATGTTACAGTGGCCAAATATATTAAATAAAGTTGTTAAATACAACCTATGCCTTGTTTTTAATGAATACTTAGATGTACTATGCTACTATATTTTAATGTTGATCATTATGGTTATACTTGGAGACCCAAGTTTTTTCTGGGGTGGAACTTGGTGAAAAAAGCTTGAGAACCATTGGTCTACATCAGATTGGGAGACCAATAAATATATTTCCCAATGACATTTCATGTATAAATGATAATTCCCCATGTATGTATTGTATAAATATTATAAATATAAAGTAGTATATTGCTTAGATATTTTAAATATTTCTGTGATGTTTCCACATTCTCTGCCTCTGCATTTGTTGCGATAGAAGTCTTTTTTTCTTCCCATGTTGTTTGGGTTTGACGGCTTTGAAGCAGTTTGTTCCACAGGTGAGGAGCATAATAAATAAATGCTGCCTCACCTTGTTTGATTCTTGTTCTTGGGACAAGCAACAAACCAGTTCCTGATGACCTAAGAGGACTAGATGCTTCATAGGGAACTAGTAGATCAAGCATGTATTACAGTGCTTTTTAGACCATCAGTAAGATTTTAAAATCCATCCTTTGACTGGCAGGAAGCCAATGTAGTGATCTTAAGACAGGTGTGACATCCAGTTTCCTAGTATAAGGACTCTGGCGGCAGCATTTTGGATCAGATGCAGCTCCCTGATTAAATTTTTGTTAAGGCCTGTAGACGCCATTGCAATAATTCAACCTACGGAAAATGAATGTATGAATAAGTTGTTTATGTCTTGTTTAACCAGAAGACCTTTAACTGTAGCTATATTTTTCAGGTGGTATTAGGCACATTTGGTGATGAACTTTAGATACTTGTTGAAGTTCAGGTCTGAGTCAATAATTACTGCAAGATTTCTGGCTTGATTTATAGCTGTCAATTGAGCTAAGATGAGTGCTGATCTTTGACCTTTCATTTTAGTGCCAAAAAAGATCACCTATGTCTTTTCTGCATTTAGATGGAGAAAAATTATGGCACATCCACTCATTGATTTGGTGAATAGAGTTACTCAATGAGAGTAACAGGCTATAGTCATGTGATGACACTGAAATGTAGAGTTGTGTGCCATCAGCATATAAGTATGATAGGATATGTTGTGATGTTCCATAATGTGAGCTAGGGGAAGCATGTCGATGTTGAATAGAAGCGGTCACAGAATGGAACCATGAGGAACAACTCTTAGTGGGTTTACATAATTCACCCATGGAACTTGAGTTATGGTTAGAGAGTTACGGTCGGACGGGTTTGAAGGGAACGCATTTCCGTTGTAGTGCACCGACTAGAGAAAGGCACAAATGCAGAGTACTGCTACATCGTTAT
Source organism: Nerophis lumbriciformis (assembly GCF_033978685.3). Classification (NCBI taxonomy): domain Eukaryota; kingdom Metazoa; phylum Chordata; class Actinopteri; order Syngnathiformes; family Syngnathidae; genus Nerophis; species Nerophis lumbriciformis. The sequence continues at coordinate 25,595,175 of NC_084582.2, forward strand.
TGTATGTTGCGGAATGTCATTAAAACAGTTAGTTCCCTCTTTTGACTCCCGTCCTTACACGCTACGAGGTGATCTTAATTTGCTCAGCTTCATGGTTTCCAATTGGTCAAAATGTATTTCTGTCACACCTGGGTGAAGTCTTGTCTGGGTTTCGTCTGTTGTCATGTTGTCTTGCCATTTCCTGTTTTATTTTGAAAGATTAACTCTCCCTCTCGTTTCAGGTCACTTGCTTTTCCTCCTGTTTCACTGGTCTGACGTCTCTCCTGATTGCCTGATTGTTCCCACCTGTGTCACACTCCCTCATGTGTATAAATGTCTCGTCCTCCTCTTGTCTTGTGCCAGAGTGTCTCGTTACTTCATGTGCGTACCTCCAGCGTTCCCTTGCCATAGCATTGTCCACAGCCACGTTTCTTGTATCTTTTTTGGATCCATGGGAGTATTTTGATTTGTAAGTTTTCTCAGGTAAGAATAGCTTCCTAGCATCACCTCCATTGGAGCGGCTTTTGTTATACTTAGTAGTTTTTTGTTCATAGCCCCTTTTTCCCTCCGTAGACGGAGCGCTTTTGAGTTATTGATATTTTTGTTAGTTTAGAGCTCAGGTCAGTTGTGTTTTTATAGCCTGTTTGTTTCTCCTGTTTTGGACCCCTTCCCTTGTCCAAATATATTGTCTTCAAATCCTGCATTTGTGTTCAGAGTCCTGTTCTGGTCGTGACAATTTCGAACATGATAGCAGTTTTATTTCTATTTACAACATTCTCGAAAAGGAGTAAGAAAAGAAGCAAAGCTTATTTAATCCTACCCCTTTTCCACTTCATAGCAGTTTCTTACACATATGTTCACTTCCTGTTTTCAAATTTAGCAGTTATATCAATGTTTTCTAAATACAACAGTTCTCTTCATAAATAGTGAAGTCAGTTATGATTCACATGAAGAGATGAATCATATCTTATTTTCAATAATTAACATTGTTCCTCTTCCTTATACTTTGTAAACGTTGTGTTTGAACCTCTTAAACTGCATCAAGTTAGTACATAGTTTGAGTTATTTGCTTATTAATCCATTCCATAATGTAATTCCACACACTGATATACTAAAGGTTTCAAGTGCTGTATGTGCATGCAAATGTTTTAAATTAGATATTTCTCTGAGGTTATATTTCTCCTCTTTTGTTGAGAAAAAATGTACACAAAGTCCCTATCGTGTCAGTACGATTTGAAGCACGGGGGTTGGTGAGTCCCACCCACTTTTTCAATCTGCTGAGTAGTATGTTATGATCAACTGTGTCAAATGCAGCACTGAGATCCAGTAACACCAGAACAGAGGATTTGCATGTTCAGATGAATATCATTTAAGACTTTGATAAGAACAGTTTCAGTGCTGTGGTGTGGACGAAATCCAGATTGAAATGTGTTTAAAAAAAGATTGTTTTGCATTATAAAAGCATGAATTTGCTCTGGAAAACAACACTTTCAAGATTTTCCATTGAAAAATGGAAGATTTGATATCGGCGTGTAGTTCCTAATTGTAGCATCAAGGCTTGTTTGTTTTTTTTGGAAGAGGTTTTATTTCTGCAGTTTTCTGCACTTGGGGAAACTGTCTTGCTTGAAATATGTATTATCTGCAGTACATCCGTAGCTATAAAGTTAAATATGTTTTTTAAATTGAAGGCAGAATATCAAGGCAACATGTTGTGGGCTTTCATTGTGAAACTGTTTCCTTTTAGAGTTTTATAATCTAGGAGGCAGAAATGTCCTAGATTAACTAGGGGACGGGAAGGTACAAGCGGTGTTATCATTCCTGAGCTGGATTTTGATACTTGATACTTGTCTTATCTGTAATAATTTCTCTGTCAAAAAGGCTGCAAAGTCATTGCCTGACTTGTTAGACAGCAGTTCAGGAGGGACTGATGATGCGGGGTTTGTCAGTCTGTCCACTACAGAAAAAAGTGTGCGGGTGTTTACTGCTGTTTCTATTGATAATATCTGAAAACTGATTGCCTTGCATTCTTGATTTAGGTGTTAGAATATACCTGGAGTTTAGTTTTTCGCCACCTGCGTTCTGCTTGTATGCATATTCTTTTTTGTGCTTTAACCAGTGCAGCATTTCTCAAAGATGATCTGTTCCTTCCTGGCAGAACGTTGCTCCTAATTAGGAAGGTAGTATCAATACCAGTCATAACATTGGAACTGAAGCTGTTTACAAGCTCATCAACTAAAGCTGAGCGCAGGGTTGGTGATGGTGTAAAACCGTGGGAGAATAATGTACAGGTGTTATCATTTATAAGACGTTTTGTATTACATCTGCTTCACCTCTCATAGAATTAGTTGGTCCAAAAAAGTACAATAATGGTGCAAAAACCTTGAAACCCTACAAAGCTCTTTCCAATCCCATCCTTCCTCACAGGAAGTGAAATAAAAAATAAAAAAAGTAATTACAATAAAAACAATACACCCTCACATTAAAGAATATTGGACACTACCAAATTGCATAGATTGCTATTTCAAGAGTCAGTATTTCACATGCAAGAACAAGATTAATTTGGCAGTGTCCCATTCCGGAATTGCACAGATTTACTTGGGTAATTTGGTCATAATTTAACCCGTTCACAGTCTGGTAAAATAAAATATCCTTTTTTTTCCCCAACATATATATAACACACAGAGTGTGTTTATGTCCAATAAACAACTTAGACACACAACTAGTGTTTTGCGGGCAAAATATAATTATTATGACAACAAGAGAGCATAGTTCTTAAATGACACTGGACTCGGCATGACCTTGTAGTTTTAGGATATTTATGAAATAGAGGAGGCAGAAAGTGAGTGGAACAAAAGTAAATCATATCAAATATTAACTATTCAGTTTTTCAACATGTTTTAACAGTAACTTTAGTTACAGTATGCCATTTGCGTAGTTTTTAGCCTACCGAAGTGAACCGAATGCTTGTGCTAACAGGGTAACACTCAATCTGATGTGTTGTGTTGTCGCCGTGAGATAAACACTGAAATGTATTATAATTTATACAAACTATTAGGCCTTTTTCCACCGCAGGAACTTTTACAGAAACTTTCTTACTTACTTAGGTACATTAAATGCCCCCCTGCGTTTTCACCACAAACTACCTAGGTAGATTTGGTTCCACAGGAAATACTTTTAGTTCCTGCCAGCGAAGTGGGATTTTTCTAGGGGCGGCCTGTGCCCTTAAACACTGATTGGTTGAACATAGTTGAGGCGTTCCTAAAAAAAACAAGGACCACCGTTACAGTATGCGAGTCAACTTGTTTATTTTCTTATTTCTTGTGTATTTCTATTACTTTATACCTGAGAACAGAGAGAACGAACCATGAAAGGAACGTTGAACTTGCAGGAAGTTTTGTGGGGCATGTGCTGCAGAAAGCAGATTAGTACAGTAACTAGTGTTTTTTTACATAGCAGTAGTGTCTACAGTTTAATGCTGTTTATTATTTTTTAGAAACTTAATTTCAATTTGCAAAGCTCTGAGAAGTAGACCCACTCTTTTTAACATATATACAGAGGAATATTCAGCATTCCGCTTCACTTTGTTTTTAAAATCATTTTGATTGCTTTGTATTTAATTTACTTGCGTTTAGTAAAAGAAGTATGACATATTAGTGTCTGTTTATTTACATGGCATCAGCAAATGTACTGTACCACTCACTCCCCCATATGTCATAAAAGCCTGATTTGTATATACTATCCTGAACTGGGATATGTGGTGGAAAGACAAACCATGCGTGGAAATGAAAGGATATCAGTCCACAAAAATGTACATTGGGTCGTATTTGTGATCCAATTCTGACATCTGGTGGTTAAACGATATACCTAAATAACAAGTTAACATTGCATTATTTTGCATGGAATATGGAAACAGTCATAATTCCTTATGTATTTTCACACTTTAGCTTGAACGTTTTAAAATTAAGAATCTTATTCAATTACAGTGTACCTTTCGGATATACTAAAAAAAAAACATTGGAGTCATATCGTATGTTGTGAAATGTATTGTATCATTTTACAGTTTCTACTAATTGCACTAACTTACTAGAAAATTAACAGTCCTGTTATCATATAGTCACCAAGTAATTCAAATGTGTGCAGTAGGTTGATCTTAATTGTTGTAGTTGTAATTAATTATTAATAATGATGTGTACAATTCAGTAATATTGTTATTGTATGTCTAATTCCTCAATACGGCAACATTTTTTAGTAACACCTTAAATTAGTTGCTTATCAACATGCAAATTAGTAACATATTGGCTGTTAATTAGTCATTATTAAGTACTTATTTAAGTACCTATTAATGCCTTATTCTGCATGGCCTTATTATACAACCAGTAAGCCATTAACTAAGTCTTCCGTAACCCTAACCCTAACCCCGACCCTAACCCTAACCCTACCCCCAACCCTAAACCTAACCCTAACCCTAATCCTATGTTAATAAGCAACAAATTAATGGTTCATATGTTCAGCATACTAAAGTGTTACCCTTTTTTTTTTTACCAAGGAGTGCTTATTTTTTCAAGATTGTTTCCCAAGAACAAAAATAGTAAATACTTTAAGTTCTAAAAAGCAAATCCAATGGGTGTTTAAATATCCTTGTTCTATTCAAAAGAACATGAGACTTTGCACATGGGCTTGTTTGCTGGTTTGGCAACTTACTATCTGTGTTGTTTGCTGAGAGAAGAGCTTGATGAAGATAGCTGTATTGCTCAATAATCACTATATTCTATTATCTATTCCTAGACATTTAACGAAACCAGACCTCTAGTGACTTTGAACTCGATCACTCACAAACAAGGCATCATTCTCCTAAAGCCATGAACATCATGATTGATGACATCATTACATAACTTTGAAATTAAAGTCACCTAAAGGTTAGATATCCAGGTTTACTGTCATGAGTTAAAACATGCATGATTCCATACATAGACATGTTATGTTATGAAAAGTACAATCAATATTTTTTTTATTAAAAAATGGTACTAAAATGAATTGACCAATAAAATCAGAATGACCCAAAAGATCCCAGTGACTTTAAATTTGAAAGGTACACACGTTATGGTACCAACTCTTCTTTTAATTTGATACAACTATTGAAACTATCAAAAATAGAGCAGAATTGTCTTAACTTTTTCTATTTTTCACCAGAAATCCTTCCTCAAAGATATAAGACACTAAAAATCTTGGGAAAAGGCAGCTATGGAGTTGTTATCAAGTGTTTGGACCGGGAATCAAAAGAAAACATGGCGATTAAGATTGCCAGGCCAGGGAAGAACGTCCAACGAGAGGTGTGTTGTTGCTTCTGTGTCTCATCTTTACATCACTTGAAAACTGAAAAGTAAAGAATGGGTCTAGGTTAAAAGAAAAATGAAAAATAATTAGGGTTGCTAACAATATTTACCAATTTTGTTTTTAACCAAAAACCCCAAAATATAAAAGTGTTTAAAAATAACTCCAGTGAACTCTCACTTGTATATTCTTTATACATTTTAGTGGTTGGTCACAATAGTGTGGTAATTGTCTGTTCTGTAGTTCTACAATTAAATTGAACAGTTTTATTTTGTATATGGTAATTCTACAACTCATAACTTCCTGTCTTCTATATGTGTTTGTTGCATTCACAATCCTGGAGTTAAATGACTTTCTATGCAGTATGGGGGCATTAAATATGTACAATTTACTGTAGGATTCGAATATTGGTGTTCACATTTTATTTTTTATTTGAATCTGTTTATGGGATTTCCGGCTTCTTTGGCGCTAAGAAAACACTAACAACTTAGAAATTGAATGGAAATATTTTATATTTGATAGCATGTCCTCTGTAGTATCACTTCTTAAAGGGCGTTCACACATTGCTGGTTTAGATGACAGTTCGGCAATTCAATCCAAAGGGTACAGCGAAAAAATGTAACGTTTGATTTTTTTGGGGGCGAATACCCGCGGTTCTCAGGGATTTGCCCCCAAAAATCAAACATGTTAAATTTTTTCGTGCCGGTCTTGGCAGTTTGAAATGGGCCCTGTTCAAAACGTTTTTTGCCCGTGTAAAGAATGTCAGCCCCCGAAATTGCACCGCACAATCCTACATAATACTGTGATAACACCGACATAATCCACCTGTCACATTTTCCTCTTGGACTTTCACGTTGTGGAAACGAAAACTATACGGTGGAGGCGGGATAAAATACAGAGGCATCACATCATCACATCAGTGGCACTGCAGTTGACGCGGATTAGAGGGTGGAGAACTTTGCTGCCTTACGGGGAGATCCGTGGTATTATGGCGCCGATCTGTGTTGGTGCTGTGTTTGAAACGTGTTAAGAAAGGCTTTGTGCCATCCTTGGAACACGGTTCAGTGATGTGCAAACTATTCAGCTAAACTATTTCAGTTTCTCTTCTTTGTAATGCAGAGGAATATTTTGAAACTGTATGTTCTGACCTTGTGAGCTATGGTTTCGGCACTTCTGTGCAAGGATGGAGTCTACTGTATATACATATTTATATACGTATATAATATATACATATTTTCTTAACAAGGCTCTTACCATTCTTCGCTCTACTTCCTTGCCAGTGTGGTCAGCCTCAATGTAGTTCAACTCTTTGAAGTCCTGGAACGGTCGGTTAAACACATGCTGTCAGAAATGTGTGCATTCAGGAATTTGTGAAGACAGCATAAAACAAATAAGCAAAAACACAAAAAGTTCAGCATGCGGTCTCAGCGATCCACACAAGACATGTTGTCATTGAACTCCCGTATGACTGAATCTTCTCACCTGGATCTGGACTTTGTCTTTCTTCGACCATACAGACATCTTCAGGATTGTTCCTGTGTGCTATCACAGGTTTTCATTGTGTAATCGCCAACTCAAAACTTCTTCTGACTGAACTTTATTTGTTCAGTTGTTTGTTATCAAGCAACCAACATGGTTTTGGAACATGTTTTGTTGTCATAGTTCCAGCCGATCTATGGGATTGATGAGCGGGCTATGTCTTCCTGTTTTAACAGTTTCAATCATGCGCCGGAATGCTGTTGCCCAAACTTCCAGCCTTTGTTCAGTTTCAAGGCCCATCAGTCCTCAAACAGTAATTTGGAAATATGATTTTTCATTAAATTAATAAGCAAAACTGCCAAAGAAACATTACATAAAGAAATATATTGACAAAAGTTGATATTGCTCACTTTTGTCCAATGCAAACTTTATTGTGCAATCTATATTTCCAAAATACCTCAGTTTATAAGCACAGTACAAAATCTCACTAAACTCTCTATAGTTCAACATGCTCCAGTTACAAAGTTTGAACGTGTGTGTTTCCAGGCATCCATACTACAGATGTTAATGGACATCAGACTGGACCGGGACAATATTGTAAAGTTTTATGGAGACTCTTCTGGTGACAAGTATTTAGTCTTTGAAATGTTGGATATCAGCCTGTCCCAATACTTTGAGGCAAATGGTCGTATCCGACTTCGAGACATCAGACCCATCATTAAGCAGGTACACTTGCTGGCGAGGTTGGATAATTCATATTTTATTTATCACATTTGTTTTTTTTTGTTTATACCACCAATATCTTCCGTCATGGTTCTGTTTAGCTAGCTACTGCTTTTGATGCACTCAAAGCTGTGGGAGTGATCCATGGTGATGTAAAACCAGATAACATAATGCTGGTGGATCATGGACAGCAGCCATTCACAGTGAAGCTGATTGACTTCAGTGTGGCTCTGTGTAGACATGAAGCTAAGAAGATCAAAACTAGACAGGTTCCTTATTTCAGGTCGGCTCTATCGTAACGGTTGTTGGTATTAGATTGTCATTGTGGTTATTCTTTACACACAAGTGTTTATTTTTCAAACAGGGCTCCAGAAATAATTTTTGGACTTCGCTACTGTGAGGCTATCGACATCTGGTCACTGGCCGTTGTGGTAGTAAGGATGGTGCTTGGAATTTATCCTTTTATGAGAAGCACAGACTATGAATTAGTAAGTATGTTACTTTTGTACGTTACTTTTAGGCTACCTTCACACTTGGGTGGTTGGGTGCTTTGGTCCAGACCATAAATGGTTTAAAAATATATTGTTTAGCTGCAGTAAAAACAATCTGGAACACTTCATAGTTCTAAATACCAATCTTTGGTAAAGATTAGCAAAATATATATATTTATTTTAGTGTTTCACTTGTTCCTAATTTCGTTATATAAAGTTTCATTGATGTGTTTTTTCACTGTATTTATGGAAATGTACCACAAATATACACACTCTAATTGAAATGGTCTTTGTTTTGTAGCAATCTGCTGAGCATAAACATATATCTAAATAAATAATTAACAAAACTCAATCAATCAGAGTTTACTTATATAACCCTAAATCAAAAATGTCTCAAAGGGCTGCACAAGCCACAACGACATTTTTGGCTCGGATCTCACATGAGGGCAAGAAAAAACTCAACCCAAACAAAATCAATAATTGTTTACATTATAAATTAATTTCACACTTAGAGTATTTTCAGAATAAATCAACTTGAGCAGCAACATAAAATCCAACCAAAGGAGTCACTTGTTAATCAATAGATCTGTCTCTTATCCGGTAGCTATAATTCCAGTCAGTCTCCCGTCAGTAGTAAAATGACATCAACTGTGAGACACAGTAGTAACCTAAAATCAAAAGTTAAGGTGATAACAACCTTCACATTGTATCAATTTCTCTCGCTGGGAGGAAAAACAATGTTTAAGGTTTATTTATTGAATTTTTCACACAGGGCATGCCCAGTTTTACAGGACCCATGTTTTTTCTTGAAGGTTGACGTTTGGAAATCTTGTTTAACTTCCCTGCTTTTAGCTTTATAATCTTTTACAAATATGATCATATTATTATTATCACCATTATGTTAATGATATCTGTTTAGCTGGAATGCATGATTGGTGTCCGTGGACTACCACCACAAAATATTCTTGATGCGGGAAAGACGACAACACAATTTTTCAACAAGACAGATTTGGGTCAATGGAATTTTAAGGTAAGTTAAGAGTTTGTATTATTACTCTGAGATTAATTGAATCCCAACATTTTCTGCTGAGACATCAGCGTTTGCATTTCAAAAACATTTTTCAATGCTTTGATGTGTACAAATAAAGCGACTACATTTGATGTACAGTAGCTAAATCTGGAATTTTAGATCTGTATAAGTGAGCTGACACAATTGTGAAGTGACCAATAGCGACCCACGAGCATCCTTGAGACGATATGTTACAACCTATTGTGTTTGCGATAGCACAGTGTTACCTTGGCTTACAACTTTAATTATGTGACGGAGCTCATAACCCAAAATGCTCGGATTTCAAATATAGTGGGCTCGACTTGTCCAGAAGAAGTTGAGGGTTCGTGGTACAATGCAACTTCCGACAGCCTTGTCACTGCCGTTGTGTCCTTAAGCAAGACACTACACCCACTTTGCTACCAATGCCACCCAGACCGGCATATGAATGTCAATGAATGTTTGGTGGTGGTCGGAAATGCCTTTGGCCACGTCAGGCTACACCAAAGCCTGACGTGTAGCACCACCAAATGAGACTGTGCAGTAAATAAATGATGGCTTCTCAGTGTAACATGCTTTTGGTTGCTAGAAAAAAGTGCTATATAATTCTAATCCATAATTATTAAATCAATGTTTCCCATTGAAATTAACTGAATTTCAATTATTCCGTTGTGCCCCTGGGCCCCCAATTTTAACACGTAACATGGTTTTTGATATGAAAAAAAAACAAAAAACTTCTGGATAATGTATATTTTGTCACAAACAATACAATTGAATATACTATGGACAACTACGATAGTTTTATGAAGTAATGTTATAATATTGTATAACATTTACTAGAGTTGGGCATTGTATGAATTTAAACTATTCCAATTCTCGTTTTGATTCCAGTTCCCAATGATTCTCGATTCAGATGTTTACAAAGGCAGGGTCATGGCTAATTAGAGCTTTATTGGATGAAAGGTCCACTTGTATTAGCTGAAGAAAAATGTCCCATTTAGAAATAAGAAACCAACTATAAATCTATGAATTACTTACCTGCTAACCGAAACAGGAAAATATTTAAAGACCAGTCTGATTGATAAAAATATTTTTAACAAAAATTAGAAAGAGACTATTAAACAACAGACAATCATTAAAAAAAAAAATATTAAAAAAACAAAACAAATTATCTCATTTATTTATATACTTGCCTGATCTCTGTTTGTTTCGATGTTCATGTTGTCGCAATCGTGTGTTCTTTTTAAAAACCACGGAGTAACATTTTGAGTATACATATTCTGTTAATGTGTCCGATCTGGTGCTGATATTTGAGTTGATCCACCGTATTGGTAATAGCACCAGTATCATATAAGACGGACACAATTTATTGTTTTAGTTATCTGATTTCTGACTGAACAAGGCAGGCGTAGCTCGTCTAAGACAGGCACTCTTTGATATCCACACCATGAATTTGTGGGTGTTTCATCGTATTTGTCATGAATCCTTCTTTACACGATATAACAGCCTTTTTTGGCAAAGTTAAGCCAAACGTTTAAGTATTTCCAAACTGTCCATTGTTGTTACGGTGATGAAACTTGCTTGGTTTTTATCTTTGTTAGTGGCAGCTATTTCTTTGTCATTGTTGTGCGGCTATTTCTTCTTTTTGTTTGGCGGCTATTTCTTGCAGTCAGGCATAAAAAAATCTGAATAAATCAATGAAGAATCAAAATGTTAGTCCCATTTTCATTAATCCTCGATGCTCAACCCCAGCTTTACCTTGAAGAGCGGACTTATACAGTAATTCCTTCGAGCTGCTTCTCTCTCAGACACATAATCAGCAGCTTTTCCATATTTTCATGGATACATAGCCTCTGTTTAGAGATTATTTTAACGCATTTGCCTGGCGTCGTTATAGCCTTTATTGAATCATTGCCATTCTGTGTCAGTATGGTGCGGACCAACATTGCTACGTTTGTACTGCTTCACCAGGTCAGCTACACGCACACTTCGGTCATGTTTGATTATTTGGTTTTAAATTAAATGAATATCATCTGCTTCTTCTTGTTAGCACTGCCCTTCACACTCACCCACGCACACCCATGGTTGTAAAAACAAAGTTATGACTTGCTATTTGTTAGCTAATGTTGTTGGCAAGTCACCTACCAGAGTTTTTGAGCAGATCTCACAGGGTTGACTTAGACATTTGCTACCGCCAACTATCAGTGGGGAGGCTCGTAACCTGAACAATTAGTCATAAGACAGCTCCGATCCTAAAATAAACTTGTGAGCCGGGGCACCGTAAGCCAAGGTACCACTGTACTATCTGTTACTATCTTTACACTTGCTTTTGCCAAATATTTACCTGATCTTTTATTGCCTTTCTAGTTGCTTCTTTAATCAGTTTTCTTTAACACTTCTATATTTGTTTTAGACACGTAGTGAATACTCAATTGAATCAAACGACACAAAAAGTAATAAGATATACTCCCTGGAAGAAATGATAAAGGTCGGTATCGAAAAAATCAATAACTTACTCAAACTGAATATAATCTATATTTGTATCACTCCAAGCCTGACTGTTGAAATATGTTGCTTAAATTAGATGTTTCCAGAGAGAGATCACGAGGTTGACAGATTTTTCAAGCTGTTAAGAGCAATGTTCAAGTGGGATCAGAAAGCGAGAATTACACCAAGTCGAATCCTCCGCCACCCATTCATCTGCAACAACTCCCAACTGCCCAACCAGTCCACAATGAAGCACAAGCGCAAAAGACGTATCGCTGCCTGTGCTGCTCATGTGGCCGACAAACATACTTGCAAAACAAGGAATATGCACTGCATCAAACGTTTATTCTCCTGGATGAAGAACAAACTTCTGCTCTTACTTCTGGAAGGTGCAAGTGTAGTGAAGATCCAGTAAACCACATCTGTGTTGTTGGAAATGTACATGTTCATGCCTTGTTTATGTGGGTTTTATCCTGTACAAAACATATCTGCCATTGCAAAAACATGCCAGGAATGACTTTGGGAATTCTACATTGGTACTCAGTCATATTTTGTAGTTGTTAAAATGCACTGTTCTTTGACCCATGTTACTTGACAAATCTATAACTGTGTAAAAACAAAAAAGCTACGTCTTCATGTTCACTGCACAAGAACCAAGTGGTTAAAATGTCTGGTTGAACCAGAATTTAACATGTTCTTGTTTTGCAATTAACTCCAGCTAAATTGAGTTAGAATAACAAACTAGTGCTATAGTAACACTGTAGGTTCAATGAAGTTATACTTTAAAATCAAATGCAGAGTGGTGCAATAAAGTTACCAAAGCATTAAGTTACCAAAGCTATGCACAGAAAGACCAAAGAAGACATTGCAACTAGAAATGGATACCACATTTTGTAATTGTAAAAGGTACTGAATTGTGTCAATACTACCAGGCACCGATTCACATACAATTGAACAGTGCCTATTTCGACACCTTTGTGGCACGTGACTCCTTTCTGAGCTGCCACCTTATTGTAGTAGAAAAATGTGCATGTCCCAATTATCCTAGGAGCTAAAACAAACAGGTCCTATGTGAGGGACCAGACAGAGCAACTCTAGGACCTTTATGAAGAACAAAACACGAGGACTCAGATTTCCCTCGCCTGGACGTGGATCACCTCAGGAGCCAAGCCCGGAGGTTGGGCTCGATGGCAAGCGCCCCATTGGGCACGGCCCGCAGAGGCAACATAGGCCTTCCTGCCAATGGGCTCACCACTCATAGGAGGTGGCATAGAGGCTGGGTGCAGGGTGAGCTGGGCAGCAGACGAAGGCGGGGCCCTTGGCGGTCCGATCCTCGGCTACAGAAACTAGCTCTTGTAACGTGGAACGTCACTTCGCCGGAGGGGAAGGAGCCTGAGCTGGTGCGCGACGTGGAGAAGTTCCGGCAAAATATAGTCGGACTCTCTTCTAAGCACATCAAGGGTTCTTAAACCAGTCTTCTCGAGAGGGGCTGGACTCTTTTCCACTCTGACGTTGCACGCAGTAAAAAGGCGACTGGCTGGGATGGTAATTCTTGTTGCCCCCCTGGCTCAAACCCCGTACATTGGAGTTTAACCCAGTGCGGGTGTAGCGCGGGTCCTAAATGTTGTTTGTGCTTATGCACCAAACAACTCAGCAACTCAGTACCCATTATTTTTAGATTCCCTCGAGGGAGTACTGGAGAGTGCTCCCTCAGGTGATTCCCTTGTTCTGCTGGGTGACTTCAACTCTCACATTGGCAACGACAGTGAAACCTGGAGAGGTTTGATTGGGAAGTTATTGGACTTTTGTGCTTGTCACAAATTGTCCATAATGCACTCCATGTTCTGTATATGCACTTGGCACTAGGACACCCTAGGCCTTGGTTCGATGATGAGACCTTGTGGTTGTGTCATTGGATTTGCGGTCTCATGTTTTGGACACTTGGGTGAAGAGAGGTGCGTAGCTTTCTACCGATCACTACCTGGTGGTGAGTTGAATCTGATGGTCGGGGAGGATGCCAGACAGACCTGGCAGGCCCAAACGCATTCTGAGGGTCTGCTGGGAATGTTTAGCAAAGTCTCCCATCAGAGAGTTTCAATTCCCACCTACAGAAGAACTTTGAACATGTCACGAAGGAGGAGCTGGACATTGAGTACAAGTGGACCATGTTTCAAACCTCTATTGTCGAGGTGGCCGATCAAAGCTGTGGCTGCAATGTGGTTGGTGTCAGTCGTGGTAGTAATTTCAAAATGTCGTCAGGCTGAAGAAAGTCCTATCGGGTCCTTTAGGCTCATGGGACTCAGGAGGCAGCGAACAGGTACCGCCAGGCCAAGCGGTGTCCGCCTTCGGCAGTCGCAGAGGCAAAAACTTGGATATGGGAGAAGTTTGGGGTAAACAACATCCGAACGGCTTTAAAGGTATTCTGGACCATCATCTGCCGGCTCAGGAGGGGGAAACAGTGCACTGTCAACACAGTGTTTGGTGGGGATGGTGTGCTGCTGACCTCGAGCCGAGCGTTGTAGCACCCCCCCCGCAGACAACGATGGAAGCCCGGACTTGACGGTAGCGGCGGAAGTTGCTACACGGAAGCGTCGTGAAACGGTTTGTCGCCAAAAGCCCGACGGTGTGTTCCTCCATGCGCCTTTACGGCTCCCGGAAACTCCAACCCCGGCGTTTAGTAGCGGCTTGGGGCGCCGGCAAAGCAAGCAAGCTGCTCTTCATTGCTGACCCGTTGTCAAAGAGACGTTTCCTGATGAACTCCGTTTCGAAAGTCAGCTTACTTCCTGACACGGACAGGGCGGCCGGTGGTGGAGGGCCACAGCTGAGTGCCACTAACCGCCCTTCAATCAACACTTTCGGCTCCAGGTTGGTGATTGTGTGCTTCCATGGATGAAAATTATGTACTCAGTATTGGCGCAGATTTTTTGTGTGCCAATGGACTACTTTTTGATGTTGCTAACCACTATTTGTTTGATACTGTGTCTTTTACAACTTTTTCATTTAAAGCAGATGGACTTGGACCGCTAACACACGCTAATTATTTAGCATCCCGTGATGTTTTTCAGCGTTTGTTGGCAGATTTTCCGTCTCTAATCACTCCCGTTTTTTCCACCACAGACACCAAACACAGTGTCGAACATTTCATTCCCACAGTGGGCCCGCCGATTTTTGCTCACGCACGCCGTCTCAACGTGGCTAAATTAATCATCGCTAAAGAAGAGTTCACTACTATGGAGCGTTTAGGCATTGTGAGGCGCTCGAATGATGGGCGCACATGATGCCCAAGACGGACTGTTCCTGGCGGCCTTGTGGAGATTTCCACCGTCTTAACAACATTATCCCGCATAAAATTATCTGGCGTCTGCCGCTGCTTTTTTTTCGCAAGTGGACTTGGTTTGTGGTTATCACCAGGTCTCAGTGCGCGCCGGAGACGTGCCTTAAACCGCAGTAATAACCCTTTTTATGCTTTTTGGCCTGAAGGGGAGCGCACAAATTTTCAAAGGCTTATGGACTCTGTGTTACGCGACTTTGATTTTTTGTTTATTTATCTTGACGACCTATTACTGGTGAGTCTTTCAGCGATTGAGTATCGTTTGCACATGACGCAGGTGTTTATACGTCTTAACGAGCACGGCCTGATAGTCAACCCTGCTAAATATCAGTTTGGGTTTCCAGTGATCGATTTCCTGGGTCACCGCATTTCATCACAAGGCGCTATTCCTTTGCCTTCCAAAGTGCAGGCAGTGGCAGATTTATCTGGCCGCGCCAGGGTTAAAGCGCTGCAGGAGTTTTTGGGCATGATTCATTTTTATAATTGGTTCCTTCCCCGCGATGCCCACGTCCTGCAGCCTCTTTATGGCGCTTTGCGTAACAATAAGGCTAACGATCCCCTCGAATGGACTCCTGAGCGGGTCCAAGTTTTTCAATAGGAAAAGTCCGCCCTTGCCGACGCTGCCCTCCTTGCTCACCCAGTTTCCACAGTTCCCGTGGCCTTGACTACGGATGTGTCCAATGTTGCTGTGGGTGCTTTTGTCGAACAGCTGGTAGCGAATGTGTGGCAACTCCTGGCGTTCTTTATTCGTAAACTGCGAGATAATGACCAGAAGTATAAAGTTTTTGACGGAGAGTTATTGGTACACTATCTTGTCACACGCCATTTTCGCTTCCTGTTGGAAGGCTGCTTCTTTCACAGCTTGTGTTGGCCACAAATCGCTGACGTTTGCCATTTTAAAGGTCACAGAGCCTTGGTCAGCACATCAGCAACGTCACTTTGAATACATGTTTATGCTTCTACGCAACTGACGTTATGTGCTGTAGTCATACATAAAACAAAATACACTGAAAGAGGATCAGACTGCTAAAGTTTCCAGTCTGGTCCACCAAAACTGTAGACCAGTAAAGTTTTATTTTGTTAGCCTGCAAGGGCAGATGTGAAGACGTCTGGGACTGGTCCTGCCGCCACATCTTCCTGGTGGATCCTTACAGGCAAGAACCACTTCTGTCGATTGTTTCAGTGTTATAATGGCTAATTGCAGTGTTGCAATGAGAATGTCTAAAATACGACATTTACGCCTTCAGCCCTTTTTCTTCCTTTTTTAAATTTTTATTTGCACAACGGAACAATGATATTTCACAAAACAAAAATTACCAGACTCAGAATTATTAGCCCTCTTACAAACTCCTGCGAGTTAAGATAAGTGGAGATAAGTTTTGGAAGCCATGTATTCTGATTAATCAAACCTAATTGAAGTCACCCGTGAACACTGACTCTATAAGAGGGACCTGTAAAGCAGTGGAGAAGATTCAGTTCATGCTGGATGATTCAGGACTCAAAAAGCATCATGCCAATAACAAAAAAAATCAGTTTAGACTTAAAAGAAAACTAATCATTGATGCACACAAAGCAGGAGACGGATACACAATGTTATCACAGCATTTTCAATTGTCAAGGAGTACCCCCAGGTTCCGCCCAAATGCAGCTGGGATAGGCTCCAGGCCCCCGCAACCTCAAGAGGGACAATCGGTAGAAAATGGATGGATGGAAGAACTTCAAAGACAGCCACATGGTAGGAAACAAGCCTGGCAAAGGTAGGAAAGGAAATATTTCATAGACTGGAAATAATGCCAGTGAGAGATGTGTTTAAAGACCCCAGAACAATTGTCAAGCAGTGATGGGAAAGCTGCTTGGAAAATGTAGTAAGCTAACCTACAAGATACTCTCGATTAAATGTAGCTTAGCTACAGGGGAAGCAATTCCCAGAGAATTGTAGCAAGTTACTTTTGCTGTGTAGCTTGTAGTGTGACTTGCTTCCATCAAGGTAGGTAGGTAGGTAGGTCTTTATTGTCATTGCATAAGTACAACGAAACGTTGTGTTCAGCATAAACCTGTTCAAGATTAGACAAACAAACAGTGTACAAGGTTACAGAACAGGAACGCTGATGGGTCGCCACAAGGCGCCCCGTAAAAGATGGGAAAAAGGTCAACGCAGGGGAAGCATGAGTAAAAAAAAATACAATCTAGACTGAGCCCCTAACGGGGCCCAGTCTGGAGTGGGAAAAAAACCTCCATAGCAAAGCACATATACATATTACAACATACATCTCAAGATATCTAGCAACAGAGGGGAGGGAGTGGGGTCACGGTGCCAGGCTGCAGCTCTTCAGGCGCTGTCCATCTGTCCATTACCCCTAAGGGACTCGCGTCAAGGGCGTTGGATGGGGGGTGGGATATGAGTGTGTGGCATATATTTTTGTGGATGCATGTGTGTGTGTAAGCCTGCTGCGTGTCTCTGTTCCGCGGCCTTGGTGTCGTGCAGTCGCTAGTCAGTCCAAAGTCAACAACAACAGGTGTGTGTCCATGAGAGACAAGAAGGGAGTTTGTTGTGTCTTCGCCGCACTGTCCTTCGGGGGAGTCTCGAAGCCAGGGACACAATCCAAGTTAGAATGTTTTGTATGCGAGTGAAAATAAAACTTGCTTTTCACTCTAAATTGTCTATGACTGATCCTCAAAATTCATCCTGCGGGGCAGACAGTCCGATGTTCTCCAAATCACAAGAGTGTCCACAGTTCTTTCCGCATCCTCCAATCATTTGTGGCAGATTTGGGGTACTTTGAAGACTGCCAGCAACTTCCAATTTGTCGACAAACCAGAGCAACGCTTACTCCAATGAGCAGATGTCCTGTTGTCATAATTCCGAATAAGTGGATATCTTCACGTCCTCGACTGGAAGGGTCGACGGGCACGCGGCACTCCTTCTTCTCCCAAGAGTTTGTTGTGGGTCCAGCAACAACCGCTCCGTCACGACAAGCAGGTTCCCCCAAACCCAAGATCTTGTCAATTTCGTTGAGGCCAGTTAAATAGTTCCAATGTTTAGATTTGGAGAGCAGTGCAAAAAGAGGCAACAAGAAAGTTAAGACAAGACAAAACAAAAAAGCAAGCAGGAGAGATAAGGGAGAGGAAAGCGGAGCGTCCGCCCTCAAAGAGTGCCAGTGAGAAAGCAATATATATATATAACCCCCAGTATGACATGCACTAAGCTACAGACCCCCAACGCATGTATAATATCAGTGTTAATGTAACTGAGGGTGTACAAATGGACCCAATAACAACTACCTCTCAGGTCTCTGAACCCCACTGTATGTATTAATTTTAGTTCTCTTTTCTTTGGCCCACATTTAGTACATCTCAGTGAGGAATTAAATTATGGAATGACTTAAGCAAATATGTCAAACAATGAACTAATATGATCCACGTTAAGAATCTTTTCAAACTACAAGTGTTTACAAAGTACAACAAATAATTCTGACAAACGCCTTAGTAAATAAGATATTATTCATCTCAATTTGTGAATCATGACTGACTTAACTATTCATGTCAAGAACTGTTGTATTCAGAATTAATTGATGTACTTTATGTACAAATGAAGAACAGGAAATGAACATGTGTTAGTACTGGAATTGCTATGAGGTAGAAAAGGAGTAGGATTAAATAAGCTCTGCTTCGTCCTACTCCTTTTCGAACATGTTATAAAGAAAAATCATAAAATGTGATGTATCATATTAAAAGTGTATACATGTTTGAAATAAACTTCAACCAAGCAACCAAGAAATCAATCTCTATAATGTTATGATCCGTTGCCTGGATCATAGTTGGTGTACGTGTTGATTCACTGGTTGTTTAAGTTCGGTTTCAGCACCCCTGTTTTGTTATAGTTGCCATGATGGCAGTTGTGATCACCTGCCTCTGATTAGTGTTCGGGACGCTCACCTGCTCCCGGGCACTAATCAGAGAGCTATTTATTCCATCCTCTCGCCTCACTCAGTCTGATCCTTATGTTTGCTTCCATGCAACAAAGTTATGTTCTCGTTCCTGCTCCTAGTCCTTGTTTTGACTAGCATCCTTTTGGCTAAGCCATTCTTGTTTTCTGTGCCGTGGGCACCGCGCAGCATATTTTTGTCTGCATTTAAGAATAAATCATTCTTCTTACCTGCAAGCTGCTTCCTGACATTCCTCTGCATCTTGGAAAGATCACATTGCCACGACATCGTAACATATATCTTGACAAAAAAATAATGACTTGTGTGTTGTGTGGGAACCATTGGTAATGGTTACATGCAGTAAAACTTTTCATGAACTCAACTCACCTTCATGTGTGTTCTTAAATATGTGTGGAACGTCTTCGATGAAAAGAGCAGTTATGATTTTTGAAGGACCCACATTAGTGTGAGTTTCCTGGACATTGTCTTCATTCCATACAAATGTAAAACATTTGCCTTAAAACTTTTAGCATATCCATATGTGGAATTCAATTAGGTAATGGATTAACCAAAGAAATCAAACAAAGCGCCAATATGATTCAGTTTAAGAGACTGTTCAAACTACAAGTGTTCACAAAGTACACATAACAATAATTATGATGAACATCTTGAACCCTTTTTGTTTTATTGAGATAAAGATTATTTATGTATTTAATATTTGTTTACTTACTATGGTATATTTTTTTATGTATTATTTATTCACTGTTCAGTTACAGAGAACAAGGAAATTGGATAAAATGGCTATGGTATGAAAAGGGGCAGGATTAAAGAAGCTCAGCTTCTTCCTACTCCTTTTCGGACGTGTTTCAATGAAACAATTGGAAATATGTGATGCATTACATTGTATCATATGCATGTTCGAAATATACTGAAACTGAACTGAACTAAAGGAAAACTCTCTTATGATTTTACTTCCTGGTTTCGATGACCCGCCTTATCGTGCCTCTGATTGGCCAGTTCGTAATATTCCGCCCTAGCCTTAGCCAATAGTAACTCATCATACAAACACCGACCAATCATCATGGATATTCTCTGTATTTTTTGGCCGGGATTCGCAGTCAAATTTCTCGCTTCAAACTTTGATGTAAGCTATCTCACTACATGGTCTAAAAATAGCTAAGACACAGGAATAGCTACTCTTACAGAAAGTAGTGAAGCTGAGAAATGTAGTTAAGCTATGTAGCTTCACTACATGTATCTTGTCACTGCCAGTCACTGCTGTCAAGACACTAGTGAATAACTTGGCCAAGTCCGGAATTGTAGTCTCATAGAAGACAATCACTCGAGCCGTGCATGGACTGCAAGGCTGCAGACCCCCACTTCAGCTCGATTGAATTATGCAAAGGACAACCTAGAGAAAAACTGTGCAAACTGGAAGCGTGTCCTTTGGTCAGATGAAACAAAACTAGAGCTCTTTGGACATGGAGACACTGCTTATGTTTGGAGACAGAAGGGAGAGGCATAGAACCCAAAGAACATGGTCCACACAGTAAAACATGGTGGTGGGAGTATTATGCTGTGGGGATGCTTCCGTGCATTTGGAACTGGGAATCGTGTCAAGGTGGAATTAATCTTGAAGACATTTTAAAATATTAGAGAAAAACCTCAAGCAGACAGCAGCAAAAATGGGTATGGGTCGCCGATTTGTCTTCCAACATAATGACCCACACTATTTGTCACTCCTGGTGAAGAACTACCTCTAGAAGGCCAAAGTGAAGGTTATTGAATGGCCTGCACAAAGCACCGACTTCAATCCCTTCGAGAATCTCTGAGGAAGACCAAGGTCTATGGCAGAAGAAGGCGCTTGAGAGGTTTGCCAAAGAAAAAAAGTGCTGGGAATGCTCAGGAGATGTGTGTGAGACTTGTGGAAGACTATAAGAAAAGACAGCAGGCTGTTATACAGAAAAAATTGTCAGGGGGGATAATAATTGTGGTGGTTTTTGGTTTTAGTTCAATAATTTTGTTTTAGTGTGCAAAGTAAAATAATGAAAGTACCAAAATAAAAGCTGTATGTTTGGAGAAGCTGTGTAGAAAAAAATATGTTTTCTCTTTAACAGTATTTGGAAGATACTTCTACAAACATTTTCATAGGAGTACTAAATAATGTTGTCCTCAAGTGTATATACAGTACATGTACACATATGTATAGACAATGACAGGTTATTTTGTCTAAAGACTCTAATCTTCAGAAGGGACATGCAACATGGGACAGTTGACAGTAGGTGTTAAAAAAGTGACCAACCAGAAAGAAGGGACAGAAGTAGCAGAGGCTGTGTATTCAATGCCTGTCCCCAATTGCTAAAAGGGCAGGATGCTGTGCGAGTAGGCAGACACATTGTCTTGTAACTTTCTTTGTAATTTGTCTTAATTGGCTCTCATTCAATTCCAACTCAGTCTCCCCTCTATGACATCATCACTGGTTGACTCTCTAGTTCCTTGCTCGCTAACAAAGTTATATCACAAGAGTACTTTGATAAAGAAGGTGAGAAACACAATTCAAGAAAGAACTCATGGCCATCTTCGCCAACAAGAGTCTTTTGTAAAAGCCATATTTTGTTGTGTAAACACATTTTTTATTACTGAATTAATCCGGGGGAATTGTATGTTGGTAATTATTAGTATTGTTTTATTCATTTTTTTTTTTAATTAGAATCAATTTACCCAAACTAGATGTATTTAGTATTTAATTTAAGTTTATTTGAATATACTTGGCTGAAAAATGTTATTGTTTTTAAATGAGCACTGTCCCTTTAAGAGTTTTTGGGTTGATTGCTGAAGTGGTGCCAGGTGTGGATAAATGTGGCTTGTTTGGCACAATTAATG
Source organism: Nerophis lumbriciformis (assembly GCF_033978685.3). Classification (NCBI taxonomy): domain Eukaryota; kingdom Metazoa; phylum Chordata; class Actinopteri; order Syngnathiformes; family Syngnathidae; genus Nerophis; species Nerophis lumbriciformis. The sequence continues at coordinate 25,616,853 of NC_084582.2, forward strand.
CAGTGTCACCTTTTTTCTGAGCGTGTATTGCATGTATAGTGTTTTGCAAGTGGACCGTGTTTTTGCATTTGTTGGACAGTGCTTGCCACATCTTGTAGGAAATTAGAATGTATGTATTTGTGTGTGTGTGTAATTGTAATGTTTAATTTCTATCTTTTTGTTCACATAAATGTACAGCACTGCAACTGTCAAACTCAAACTTGATTGGAACACGCCTCAGCCCAGACTCCTTCTACCAAGGACACATGATATGTTTTTTTGATGGAAAAACCCTACAGTCTAAAATGAAAGTGTAAACTTTGTTCATCAATTATATGTAAAGCTATAATTATTCTTCATAAAAATGTTTTGTTGTGTTTGTTTTGGTGTGTCTGGAACATATTAGTTTGTTTACATTATTTTTACAGATTTTCGTACAATTTGGTTTTCGTCTGACCTTTTGTTTAGCGTTTAAACCTTATTTACTTAGATCAGATCCTTTGATGTATAAGGAAGTATACTATACCAAAAATGTGGTGACCTGAGAACATACTTGCCAACCTTGAGACCTCCAATTTCGGGAGGAGGGGGGGGGCGTGGTGAAGGGGCGTGGTTGGGGGCCTGGCTAAGAGGGGAGGAGTATATTTACAGCTAGAATTTACCAAGTCAAGTATTTCATATATTTATTTATTTATATATATATATATAAGAAATACTTGACTTCCAGTGAATTCTAGCTATAAATATATATTTCTTTTATTGTATGTATATATATATATATATATATATAAAAGAAATACTTGAATTTCAGTGTTCATTTATTTACACATATACTTGTTGAGTTATGGGTTGAATTGTCCATCCTTGTTCTATTCTCTGTCACTATTTTTCTAACCATGCTGAACACCCTCTCTGATGATGCATTGATGTGTGGCACGCACAAAAGTGCTTTCATCAAATGCACTAGATGGCAGTATTGTCCTGTTTTAGAGTGTCACAACATTGCTGTTTACGGCAGATGAACTGCTTTACGATAGACCAAAACGTGACTGCTGTTGTTGTGTGTTGTTACCGCACTGGGAGGACGTTAATGAAACTGCCTAACAATAAACCCACATAAGGAACCAAGAACTCGCCTTCGATCATTCTACAGTTATAACGTGATTGGGCAGGCACACTGTTTATATTGTGGGAAAGCGGACCTGAGTCCGCCTGAATTTCGGGAGATTTTCGGGAGATAATTTGTCCCGGGCGGTTTTCGGGAGAGGCGCTGAATTTCGGGAGTCTCCCGGAAAATCCGGGAGGGTTGGCAAGTATGCCTGAGAATAATTTTGACTCATCACAAAAACAACCGTCTTTATTTCTCATAAATGTCAGACCCACTCGACATCCATTGCTTTCGGTCTCCCCTAGAGGGGGGGGGTTACCCACATATGCGGTCCTCTCCAAGGTTTCTCATAGTCATTCACATCGACGTCCCACTGGGGTGAGTTTTTCCTTGCCCGTATGTGGGCTTTGTACCGAGGATGTCGTTGTGGCTTGTGCAGCCCTTTGAGACACTTGTGATTTAGGGCTATATAAATAAAGATTGATTGATTGATTGATGATAAAGGCTTTTCCTCAAAATGGTAGCAATTAAATTGTATTTTCCATTTGAACTAAGGGGTGTTGTGCATTTTGTCTTTTTCAATTAGTATGTGTTGTTTATTTTGCCCCCCCCCCGTTTTTTTTTTCTTTGAGAAAACTTGCAAAAATTATTCGAGCATATTCCAAGAACGATGGACATGAAGATAAGGGGATTTATTGCTGAATGTTAAAATGAATACACATTTAAGTTTTTTCACCAAGTGGAAAGAAAAGAAACAGTTTGCTGACTGCTTTAATCCATGCACCCAACTACCAGTACCACTAGGACATGCAGGGGGAGAGGGTCTGGGATGGAAGCAGGACGGAAGAGAAAAGGAGTTGGTTAGGAAAAAAAAAAGCAGTTGGCATACACTGATATGACGTGTGGCTTTGTGTGTGTCTATGTATGTGTATAGTTGTGTATGCTGTGTGTGTGTGTGTGTACGTCAAGGGGGAACTGGGGGTACAGGTAGGGGAGAAAGAGGGCGGGAGTGTTAACAATTCAACTAGCTCTAGAAGCACACTACCCTCACTTGCAGTATTTCCACGTTGCAATTCCCAGATTGATTACAGTGAGAAGAAGACAAAACTAGGCAGACCTCAGAGTCGTGAAGCCAAATAATGCAATTTTAAATAATTCTAATACGATTCCCCCGAATTGAAGGGGTTTCCTCTTTTTTTAATACGTTTTTGTCTGTCAGCCATGCATCGTCTGTGTGGAAACAATATCAAATGAAGATTATTGAATCTAGAGCCAATGCACTGTCTATTATATTCTGACATGATCTCTCTACTATTACTCTGCTGTTCACTAATATATCGTCATCTGAAGACGTGGCCTTAAATTCATCAATGCTTCTGAAGGTCTCTGCGGGGTAAAGAAAGACATGGAGGTGTGGGGACGAGGTGGTGGGAGGGGGAGGACAAGAGACATACAGAGCATCCAGTCAATGTGACCAAGCAACAGAAGTTTACCGATAAAAGTATAGAAATACATAACAAAGATGCAGTAATTTGTGTTACACAAGTGCTTCAAAGTAAATCCAGACATTCCTTAATGCAAAGGATGTTCTTTCCCATAACAGCGATGGAAGGTGACGACACTTAAGAGCTTCACAAACATTCCAATATGTTAACTGTGTAACAGTGGTGATCCTGCACAGTCCAGTCCTGCACATGCTGGGCTCCACAAGGTCCAACAATCCCCGCCTATTGAAAACTAATCAACCAGTGCTAGTCAATGAGCTAAAAGCCTGTCAACACTTAAAGTGGACCTATGATGAATGAAGTCTTGTTTTGACTTATAAATGTTATCACAATGTTAGATACACGTGCCAAAGCATAAGATTCATGCATTTGGGCGTGAACTTGCAGGCCGTTTTGGATGACTCTGAACGGTGTGTTTTGCAGTCTTTTTTTTTTTTTAACAGTGGGCCATTTGTGACATCACAGATTGACGGTCATTTTCAGACCTGCTGCATTCCGTGTATTCATTCTCATATCATGCCCTCCTGTCTGCTCTATGTCTATAAAATACTAACTACCGTATTTTTCGGACTATAAGTCGCAGTTTTTTTCATAGTTTGGCCGGGCTCCAGTGCGACATATATATGTTTTTTTCCTTCTTTATTATGCATTTTCGGCAGGTGCGACTTATACTCCGGTGCGACTTATACTCCGAAAAATACGGTAATAATACATTTAGTTTATCAAGTTTATTTATCCATGACATTTGGGCCTCTTCGGAATTGAATTAGCCACTGAACTCAGACGGGAAAAGACGGCAACATTAATACGTGGTTTGAGGAAACACAAGATTAAGTAGGATAAAGTCGTATTTTTATCTAATTTTGGCATGCACACACAAACACCATGTGGCAATTAAAATCAGCTTTTTCAAGCAGTGTGTGTGCAGCTAATGATGTGACAAGTAAATATATTTCAAGGTTAAGAAGTTTCATTCGTATCCGTGACTTCAAAGAAAAAAACAGTGCACATTTTAAACATACTTTTGGAGAACGCGAGGCGTGGATGGTTTCAGTCCCAATCTGGGAACAGCTTACAGACATCTTGCAAAAAAAACGGGTTATAAATGTGACAGGGGAGCAAAATGTACACAAAAATTATACCAAAGCCTATCCAATTCATATTATCTAGACCAGCATTTCTTAACTGCAAGCGCCCCCTAGAGAGCCGCCGAAAAATATATGTTTCCCAGCTGCGGTCCATATGGGCCGCAGGAGTACCGTATTTTTCGGACTATAAGTCGCAATTTTTTCATAGTTTAGTAGTCCAGTGCGACATATATGTTTTTTTCCTTTTTTATTATGCATTTTCGGCAGGTGCGACTTATACTCCGGTGCGACTTATACTCCGAAAAATACGGTACTCATTTGTAATATACTTTTCCACCACGTGTGGCAGTATTGAAAATCTCAAACAAACAGAAGTCTGGAGCTAAAGTCATCGAGAAGTGTCTTAAGTGCAAAAATATTATTTAAGTGATGAAACTTGTATTTTTATTTTATTGACAGTTTAGTTAAGAAACATATTAATCATTAATTTAGGTAATTTATTTTAGCTGAACATAAATGTATGCACATTTTTTTTCCCCAGTTATTTAGGATTCCCTTCTTGTGTAGTATATTTTCAAATCAGCCTGACCTAAATCAAAAGTTTATGTGTTAAATAAATAAGAATCTTTGTGATTAACATAAGGCTTCATATCATTTGACAAGGTTGTAAACTGTAAATAGGTTAGATGTAATTGATAAATACAAAAAGTAAGATTACTAATTTGGTGTTAATATTTGAGTAGGCCCGAGTGGAAACGTTTGGCCCAGAGGTAAAAATATTTAAGAACCTCTGATCTAGACCACAGTGAAGTGCTTTGAATGTAGATTTGAATCATCATAGGTCCCCTTTAAAGTGTCTGGAAGTGAGGTTTACACATTGTGCTGACTGTCGTGCAGCAACACGAAAACAATGGGCTCCAACCGCAGAGTCAACAAATCCCCACCAATTGATAATTATTCGAGCAGTGCTAGTCAATGAGCTAAAAGCCACTGGCTGTCAACTCATAGTCCAGCACGGCTCTCAAGGTGACGGGAAGTGAGGTTTACTGCCGCACAGCAGCTGGCATCCGTTACACTATCACAAAGAGAAATGAGGAACCCAGAGTGAGCAAGGGGGGTGCCCAGCAATCTTTGCTACTCCCCTGCAACAGAAGTGGAAATATGTCATTTGCAACATGCATGCCAACTTTCCAACCTTTTTGGAAATACAAAAACTGAATCTCCCTTCAAATCTTCTACAGAAAGCACAACCCTGACATGTTACGCTTCAGACTAAGATCAAGGAGAGCGATGGCGATGGGATTCTGGCCAGCGAACTTAGCGGTCGGTGGCTGAGATGACAAGCGCTTTCTGCTCCAGTCTTTTGGCTGTGATGTGATGGGGGAAGTCCTGAGACACAGTGCGGCTCTAAGCTGCTGGCATAGGAAATGTGTGGGCTTGGCAGTCCACAAGAGGCCAGAGTCAGGCTGGATTTGAACTGGTGGGTATCGATGGGCGACTCCCTGGGCAATGACTGCTCACGAGGGGAGGGTCAGTGCAATGGAGCTTCTGGCAGCGCAACATACACGGCTTGATGAGATGCACACACTACACACACACACACACACACACACACACACACACACACGGACTCTAGGCGCTTTCACACACTCAAAACCAACCCCTGTGATATGGCAGCACCCTGATCACGTACATGAGAATCTGATGCCACGCTCCCATTCGTTATTCCACAAAAAAAAACCTGGTAACTAACAGAGAAGATGAATGGTGCACGTTCATCCGAAACTACCCAGCGATTGCGTCAGTGACTGAATGTCCCTGTGAGACGAGCGTTTTGCGTGGATCAAAACCATGTAAACAGACACCTTTTACACAGAAGGACTCAATATTGCATGATGACATAATCAGATCACAGTTCAAAAAGAGGAGGATCCCAAATCAGAAAAAACAAAACAAAGCAAAAGTAAGGAAAAGGATCGGTCTCTATAAAAATGAGAAGTCTTTATAAGAAAGGCTACAAAACTCAATGGGACCTCCGACTTCAGCATACAGCAAAAGGCACCACAATATTATTCTATTTATCTAACTTGTGAAAAAATTGGCACATATTTTTTCATCTCTCGTACTGCTGTAAATCAAAAAACCTTTACATATAAATATTTCCCCACCCCCGTTATAAAAAAGTCTTTGCTGTTAGCTAGTAGACAATTTTTGCTGAAATGAAAATAAATATTTCATTTGTTTAGAATATCTGTCTGTTATACAAAATAAAAATATTTCTCCTTGGTGCAGGTCTCTAGTCCAGAAGAAGGAAGAGGCGTGTGCGAAGTGGAGTAGTGTGTGTGTGTACGTGTGTGTGTGTGTGTGTATGGTGTGTGTATGGTGTGTGTGTGGGTGGGGCGGCTGCATGGGTGGGTGTGATGGGGCACAGGGGAGGCCAGTCTCAAAGGGGCATGTGGTCGGACTTGAAACGCTGCGACTGAGAGTTTCGACTCTGCCCGTTGCTTCGAGTCCCCGGCCGACTGAGTCCGCGATGAGTCCGCGTGTCAGCCCCTGACGATGAATGGTAACCCGGCACGCTTAAGGGCAGGTCCATGTTCATGTTCTGCATACTGAGGAAAGGCGTGCTCTCCCCTTGAGCGTCCTCTTCCTCCTCGTCTTCCTCTTCCTCCTCCGATTGGCTAAAACTGTTTGACCTATAGTCCCGTAGGCCAGCTGACCTCTGAGAGACGTGTCCGTTGAGGCGGTTGCGCCGCGGGCGGCGTCGACTCCGGATGGGTTCCCTTGAGGAGGCGTACTCCTGGGTGGTCTCGTAGGCCTCTTCGTCAGCAAGGCGGTAGGGGCTGGATGGGAGACTTCCTGTGCTCTCTGTCAGGTATGGCCGCCGCGGTCGCCGAGGCTGCCTGTACAAGCTCCGATCCTAAAACAGAAACGAGCACAATTATCACACATTTCTTACACCAACAAACAGATGATGATTGATAGTCTAAGTCTCACGCCCTTTGTCTAGGGCAGTGGTTCTTAACCTGGGTTTGATCGAACCCTAGGGGTTCGGTGAGTCAGGCTCAGGGGTTCGGCGGAGGTCAAGACACACCCGACTCATCGTGTAAATAAAAACTTCTCCCTATCGGCGTATTACGGATATGGCAACTGCAGAAGTCACACTGATTTGCAGGTGTGTCATTTGTTGTGAGTTTATGCACTTTGTTGGTTTTGTTCTTCGAACAAGGTGATGTTCATGCACGGTTCATTTTGTGCACCAGTAAAAAAACATGGTAACACTTTAGTATGGGGAACATATTCACCATTAATTAGTTGCTTATTAACATGCAAATTAGTAACATATTGGCTCTTAACTAGTCATTATTAAGTACTTATTAATGCCTTATTCGGCATGGCCTTATTATAGCCCTAACCCTCTAACCCTAACCAAATAACTGTAAATTAAGTCTTTGTTACTTAGAATATGTTCCCCATACTAAAGTGTTACCAAAAACATATAACTTTGTCTTGAATTTGAAAAAAAAAAACATTTTATTTTTCACTAAAGAAGGGTTCGGTGAATGCGCATAAGAAACTGGTGGGGTTCGGTACCTCCAACAAGGTTAAGAACCACTGGTCTAGGGTCTCAAACTCGCCCATATTTTGAGGCTCTCTACTTAACACTTCACAGTTTAGTGTACGACCCCTGGAAAAAAACATAAAATCACCAGTCCAAGGGGATGTTCACTCACTCGTTTAATTTAGTAGAAAATAAAAGTTTGCAAATGGACACAAAACGGCAACTTTCTGGCTTTAAGAAACATTAAAAGAAATCAAGAAAATTAATTGTGGTAAACACCCATCCATCCATCCATTTTGTACCGCTTGTCCCTTACAGGATGGGTTCCCTTGAGGAGGCGTACTCCTGGATGGTCTCGTAGGCCTCTTCGTCAGCAAGGCGGTAGGGGCTGGATGGGAGACTTATTAATGCCTTATTCGGCATGGCCGTATTATAACCCTAACCCTCTAACCCTAACCAAATAACTCTAAATTAAGTCTTTGTTACTTAGAATATGTTCCTCATACTAAAGTGTTACCAAAAACATATAACTTTGTCTTGAATTTGAAAAAAATTATTTTTAATTTTCACTAAAGAAGGGTTCGGTGAATGCGCATATGAAACTGGTAGGGTTCGGTACCACCAACAAGGTTAAGAACCACTGGTCTAGGGTCTCAAACTCGCCCATATTTTGTGGCTCTCTACTTAACACTTCACAGTTTAGTGTACGACCCCTGGAAAAAAACATAGAATCACCAGTCCAAAAGGATGTTCACTCACTCGTTTAATTTAGTAGAAAATAACATTTTGCAAATGGACACAAAACGGCAACTTTCTGGCTTTAAGAAACATTAAAAAAAATCAAGAAAATGAATTGTGGTAAACACCCATCCATCCATCCATTTTCTACCGCTTGTCCCTTACGGGGTCGCGGGGGGTGCTGGAGCCTATCTCAGCTGCATTCGGGCAGAAGGCGGGGTACACACTGGACAAGTTGCCAATTGTGGTAAACAGGAATAGTTTAATTTTTAGATCAAGCAGAGTGAAAAAATTATGAATCAGTCAATTCTGAAGATTTTTTTAAAATTCATAACAGCTTGACAAACGAGTGAAAAACAGTACTCTTCATCAATCTTGCTCTAATTCTCTCATTGGTGTTGTCAGATTGGCTTTGCAGGTTGGAGTCTTGTCATGGACTATTTTCTTTCAATTTCACCACATTGTTTCAATTGGATTTCGATCTGGACTATTTGCAGGCAATGACACCGTTCTTATGTATCTTTTTTCAAGGAAAGTTTTTACAGTTTTCGTTCTATGGCAAGATGAAAAATCTTGAAAATTGTTGTCATCATCCCCAAACATCCTTTCCATTGATGGAATAAGAAAATTGTCCAAAATGTAAACTTGTGCTTTTAACAAAGATGTAATGACAGCCATCTCCCCAGCGCCATCACCTGACATGCAGCCCTATCCCATCAATGACTGTGGACGTGTGCATGTTTTCTTCAGGCAGTCGTCTTCATAAATCCCATTGGAAAGGCTCCAAACAAAAGTTCCAGCATCATCACCTTGTCCAATGCAGATCCACGATCCATCACTTAATATGACTTTAATCCAGTCATTTATAGTCCACGATTGATTTTCCTTAGCCCATTGTGCCCTTGTTTTGTTGTTGTTGTTGAAGTGTTTCATTTGTTTTTTCTGTATTTAAATGCCATTTCCTTTAGGCAGTTTCTTAGAGTTCGGTCATAGACGGTGACTCTACTTTCCGCCCATGTGTCCTTTATATGTTTTTCTGTGCGTATTTTCAAGGCATATCGCTTTACCTTTTCTGTCTTGACGTGTTGATGTTTTTTCTTGGTCTATCAGTATGCTTGTCTTGTAGAATTTTTCCATGTTCTTTGTACTTGGTCTAAATTTTAGGCACAGCTAAACAATCGACATCTTTTGCAACACGGCATGATTGAAGAAGTTTGATAATGTTCTCCTTTGTTTCAACGGACATATCTCGTGCTGGAGCCATGATCCATGTCAATCCACTTTGGATTGACATGGATCATAGATACAGCTCTCCAAAGTTTGTAAACTCGTTTTTAACTGCAAACTAATGAACATATTTAATCTGATGGAAATGTTAGCTTTGGAAATGAAAATTCAGCGTGATTCCATAATTGTTGCTTAAAATGTGATTATTCCATAATTTTTTGATCTCACTCTTGCTGCTTTGTCACTTGTTAAGTCCATACCTCATATACAGCAAGCTGTTATAAAAGCCAGAGGTGGTGCAACAAAGTACAGTGGAACTTTGATACCACTCTATTTGCGAACTTTCCAATTTACAAACTAACCATGTCAAACCATGTCTCTATGTATAAACGCTTTATTCAGTCATGCCTGCAAGACAAAACGCAGGGAGCATGATTGTAGCGCAGGCGGGGCCCTCAACTCACCGTCAGGAGACTTCCTTGTCACGTCTCTCATGTCTGTTATCTGTTTTGTTTTTTCTATAAAAATAAACAACTGAATGAACATCCTCAAAGTCTGGTGATTCCATCATTTTTTACCACGGGTTGTAATTGTGGCCCACGCACACTATAACGAAAGGTAAATAAATTAAGGTAATCTTGAATCCCATTGAACTATAACGGTGTAAACACAAGAACCCATTGGGCAACACAAATAGCAACTTCCCCTAAACAAGCAGTACTGTATTTGACACTAAATAGTGTCAAAATATACAATTTTACATTCATAATGACTGAAGGACTATCATAACGCAGGGTCCCGATAGCTACTGGTGGAAGTAGTTAACCAACCTAGTCTTGTGATTCTTACTCACCCTGACTCTGCGTCCACTGGCCCCCTGGTGAATTGAGTCGGAGAACCCTACCCCAAGTACAGTGGTACCTCTATCTTTGTAGGCCACACTTTTCATAGGATTTGGTTTTTGATGAACATTTTCACCAAAAATACTGCTTACCCTGGTTTTCATAACAAACTAACAAACTAGTCCTAGTGTTTCGGCATTAGAATTGAGTGCGAAAACAAAGAATCCCACGCATTGGCGACTCTGTCTGTTCATTTTGTATTGAGTATGAGTTTAATAAATATTCCACCATGGGGCCAAAAAAAGTTGCAAGTGCCAGCAATTTGATAAAGAAGGTTAGGAAAAATGCTGAAATACAGAAAGAACATGTAGCATGCCCCTCCCCTTCTACCTCATACCTGCCAACTTTTGAAATCAGAAAAACCTAGTAGCCAGGGTCCAGGGGCCGCAGGTAGGTCCAGGACAAAGTCCTGGTGGGGGGTTCAGGGGGGCCCGACGCAAAATGATTATTAGCATTCAGACAGGTTAAAATGTTGCTAAAACCATCACTTTTCTATCAGTCACAGTGACTTTTCAAAACAAAAATATTACAGCAAAAATCATATGGGTTGATTGACATGTTTATTCTGTAAGCTAACTTCAATAGTTTGAAATTATTTTGACAGTTAATGCCAGTTATCCTGTCAACCTTTCACAAGACTTCAATTTGTTAATTGAAAGTATAAACACTTTTTACAGTAAACAAATGGTAAAACAGTACTAAACAATTCCATTAAAAAAAAAATTGGTGTCATTATTAACTTTCTGTCCAAGCTTGTATAATCTACTGCCTTGTTCAATTGTAAAAAATATTCTGTGCCTAAAATTCACATTTCTATCACAATTATCATACTGTAAACATGGTAAGCTAACTTCATTAAAATTAATAGTCCTGTCAATAGCATGGAATTACAATTCAAATGTAGTTTTTTTGTAAGCCTTTCAAAAGAATTCAAAATATGAAAAATTAATGAAAATGTATTTAAGCCATCAGACACTTGAAAAGTGGCACATCACATCTCTGATGTAATCATTTGAACTTTTCAACAGAAATAGCACTGCAAAAATATTAAGGACATACTTCTGTATTTTGGTAGTTATGCTGTCAACATTTAACGAGATTTCTTCAACTTGGACTTGAAAGCATAAATAGTATAAACACTTTCAACAGTATAACAGTACTAAACAATTCCAATAGATAACATTGGTGTCATTACCTTTTTGTGGCTAAAATCCAAATTGTATCGCTAGCAACGGCATTAGACTTGTGTTTTTTTGTCCCAACGTGGTCTTTTACATCGCTAATTCCTCCGTGTCCGATCGAAAAATCTTGTCTGCACAAGGTGCAATTCGCGTAGTTTTCACCCTTTTTGGAAGGGATAATTATTCCCGGATAGGCTTTTGAATATTCTTCACGGAATGACTGCAGTTTTCTTTTCGGTTTAAGACTCGTTTGCGATTTTTCTCCGGCTGATTCCATGATCGTTCGCTCGTTTGGAAACAATGGCAACTGGTGCCTCGTGCTTGGCAGCGGTGCTATAAATAGCCTCGCGCATGGCATTCGGAATGGCTCGATAGGAAGTTACGGGAAGCAGTGTCGATTGTCATTGTTGTTACGCGGTTTCGTGAATAAAACTTTTTTTTAAATATATTTTTTTAATTAATGAAAAACCGTATTTTTTATCACTGCAACCGTAACCCGGAATAGGTTGATGAAAACCGTACTAATTACGGGAAAACCGGAGTAGTTGGCAGGTATGCTACCTCTCTGCCCATCAACTTGCTGTCATCAGTAAAGGTAAAAGTGCTTTTAATTGTTCAATTATTCATTTCATTGGTCATTTATATTGTTGTTTTTCGCATGTATAAATATAATAATTTTCTACAAAAAGAATTGTTGTTAATATGTTTGGGTTAAGTAGGTTATTTCATATGAGAAAATGTATTCTAAATACTGCTGTACTGTGACACTGGTGGAAAAAGGGATACAGTATACAGTGGATGCCTGCCTATTTGTGATACTGCATTAGTGGCCCTGTACTGTATATTTAGATAATATTTTTTTCTTATCATATCACTGCTCATTTTTGTCTTTAAAAATAGGCCGATTTCTTTTCACACACAACCCACCACAATCACCTAAGTTGGTAATCACTTATAAAAATATAGTAATAAAGCATGACACGCATGGAATAATAATACAGCATACGTGTACATAATGACGTGACATACTATAGGTGCAGGATGGGTACCGCAGCACTTGCTATTAACAGTCAACAAGTTCACTAAATGATCCTAAATCGTTACGACAGGCAAGCAGTGTGGATTATTTAGATACAGCCTGGAGGAACGCCTACGCCAGGAGTGTCAAATGTAAGGCCCGAGGGCTGGCTGAGGCCCGCGAACAGGTTTTATCCGGCCCTTGGGCTGAGTTTGCTGAGTATAATAATTCACCTGAAATGTTTTAACAAAAGAAACAGCTGTTCTAAATGTGTCCACTGGATGTCGCAATAGCAATTCTTTGTATCTTTGTAGATGATGCTACATAAGTACAAAATAAACCATCAGTCGAGGAAAATAAACAATTTACATAAATATTATTCTGTAATTGGATTTTGATGTAATTTTTTTATCTTGATAGATTGAAAATTAACACCAATGAGTTGACAGATGAAAATGATCACATAATTTATTCAGATATAATAATATAAATAACGCCAAATAATGAGAATACTATTAACCGGAACATGTAAGTGTAAAAAACCCAAAACAAAACATTAGGATTTGTACAATTTCAGAATGTGCTTGTTCTATTTTAAAAAAAAGAAAACAATCTGAAGTTGTCTTTCGTTTTAAGTTATCGTGCCGTGACTTTACCAGTCCGGCCCACTTGGGAGTAGATTTTTCTCCATGTGGCCCCCGATCTAAAATGACTTTGACACCCCTGGCCTACGCCATCTCTGACTGCTAGCCAGGACGACCATTGGTACGTCGGCCCTGTTGTCACGGTAATCTTTTTCTATCGATCATCTTTTCTTTACAATTATTAGTGGCTGTACGGCTATTGAAGATTTGTTCGGTCTGATTTTTTGTTTTTTCCAAACAAACTGTAAGTCGACCATTGTGTTCAACTGTTGCAAACAACACCACTCTGTAACGTGTAAGCACAATGTTTGTTTACATACATCAGGGCATCGTAGCAGCGGCTGGTCGTCATCTCTGTGGTAGGCTGTGGCGGCAGGCGGCAATGAGAGGGCATGGCATGTGTTGGGTGAGGTGATGTGGAAGGTGGGAACCTGGGGTGGTAGCGGAGGGTAGTGGAACTCCACCGGCGACAAGCGCGCTGGTGTGGTCAGTGCTGACACATACCTGCGAGGGGGCAACACACAGTCACAGTGTTAACTTTTTTTTATTTATTTGTATGCTGTACTATCTCAAAGAAAAAACTGGTTTGCTGTGATCTTAAAGGCATCTTAGCTTCAGTGATCCAGTGTAGTGTGTTTGCTATGTTATCAAACTTTGCATTTTAAGTTTCACTTTACCTTAAATAGAAATTTGAAATAACAACTAGATGAGGCAATTCCTGAAGGAATTGCACGTGAATGCTCCAATGCTGAAGTTGAACTGAAATCCAGGATTTTTTTTAGAATTGTTGAAGTAGAGCACACAATTCCTGAACAGGCTGAATATTTTGAAGTTGGAAGAGTTTGAATCAGATGAAAAATGTGGGCATTGTGGAACTTTGAAGAATGTCCCATTGATCTAAATGGGAATGTCCCAAATATTTGGGAATTTTGGGAAAAGCGGGAATTTTTTTAAAAATGGTAAAAAACTTAAATGGTTTTTATGAGTTGAAATGGTTGGTGTTGAAAATTGTCAAATTGGTCAAGAAATGTTGAGGTAGTAACAAGTTAAGTTAAAGTTAAAGTACCAATAATTGTCACACACACTAGGTGTGGCGAAATTATTCTCTGCATTTGACCCATCACCATTGATCACCCCCTGGGAGGTTACGGAAATCCTGGAATTTCGGGAAAACCGGGATTTTTTCCAGATCGAAAAAACTATTTTGTTTTTTGTCCTAATTAAGAGGAATGTTTTGACGGAGGAACGGTCGAAGTGGGTTGAAAATTGTGGAAGGAGTAGTCGCCAGAAAAAAGGGTGGAAATAGGGCTTTGGAAAACCAGGAATTCTGGAAAATCTTGGAATTTGTTTTAACTTAGAAAAAGGGTAGTTTGAATTTCAGAATGGTGGAATGTGTTTAAGGTGGAATGGTTTGAATTGGTTGAAAAATTTGGAAATTTATTTTGAATGGAAAAATATCTTTAAAACCTGGAATTCTGGGAAATCTGGGAATTTTTGGAATTTGTTAAGGGAAAGCCTGCGATTCGTCGAATAGGCTGAACAGTTTGAAGCTGGAACGGTTTGAATCGGATGAAAAATATGGAAGGTAGAGTGCGCCAAAATCTGGAGAAGAAGAATAAGTTGTTGAATAACAATAAAAAAAAATAGATTAATTGTGGTGTAGAAAACCATTAAAACCATTTAAAAAATGCCCTAATTAACTAATATTACAAAGAAGCCCGTTTAGTTGTATTTAATCTCTCAAGCGCAGTACACAATTTTTACCACTAGATGTCACCAAAGACTGAATGTAAAATACAGCCAATGTGCCTGTGTGACCGAGTCATTGGAGCACAAACTTAAAGAGACAGGACGGAATGATTGTTGTGTCTTACCCTCAGGCTCCCTCTACCGTCTTGGAGTGTATCTAATGTTTTATTTCCAGGGGTAAATAGAAACGTGCAGTATAGGTTGATTGGCAACACTAAAGTGGCCCTAGTGTGTGAATGTGAGTGTGAATGCTGTCTGTCTATCTGTGTTGGCCCTGTGATGAGGTGGCGACTTGTCCAGGGTGTACCCCCCCCCCCCCCCCCTCCCCCCGCTACCCCGAATTTGTTAACAGGCGGAGTTAATAATATAAATAATACAAATTAGTTTACATTTTAATTAAATATGTGTTGATTTAATACATTGATTATTAGTCATTTAAATGTAATATTTGTTTTAAAATTGTAATTATGTTTTTTCATAAATACACAATTACATGCTTTAAACATGTGTGATCAGAACGAAAAAAGTCAAGCCAATAAACGCTCAAAATGAGAACAAGTTTTGTTCATAATGTCTTAAATGACAAAATAATACTAAATCAAGCAAAGATTTTAAAAAAAAACAAGTCTGCAAATTTTAAAATGCAAAACAAACAAATGTCAAAGCACTGCACAAAACTTTACCATTGGCACTGACATCTCTAGAAGTTTGAGTTGGGTTTTCTAATAATACAAAAAGGATATTCTGTGGTCTCCACGTTGACAGATAACAAAAATAAATAGAAAAAAATAGAAAAAAGCTTTGCTACCTGTCACTGTGAGGTGAATCTCTTAGTGAGTCGTAGGAATCCCCGTACTGCATTCCTGGACTGGATACCTCCGTACAGCCCCAGTGGGCCGCCCTCCTTGCCATACAAGCTGGACTGCTGCATTTACTGGTTCCAACAGAGCTGGACAGCCCACCTGACTGGCAGTCAGAATTCATACTGTCTGTTCTCTCCATGCTCCACGTCTGCTCCTCATGTCTGCAGATGTCAGAGCAGAACTAGTTTAAAAAGGTTACAACAGCGTCAGGGAGGCAGGGGACCGTGAGATAGAGGAGCAGTAAAGGCGGAAAAAGACTTGATGTTAAGAGGGTAGATATACAGTATTTGCTCATACTTAAAGGCCTACTGAAATGCGATTTTCTTATTTAAACGGGGATAGCAGGTCCATTCTATGTCATACTTGATCGTTTCGTGATATTGCCATATTTTTGCTGAAAGGATTTAGTAGAGAACATCGACGATAAAGTTCACAACTTTTGGTCGCTGATAAAAAAGCCTTGCCTCTACCGGAAGTAGCAGACGAGTAGCGTGACGTCACAGGTTGTGGAGCTCCTCACATCCGCACATTGTTTACAATCATGGCCACCAGCAGCGAGAGCGATTCGGACCGAGAAAGCGACGATTTCCCCATTAATTTGAGCGAGGATGAAAGATTTGTGGATGAGGAAAGTGAGAGTGAAGGACTAGAGGGCAGTGGGAGCGATTCAGATCGGGAAGATGCTGTGAGAGGCGGGTGGGACCTGATATTCAGCTGGAAATGACTAAAACAGTAAATAAACACAAGACATATATATACTCTATTAGCCACAACACAACCAGGCTTATATTTAATATGCCACAAATTAATCCCGCATAACAAACACCTCCCCCCCTCCCGTCCATATAACCCGCCAATACAACTCAAACACCTGCACAACACACTCAATCCCACAGCCCAAAGTACCGTTCACCTCCCCAAAGTTCATACAGCTCATATATTTCCCCAAAGTCCCCAAAGTTACATACGTGACATGCACATAGCGGCACGCACGTACGGGCAAGCGATCAAATGTTTGGAAGCCGCAGCTGCATGCGTACTCACGGTACCGCGTCTGCGTATCCAACTCAAAGTCCTACTGGTAAGAGTCTCTGTTGTCCCAGTTCTCCACAAGCCAATGGTAAAGCTTGACTGTCATCTTCCGGGAATGTAAACAATGAAACACCGGCTGTGTTATCCGGCACAACAGTCAGGGGGTGCATTCTACGGCGGGGGTGCGTTATCCGGCACAACACCTGCCGCAATACACCGCTTCCCACCTACAGCTTTCTTCTTTGCAGTCTCCATTGTTCATTGAACAAATTGCAAGAGATTCACCAACCCAGATGTCCAGAATACTGTGGAATTTTGCGATGAAAACAGACGACTTAATAGCTGGCCACCATGCTGTCCCAAAATGTCCTCTACAATCCGTGACGTCACGCGCAGGTGTCATCATACCGAGATGTTTTTAGCAGGATATTTCGCGCAAAATTTAAAATTGCACTTTAGTAAGCTAACCCGGTCGTATTGGCATGTGTTGCAATGTTAAGATTTCATCATTTATATATAAACTATCAGACTGCGTGGTCGGTAGTAGTGGGTTTCAGTAGGCTTTCAAAAACATATGTGTTGTATATAGGTATACTGTATGTTTTTTGGCTCCAATGAGTTTACCAATATAATTCACCAAATAAGTGCTGTTCGTATTAAAATCTAAACAATATTCATGAAGAGATCATTCATTTTCTATACATGATTGTTTTTGGGATATGGGAGTGAGGTGGAGAAAACACACACTAATACACACAGGGAGAGACGTATAAACTTCACACAGATATGCTCAAACCGAACTGAACCTTCAATCTACTGATTTTAGGGACAACGTGCTGACCACTCAGCATGTGTTTCCCAATCTTAATTAAGCTAAGGCACACATCGTACATTTGAAAAATCTCACACTACACCACAAAGCGGGCCATGGCTTGTTCTGTATGTATGAATGGCAACAGGACGATACGTAGGTTAATTATGGTCTATTTGTGTTCTTGTGGAAGAGTGTTTTATTGTTCTGCCCGTCATTATATGTCACTTCATTACAAAATTATAATTTTCAGACCAAATAAGTGAAATGTAATAATCTAATGCTCTCTCACGATACACAGTGGTAAGGATTTACTGCACTCGGCCACGAATATGATTTGCTTGACCAGCACGATCTGGCCCGCGGGCCATAGTTGGGCACCCCTGGTGTAACAGAACATATATATTTTTTAAATGTCTATATTTTTCAAAACTGCTAATTATAGTAAATAAAAATGGTTTGTTGGTCCCAAGAATTTGTCTGGTGTTTAGACCTATCATGCACATAAACAAAAGCTTTTGATTGAATACACATTCAATGATAGCCAACATTAGCTAGCCAAAATGCTATAATTATGGTATAGTTATGGTAATGACGCAAGGGCGTAGTTACGTCTATGTAAGACAAGAAAAAAAAATTTTGTTTCTGTTTTTTATGCATTTTTATCCATACGGCAAATACAAGTCGGCTAACAATTAAGCTATTCTATTACGCCTATAAAGCCTTCAAAAAAAACCATCCAAAACCCGCCAAAAATACATCATTTACATCTCGTGACCTAAATACTAACCAAATATTAGCAATATTGCTATTATATTTGCTAATGTCGAGGAGCTACTTTTAGTGGCGCAATAAACACAGAGAGGTAACCAAACTGACATTTCTTTAAAGGGAACCTATGATCAAAATGATCTACATTCAAACCACTTCTTTGTGGTCTGGATGATATATATATTAGATATGCTTTGGCATCCATTTTGTATAAATGTTGCTCCACGGTCACTTTCATAACCTGGTTTTTGAGTCTGCCTGCAATACATTTGTGGAGGCGTTGTCCGATAGCGAATTAAATCATTATTCACTCTCTGTAAGACAGTGGTTCTTAACCTTGTTTGAGGTACCGAACCCCACCAGTTTCACAGAACCCTTCTTTAATGAAAAATAAAATGTTTTTTTTTTTTTCAAATGCAAGACAAAGTTATATGTTTTTTTACTGGTGCACAAAATGAACCGTGCATGAACATCACCTTGTTCAAAGAACAAAACCAACACAGTGCATAAACTCACAACAAATTACACACCTGCAAATCAGATGGAAAATTACAGGGAACATTGTTTGGGAGTATCCATAATTTGTCGATAGGGAGAAGTTTTTATTCACACGATGAGTCGGTGTGTCTTGACCTCCGCAGCAAAGGCTCCGCCGAACCCCTGAGCCCGACTCACCAAACCTCTAGGGTTCGATCGAACCCAGGTTAAGAACCACTGCTGTAAGAGTATCATATTTGTATATTTTGAAAATGTACATTGTTTAAATTTATGTTTTGATGCTATGTTTCCAGTTCCTCCCTCTCTGACTCTTGAGATTATCTTAATGTCAAAATAAAAATGTTCACTTTGCATTGACGTCGCAATGTAGCCAGGTGCAAAACCCCGCAAAACAGAGGCACTTCAAGCTCACGCAAAAATGCATGAACTTTATGATACGATGCTTTGGCACAGTTTAACACAACATTGCAACAACATTTATAATATGTATTATGTATTACTTATTATCACTTTTTCATTGCATTTTACTTTTATTGATGTAAGTAAAAGTGTTGCCGCTGAAGTGGCAGCAGGTTGCAGCAGCTCTGTGCTCTCATGTCCTTCTTTGTGTTAGTTAATGTAAGGTGTTTTTATGGATTTTTTCAAACAACTCCGACCACATCATTTCCATTTTAGGATGAATAAAAATCTTATCCTATCCTATGAGTCAGAAAAAACTAAATGTATCATAGGTCCCCACTTTAACCTTATAATATTGCAAGACATTTACAGGAATTACATCTTATCAAATACAATTATTGTTTACTGTGTTCATACTTGCCAACCCTCCCGGATAGTCCGGGAGACTCCCGAAATTCAGCGCCTCTCCCGAAAACCTCCCGGGACAAATTTTCTCCCGAAAATCTCCCGAAATTCAGGCGGACCTGAGTGACGTGTCGACAGCCTGTTTTCACGTCCGCTTTCCCACAAAATAAACAGCGTGCCTGCCCAATCACGTTATAACTGTAGAATGATCGAGGGCGAGTTCTTGGTTTCTTATGTTGGTTTATTGTTAGGCAGTTTCATTAACGTCCTCCCAGCGCGGTAACAACACACAACAATAGCAGTCACGTTTTCGTCTACCGTAAAGCAGTTCGTCTGCCGTAAAGAGCAATGTTGTGACACTCTTAAACAGGACAATACTGCCATCTACTGTACATGCATATGTGACAATAACATCTAGGGCTTTTAGAGAGTGCAGTGCACAACTGCGCACACAACAAAGAAACGAAGCAGAATGCATCATCAGAGAGGGAAAAATAGTGACAGAGAATAGAACAAGGATGGACAATTCAACCCTTAACTCAACAATGAGTAGATGAGTGTTATGTGTGTGTATATGTGTAAATAAATGAACACTGAAATTCAAGTATTTCTCTTATTTTAAATATATATATATATATATATATATATATATAAATATATATATATATATATATATATATATATATATATATATATATATATATATATATAATAAAATAAATATATATATATAGCTAGAATTCACTGAAAGTCAAGTATTTCTTATATATATATATATATATATATATATATATATATATATATGAAATACTTGACTTGGTGAATTCTAGCTGTAAATATACTCCTCCCCTCTTAACCACGCCCCCAACCACGCGCCCCATCCACAACCCCCCAAACCCTCCACCTCCCGAAATCGGAGGTCTCAAGGTTGGCAAGTATGACTGTGTTCCACAAAACATTTGTAGTCTAGTGGCACAGGGAAAGATTAAACGGTTGATGTAGACCCAGGTCCACTATATTACTGATATCATGAATATTAATGCAAATATAGTAATTGCTTAACATAGAGCACAAACTGCACAAGCTACATATAGACTTTGACATACAGTATATGGCCAAGGCCTGTAGATCAATTGTCTTTCTTCTTTCACAAGGTCCATTAATGTTTGGCCATCATTCAACTCCTGTCTGTTCTGTTGCTGAGTATGTAAGTAATGCACTGTGACCAACATTGATGATGATTGGCCATGAGCTCATAATGTTGTCTGGTACAGTTCCACCAATCGTGTCGTGTGTCCAATATTGCATACTAACAACGACCGACGCCCTTATAATATTATACAACTCTAAAATGGCAGAAGGGCAAAAAAAAAACAATGTGTTTGAAAGCTACCTTGATGCATGCGAGGCAGTGGTAGAGTGATGCGAGCGAGTAGACATTCGGCTGCCTGCGTAGTTGCCGGCACCTTCAGCTCCATGGCTGATGACACACTCTGTGGTAGGGACACTCTTGGAGATGTACTAAAAAAACAAACGTTAAACACGTTTTACAATAGGTTTGCAAACATATAGTCAAAATCCATCAACTATGCTATATATTAAGGAGTGTATGCATGCATGAGTTCTGTCAAGAAAGTGTCTTAACTATAGACTTAGAGAGACTAATCCAAGCATGTGTCTCTAGCAGGCTAGCCTACTGTAATGGCCCTTCTCACAGGGTTCTCTAAAGGAGCTGTAAAGCAGCGGTAGTACATCCAGAATTCTGCTGCTCGAGTCCTGACGAGAACGAAGATGTCTAACCATATTAATCAATTTCTAAAGTTGCTGCATTGTCTTCCTGTCGCTCGGACACGTCTTTAAAATAGCTCTGCTTGTGTACACATCTTTTCATGGTCTGGCGCCACAGTACATCTCTTGACATTTTATAGCCATATGAACCATCTTGTGCTCTGAAAACTTCCTGGTGCCCAGAGTCAGGACTAAACAGGGTAAGGCTATGTTTCAGTTTAATGCTTCTATAATCTTGAACAGTCTTCCAAAGGCTTTGACTTCAACTCAACCTCAACTTTGGCAATGTTCAGATCCAGGCGGAAAACACCTTTATTTAACTGTGCATATGACAACTGAAAGTGTTTTATATACACTCTTTGAATTTAATTCAATAAATTAATGATTATTTTTACGATGGTTTTTGTTTTTTTTATTTGTGATCTTACTTGCCTTTTATACATTGTATGCATCTGTAAAGCACTTTGAATTGCCTTCCATACCATATGTACTCAATAAACAAACCTGCCTCGCCTTACAGTGTTTCCATTTATAGGCAGCAAAAACAGTAACTTTTTAAACACTCAGTTCTTTTCAGTCAACATTACACTCAATATTTAATAATAAAGTCATATTAATTGTACAAAAAACATACTAATATATGAAATAAGTAAATAAATGTCCGCATTTAAAAATATATTTGGGCTTGATTCCTATTTTGCATAATATAAGACCTCTTAATATTCAAATGCTTAATGCTGTATGAAGTTGAACCTTGACCCTTTTTTACATTCAATATGTTTAGTTCATTGTGTTGCACTGAAGAAAGCTTATTTTGCAAGTTTGTGTGACCTCAACATGTCTTCAATGGAAGTTTTTTTTTTCTGCCAGACTCAGCAGTAAATGAGCATGCATCGTTAGCAGTATTGTGCCATGCAGTGTGGAACTTACAGACTAAAAAAAATACTACTTCTAACAGTGTAATTATGGTTTCCCTTGAGATGATCGTCATGATTCTCCGAGTGATCCCTACAAACTATGCATGTAAATAACAAGTGAGTTGAATAGAATATGTGTTTTTGTCTAAAGTGTCGCAGATATGTTAGTTGATTCTAACATGAGAATTACCTGTACCTGTCTTTGCTGTGTGTTTCTACTGTTTGGACTCACATCAACCATGGGAATTTCTTCGGGACCAGGCCCAGGGTGGTTGGGGCCGTTGGCCAGCATGCGGTTGGGCTGCTCCACACACTGATTCTGGTTCTGATGTAGGTGATGTTGCATCTTCTTCCTGTGCTTCCTGCAAATTTCATAAAATGGAAACAATAATTAGTTTGAGAAAATATTGAGATGTGGGAATGCTGAAGGACGTTTCTATTCAGACTCATGTTGTTGGGTTAAAAAAGAAATCTGGGGCACTTCCTTCTTCCTAAACTCAAAATAGTGGTATAGTGTATTCCTCCCATTCCATGGAAATGTAGTTTGGATTTTTTTCATCAGTCCAGTATTATGAGACGTGAACTTAAACAAATCTGAGTCAACGTGTATCAAACAGGTCACATCACTTTGCATTGTGCATCACCCACATATCACATATAAACATGTGCAGTACCATGTATATGTTACTCTTAAAGGGAAACAAATGACAGTGTTAGGGACCTCTGAGACATCATCACTGATTGTTTTTTTTTAAATTCTAAACCCTTTATTCTAACACATTCTGACTGTACCTACATTTTTATTTTTGCAATGTTGTACAATCTTAAAGGGGGAACTGTGTTTTGTTTGGAATTTTGCCTATCATTAACAATCCCTATGTAAGACAAGAACACATATGTCTTTCTTTATGCATTCTGAATTGTAATATGTGGCAAGTACGAGGTGACCATCAATGAAACTAA